>NC_091700.1:89390000-90015000 GCF_041296265.1 Equus caballus
TATCATCTTTCATTCTCTCTAGTCCCTCGGTTTACTGTCATTCTACTTCCACTTACCTTCTCCTTTTTCTTATAATTTTACCTTCCTTCCTCTCCTCGAAATTCCAAAAGCAAAATTAACAAATGTAGAAAAGAAAACAACAAAATTGGGTAATTTTTTTTTCTAATTCTGTGCTCACGTTTTGGAAGTCAATCTAGTGTCTTAAGTTGTGAGCTGCTTGCAGGACACTCCATCGTCCTTCGCTTACTGTGAACTTGGCACAGGAAGTTTATTAGCCCATTTTACTGCCGAGAGCCTGAGTGCAAAGGACAGCTAATATTGTACTTTGGGAATCAAGCAGAAATGTCAATGAGGCTGCTAATTATTCAGTAAATTAAATATTGCTGCCAAAGCTGCTCTTCCTAATGTCCTACATTTGATCATGCTGTCTTAATGCAAAGCCAACATTCAGATTCCACTTAAGCAATAAAGACGATGAGGATCTGGCAAATTGGTCATTGGATCTTTATGTTTCAGTCGAAATTATTTGGGTATGCAGCTGAAGTTCACATGGGAGGCCAGAATGATGCTGATAAATAAGAAAGTTTAAGGACATAAAATTTGATTCCTAGCCTGTTGTTAACCTTATTCCTTTTTGGAGGGACATTGCCACAAAGTAACAACAAATGATTATTTATCAAAACAGATATTATCATATTATGAAAAGCATTCCATTTTAGATCACTGAGGATGTGACCCCCAAAATTATGTTTTACAACTTTGCTTCATAAAAACCTTTTAAAAAACCGATCAGTCTTTGTGTCATCTAAGGAATTTTTAATTGTGAAATATATTTATGAGAATCTTTAAGGTTAGCTTAGCTTCTAAATAAGTTGCAAATGAATGGGTCACAAATTTGCATGCACTTCCCCTGAAAAGGAGCACTTTTTAAAATGGTTTGTTCAAACGGCGCCATTGGCTTTTTTCCTTCCTTCTGAAAGAGCATATGTGTTAGATTAGTCCTCAGAAAAGAGAGCATGTTTTCATAGCCTCTGGTGCTGCGTTTATAAAAATCATGATGATTTTAGGACTGCACCTTCATTTTTTGAATTTTCAGAACTTGTCCCTTTTTACTCTTTTATTTTCTTTTAACAAAACAAAGACTGAAGAACCTCTTTAAGAAATTTTATACATTCCCACAGAGTCCCAGTTTGTTGACCTTCAGGCCACAGAGTAAAACCTTTCTTTTAAGTCAAGCATTCCCCATTGGGAAGCGCTCCAGCTTTTTCTTTTTATGAGGAATTTTAACCGCTGGACTTAATTTAATTATTGTATTTTGTACATACTCCCAGAAGCCCCAGGGCATGAGCTTTACTTTTCTCAAAACTTTCAAATAAATATCTTAAGAAATTGATGTTTCTGATGGTAATGTGACTTCTTTCCCTTGTATTTCTGAGCTAAATCCCAAACACAGTCTTTCTGTTTCCTGACTTATTCATGAAGAGGGGTCAACCTCAGCATCTTCTCGCTATAAATACTCTTCGTGAGTAGACACAGGATATAGTCATGTGAGGCCTTAGTGTGGGCACCTAGGTTTCATAACAAGAAAATAAAAACCATCTCCAGTTAACTACATTTTAAAACTTGATGGTTCTGGGGATACGGTCTTCAATAAGAAGGGTTCCTAGGTGGACATTGCCTTGAAATCAGTAATCTGCTGGCCCCATGGCTGCAGTCTGCCACCAACTGTCCTTATAGCTTCTGTGAGGTACGCCCTCCAACATCAGCTGCTCCTCGTGGATCCCAGCAGAGCGTCGTCAAACACACACATGCATGCACGCACATACACATGCACGCACAGGGAGTTGTCATTCCAAGCTAATAGCAAAGATTCAATATCTTCATTTCTCATCTATCTTTATCCATAAGCATTTTCATTTGATCCTTTTGATTTCTACCTGGAATTCAAAAACTTTGACTACATCTTGACTCTCAAAGAGTCAAAGATTATTCAAAAAGAATAAATTCCTTTTGGTTGATTTAAAACTCATTTAGGAATATTAAAATGTGGAGGAAACATAAATTTTCCAAATTCATAAGATCTGCCCAAAATACTTAACGGGGGTTGGCTCGCTAATGAAATAAGTTTCGTTTTAGGACTTCTGAGAGCTCTGAGTTTAGGAAGATGTTTTTGGCAGAATTATCTGTGAGGTGAATCTGATTTTCTGATTTACTTTGATTTAAAATGTAAAATTATAGAAATCACAGCATTTTGGTGCCAAAGAAGGACTTTAGAGATCATCTAGGCCAATGGTCCTGGACCCTAGCTGCATATTAGAATTACCCAGTGGGCATTTAGTAAATACTCTAGTCCGACCTGTCATTTTGCAGATTAAAAAGAGAAAATACCAAACAAAATCCTGAAAGATTAAATGTGGCTTTTACATTAGAAGTCTATGGCATGATACTGTCACATGATGTGGGAACTCTTGGCCATGGTAAATTTTAAAAAGCAAACATTAAAAAACAGATAAGTTTCCATAATTATGTTTTGGGTCACCTGAATTGTAAAACATTCGATTGATTCCTCCCACATGACATACTTCCTAATTTTACACACATTCACATCCCTGACAGATCACAGAAGAGGTTGGAATAGTCATAGACTTGAAAGGTCTCACATTTAATCTTTAAAATAAGATACACTTGTATGGATGGCTGCCCTTCTGTAAATTTCTCTTAAAAGTTTGACTTCTTCAGTGGCAGCATCATGCTTCATGACTAATATGCTGTGAATTTATTTTTCTTAAATATTTTCAAAATATACAGGCCAAAAGCAATATTTGTCCCAGTGTCATCTGAAGATCTCAAAACACTTTATGTTGTACAGTTTTTATAAAAACAGAAGCAAAGAGATGTCAAATAACAATTCATCCGAGTGAGTCCCACGGTCCCCGGAAGGCAAGAGCAAGCTTAGCCATCATCTCTGGCGGCCTCAGGAGCGCAAAGGAGCCCGCACGAAATGCCAGGGCTCGTTCCAGGGAGAAGCCTTAGTGGGGGCCCTGCAGGCCTTTGAGCCGTCTTTGTAAACACTCGCCCTCTTGGCCCGGCAAGAACGGCACGGCACGTCCTGCACCCTTCCTGCTCCCTAATCCTCCTCCTTTCCCCATCAGGGACAGCCTGCTTGCAGGTCACGAAGGGAAAGGAGAGCTCCATTCATTTGACTTGAGGGCCTGTCCTCTCAGGCTGAGGACCTCCCCGGAGAGATCCAGAAGCTTTGATCTCAATTATTTGCCTTGGGCTGAAAGCCTTCTGGTTGGCCACTCCTCTGGGATCCTAATAAGGCCAGGACCTGGGATCACAGAGGCAAACCTTCTGAAGGGGAGCGGGGAGGCAGTGATTAAAGCTGTAGAGTTACGACGAGAGGGCAGGTTACTACGGCAGACCTGCACAGAACACGTTCATTTGTTCGCTGACCAGCAGGTATTTATTGAGGTTCTAGTACGTGCCTGTGGTGAGTGATGTCACTGTGTCAGTGACAGGCTGAGAGGTAATCCTGGAGGTGGCCTGGAGGCCCCTGTGGTGCAGCAGGCAGTTCCTGCAGAAGTGAAAGCTGGCTGGGGTGGTGGGGCCTTTAACCAAGAAGCTAGCTCCAGGTCTGAGACCGAAAAAAGGAAGAAATCCAAAAGTGTCTTAGAGGTAGATTCTCACGCAGCCATAAAAAAGGATGTTTACAAAAAGATGAAACATTGTCAATGGCAAGGAGAACTGCTGAAAACAATGTTTTTTCCCTGTCAAATGAATTAATCATTTTTTGAGTGGTAAGTTCCTCGGGCCAGCACTCCCAGGGCTGGCGGCAGTGAGACCAGGTGCAGTCCTCTTAGAAAATATTTGGCAATGTGTATCAACACTTATTGTCGTTTTCTTGTACCTTTTAAACCTAGATCTTGGAATTTATCTTAAGGAAATTCTGTGATCCTAAATATAGAAAAAGCCTCATTCACAAACACTACTTAACTCGCGGTTGCGTCATTATTTAAATCCTAGTAGGTAAACCAGGGGACGTTTACCTGATGGGACCAGGCAGCCACTAAAGCTGGTGTTTCTGAAGAAAAAAAGAAAATGCTTTTAATATAAAGTTATGTTCAAAAACAGCAGAATCCGGAGCTGGCCTGCCTGGCTCTCCCGCTTATTAGCTGAGTGACCTTGGGCAAGGTACCAGCCTCCCGGTGCCTCAGTTGTATCATCTATGAAATGGGGGTAATGATAGTACCTGCCTCATAGGATTGTTATGAGACTTAAATGAGTTAATACATATAAAGAACAGTACCCGGCACATAGTAGGCCCTTGAAATGTTAGCTGCAATTATTATTACAAGGTGATTACAACCATGTTAAAAGAAATCACCACATTGGAAGAAAATACACCCAAGTGTTAGCAATTACTGTGTTTGGATAACGAGACTACTGGTGATTTTTATTTTTTCTTCTTTTTACATTTTTGTATTTCCAAATTTTTATTAAATTATATATCAAATTTTTAAAAACAAGCTGGAGCTAATTACAAATAAAAATCTAGTGAAAGACTCCTTTTGATTATTATATGGTTACACTTAGAAGACCCCGAATAGAGAGGCCCCGGCAGGTAGCTGTCACAGATCTGAAACAGCCTGTTAGCAGGACTTGGGGGGGTGGGGGGGGAGCGCTTCCAAGGGGCTCCTCCGGCCTGGGCCCACGGGCGCGTCTCAGCACGGGGACACGGGTGTGGCCGTGTTGGGGGTGGGAAGTGCACAGGATTCGAAAGCCCCCAATCTGCAACCCACTCCGCCACCCACTCCCTGAGGGTTCCTGGAAAGAGCCTTTCTCTTCCGTGTGAGGAGGGAGCCCTGCCGCAGTCAGCATCCTCAGAGACTGAGAAAGGTGGTCGAGGGGTTTTCCACACATGGCCTTAGTGGTAGAAAGAGAGATCCTGACGAATGTGATACTCCCCTCCAGGCCTGCAATCTCGGAGCCCCTCTTCCAGGGCGGAGGGCCCAAGCGCTCTGTTTACACACCTGGCCCTGGTGTGAAGGGCGGTTTGCTGGAGGATGGCTCCCTGACCATTTGTGGGATCGTTGCTGCTTCCAAGCAGCACGCTCCAGGCAGCCTTCAAAGAAATACCAGAAGCCAAGTACTATCTGTCATCACTTAATAATGCTCGAAGCTGTTCATATAACAAAAGGGGCTGAAACAGCCCCACATCGCATTGTGGAAGCCCCATAATTCTCCCATCAGCTCCACACCAAAAGGGCTTTCTCCTAACTTTAAATGGTAGATCTGACTAATATACGCAACCAAGGTCCTTGGTAAGTAAAATAGGAATAAAATAGCTGTTTGTAACTTTATTTCATCACATAGTGTGGTAAGGAGGGAATCGATAAGTTGCAATGACAAACAATCTAGTATTATTTTTCGTAAAATAGACAAACGTGTCAAATTTAAGGAACATCAACATCATTTTTCTAAATCTATTCTTGTGAGGTGGGAATTAAACCACAGACAGGAAGTTTTTCTCCTTTGTTCATTCCTGGCGTCTAGCATGGTGCTTGCCCTTAATAAATTGTCGTTGATCAATCAGTTAATGGATTAATGAACAAATGAGAGATGTTCTCCTCTATATTGTATTCGATGCTGGGGAGACAGAAATGCATAACTCAGAGTCCCACTCGCAGAACCTCAGTCTAGTGGTGGAGCCACACACGC
Source organism: Equus caballus (assembly GCF_041296265.1). NCBI lineage: Eukaryota > Metazoa > Chordata > Mammalia > Perissodactyla > Equidae > Equus > Equus caballus. The sequence goes on from NC_091700.1 coordinate 89,395,722, forward strand.
AAATAGAAAATGACTCAAACACAGCGTGACTGATGCCTAAAATCATACCACTAATAGTCCGTAGCCACATTTCAGCTCCTCCCCTCTGTCAGGTGCCTATCCGTAGTAAAACACAATCTCCTCCTTCGACGTCCGCAGTCTAGTCTGGAAACAAACATGAAGGATAGAAAGCACAACCCCATGGAAAGCAAAACAGAAATATGTGCATGATACAGAGGCAGCACGGTGTAATCTAATCATGTTGATTCTGGCATCTGCTTGAGTTCACAAAGCTGTGTGACCTTGGACAAGTTGCTTAGCCTCTCCAGGCTTCAGTTGTCCCATCTGTATAATGAGGATAATACTGGGACCTATCTCATAGCATTGTTATGAAGAATAAATGAGTTAATATCTGTAAAACACTCAAGAGTGCCAAGCTCGTACTAAATATCAAATACAAATATACATGAAATAAATACATCTCTCCTGTGTTCTCTGAGTTTTAAATTCTCATTAAGAACACATTCTCAGGCCGGCCGGTGGCACAACGGTTAAGTGCGCACGTTCTGCTTTGGCAGCACGGGGTTCGCTGGTTCGGATCCCAGGTGCGGACATGGCACCGCTTGGCAAGCCATGCTGTGGTAGGCGTCCCACATATAAAGTAGAGGAAGATGGGCACGGCTGTGAGCTCAGGGCCAGTCTTCCTCAGCAAAAAGAGGACGGTTGGCAGCAGATGTTAGCTCAGGACTAATCTTCCTCAAAAAAATAAATAAATAAATAAATAAAGTGGATTTCTTTAAAAATATATATATATTAAAGAACACAGTCTCTTTCTTTTTTTTAAGACAATTTTTTTTTTCGGCTTTATCTCCCCAAATCCCCCAGGTACATAGTTGTATATCTTAGTTGCAGGTCCTTCTAGTTGTGGCCATTCTCTTTCTAAGTGCCTGATTATTCCCCAGTAGGACTCATGACCAAAGGCAGCTCCAAAGCTGTGGACTCAGGTCAACAAGAGAAGGAAAGGTCCAGATTTCTATCTGTTGCTGGAAAATAATGAGCATTTGGCCAGAAAGAAAAAAAAATTCTCAAAGCCAAGAGACACCTAAACCAGGATTGCAAACACATTCAGAACACCCACCAACCACTCCCTCCACCCTGGTGCAGGACAGACATTGCTAATCAAACTCGGCATCCTTTCCAACTGAGGCCAGATTCAGGCTCAGAGCTGTTTTCCAAACAAGGCCCCAGGCGGTGGCTCCTAAGCCGGCCTTGGTATCTCCGGCCCAAGCCTTACATTCTGGTCGGCCTTGGGGTTATTTTCCCATTGGACACACTGGCTGCCTTCCCAGCCCTCTACGAATGCTGCTCCCGCGACTGAAGCCCAGCGCCCCACGTGCCCTCCAGCCCCGCTCCTGAGAGAACGCTGATGGCGCCCGCTCTACTCTGCCCTCCCCTGTGAGTCCAGGGCCACGAGCGAACTCTGTGACCCCAGCTAAGCAAGTTACTTAACCCTCTCTGAGCCTCCGACTCCTGGGTAAATAGGACCTCCCTCATGGGATTGTTGCCAGGATTAAATGCGATAATGTATGTAAATGGCCTGGCTGGCGCAGGCTCTCACTACAAGGTGGACGCCATCATTGCAAAGCGCAGCCCCGTCTTCTCATCAGCCAGACACAGTGCCTTCATGACACGTGTCACCCCCAGGGTCCCGGATAACATAAAACAGGGCTGGGATGCACCTGTTTAAGCCACTGTTGCCCCCACTCAGTATGAACTGTGGATGAACTCAAGGTCACACGGGCTCAGACACCTGGGACGAGGAGAAGGCGGGGGGTGGGGGAAGGGGCTGCTGAGGCACACTCAGGGACTCCATCACACACTCTCTTAGGAAATGATGGGAGGGGGCATTTTACCCCCATAAGCAAAGAGGGTGCCTTCTGGCATGGACCAGGGGTGAGACCAGGTGGACAGGTCCCTCCTCTGCCTTCTCCAACTCCTCTTAGTCCAGGGCTGACTTACCTAAGACTCTGTTTCGGGAGCCATTCTCATGACCCCCTCCCAATGGACCTCAGTATGGACGACTCAGTTATGAGTTCCTGTCCCCTTCAGCTGGAAGGGTTGTTCCCTAAATTAGCCTTGGCCTTCTCCCTCTGCCTCTGCCTCCCCCCTCTGCCTCTGTCCTGGCCTGCTCTTCCCAAGTAGGTGTGTGATACCCCCTACCATCAGGAGCAGGTCCTGCTCCCCCTGCCCAGAGAAAGCAGCCTCGTACCCTTGGACTCAGCCCATTTTCCAGCACAGCAAACTAGTCAAGGGCTGGCATCTCTGGGTTACCCCCGGGACAGCCTGTGACCTCTCTCCTCCCCATTTCCGCCACCCTTCCTGGGCCCAGTGAACTCCTCCAAGGCCCTGTCAACATTTCCAGGGCCGGCTTCTCTTCCAAGAGTTTACAAGGCAGCTGGGACACAGTGAGCCCGGCGGAAAGTGGCCTTCGAAGGGAGCCAGTCCGGGCAGAGGGAGAGCACAGCGGAGCAGACCCTCAGAGACTCAGCGTGGAAATCTCGGCCAATTTAACGTCTGCATTAAAAACAGATTTGCGTGGAACGCAGCCACCTCTTTTAATTGCTCCAAATCAATATCCTGGGTAATTTGAAGGAAGACTTCGGCGGTAGCTTCGCGAGCGGCACAGCCGTACATCACCGGGAAGAGCTCGGGGTATTGTTTGCTGAGAAAGGCGTTACATAAATTGAAACTCCTTTGGCTCAGAGCTGAGTCCTGAAAGTTCATGCCGTGAGAAACATTTCTCACCGTGCACAAACTGTGAATTGTATATAAAATTAAATTTTCTGATTAAAATCTGCATTGTTGGACCTCCTGCCGGTTGCCACCATTTTGCTGAAATAAGATACTATTTGTGGTAATGGCAGCGAGGGAAACCTGTTATCATTGATTGCAAACTGGCTTCACTCCTACGGCTGAAAAATCTGGAGAGCTTCATTGTGCAAACATTGCATTTTCCGTACAAATATTACAGAGCCCAGCTTTACTAGTTATTCATCAGCCGGGGTGCAAGACGGTTTACAGTCGACCCGACAGCCCTGAATCTCCCGCACACCCCATACGGGGCTGCAGCTGGGGCTCCGCAAGGTGCAAAATGCCGGCCGGGAAATGAGACCAGTGGACATCGTCATCTGCTGTTTTTTAATTTAAAAAATATTTTTCTTCACAAGGGCATTAGGATCTGAGAGAGGAAGGAAGATAAAGGAAAAGAGGAGGCCTTAGAGGAGTTCAAATTTAAGAGCCCCCGGTGCCCCATCCCTGCCTGGGGAAAAGGACGGCATCGCCTTTTAAGGATTTCCCCGCTGCCCACAGCCCCCTCCCTGCCTGCCAGCCTCCAAGCCCCAGTTCTGAGAATCAGCCTTATGAAAATCAGCTACGACTCTGCACAGCACTGCTAATACAGGGGTCCAAGCTAATAACTTCGTTTGGCAGATGCAGAATCTGAGACCAAAAAAAAAATGAAGATTTTTTTTCCTAAGAAGATGTGTACTCAGAATTAGAACCCTGAGGGCTGGCTTTTCAGCTTTCATTTTCCGCAGCTTTCAGTTTACCAGGGAACGCTCTCCAAAAGTCAACATCAGCCAGGCGCACATAAATATTTTTTATTGCCTTCTGACCATTAGAATAGATTGTCTCTCTCTTTCATTTTGTAAATCATTTTGTTGCTTGGGTAATACAAAATAGCTCTGAGTCACAAAGAAACAGGTGGGGACCCAGAGGAGAAAAGATTTAGCCAAATGATTGATCCATAGCTGCATATCTCATATTTTGAGAAATAAAATGAAGCCAAAACAAACCGATTTCCTAAGGAACAACCTAGTCTGAATACAATGAATCTCACCCAATCTTTTTCTAGAAAAGAGCACTAAGGTTACAGGCAGAGCCAGTGCTAGAGGAGAATAAACTGAGCCGCTTCCTCCGAGGGTGCAAATGCAGGGAAAGTGGGTTGAGGTGGATGGACTCAAAGACCCCAAGTTCAAAGGTGCAGACCACCTGGAAGGCACGGAGGTAAAATGGGTGGGACCACGCACAGCAGGGAGGGCTCAGTGTCCTTTGCAGCTTCTCTGCCCTAAAAGTCAATCCTAGGTATTCATATGCATGAAGCTAAGCTGTCCCACCTGTGCGGGAAAACACCTGGGGGTAGCAACAGGAAATGCCCAGTGGGGTTCCTGACCCAATCCCCAAGGGATTGCCTTCCCTATAGAATAGAGTTTGGGGAAACTCCCTTTATTATGCCTACTTCTGTTTCAATTGCATAATAATTAAATAATTTACAAATCCATGAATTAGTGATCTTTGAAAATTATTCTACTGGCTTTCTTTTCTCCCTCTAAACCTCTCTTGTATTTTCTAGTCTTTCTAGTTTCCACGACTCTAACTAAGCCCAAACCTGAGTTTCTTACATAGAGTGGAAGGAAAAAAAAATCTGTTTTTCCTTCTTCTCTTCTTTCTTACCATTCATTTATGCCGTCTATTTGAAAACCAATAATAAAATCAGTTACAATATTTCATTCAATAATATGTCTTGAATTAACTGGATGCAGGGCTAGACTTTTAGCCCTCTCACTCAAGAGTTCTGCCAGCCTGGGGAAGACCTCAGAAGTCCCAGCTTTACGGTCTTTTGAACTAGGATTTGAAGATCTCAAGAGAAACTACAAAAGGAACTTGCACCTGATGGTGCCTCCTTCTCCCAACTTCCTTCCCTCCTTTGCCTCACTTCCCGCCTCTTTCCAGGTAACAAGCATCACTGGTCCTCTCCTGGTTCCCCTTAGAGCTCTGCTGCCCAAAGGATTCCTTTCCATGGCTCCATTATCTCCTCTAGTCGGGACCAAAGATGGAACACTTGACCTCCCCATGCCTCTGCCCAAACTTTGTCCACATTTTTGCTCTAGGCTTCCACTGATTTCTTTAAATAGTCATCAATTGTTTGTTTTTATGGGAAAAGTCATCAACAATATTCCACTGACTTTCCACAGTCTGCAGCAAGGAGACATAATGCTTGTCCCTGTAGAGGACCTCAAAAGACAATGACAGGGCAGACACATCTGAAAATGATTCAAGATTTAATAGGCTGGCTAAGCCAACCAAACCCTGCTCTTGTGCCCTGGCAAGCACAGCCAAAGAGCGGGCAAAGCCTCACAATGTGGCAAGAGGGGAAGAGCTGGGGTGAGGAGGAGCTCCAGGGACCAGTGGCACTGTCAACTCCCACCACCACCAAGGCCCTCATGCCCGGGCATATACTGAAGAGCTAGACAGTGAGGCCCTGCCACCTCTTTGGGAATACGGATAGAGATCCAGAGAAAGTATGGAAATTTCCGTTTCCATCTCAAGGAAGAGGTGGGTCCTCAGACAGGAATCTGTAATTCTGATGGTTAGCCATCACCCAGTTCTCTTTCCCACTGGTTACCCAAAGAGAAAGCCAAGCCCCGTCCCTCCATGAGCCGACTCTGCCCCATCACAGATCACAGAGGCTACAGGTTTATCAGGCAAATAGCACAGGCAGTATCACTCTCCTTAGCCAGTTGGGGAGTTGAAATCAGGTCATTCCCCATCAACAAGAAGATCCAGTGGTATAGCATGCCATGCTCATCTCTCTTCTTCCCTCTCCATTCCCTTACCTCCCCATCTCTCCATCTTTCTCCTGGTATGTAGTATCTTCTTAACTACTTCCTTCTACTTCTTATCTCCTTCCTGAGTTCTAGCTCTTTCTTTTGGGTTGGCTGACACCAGAGGGCAACATAATCTCACCTACTTGTCACTTCTTTCATTTCACCAGTAGAGGGAAGAGTTTGAGAGAACCTACAAGAACTAGGAGGTATGTAGATATTATTCTGAAATATGGAATTAGCCAGTGCAATAGAACAGCTCTCTCAAAGGCATCCCATGCCAAGGCATTCTGTTCCCGTTGGTAAATAATCTGTTATAAAACTGTTTAAATGCATATTAACTCACCAGAGCACGACACTGGCAAAATTTCCCTCCAGGCTGTATTTTTGCAAAGACACAACTTTCATGTGATGTGAGACCTGAGATTAAACTAACAGAAGTCATACGTTATTCGAGGTAACACTGATGCTCCATCCTTTATTCCCCCTTTAGTCTTCTGAGATCTGGGGGTTTTTTCCAGAAATAATTGGTAAGGCATTTAGCCCTGAATGTCTTGTTTTGAGTACCTGTCATCTTCCCCTCTAGGTGCTTCGAGGGCGTCTATGGGCTTATTTGCAAGTGAGGCTGAGTCAATCAGAACAACTGATTAAGAACCAAGCTGCAGAGCCCCAGCGGCAATAAGTGCCCGAGCTGCCCCTGTCAAACTTGGAAAGCCAAGCAAGAGCACAGTTCACCACACCGACACCATTCTGCCACATGTATTGAGGAAATTAGAGAAGGTTCCCTCTGAAAAAGGTTTGGAAGCAAGAGACTCAGAAATTAAACTTGTGCCACTGGACTGGCAATTTACCAAATAACCATCCTGACCAAGTTAACATTAACACTTTTGAAAAGTAGACAATATGGATGGAGCTAAGCAATCTGCTCAACCATTGCAATGTGCTCAATTGTTTGGATCTAATTACCTGGCCTGGATATTTTCTGCTTGGTGTCCCCAGCCTTTGAACTGTCTCCAAAACCAGAGCCTTATAGAAAGTTTCTTTGAAAACACTAAGAGTCTATAATTCTATTCTTTAGTTGGATTTTTTATCTGAGTTGCTGAATTTATCCATATGACTTTGCCTTCATTTCTTCATCAAGACCTTTCTTTGATCAATTATCTAAAGCAAGAGTTCTTACCCTGAGGTCCAAAAGTAGACTTGAGCATTTCCATGAATCCCTTGAAATCGTGAGCAAAATTCTATGTGTATGTACATAATGGTCTTTCTGGGGAGAGGGCCCATAACTTTCATCAGATCTGAAAGGGCTCCATGACCTCCATCTTATGACTGTGCCTTCATGATATTCACTAGACCAGAGTCCCCAATCAACATGCAAGAACTGGTTACAGGTGTCTGCCTGAGCCTCTGATCCCCTCAGCCCTTGGGTGGTTGGACAGGGCCAGGAGTGGGTGGAGCTTCCAAGCTGGTCATCTCCTGCCAGCCGCTGCCCAGTTGATGTAAAAATATTATTTTCTCTGTGTGCTACGGTGGCTAGAAAGTTGGGAAGCACTGCAGTAAATTCTTCACTTTTACCCCATCCACCATCTTTGCTCTCTGCATCTCTTTTCTCATCTCCATGGTCTTAATTATCCAGAGGGAAGCTTGGCATTGATTTGGCCACCTCTGGTATAATCTGCGCTTTGTATACTTTGCCAAGAAAGAAAGTGGTGTGGTAGTCTCCCCTTCCTAAATACACTCCCTGGTACGAACATCTCAGAATTTGCCTTGCCAGCCACATGATGGTAAGTGAGTCCAGCTCACTTCACCATTTCCTGGGTGATTCTTTTTGCTAATCACATGCATTCGCCCCCTTCCTATAGCAGGTCTCCCTTGTCCATGTGTCTGGAAGAACCTCTGTGCCAGTTCCCTAAATGGCTCCCAGCTTCATTACAAATATTCCTCAAATGTGCTTTCATGCAGAGATTCTTTCTAACCAAGAAAGACATTAAAGTCTTACAGAGAATCTACAAAGAGCCAATTCAAACTCAGACGTAACAAACAGGACGGCAAATTCCCATGACTCCTGGCTAACATGGAACACCCCCAAAACAGTGTTACCTTCCAAGCCCTCCCCTGCCCAACTTCCAGAGCACACAGAGTCCTCATGTCCCATGACCAGTCAGCCATCCAAGGTCAGTCTCATTACCTGATGCTCAGATCACATCAGTTTACTATCAACAATTTCAGGGGCCGGCCTGGTGGCACAGTGGTTAAGTGCGCACGTTCTGCTTCGGCGTTCCGGGGTTCGCCAGTTCGGATCCTGGGTGCGGACATGGCACTACTTGGCATGCCATGCTGTGGTAGGTGTCCCACATACAAAAAGTAGAGGAAGATGGGCATGGATGTTAGCTCAGGGCCAGCCTTCCTCAGTGAAAAAAGGAGGATTGGCAGCACTTAGCTCAGGGCTAATCTTCCTCAAAAAAAAAAAGGTTCATAACTGTGGTAAACTAAGAAGTATGCCATTCACCTAGAATTAATTTAGGATTCAGATTTTTACATGAATGACTTCAGTGAAATGTTGACAACTATCTGCTGTACCACACCTATCTGTTTCAACATTTTGATCACCTAATTCTTAAATATTCTTCCAGCCCACATGACATTTCTGTTGGAGAATGAAACTATCCTTTTTCATTTTACCAGTTAGCCAAGCTGACAGCCCAACAAGTCAACGACCATTTCTAACATCTTCCAAACTTTCATCCTTCCTTCTTACCTGAACCTAGCTTACCTACACATTCCTGACCTAGAACTTTCTGGCCAATACATCATTTCAAAAGTATCGTACATCTTAGAGAAAAGAAATTGCTGCTAAACCATGAGGAACTGTAAGTACACGTTTCTTAAACATGTAAGTACGGTGTTACGAATCAGGAGGTTATGTGGAAATAAATGAGGAATGGGAGATCAAGAATAGGGGGTTGCCGTCCTTCTGGGGGAGCAATGGGACAGTCAGTTAACCCTGTCACTGTCAGAGCCCCAAGGTCTGCAGATTCCACTCTGCTGCCCAAGTGACAAGCCCGTAAAGTCTTTTCTTAAAACTTAATCGCCACTAACTCTAAAATAACATTAATTCTTCTTAGAAGATTTTCAACTGCAGTTTGAAAGGTCCCCCATTTGGGACTCCTTGTCAGCACTCCTGTCAGCATACAGGGCGCAGCTGAAGAATACTTATACCAAGATGGGCCAGTTCCCTCCTAATGCAACTGACAACCAGACTGAATTCAGGGTCCCTTTACTTGAAGGAGATGATCCCTAGCAAATCCTTCAAAAAACAATCATATCAATTTTCTACGTATTTTAGAAATGGGGGAAATATTTGAATAAATACCTGAAAATCACTAGCAGTCATTTTAAAAGCTATTTTTTAGCCGATATTTGGAGTTACAAAAAACTGTGTGATGAGATGCCCCCAAATAAAATAGAAAATGCTGCATTTTCTTTATAGAATAAAATAACGTGTAGATTTATGAGCTGCAAAACAATTTAAACGTTGTTTTAAAAATATTTGCTGAGTTGACAGAAAATGAAATGCTGTGCTCCCAACAGCAGCAGATTTACTAGTTATCATTCACTAACCTGAAGCATGTACCAACTTTCGAAGGAAGAGATGAATACACTTAGTGGAAAAAATATATACAGTAGAGATTTGCAGGATGACTATAAATAAATGAAGCATCAAGCACATTCTGAAAGCAGTCTCGTACTCAAATCGTGTACAATATAGATCATGCTGTTTTAACTTTACTTGGGTATCTGGATCCCAGTTCTCAAGGATTTGAAAAATTACGTAACAGTGATGATTAACAATATTCCTTGTTTTGCCAACAGGAGCCACTTGAATTTAGTTCATGGTGATGTTTGTTTCCATTTTTTATTAGTTTTAGTGGCTAAAGGTTGAACTGTAATGAAAGTTCTCTTCTGCTTGTGTGTTTTTCATTTACTCATGAGTTTAAAGTATAATGTTTTAACATCTTTTTATTTTCCTTTTGATCAATCTAATAGGTAAAGCTGCTTTCATATATACGTCTATGGTTTGACCATCTCTAATAAGTGCTTTCTACTCCATGCTAACTTAATATGTTTTTCAAGGGAGGGTTTTCAAAGCCTCACGAGCATCAATTTGCAAGTCCCCGAACGGTCCCGTAAGGAAGAAGTGATAGAGAAACATGTAATACAATGGCTATCGCATGAGATCCAGCATAAGGAAGGGCTGCCCGGAACCTCTGCTGATGGCCTTTCATCGTCCAACATAGTTTCTCTCTTAAAACATAAATGAACAATGGGAAAATTAATTATAGAAAGAATTCCATGTATAGAATAGCACGGTGGGTTCCTGGACTCTGGCAGGGTCCAAACCCCAATAATGTCACGCTGTATCTGAGTTGAGTGAGCTGTGTGCCACCTCCTTTTGGAAGCCTTCCTTGACCCCCCCACCCCCAACCGCTCCTTCATGTCCCCACTGGTCCCTGTACGACCTTCATTACAGCACCCATCACATCTACTGGCTTCTATATTTGCATCCCTGGTCACTTAAAAAACTCCTCAAGAGTGCCAGTGAGTGCCTCCATCACTTGTGTCTCCATCACTGTCACGGCCACTGACAGAGTGTGCTCATCAATGGAGAAAGAACAAATACCTGAGTTCTCCAGAATCCTTGTTTTATCCTCTAAATCCCATTTAGCCTGAAGCCACTTGCCATCTAGAAAAAGCATGCATCAAGCCTTTTAGGTTTTCTGGTAAAGACCCAGGTGGTGAGGAATATAGATACTAACACCCAAAGAAGTGGAAGCTGAGAAGTAGAGACAAGTGTGTGGGGTGCATTAGGGACAGCATAGAAAGAAGGGGTATGGCAGATGGAGACTCCCAGGAGGTCACAGAGTGAGTGGGAATTGTGCAAAGGTATGAAGTCACACAGGAATTGCGACACGAGTGGGGCATTTCCCCTGTCGCAGCCACTGACCCAGGAACAGAAGTGCTGGCCTTCAGCAATCCACCACCCCGGGCGTCCGAGGACTTCCCTTCCGTCCCAGGCTGCCTGGCTTCCGCTGCCTGAACAAGGTCCTCCAGCTGCAGCTCTTCTCCCACCTTTCCCAAACATGCATGCCCCAGCCCACCTTCCCAGGCTCCGTGCCAGGCGACAGCCAGCCTCTGTGCTCACACTGATGTGTTGTGCTGCTCCTCTCAGTAACTCATTTCCATGTTAACAGGTAACCTTCCTGCTGGGGACGTCAGGCACCATGCCTACCTGGTAAAGACCACCTTTAGGGCCACATGGACATTTTGGTGCCTATAAAATCCCATTGCCAAAGTTGCCACCTGTCTCCAACTAGGGCATCCCCTAGAGAGAGCTAAGAAACTGGTGAGCTGAAACCACTTGGTCCTACACACTCAAATCACTAGTTCCTTAAACGAGGGACTGTTATTAAACCTGCAGCATGAGCCAGGCACTGTGCTAATGCTGCCATTTGTTTAGAGACTGACTCTTTAATGAGGCCTTTAAATCAGTGCCCCTCAATGAGATACCACTTCCCATCCATTAGGATGGCAATTATCAAAGAACCAGAAAGTGAGCCAGCCCTGATGGACCACTGGTTAAAGTTTGGCATTCTCATTGCTTCAGCGGTCTGGGTTGGTCTCCCGGTTGAGGAACCATACCACCCGTCCGTCAGTGGCCATGATGTAGCGACGGCTCATATAGAAGAGCTAGAAGGACTTAAACTGGGATATACAACCATGCACTGGGGCTTTGGGGAGAAAAAAAAACACAAAGACAAAAACAGAAAGTGTCAGTGAGGTATAGAGAAAGTGGAACTCTTGTGCACTGCTGGTGGGAATGTAAAATGGTACAGCCACTATGGAAATGGTATGGTCTTTCCTCAAAAATTTAAAGATAGAATTACTGTATGATCCAGCAATTCCAGTTGTGGGGATATACTCAAAAGAATAGAAAGCAGGGACTCAAACAGATATTTGTGCACCCATGTTCCTTGCAGGATTATTCAGAGTAGCCAAAAGGTGGAAACAACCCAAATGTCCACTGACAGATGAATGGATAAACAAAATGTGGTATATCCATACAATGGAATATTATTCAGCCTTAAAAAGGAAGGAAATTCTGACACATGCTACAACATGGACGAACCTTGAGGACATTATGCTCAATGAAATAAGCCAGTCATGAAAGGACAAATATTGTATGATTCCACTCACGTGAGGTACCCAAAGTAGGCAAATTCATAGAGACAGAAAGGAGAATGGCGGTTGAGGGGCTGGGGGGAGGGGGAATGGGGAGTTTGTGTTTAATGGGTGCAGAGTTTCAGTTGTGGGGAAGATGAAATAGTTCTGGAGATGGATGGTGGTGATGATTACACAATAATGTGAAGGTATTAACGCCACTGAATTGTACTCTTAAAAATGGTTAAAATGGCAAATTTTATGTTACTTATATTTTGCCACAATAAAATTTTTTTAAAAATCCACTTCCTTCCTGCCATCCCTAAAACCCAACCCGACCTATCCATGCACCCCGCAGAGCAATCATCCGGGACCGTAACCCCCTCCCCACACCCCTCGACTTGCCCTGGGCTGCTTCTCTTGGCCCTTGTTCCCCTCTGGCAGCGAGCAGAACTCAGCTCTGCGCCTCTGGCTGGCAGCCCCATCTCCCCAGTGTCGGCCCCTCGGCTTTTACCCACAGCCCTCACCATGGCCAGGCCTTGTGCTTTGCTGTGGCCTGTGCTTGTGCTCAAACTCCAGCATCCCCGAAACCCAAGAGTAAACCTTACACTCCCCAAGAGGGAGAAGTGGACAAAAAGAAAACATTTCCAGTCTTCATCTTTAGATAATATTCTGGCAATGGGTTAAATGTTTGTTACGTGCCAGGTATCATGCTAAGCATTTTGTTAACCCTCTCATTTTAATTCACACAACAATCTTACAAGTTAGTTCTTTTTGTTACTATTGTCCCCATTTTGTAGATGAAAAAGCTGAGGCTTGAGGATGCTAAGTAACTTGCCCAAGGTCCCAAAGCCAGAGAGGCACAGGTTCAGGACACACAGCCAGCCCTCCGATTCATGGCCTGTGTTCAGCTACAATGCCATGCTGCAAGAAATCTTTTAGAAACCTCAGTCCTGGGTGACACCATCTTGGTTCTTCCCATCATTGACGTGAAAGTGAGCATTTAGAGGAAAGGATAAAAGGTTTGCTACAATCTGACTGATGCTCACAAAAAGCCAGATGTAAGCTAAAGGTGTCACTGTGTGTAAAAACAGTAAGAAAACCCCCAGGTGAATGGATCTTAATAGCCCATTCTAGAAAATTCCAAGGCCAGAGGTTCAAAGCCGACTATTTTCTGAGCTCCATTGGCCTGTCAGCTTTAAACTCCAGCATCCAATTCGTGATCTTAAGAAAGCCTGTTAGGGAGCTGGCCCAGTGGCATAGTGGTTAAGTTCGCACATTCTGCTTCGGTGGCCCAGGGTTTGCAGGACAAGATCCCAGGCGTGAACCTAGCACCACTTGTCAAGCCACACTGTGGCAGCATCCCACATAAAATAGATGAAGATTGGCACAGATGTTAGCTTGGCAACAATCTTCCCCAAGCAAAAAAAGAGGAGAATTGGCAACAGATGTTAGCTCAGGGCCAATCTTCCTCACACACACACACACATACATACACACACACAAAGCCTGTTAGGGGGGTTTCCATAAAGAGACATCAACTACAATCAAATTCTAGTCTGTTCGAAACACAGATCCCTATAACCAGCCTGACTCTCCAGCCCACTGGCAGCACCTCGGTGTTTAATGTGGAATTTGATAGCTGCCTAAATTTCGAGATCTCCTGGAGGGGCTGCACACCAAGAGTCCTCAATGGCCACTGGGAGAAATTCTTAGAAAAACAATCCTCCTGGTTGTTGGAATCACAACTACCACTTTCACTCCCCGCCTCCCTGTCACCGAAGAGGCTGTTTTGACTTGAATTACAGGGGCCCATGTGGACTACCTGCGGTCCAAATGTGCATGTGACAATGGACACTCCTTTGCTGGCTGTCCGGTGTTATTTCAGACACTGTTGGACAGATGGGCTCTGTTCCGAGTGGGGAAGAGCTGCACCTCAGAGGGGGAATTGTTTATTGGGCTGTCTCCTCACCGCACACAAACGTCCTCATCACTTTGCCGGGATGGGGGCTGAATGGTGCCAGATCCCTTCCACATATCGGAACGGAGCTTTCTCCCCCAGCATCCTCTCTCCAGTCTCGGGGCCTGGACACAATTGTGGGAACCCTGGTTGTCTGCTGGGCCCCCCGCCCAGCTCCTGTTGCTGCCATGTGTGGGGCATGTGCTTGGAGCTCAGCAGATGTTGGAACACAGTAAATCCATTCACCTACTGACATATCCCAATGACTAACACGGGCTTAGTGAGGAAACAGAAGCGTTTGACTAGCAGAAACAACTGAATTACTTTTGGAGGGGTGAGGAAATGACACCCCCAAAGGGCTTGATCTCACCATTTGGTTTGGACTGGGGAGTTCACTGTGGGAGGCCGCCTGGACGTCATCCCAGTCATCCACCATCATTAATTCTGACCTGAAGACGAGCCGGGCTGGTGTTTGGGGAACAGGAGTAAGAGGTATAAGGAGGTGGTTGTTTTGAGACCACGTAGGATGTGAAGAAAATAAATCACTCAAACCCAAAGACCTGAAGTGAGAGGCAGTCTCATTTGCAGTTTGGAGTGTGAGCTTCGGAACTAGACAGAACTGGGTCCAAATACTGGCTCTGCCACTTCGATGACCAAGCCATGTAACCTCTAAGCCTCTGTCTCCTCATTTGTAAAATGGGGATAGCAGTAGGATTCCTACCTAATGAGGCTGTTTCAGTAATGAATGAGACACTTAGCAGTTAGCACATGTGTGTATAAAGCCTGGGATACAATAAGCACTGAGTTACTCATAGGTATTAGTCGTAATGGTACATTTTAAATAGAAGATAATGAACTCTGTGTTTGTCCACACATGCAGACAGGTAACACAGAATTCACCTTGTAACCTAGCTCCTAAAACAGTGTAGGATCAAAACGGAGCTGGACACTTACTGCTTCAAAACACATTTTCTCACCAAGACTCCCCCCACCCCATCTCTATCAGAATCTCCACCACGAAGTGAGTTGGAGAACCATCTAGGGCTTGAAGATGTCAGGGCCCCACAGAACTCTGTGTTCTGAATCAGACCTCAGCAAACACTCTCCTGCCTAATGTGGAACACCATTAAGAACACATTCCCACAAGCTATAGTGTAGCAGTACGCACAGGTCCTCAGCCATGGTGCTTGGGATGTTTCATTCCACAGAACCTACTGGACTGGATATTATTAACAAGAACTATACAGATAAAGTCTCGCATGCTGTATCAAGCACACACAATTTTATTCCCCTGCAACACTGATTACCATAATTTCCACTTACGAAGTGCACCTGCTGATGTTCCGTTCCTTTTGGACCTCTTAAGCCCACCAATCAGAACCTACCAGAGCCCCTTCCTCAAGCCAGCAGAACAGGAAACAATGGTTTGTTCACACCTGCTATCTAACCCAGGAAGTCAGCCAGGTAGGACACCAATGTGGCACTTTGTAACCAACATTGATCAAATGAAAACATGAATTACCCATGACTAATCACTAATAATAAGCTGGAGGGAATATGACAAGGAGAGAAACATGAATCTGATTATGCAAAAGGGTGAAATTGGAAAACTTTGGAAGAATTTGACTTGCTTCATGGATGACTTTCTCCCATGGCCTCCTCCTTCTGGCCACACCAGGGCAGGGTTGTGCCAAGCTGTCCACAGCTTCCCCCATCCCCACAGTTCTGGCTTACTCTTCTTGGCGTCTCTTGGTCTTCCCTTGGGCTATGGTCGGAGCATAAGCGGTGTTTTTGTTCTTCCTACGAAGTTCATCACTAAAGAGGCGTCTCTCTCCCCATGCCATGTCTTAGTTGAAGACCATATTTTTTTCTTAATGACAAAAAAATATGAAAACCACTGTGCTTCAAGGTCCTCTCTATCCCATAGTATCCCAGCAAACACTCAACGCTGGCTCTCTTTCCAAGACCCCTTGTCTCCATCTTCTCATGGTCCACCAGTGACGTTCCTTATTTGCTCTGGCAGCTGTATACCCAGGGAGTATTCGAGTCTTACACTGAAGCAGGGTCACTAAGAATCTACTGAACCGAGAGCCTCCAGATTTCCTTTAAGCCTTCCCGCTTCCATTAGTTCTAACCCCATCGACTATTTACAGACACCAGTCAACACCAAACTGTTTGAAGATGCAAGACAGAGGAAATTCTGAGGGCCGCCACTTCCTTATACCTTCCTGAGAACTGTCTCCAAGAATTTAAAGCAAGAGAATCATTGAAACACATTTCACTGATTTATTATTAATTGTCCCTTGGGCAGACACAGACAGTACCAAGCAGAGGAAGGGATGCATGACTTGTGGCCACTGAAAAACTTTCAAGTGTCTGCCCAGGTCCCGAATTTATGCCATGAACAGGGGAACCAAAATGAGGAAACAAAAGTTTCATAGCTTAGATGCGAGGTGGAGAGGAAGGGTCAGGTAGGAAAGAAGTGAGTGGTGCAGGAGTGTGATGAGGAAAGGAGCAGAAACCCACAAGCTGAGGCAGCTGGCAGAGGGAAGGAGGCGGCTTTCTTGGAAATAAAGCCAGAGTCTACTGTCAGGGTGTGGGATCCAGAAAATTCTCACCAGTCGACATGAATAAGAGCCCACCAGCAGAAAGACAAACACTGCTTCTGGCCCAAGAAACAGAGGCATAGATGACCAAGGAAAGCAGATTCTTGTCTTCTGGGCTCAGAAACATATTACTAAGACCGGAATGTTGTTACAGCCAGCACAGCATCTCAGAACCTCCCCACTCCATGGAAGAAAACAAGACATTTGGGAGATGGGAGATCAGCACACACCTCATCACATACACACGCACGCACACACACACACAAATCATGAAGAAATAAAAATGGCAACTTGCTGCCTGACAAGACCGAAATAAGGCGGAGACCGTGATTACCACAACCAGACCACAAGTCCTCTTCCAGGAGACTCATTTATTGTGGACTGATTTCTATCTCCCAGTGCAATTTATTTGGAAAAAGGAGTCTTCCATCATGGACATTCTATGAATTGGCCAGAACCGTACAGACAATCACGAACAACACAAACTTGATTCTGCAGAATCTGAAAAAATCTGATTTTTTTTTGGCTGTCACTCGCTAGCATTGTTCCTTCTGCTCACCCAGAGTCATTCTATCTTTTATTGATTAGCATGCGTGAGCCCCTTCTTAGGGCAAGGGACTAAATCTAACCAGAGATGCCATGTTGTTGCCATTCCCCAAAGACTTCACGGGTAAGTTTGGAGGCGCCAACCCCTGCGCAGTGTGCGGGGAGAGGGTGTCATTGTTTTCTCAATGGCAGAAGACAGTCCAGATGCTTGCATTTTCCTCCTAACTCTTACTCTTTCATCATGAACTAGTCATTTACTCATACTTTGCCCGATCTGTCTATAAAAGTCAGTAACACACCGGTTAGGGAATTGTAAAACCTAGGGTACTTTCAGACCACTGGATAAACATGAGATAAATAAACTATTAAGGAATAAAAATGATTTGGATGTTATGTGAGATATATGTGTCTTCAAGTATCATCACTGATCTTCATCTCTTCTGAATAGTAATTTTTTAAATAGACACAGTAATTCTGATCAGCCTCTAACAGGAGTATTTAACCTGATCATAATTTCAAAAGCAACTTGTTGGACTAGCAGGGAACAATGTTCATCTTATTAGGAAACTAAATGGTCTTCTCAAAAATTAAATGATGCAGGCGGTTCCCAGGGCTTGGGGGGAAGAAGGAAAGGGAGTTGCTGTTCAATGGGTACAGAGTTTCAGATCTGCAAGATAAAAAGATCTGAATATCTGTTTCACAACAATGTATATATATTTAAGATCAGTGAAATGTACATTAAAAAATAAAGATGGTAAATTTTATGTTACATATTTTTTATCACAATAAAATAAATGCAAATACTTAGAAAATTAAATGATAAAGATGACCACATGAAAACAAATGTGGAAAAAAGTAGAATTGTTAGAGGACAGTTTTGCTTGTTTGTTTTCATGGACAGTTCTGACATCTATAAACTTCTGCCAACAAAACTCAGGAGTACTTTCATGAGAAAGGAGTTCTAAAGAAAGGGTGGTGTCACTAACAATGTCCCCATCAATATAGGTAAGTGGTTTTCCTGACAGATGGCTATTGCCTGGCTCTCCCCAAACCAATGCCCTCCAGCATGGTATCATGTGATTTCCAATCAGAAATATCCAGAGTGGAAGGAGAAGAGAAAGGAGAGAAAGAAGCCAGCATTTACTGAGGGGCAGTGCCAGCTGCTTTACAGAAACTACTGCATTTGATACAACAAACCAATGAAGTGCCTATTTATGACAGCCTTTGGATCAACAAAGAAATGGAGGCTCAGAGACAGCAAATACCTTGTCCAAGGTCATATGACAAAGACCTGATTTGTCCCTCTCCAGAGCCCACGCTTTTCCACCATTTTGTCCCTTGGGCTATAAAACTACAAACCGAGAGCCAACTATGTAGAACCCTAAAGCAAATAGGATCTTTCCTACTTTTCCCATTTGAGAGCTTAATCGTAATATAATCAGAATTTGGTTGGAAAAGTGACCTCAAGCATATTTCCTTAGAGATGAACTCCACCTGGGGTGCTGCAGAAATGGGTCACAGGTGTGCCAAGCCCCTGCACACTCCCTCAGCTGTCAGGGAGGCCAGGCTGCAGCCCGGGTCACAAGAGTCTCTGGGCCAGGGCCCTTCAGGTTGTGAGCAGCTTTATAATTTAGCCTATTAAGTCATAAAACATCACTTCCTGTGTGTGCCATATGTGACAAAAAGTTGAGAATCACTCTGCCTTGGCCTTGGAGGCAAACTGCCCAGATTAAAATCCCAATTCTACCACTTTGTAGCTGCACAAGGTTACCTTTGTGTGCCTCAGTTTCCTCGCCTATAAAGTGAGGATGGAAATAGAATTTACCTCATGGGGTGGTTGTGAGAATTAAGGAAGATAAAATACATACAGCTCTCAATATACCTTCTAGAAGTAATCATTCAACAACCATTAGCTGAACCAATGGGTACAACCACACAAGCTGTGCTTGCCAAAACTTCAAGGCACCATTTACTTAGGCTGTAAGATGAATAGTGCCCCCTGGAGTTGTGCAACTGTGCATCCCTGACCATTAGCTTTGCATTTTAATCTATGAATGTCCTTCGTGTCAAGCTCCAGTTTATCTCCCCTGCCTCATTATCTGCCTCTAGCTCCCCAACCCCATCCCCACTGAACGTCTTATCCTGAGCTGGAACACAGCAGTCCTATTTACAACCCCTCGGATTTTCCTGTGTGCTCCTTCTGCCTGGAATATTCTCCCTACTCTTCCTTGTTTCCATTCTTAGCCATCCTTTCAGACCCAGCCTAAAAGTCACCTCCTCTCTGAAGCTTTTCTTTCTCTGTTGTCCCACGCAAAGTTGCCCCACCTTCAGTGTTCCCAGAGCACTTGTAGAGCACTTGTAGTAGAGTATTTGCAAATACTCTCCTAGAAAAGTCAGCATGTTTTCATGTGGTTCACACAGTTCATCTGCATGCTAGCCTCCCTTGCTGAACAGTGAGCTCCTTGCGGTCAGATGGAATCTCACGCTTCTTGGCATGGACTTGAGCTGTTCGCTCTGCTCTTGTCCTCCAGCTACATCCACATCACACGTGTAGAAGATGAGTCTGAGCAGGACTCAATATTGTCAAAGAAAGTGTCGAATACCATGCACACAGACCAACTTCAGCACACAGAAAATATCCTTAACTACATCTGAGTGAGGCTAAGTTGCCCTGGTGGCAGTAACGTCCCCGTCCCCTGGTACAGCAGAGACAGCAGACTGGCAGCAGTTATCTACGTTGGCCTTCATTTGATATGAGAGTAAAAACCAAGAAATTGTGGCCCAGTTTCTCTTTTGAAATTCCTCCCTTCATTATATTTGAATCTGTTGTCTCTACGCTTTGTTTCGAACTAAATACCAAAATTATTTGATTCTGTTATCTAACAGGTCTTCGATATTCTGTATTTAAAATTCTCCAATGACAAAGAATGCCCTTTCAAGTGGTGTTTAGGAGCTTGCCACCCCCCATCTTTCTTCATTTCTGAATCTCTAGGATGCTTCATAAAACAAAGGAAAAAAGTACCCCAATGCGCTGCTTCTGCACTAAATGCTTCTGCAGAATGTCTCTGTCTTACAGAGAAAATGGTGCAGACCAAGAAGTTTCACAATTGACACAGAGTTCACACCTAATGCTGACGGTCCAGCAAATGCATCTGCACAAACTCTATCACATACAGTACCTATAATTCCCATGCACAGGAATGCAAGAATATGACATTCTGCTTGTCCGAATGCCCTCTCCCCTCACCTGCCCACCCCGCCAAGTTGAGCAGCTACAGGGTTGAATTTCATAGTTTCCTTTTGCTCTTCTGTGTTATGTAAACTCAGGAATAGTTCTGTCCAGGTTGTCTAAACACTTCTGTTATAAATGTTCATTCACCAATTTAATTCATATTTATTGAGTATCCACAATGTACCCCACAATCATTGGTTAAAGAAATTCCTGCTTAGCCTCTATGTCAGAATTTCTCAACCTCAGCACTATTGACATTTTGAGCTGGATGATTCTTTATTGGGTGGTTTATTCTGTGCATTGTAGGACATTAGCAGCATCTGTGGCCTCTAACCACGAGATGCCAGTAGCATCCCCACCCCGAGTTATGACAAAGAAAAATATCACCAGAAGACTTGAAAAAAGCAGTGGTCATTGGCGGTTAGTGGGGAGGGAGGGATGAAAGGTGGGACACAGAGGATTTCTAGTGAAATCCGAGCAGTGAAAATATTCTGGATGATATCCTAATGGTGGTTACATGTCATTACACAATTGTCAAAGTCCATTGACTGTACAACACCAAGAATGAATCCTAGTGTAAACTATGGACTTTGGGTGATAATGATGTGTCAGTGTTGGCCCATTGATTATAACAAATGTACCACGCAGGTGCAGGACACTGACAGTAGGGGAAGCTGTGCATGAGTAGAGACAGACAGTAATATGAGAATCCTTTTTACTTTCCCCTCAACTTTGCTGTGAACCTAAAACTTTTATAAAAAATAAAGTCTACTAAAAAATTTTTTTAAGCGAAAAGAAAAATGTTTCCAGGGTCTGGCCCTGTGTCCTAGTGGTTAAATTTGTGCGCTCCACTTCACCAGCCCAGGTTTGCAGGTTCGGATCCTGGGCATGGACCTACACCACTCATCAGCCATGCTGTGGTGGTGACCCACATACAAAATAGAAGAAGACTGGCACAGATGTTAGCTCAGGGCCAATCTTCCTTAAGCAAAAAGAGGAAGACTGGCAACAGGTTTTAGCTCAGAGGAAATCTTCCTCAACAACAACAACAAAATGTTTCCAGACATTGCTAAATGTCCCAGGGGCGGGGGGGGGTTGGGGAGGTGGATTATTTTTTATCTTGTTATAGACATTATTCTGCTCACAACAATATTTTTTTTATTTGTGGTAAAATATACATAACATAAAGTTTACCATTTTAACCAAAGTGTACAGTTCTGTGTCATTAAACACATTCACAATGTTGTGCAATCATCACCACCTTCCATTTCCAGGACTATTTCATCTTCCCCCAAACTGAAACTCTGCACCCATTAAACACCAACTCCCTCCTCCCAGGTCCTGATAACCTCTATTCTACTTTCTGTCTCTGTGAATTTGCCTACTCTAGGTACCTCATGTAAATGGAATCATACAGTATTGTCCTTTTGTGACTGACTTATTTCACTTAGCATAATGACCTCAAAAGTTAACCCACATTGTAGCATGTGTCAGAATTTCATTCTTTTTTATGGCTAATTTTCCATTGCATGTATATACCACGTTTTGTTTATCCATTCATCCATCAATGGACACTTGGGTTGCTTCCACCTTTTGGCTGTTGTGAATAACGCTGCTATGAACATGAGTGTACAAATACCTGATTGAGTTCCTGCTTTCAATTCTTCTCGGTACATACCTAACAGTGGAATTGCTAAGTACTTATACATGTGATAGTTTTCAGATCACTTTGTACAAGAGAATGCGTGGTGTCACAGTGAATTATTTGGCTGTTGGTGGCCAGAAGGCACTGCCATGTGGGGCTTCACTCGGGGCTGCGGTGGCAGACTGAGGCTGCTTCTGTCCTCTGCCATTCACTGCCTTGGGCAAGTTACTTAATGTCCTCACATTCGGTTTTCTGCTGTACAGAAAGAGGATGATGAAAACGGTGCCTCCCTACCCGGCTCGTAAGTAAGAACCGAGGCAGAAAGTTCATGTGGGGCCACCAGCACAGCCACACGAGGTGGATGTTCAGTCAGCGCTGGCCCTCCTAGACCTGCCCCAGTCACGCACATTTCCAGTCCAGGCGACATTCCTGGCACTTGTCACAGGGATGGCAGACACTGCACGTTGCTCCCCTTCTTCCTCTTTCACCAAATCCTGGTTGGGTTTGGAGGGGTCACCTGCCCAGTAGAACACTCACCTCCCACACATCCTGGCAGCTGGATGTGGCTGCGTGACCCAATTCTAGCCCAGGAACTGAAAGAAACAATGGCTCGGTGAGGCTTCCTTTTTTTTAAACAGCTTCTTATTTTATTTTTGGATATGAAAACATTTACATGATTTGAAAGTCAACAGTGTGACATAAGGTACGTTCACAGTCGTGTCACCTCCATCTGTCTCCTGCACCTTGTTCTCTCCTCTGCTTTTTTTTTTTTAAAGATTTTATTTTTCCTTTTTCTCCCCAAAGCCCCCCGGTACATAGTTGTGTATTTTTAGTTGTGGGTCCTTCTAGTTGTGGCATGTGGGACGCCGCCTCAGCGTGGCCTGATGAGCGGTGCTAGGTCCGCAGCCAGGATTCAAACCTGCGAAACCCTGGGCCGCCGAAGCAGAGCACGCGAACTTAACCACTCAGCCACGGGGCCGGCCCCTGTTCTCTCCTCCTTTTGACATCATTTTCTTTTTTTCATTTGTTCCCCTTCCAAATATAAGCAAATGTGTGTGTGTGTGTATTTTTTTCCTTCCTTTTTTACATAAAAGGATGTATATCAATATATCTATATCCGTGCTGTTCTCCCTGCTCTTTTTTAATTTCATATTCTGGAACCTTGGAGGTCACTCCACAGCTGGATGTGTGGTGCTTCCTCATTTCTCTTTTATTGCATAGTATTTGATTGTGTGGCTATGTTATAGATTATCTAAACAGTCCCTCATTGACAAACACTTGGGGTATGTCCAGTTGTTTCTTGTTTTTTTTGTGGTTTTTTTTTTTTTTGAGGAAGATTAGCCCTGAGCTAACATCTGCTGCCAATCCTCCTCTTTTTGCTGAGGAAGACTGGCCCTGAGCTAACATCTATGCCCATCCTCCTCTACTTTATACATGGGACGCCTACCACAGCATGGTTTGCCAAGCGGTGCCATGTCGGCACCCGGGATCCGAACCGGCGAACCCTGGGCCCCCGAAGCAGAACGTGCGCACTTAACCACTGCGCCACCAGGCCGGCCCCTGTCCAGTTGTTTTCACTCCTCAGTGATACCGCAGTGAATAATCTTGTGCATAGTCATTTTGTATCTATGCCTGAAACCATTTGGGACAGATTCCTAGAGGCGGGATCGTTGGTTTGAAGGGCAACAGTATACGTCCTTGTGTTTTATCTCGCCAACTGTTCTGCTACAGGAGTTGTACCGTTTTGCCTTTGGAAAGTTTTTTCTTTGCCTTTCCTCTTTTTCTGTCTCGTTTCTTCCTACCTAGGACCCAGAAGCTGATTCTGAATAGTACAGCAGCCTCCTCACAACCTTGAGGATGAAAA
Source organism: Equus caballus (assembly GCF_041296265.1). NCBI lineage: Eukaryota > Metazoa > Chordata > Mammalia > Perissodactyla > Equidae > Equus > Equus caballus. The sequence continues at coordinate 89,419,436 of NC_091700.1, forward strand.
GCACACCCTAAGGATGGCAGAGCTGGAAGCCAAAAGAGTTCCCCAAGGCCTCTGTGACCCACTGATCTCGTCCTGCCCTGCCTACGACTGCCCTTCCTGTTATGGGAGAAGTATAAACTCCTCACCTGGATAGCCCTGGCCATTCAGGTCCCTACTAATGAACTCAAAGCCAAAGACAATCATCATCATTTAGCTACTGAGTAAATCTAATTAAAATTATGTTATGTTGATTCAAAAGCTTATGACTCATTAGTACGTTGGTACCTACAAGCTCTCCTGTCCAATATGGCAGCTGCTAGCCACATGTGGCCATTTAAATTCAAGTTAAATAAAATTAAAACATCAGTGCCGCAGTTGCACTAGCCACATTATAATAGTTCAACAGGCTCAGGACTCTAGTGGCCACCATATTGGACGGCACAGCACAGAACATTGCCATCATCGCAGGAAGCTCTGTGTCACTGATACACAATTCGAAGTAGCGTGAGGGGTCACTCCAGTCATAACCATTTAAGAAACTGCCATTCTGATGACCTCCAATATCTTCTAAAGTATCTGGAAACATAGCTCTGTGTGAGATTAGGTTTATCTGTCAATCGGTTAATCCAGTGTTAGGATATAAGATGAAACCTGTCTCAGCTTCTTCCAATACGGAGAAACCCACCCCCTGTGACTTTCTGCCTCCTCACCAAAGGTATCTGTGCTCTGGGAGATGGCCCAGACCAATGTTCTGTTCTAAGGTCTAGCCTTATACACACAGTCAAGTGCATCTTTCAGGAAGATAATTTATAGGCCAGAAAAAAATGTATAGACAAAATCAGAAAACACAATCCCCAGAAAGGATAATCAGTGTATTGTGAAGAAGAGATGATTTCATCAATAATGCAGAAAAGAGCCCAGCGATGCGGAAAGCACCAGAGAGGCAAGCTCAGTAGAGATTTCAGAGTAGAGAGCCTATACGTTTGAGAAAGGGCCTTTCCACCTCCACTTCAGTTTTGAAGGGAAAAGCAAGGCTGAGATGCAGAAAGCAAGGAGGACGTTTGCAGGTTCCCGACGCTTTGGGGGTTTTCACACAGTGTGGATGCCCATATTGTGTGATCAGATGAAGTGGAATCATCTGTCAGCCTGTCTGTTCACATAGCTATGCTATTCATAGAAAATGTACCTCTTTCCCCAAATAAACACCATATGCCTCTTCTCGTACCTACTTGGGTGCGTGTATCCTGGGGACCTATGGCATGTAGGGGGAGGAGGTAATGCCAGGTGACTCAAGCGGCCCATTTCGGGCTCTTCTGTGGAACACTCTTCAGGGATGTCAAGAGCAATAGGAAACCATATTAATTAATAAATTTGAAATGAGGTTTGACTCCTACCTTCTACAGCATCATGAGAAAGGAAAGAAGATAGCACCATCTTTTGGACTTCAAAGACACTATCGATCACCTCTTCATGCCCCTCTCCCCTGGCTTATCAAGCCCAGTGACATGGTCCACATTGTGCCCTCTACCTCGCAAACACCTTTAGCTCCCTTGCCCCCTCTCCCTTGCCAAGCTGGTGTATCTTACCTGTCCGCCCACTCCTGTCTGCACCTGAAGGGTGCTAGGGAAAAACTCCACCTGCGGTCGCCTGGGGCTAAGAGGAGGGGTCTTGGGGAGTTACTGTTTAATGGATGCAGAGTTTCAATGTGGGACAATGAAAATGTTCCGGGGGGCTGACTCCATGGCCGAGTGGTTAAGTCCATGTGCTCCGCTTCGGCGGTCCAGAGTTTTGCCAGTTCAAATCCTGGGCGCGGACATGACACCACTCATCAAGCCACATTGAGGCAGCATCCCACGTGCCACAACTAGAAGGACCCACAACTAAAAATACACAACTATGTACCGGGGGGCTTTGGAGAGAAAAAGGAAAAATAAAATCTTAAAAAAAAAAAAGTTCTGGGGAAGGATGGTGGTGATGGTTGCACAACAATGTGAATGGACTTAATGCCATCAAACTGTACACCTGAAAGTGGTTAAAATGGTAAATTTTACGTTATTTATATTTACCATAATAAAAAGAGTTAAAAAAAACTCAACATTGTTGGCTGGTGTCACTGTAATTTCAAGTGTTCAAATAGCAAGTGGACATTTGACACTGGCCATTAATCCTGAGATACTTCCTTGTTTTCTCACTTTCCTACTCTCCAAATGACTATTTCACACTTTCTCCTGTCTCCTCCTACTACATTCCCATCCCTTTCCTCACTCTCAAGCTTCAGTGAGAAAATCCTAGCAATCCAATAGAAACCCCCTTATCTTCCCATTGACAAATCTACCAGCCCACTCCTACCTCTAGCCATATTCTGTGCCTTCCCTCCTCTTATTGGGGATGAAGTGTCCTGCTCTTACCAAAAACTCCTCTCTGAGGGGAAGGAAGAGAGTGAATTATTGCTTAATGGTTAGAGTTTTGGTTTGGGGTGATAAAATTTTGGAAATAGATAGTACAATCTGATTGTACAACATTGTGAATGTAATTAATGCCACTGAATTGCACATTTAAAATAGCTAAAATGGGAAATGTTTTATATATATTTTACCATAATAAAAATATTTTTTAAAAACCCAGCCCCTCAGCTTGGGGTCTGGCTGCCCCCCACCGACATTCTTCCTGCAGCATTCCCTGGGGCTCCCACACCATCAACTTTCACAATCCCCCTGTCTTCCCTGCCCCCCATTGGACCACTTGCACCAGCACACAAACATGCTCCACCATCTCCTTCTTGAAAAACCTCCTGTGACCCTGGTCTCTGACCTGGTGTTGCCCTATACTCTGCTCCCTTCCCAGCCTCCTCTTCAAAGGTTACTGGGTCCCTCTCTCTCTTCCCTCACCTCACCTACCCAATCAGCCTTCCACCCTTACCTGTCTACAGAGACTGTTCACATCGATGAGCTCCATGTCACCCAATCAAGTGGCCACACAGCCTTCCTGATACTTTTGACTTCCATGATATCATCCTTTCTCCTTCTGGATCTTTCGCTGGTTCCGCCTCTACCTGCTGAAATCTCCAGGACTCTATTCTGGGCTCCCTTTTCTTGTCCACTCACACAGTACCCCAGGTGTTCTCATTCAGTCATGTCGTTTAAATACCAATAAAGATCAATACGTCCCAAATTTCCAAACCCACATCTCCAACCCTACCTTTCCCTGGGTCTCCAGAATCTTATATCCTCCTGTCTACCTGGCACCTCCACATAAATGACTTTCTGTCCCAAACCAGCTAAGGCCTTTCTAATGTCACTGCTACCCATCCAGATGCCAGACTCAAATTGCTTGTCACTTCCTTGAGCCTCCCCTCCCTCACCTCTCACTGTTGATTCAGCAAAAGCTGTCAACTAGTCATCTGAAGCATCCCCGGGATCTGTCCACTTTTCTTCATTTCCATTCCCCCATCACCTAGATGACTGCAATAGCTTGATTCTAGGACCTCCTGCTTCCCTCTAGCCCCAACACAACAGCCAGACTCTCTCATCCCAAAAAAGTATATTACATCGTTTCCTGCCTCAGCTTAAACCCTCCAAGTCTTTCATTGCACCTCCGATAAGATCTAAACTCCTTACATGCCCGGCCTGCATCTCTCCAGCCTCCTCTTGAACCATACTCCATCTCATTCACTGCGGTCTAGCCACCAGAGCCACCTATCTGGTCCTCTAACTCAGTGGTTCTCAACCACTGTGGGTGACATTTGGCAATGTCTAGAGATATTTTTGATTGTCACAGTTGGGAGAGGAGGAGGTTATCTTTACTGGGATCTAATGTGGAGAGGCTGGGGAGATGGGGGGAATACTGCTGAACATCCTACAAGGCACAGGGAAGCCCCCCCCCCCAACAAGAATTGCCTGGCCCAAAATGTCAATAGTGCTGCTATGGACTGAATATTTATATGCCCCCCCAAATCATATGTTGAAGCCATAATTCCCAATGTGATATTTGGAGGTAGGGCCTTTGGGAAGTAATTAGGTTTAAATGAGGTCATGAAGGTGGGGCCCCCATGATGGAATTAGTGCCCGTAAAAGAGGAGAGAAGACTCTCTCTGCTATGTGAAGACACAGCAAAAAGGCGGCTGTCTGCAAATGTTTACCAGACATCAAATCTGCCAGCACCTTGATCTGGGACTTCCCAGTCTCCAGAACTGGGAGAAATAAACATTTGTTGTTTAAGCCGCCCCCTCTATGGCATTTTGTTATAGCAACCCAAGCTGATTAAGTCAGGTGCTGAGGTTGAGAAATCCTGCAAATCTGACAAAGAAACTGGCCATCAATTTCCCTCCTGCCTCAGAGCCTTTGCACAAGCTATTCCCTTGGCCTGGAATGCCCTTCTTCTATTCTCTGCATGGCTCACCCCTTCTAGTCATTCACAGCTCACCTTATTTTCCCAGAGAAAGTCTTTCTGATCACCCACTCTGATTAGCACCTCCACCCCATCACTTTCTATCCTATCCTATCTTAATTTTCCAAATGTACTACTCGATAGCTTTCTTACTTTACCTGTTTCTCATCTGTTTCCACAAAAATTAAGTTTCTTAATAGCAGGAATCTTATCTGACTTGCTGACCAGGGCCAATCAGTGCTTATTGTATAGTTGGTACTCAGTGAGTACTTGGGGAACAAATGATTTTCAAATTTCTTTGGCTTGATCAAAAAATATGTGTGAGCATCAAATATGTACATTATATAAGCAATAGGTACAACAGGACATTTAAAACTGATTAAACGTCTTCACTCTCAAACAGGTTATGAGCCCCATAAGAAAAATAAAATATGTTTTATACATCTTAGACAGCATAGGATACATCCTAGGGGAGGCGGTCCAGCATTGTGTGGTGAAGGGCACTCATCGTGTTGTGAGATAATGCTTGCAAGATGCCCAACAGTCCTAAGACTGCCATAAGGGTTGAAAGGCAGCATCATATAGGGGTCAGGAACATGGACTCTGGAGCTCCGGCCAGAGAGGTTCAAATCCCCGCTCAGCTACTTGTAGCTGTGAGACATTGAACTAGCTGTTTAGTTTCTCTGTGCTTCAGTTTCCTCATCTGTTACATGGAGATAATGAAAGTATCTGCTTCATATGCCTGCTGTGGATTTAAGCGAGTTATATTATGTAAAGCACATGGCTACAGAGGACACCGTAGTTCTGGCCACTAGTATTCAAAGAAAGGAGCAATCACACGGGACTAAAGACAGGGATGGTAGAAGGGCTGACTTTTGAGATAAGGTGAATTTCAGTGGAAAAGATGATGAGGGCCCTCTCAGTGGCAGGATTATATTGTGCATCAAAGAAGGCACACCATGGCCTGGAGTGTTGCTTAGGAATGAGGTCGGGCAAACATCCATTTTTTTTTCTGTTCACCCATCTGTGTAAAGAAGGATGCTGTTTTGAAGGAGAGCACTGATGGGGCCATGCTCATCTGCTGATCCTATTATATCAGAAAATGTGAGAGATCTGGTCACCAAATCATGATATCGCTTCCTTTCTATTTTTTAAATTTCTGTCCATTATGCTTTGGTTTAAAAAAAAAACAAAACTGGACTTGAACTCATTTGGTTGTACACTTACTGCTGTGAGAGCTTAACCTTCTGAGTCAATTTCCTCACTCCTGAAAGGAGAACAATCAAGCCCACCCACTTGACTTTAGAGAAGTAGTACGTGAATCAAATCAGTTCATACGTGTGCGACGCTTAGAGTGTGAGGCAGATATGACACAGATGTAAGATATTCTTATGACTATGATCCTTCTTCTAAAAACACCGCCCAGGGTTTTACTCAGAAATATCATATGCATTATAATGTAGATGAAAGGAATTAAAGAACTTTAAAAATCTTTTTCTACCTACATGTTTCAGAGAAGAAAAGAGAAGGGAGGACTGCAGCTCAGAGGGCTGGGCTCCCAGACCTGGGCAGAGCCGGCCCCACGAATGTTTCTGCAGCAGATCAGGAGGACGAGACACTGCTTCTGTTACTCGCCACGTTGGTGGCATCTGCGCCTACCCTTTTAAAAGGCAAAGCCAGACACAGGCTCCATCCCCCAAAGGAAATGCCAATAAAATAGCCTGTCCTTATTTCTTGAAAGGAAAAAATGATTTCCTTTTACTGTTTAGTCTAATAAGCAGGAATCTGGGAACCTCTGGCTCCATCTCATGCACTGTGATGTTAGGGAAAATTCTGCAGGACTTTCAAGCCATCAAAGTCCTAAAATAATCCCAGAAAGGCAAGCTTGGGGTGAGGTGTTACCAAGAATTTCTGTAACTTGTAGACATCTCAAGACATGCCAATCCATATTTTAGCGTCCTCCCTCCCCAACGATAGGACTAAACAGCAAGAATGATACTCTCCTAAAAGAAAAACAACAGGGAGAGCGAAGGAACGTAGCAACTACTATGGGAAGAACTGTCCTAGCCAGTGAGTGGGTCCCTGCCTTTGCCAGCTTTGCAGAAAGCCTGCCAGAGCAGAGGGGCAGGAGCAGGTTCCAGCCTGGGCTAAGCCAGCTTCTTCCACCTCCATGGGGATGAGCACCCCTTACACTTTCTGCGTTTTATTCTGCCCCAGGACAGAGTTCCTAAGCAAAGGGCAACAGCAGCAATGGCTGAGGACAAAAGGCCAAGGCTGGGCTTCTGGAGCCAGAAGGAGACCCCACCCAGCGGAGGAAGGTGGGGCTCAGGCTGAGAAGGAGGGAGCTTGGGACCCAGGCTGGAATCACTGAAGGAGGCCAACGCCTCTGGTATCTAATCAAGAACAAGATTAAGAGCGGAGGAGAAACAGAAAGAAGGTCTCACCCTCCAAGCTCCAGGGGGTTAGGGAAATAGAAGAGGGGTCAGGGGCCATGTTGTTTCATAAAGCTCCCCGAAAAGATGGGGGAGCTAGAGAAAGTGTTAAAAAAAAATTTAAAATTAAAAAAACAGGGAGTGGACAAAAGACAGAAGCTGGGATGGAACTGTGAGTGAGGACTGAAAAGCCCGTGGTGGGGAGGGAGAAGAAGGAAACAGCAGCTCTGGGCTGCAGAGGAGCCTCTGCTGGCGGAGGGGAGAGGGCCGGCTGCAGGCTTGGCTGGCCGCCGCCCAGAAAAACTTTAACTCAAAGGAGGCGTTTGCGTTTAATCCTCCCCCAGGACTGTGGACGAGGCAAAAAGGAGGGGGGAAACAAGTCAAAAGTCTCCAGAGGAAGCAGCTTTTTGTTTTAAAGGACTGCCTCTTGGGCCTGTCCCCAATTTTCTGGGTTTTGTTCCTGATTTAAAAGGAAGTTTTATGTCACCCGTGAGAGTCTGCATTTTTGTGGGATTCAAATATTCCTTAATTAGGTGTTGTCTCTTTACAGAAAGAAAAGACGCCTTTTATTTCATTTTACTTTGCCATTTTAATTTACTCCCTTTCGTGTTTAATAACTAGGTAGGGAAATGTTAAACAGCTGCTGTAAAATATTATAAACCCTGCTCCCTGGGAACATTAAGAAGCAACTTTCCAGCGCTATCTCCCATCCCAGAGAGGAACCCGTGAGGGGGCCCACAAATCCCAGCTTTGGGGTGGGGGTGGAGGCAGGCGGTGTGTGCTCATTACCCCCATACCACTGCAGTCCCCACACCACCCCATCAACCCACACTCTGGAGTCTTCTTTTGGGGTTAATGGTGGGGTAGGAGTGCAGGGGTGGAGTGGAGGTGGCCGATGTTAGAATGGAGAAGGAGAGTTTTGGGGACGCTGAGAAGCACACATCCATCTCCTCCAAGAACTCTGCTGGTCCCTTTCCTTAGGCACTGCCGTTCTTAGGAGGGCTGAGACCATTTATCCAGAACTAGAGAATCTGCCCCGTGAAACTCTGGAAAATCAGAAAAAACATCAACAGAAAAGCAGAACCGGCCAGGAAAATGTGTGGCCTTGGACCACTGGATGCTGGCTTTCTTATTGAGTTCTAAGTTGGAGGAAAATGACAGAAAAGGGAAGGGGCTATAGTTTTTCTACAGCTAAAAATGTAAGGGGGCATACCCCTATCTAGTTCTGGGCCGACCCTTCAGCAAAAGGTCAGGAGTTGTCTGCAAATTGCAGAAGCTTCCCCAGGGACCTGGAACGCAAATTTGCAGGGCAGCACAGGGCACCAGTTTCCGTCTACTGAGCTGTGTATTATGCTTATACGCTCATTTTGCTGGCAAAAGAGCCTGTCATAAAATGTAATACTGACTATAAAACAAATCAGCGCTTTGAAACGACTTGCTTCAGATGTTTTCATAAATCCCTAATGGCTCAGGCACTGCCTGCTATTGATAATATTAATGTGTTAATAGTTCCTCTGAAGCAGCGGCACTGGGTAGGGCTGGACACACACACACACACACACACACACACACAAATGGGAATACCATGGAACTGGAAAACAATGCTTTGGCTTTCCCTTGAATTCTACCTGCACTTTGTTGACCTCAGAGATCCAGATCTAAGTGAGAAAACTGATATTCTAAATTCTTGGCTGGAGCTCCCCTTTAGTTTAAAATGTTTTACCTTGGTTCATAAAAAAGTATATTATATAAATACATATGTACATATAAAATCATGTGAGTCACCCATGTTCCTAGCAGCATTATTCACAATAGCCAAAATGTGGAAACAACCCAAATGTCCATTGATAGATGAACGGATAAACAAAATATTATTTTTATATATATATAAATAAAAAGTAATAGAGTTCTGACACATACTACAACATGGATGAAACTTGAAGACATTATGCTCAGTGAAATAAGCCAGACACAGAAAGACAAAAATTGTATGATTCCACTTATATGAAGTACCTAGAGTACTCAAATTCACAGAGACAGAAGTAGAATAGAGGTTATTAGTGGCTAGAAAGAGGGGGAATGGGGAGTTAGCGTTTAATGAGTACAGAGTCTGAGAAGATGAAAAAGTTCTGGAGATGGATGGTGATAATGGCTGCACAACAATGCACATGTACTTAATGCCACAAAACTGTATACTTAAAAATGGTTCACATGGTAAGTTCTATGTCACATACATATTTTACCGGAATTTTTTAAATGGGGGGAGAAAGCATGTGAGCAATGGACATCAGGCTTCTCTACAACTTCTCCCACGTGTGTTCCCAGTACAGGGCCCACAGCTCTGTCCCCAGGGCCTCGGAGCACCCCTGGCTCCGCCACACACACCTGCTCCCCCAGACCCACACTGGGCTTCCTTCGCCCTTAAGGAAATGAGAAGTTTTGTGTCAACAATTCCCCAGACATCCATGTGGCCCAGGGAAATCCCGTTTCAACCTCAAAAAGAAACTTAAGGAACCAAGAATGATATTTTTCATGATGTAATTTCTCTGCTGCCTTCCTAACAGACATGGTTCAGATTGGAGGAGTCTCAGACAAACAAGCACTCCAATCTCCTTGCCGGTGGCCAAAGACACTAAAGCTCTTTGCAGGCCCGTCTTGGTCTCTGGACCACCCCAGCCTCTGACTCATGGGGAAGATAGACGTGGTCTAGAGAGTCAAAGTTAGAAATAACAGGGGGAGTGGGTGGGCAGGGGTGGCGCTGGCTGGACTGTGGTTTTCCTGGACTCCCCTCTCTGTCTTTTGGGGTTCTTCCTCCCTGAGAAGCACTGGCCTAGAACCACTTCAGGATTTGACCCCTCACAGGTACAAGCAGGAGAACCCGGGAACCACCGATACTGTTGGGTCTTAAGGCAGAAAGGGGCGGCCCTAGCTGAGGCTGGTGACTACCCAGAAGTTTCTCTCAGTAACAGAACAGTCACTCGACCTAGCCCACAGGTTTTTCTAATGCTTGCTCTTTGGGGTCAGTTTATTTAAGAAATGGCCAGAGCAATCAAACCCTTGCCCTGGTCCCTAAAAGGAGACAAACATTGGCATAATCCCTTCCATTCCAAGTCATCCCTGGGCTCTCCCTTAAGTTTCTCCTACATGTCATTACCCAAAACCAGGCTGCCAAGAGCTCCTGGGTCCCCTCACACAGGCTTTGGCTCAGCTTTGCATCTACAATGTGTCATTGCCAGGCCTTCTTCTCCATGCTGGTCAGGAGGATGAAACCTACAGCTGGTGATGAGAGAAGCCTAATCAGAGCCCTCCATACAGATGAGGGCAGAACGTGAGCATGATGCCTATTAGTTTTCAGGCTGACAGGCCCAATGGCAAGGACCCTAGACAAATAAGGGGAGTGGGCTAGAAGGATCCCCCACATCCTTCAAGGGAAGCCCCATCGGAAGGAGGTGGGGAGCAGAGCACAGGGCTCCCACTATGGAGAGAGGGCTTCAGGTGGGGTGCTGGCAACACGCAGCCCAATAAAGGCAGAATCAGAACAGAGTCTGAGATGTGAGCCAAGAAATGGGTTAAAAGCTGTTAGGACATGGAGCAGGGAGAGAGATGCATAATCTGAATGTCACCCAGAAAACTTTGCAGCCAGCATCCAGATTTTCTAAATCAACCACTTCACCAAATTCCCTGCCAGCTCATAAAATGTTTCCCTGACTTGCCTTCAGTTCTCCAAATGATACTATTTTATTAAACGGTGTTGGAGGTGGGAGGGAGGAGGAGAAGTGGAGAAAGAAGAAAGGAGTGAATTATATTTTTATTTTATTTTAAATGTAGTTTTTCTGTTATGCCTCCTTCAAGGCTGTCCTAAATTTGGTTAGGTCCAGGATGTGCAGGCCCTGATAATTTGCAAGGTTAGATTTAAATGTGCTATAATAGTGTGTGTATGTAGACTTGTCTGATCAAATATGCATTTAACACGCATAGGAATTCACTAAACAGAAGCAGAAAAGTGTTCAACAGACTCTAAGGAGTGCTTGTGTTTACGGTGTTTTGAAATATATTCAAGAAAACGTATTTTGCTTTATACATATACATTTGCTTTTCCTCCTAATTCTTCTGGAAGCCTGACCATTTTCACTACTTCAGCATGGGCTCACTTTGGCGGTTGAAGGGAGTATGCAAAGTTGCAAAGTGCTTTTATATTTTAAAAGGTGCTTCTCCCAGATTGCTCACGGCTGGTTGATGGTCCTTCTCTGGATTGATTTCTTGTTTTTCAGGCTGACTCAAGTTCTCAGACATAGGGGTGGGTCAGCAGCAGCTGGAGATCTCAGTGGGATCTCTGCACTTCAATGGGGCCTATTTGGAAACAGGATCTGAGCTGGGGCCTGCCTCTTTCTCAACCTTGTGTCCAGTGGGCACAAGGATGCATTAAGACCCTGGGGTAGATGGCCAAGTGACCTGTGAGTCAACTTAGCAAAAAGAAAGAAGGAAAGAGTAACAGAGTGAGTGTAGTATGGGGAGACCTGATGAAAGGAGGAACAAGGAGGAGAATGGGAGACTCAGGAAGCTGGAGGCTTCACACATCCTCCTGGGAGCCAAATGCATTGTCATGGGTATTAGCTCATCCGACAGGAGTCCTCAGGAGAACCCATGTCAGGGTCCCTGACAAGCTAAACTGCCAATCCTAGGAGCACAACCACAGCTAGCTGAACCTACAGACCTTGGGACCACACCTCAACCCTCTCCTTCCCACGCTCACCCCAGGACAGACCCTGTCACCATGCAGCCACCCATGGATGCACCAAGCTTTCTTTGGGCCCACTAGAGTACAAACACTCCAAACACTGATTCAGTCTGTATGGAAACCACAGGTCAGAAAATCACCAACGAGGCAACAACCACCTTCACACATTCCCTGCCACCAAATATCATCCGGAATCAACCAGGCTTGGCCAGTGGAGAAATTCAAGACCCTCTCCTCAAAAACTCACAGATACATGGGGACCACTGTTTCTTTTGGACGCCCATTCGTGGGGAGTATGTCCCATGGGCCTTTTCCTAACCTCACAGCTGTTCACACTCGCCCGCTCCTGAGAGAACTGGATCCAGATTATCAGTGACCCTTCACCTCCCCCGGCCCTCCCTGGCCCCCCTCCATTTCCTGAGCTGGGATCGCCGGCAGAAGTTGAGTGTTTCCTGTACTGGAGGGACTTCTCCACCTTGGAGCGGAAAGCGGGTCCGGGACAAGGACGCGGGGCGCGTCGCCCACGTTGCTGGCCAGGGAAGCCGAGCTCCTCGGATCCCCACGGTGCTTGGGTGGCGCGGCGGCGTGTGGGGAAGATGATTACACTGGAGAGGAATCACGACTCTTCGCGCAGCTATCACTCGCGTCGCTCCGCACGCGCAGGTCCTGGCCCGGCTTTCAGCAACTCCCCCTCCTCGCTAACCATTCGCTGGTAATCTGTGGACCGCCGTGGAGCTGAGCCCCGGGCTGCAGTCCCAAAATTAAAGCACTTTTGCAGCCCGGACACCCAACGAACTGCCTCCGCACGCGCCAGGCCGGCACCTCGTTTTCGTGCGCCCCCCTCTCCGCCCAGCTCCCCAGCAGCTGCAAAGGATGTGATTTCACGCACATCCTGCGCGCACAAACACGTGCACACACGCATTCCCCCTGCAAAGCCGTCCGCACACACGCACAAGCCTGGACGTTTGCCTTTTGTGCTCGTTTTGCAGGACATGCTTTCCTGCTCCTGGTTTCCTTTTTTCGTTCTTTCATCTCCGCTTCCTTCGCCAACTTTCCTTCGGAGTCCCCTTGGCCTAGTTCATTCCCCTCCAGCCCCTCTGCCCCCGTGGCGTCCCTCGCCCTCTCCGCCCCAGAGGGGCCCCGGAGACGCGCCGCGATGCCGAGCGACGGCCGTGTTCTGCGGGCGGCTGAGACCGCGGGGCTGGCCTCCGGCCTGCGCCCTGTTTGTTTTCCCTTCGCCCCCTGAATGCTAGATTAAGACGTAAAGATTACCAGGACCGAATAATGCCGGGAGTCAACACTCGAGCAAACAAAAGTGCTTGCACAACTCCGCCAACCCCGCTGAGACCCGGGCCGCGGGCTGAGGGAGAGAACGCGCTCCTCGCTGCTAATTACAAATAAATGATGATGTGCTCACTAAGTAATTGATTTAATGAAGTTCCTATGAAACTATTAAACCCGGGTGGAGGTCAGGCAGGAGGCGCCCCAGAGCGCCCATTGTGGGCTGTTTAACTCCACCAGGCTCCTCGGAAAGACATCGGGGCTAATAGGTGAAGTCACAGCTGCTCGAGCTGACTTCTCGGAGCGCCCGGCTGGCCGCGGGCACCCTCGCGCCCTCCTCCTCTCGCGCCCTCGTGCCCCGCCGCCCGCGCCCCGCGCCGGCCAGCTTACCCACGCCACTCCCAGCCCTGCCGCCAGCTCTCGAGGGCCTCTCCAAAGGGATCCCGGGTCTCGTTAAGAGCGGGAAGTTGAGCACTGAACTTGTGCGCACCGCCGGCAGTCGGCGGCGTCCACCGCCGCCCACCCCTCCCGCCTTACCCAACCCCCACCACTTCGTGCAGGAACTTCAGCCAGTGTGCCACGCAGGGTGCTCGCGCGCTCTTGGCAAGGTGCCTGGAACCCGAGCGTGTGCCCAGTGCGATGGTGGGGGCGGGGGTTTGAGTTGTGGCCGAGTGGATATGTGTGTGTGTGTGCGCGCGCGCGCCCGTAAGTTTCAGGCCAAAAGGCCATGTTTTTGCATCCCTCACCCTGGCCTGGGGCCTGTTCGTGCAAAAAAGAAGTAGAGGCAGGGAGAAGGGGACCGAAGAAAGAGATGCAAAAAAGATCACCCAGGTAGGCTGTTGGGTATGGGAGCCTCAGTCTTAGATTTTGCAGACCGGCTGCGGGAGGGGAGGGGGGTGCCGTTCTGGCATAGCCCTCTCTCCTCCCCACCGCCCACCTCTGCCAGCGTCCAGACCTGGCCAGGCGGTTCCCCGCACTAGAGCGACACCTCCAGCTCCCAATAGGGCGGAAGGTGTAGGCCGTAGGCCCGAGTGTTAGGGCTGACAGATCGAAGGTACTCCCCTTCCCCGCCTGGCACATAGATCCCAGCCCTACAGGAAGGTAGGAACTGCTTCTCCTGCAGGATGGCTCCTGTGGGAAATGTGACCTTTCCCCATCCCAGAGGGCTGGAGGGAGTCTGGTGGGACACATTCCCGAGAAGGAGAATCAGACATGTAAACGGATCTAGAGTCAAGGGTGCTAAACTCCTGCACCCGGCAGCAAGGGTCCAAATCTCTCTCTGTCTCTGTCTCTGTCTCTGTCTCTGTCTCTCTCTCTCTCTCTCTCTCTCTCACACACACACACACACACACACACACACAGGAAAGAGCATTTGACTGCATCTCCTCCCACCTCCAAGGGACCTTGTGATAAAAGAGAAGGCCCACGTCCATCTGGAACTCCATACCAGGAGACAGGGTCTCCCATGGAGGGTTCTGGCTGCAGAAATCAATCTGCCAGGGTACCCTGCACCCCTCTACCCAGCCAAGTCTTGTCTCTCCATTAAGAACTGGTAGTTGAAAGAGAATTTCTTAAAGCATGCATTTCATTTATGCTACACTTAGTTGGCAGTAAGCTTCACTCCTTTTTTTTTTTTTTTGGTCAGGAATTTCCAGCTGCTGAAACCAATTTCCATTTGATTTTGAATCAAACGTTTGGAACTTGGGATGAGAGGATATTTTGCAATGGCTGCTGGCACCCTAAAACAGAACTCCACTCCTGTCTGGATCTTCTGTCTCAATGAGGGTTTCAACTTTGGACTCCTGGAGGGAATATTAAAAAAATCTTCTCTGGGTCTTGCTTGAGGTCTCAGTTTCACCGTCTGTAAAATTGGATTGGAGGTCCTTGGCTGAGGTCCTTTGGGCTTTATTTGTTTGTGATCTGAGAAGAGAACCTGGGGGGGAGGTGGGCGGGGGAGTCAGTAAAGACGCCTGTTCCTTTGTCTTTCTCCGTAGAAGCTACTCCCTTTGTAGAATAAGGCCCTGCTACACTGTCTAATGGATTTTTGCAGGGCAGGGTTTTCATTTTCCCCACGCAGGGGCAGACGAAAGAGAGTCGGTGTTCCAACCCAGCGAGTCCCTCGTGGCCCTTGTTTGCTCAACGACACTCTCCAAAACGTGTCCAAAGTAGTGCTGGCTGGCGCACACCCCTCCCCGGCCCAGGGCAGATGTTCCCATTTTGACCCCGGCCTCCTTGTATTCCTTTAACGCCTGCTGATGACTGCATCCCTGCTGCCCTTAATGTAGGATGGGCCCTTCTCTTCAGCCTGCAAATGAGAAGTGACATTTGCACTCGGCTCAGCCAACGCGTGAGCAGAGCGCGGGGACACAGGCCCATTGACCAAGAGCGGCCGAGGGGCCAGCGGGCTCGGCGGCATCCGAAGCTGCCTTAATTAATACCATCTTAAATAGTCCAGCAGCCACCGAAGACGAAGTTGAAGAAAGACTTTAAGGCTGAGTGCCCCTCGACAAGCTCTTTTTCCCCGTGTCATTCAATATTTAATGCGCCCGCTTCTAATGCTACTACTGGTGTTCCTTTCTCAGCAAGGACATTATTTTTTCACGGTGCCCATAGCCAGGGAAAGCCCTTTAGGCAAAGAAAATCAAAATGTTTGTTGTTTTGGATGACTTATAACTCTTGTTTAACACAAGCACTTTCAGGAAAGTATAACAGGCGCAGCCTCCAAAGCAAACAACACAATCCTTGTGACAGAGTCGGACACAAAAAGCACATTGTCTTGCGGACTACCCCTTTTCTCTGGTGCTAGATGGGGGCCTGTCTCCGAGTGAACACCACGATGCCATTTCACTTTTGAACTATTGTTTTTGAGTTATGCCATGTGGTCAAAAGGAGCGAGAAGGGGGTTGTTTCCAGCCTCATAAGACAAACGAGTTGCCTTTTCATTGAAATCCCCCCGCGATCCTTGAAAACGGAGTTTAAATGTCACCTCCGCCTTTCTAATGGGCACAGGGCTGGAGGCGACCCTTCAAAGCGCCTGGGTGATAAACGACCCTTATTAAATATGGCCGGGACTGCTGGGAAAGCCCTGCGCCGGGCCAGCGCGCGGAAGAGCGCCCCTCGCTGGAGGGCCCTGGAGGAGCCGGAGCCGCCCCTGTAACCAAGGGCGGCCCGGGCGGCCGAGGCCCCAGCCCAGGCTCTGGGTCGGGTGGGGGATGGGAGCTGAGGGTGGGGAGCCCAAGTGAGGGGGGCCAGTTGTAATACAACTTCTTATCTGCCGCCCCCAACACGCCCGTGCGCCCCCATCCCCAGAGACTCGGCGTAAAAGGTTGGTGCGTTTCCCCCTGACTTCTTTTTGTCCGTTGCGGAGTGGCGTCTGCAAGTCTGAGCTGCAAAGTTACTGATTTGCAGGCTGCATGTTAAGGCAGCCCATGTAAGTAATTTCTCCGGGCACCCCAGCAAAGGAGAACAAATCGCTGACAAAGGCGAGCGCTTTCGATTCAGCGGCGTCGTTAAGGCAACCCCAAAGTATTCCTCCTATAATAAGTTCCACTTCAAAGGGTTTCTCATTCAGCGGTGACTGCTTCGCACTTTTATTAAGTCCGGGCTTTTTCACTCGGAGGAATCATCTGTTTGGTTATTTTTCATCGTGTTTATTTTTCACCATTCACACAGTACTTGTATTAAATAAACAAAGAACAATCGCTCTGCAAATGAAAGTACTTAGGTGGGAGAGAAGGAAGAGGCACTGGCGCTGTGGCGCTCCTGCCCCTTTCCCCGCGTCTTCCAACATCACTCACCCCTACCCCCACTCGACTTTCACTCCTCCTCTCTTCATTCTTTCTCTCAAGCTAGAAGGTTCTGGGGGGGAATCTTGACAAAAAGTAGATGGAAATACATATATATTATTATATAGCATACATATTATACGTGTAGTATTATATGTAATATATATATTTCTGATGAGGTGAAAATTGACTGAGCTTACTTGGCATGAAAATAAAGGTCAGTGCAACTGTATCTTAACAGAGTGTCTCGAATTGCTGTGGACCCTCTGCCAGCGACTCCTCTGGCCCTGTCCATTGCCATAGCAATCCTGACGCTCCGTGTGGATGTACCATAAAAGCAGTAGTTTGAATTTCAAAGAACATGCCTTTGAACTTCTCCCTGCCTGATTAGGCACTAGCGTTATGTGTGAATGTGTGCTGCGGAGTGCTTGTGCGTGGGCGTGAGGGGTGTGAGTTTTTGTTCAAGAAGGGAAAGTGTGCTGGGAATCCCAGGGCCGTTTCCCTGTGGGCCTCCTTCCCTATCCCTCCAGCCCTGGAAGGGTGGGTTTCGGTGGCCGTGGGTCTATTTTGGTAGACTACACGTGGATGGGGAAGCAGGTAGTGTGATGTGACAGGCTGAAAGTATTCGTAAGTGTCTGGATTGCTTTGTTTTTCTGTATTCAGCTTTTCTCTGACTTAAGGTGATCACTTGAGAAACTAGATTGTCTCCCCCCCCTTCCCCAGTTGTATTTCCTAACCAAACTGGGATAAAAGAATACTCCTGGTGAACGTTTCTTGTCCCATTTTATAGAGAAAGAGATAGATAGGTAGGTAGGTAGATAGATAGATAGATAGACAGATAAACAGAATGAACAATTATGGTCTCAAAAAGCTTCCACAAAATGAAGGATATAAGTGACAAGACTATACAATACAAACATGTCTGCAGAGAGTTGGGCCTAGCTTTCACGGAGTTTGGGCCTCCTCTTTTCCTGTCCCCAGTGCTATCCCTCTTGTGTGGCCATCTCCAACTTCTTAAGAGAATATAATTTCCACTCTCAAGCTCTTTCTCAGTACTTTAGATTTTAGGAGCATTAGCTTGATCAAAGAACATCCTGAATGGGAAAAAATATACATAAATGACAAATAATCATGTGTTTGAAGACTCTCCTAGCCTGGAAAACAAAAGTAGATGATTTAAACAATGTTTGCTAGGGCCATGAGGGCCACGTTTTGCCTAGGAAAGATGAAGTCTTTGATGATAGCCAACTTAGTGTCAATAAGTGGCTTTCTTTGAGACATATTCAGATGGGAACGTCTTGCTTGCCAATTGCCATAGAAATCTTAACACACCATGAAGATTGTCCAAGCGCCAAGCCTTCCGTTCTGGACTAAATTACTTTGAAGTGGCGCAGGACGAGCAGTGGTCAATTTTAAGTCTATAGACTGGACAGAGAACGCTGGGAGAGGGAGATTGTGCGTTTTAAAGCAGAAAATAAGAAGGGGAAACTTGTTTTATAGACTCTATACAAGGTTCTGCTCATTGTCAACTATCTTTTATCTTTTATATTTCCCATGAATGATTCATGTCCTGGTGGCTTTGTGTCACCCCTTTTCACAGGAAACTTCATTAGAGAGCTATAAGTTTTCCCATTGATTGGGGGCCCTCATTTATGAGTGTTTTTCTCCTTCGTGTGCTGGTTATTGTCATTAGGCTTAAAACAACTCTTTGCAACCTGTTTCACCTTTACTACATTTAACAAACCTGACTTTTAAAAACCACTATAACCTTTTGGGAAAATGCTTACTGACATTATTGCCAATTGTTTTTCACTATTTGCCTTTTATCAGTTTTGTATCAGCTAACATAAAAACAAGCAAAGGTTCAGCCTTGTTAATGTGGACAGTCGATTACATTAGTTTAAGCCATTTGGATATTTTGTTGCCATGAAAGAATCTGATTTCTCCTTAACACCTGCCCAGAAATGCTAAGTTACTTCTATCCACTCAACTTCCAAATAAACCACAATATTGGATTCTGATCTCCCCATTACCTGATATAAGGTATTTGATGCCCACTACTCAACTTCATTCAGGATGTGTTTAACTCAATACTCATCTCGGCTCCTGAATTTGTTTTTACCTCCTTTGTGTCTGGAAGCCTCTCACTGTCCCTCTATCCTTTCCTCATTCTTTCTTACCCTTACTTTAGAGGCTAGGAATCTAAGAAATGCTGAAATTCACTTTTCAGATTTCCATTGATTAGGGTCACTAAGGATATTATTAATCTTAACAAATTCATGCAGCAACCCCTAAGATTTACACTAGCGTTACTTGCAACATACAGGGTTTAGTCTTCATAAATATATTGTAATTTCTAGATTAGACTATAAATTAAACCAAGCTGTAAAAATATTTTATTGCTTGGGGAGAGGCTAAGAAACAAAGAGATCAAGGGAAGCGACACTAATGTTCACTACTTCAGCAACCCGTTCTGTTTGTAAGAGAATGGCAGAGAGATGCCATTATGTAAAACATAAGCAATACATAGGAAGAATAACTTTATTAAAGTTTTCACTTCATAATCATTCTTGCTTTCTTTCTATTGGAGGTACACATTTTAAGTTTTTATTTAAGGTGTATCAGGAACCAATAAATCTGTGGCGGAGAGTTAACCTATGCATGGCAAAATACATAAAATACATATTCCTTTGTTTCATAATAAATAAACCTGTAGCATAATAAAGAATAGTGCAAACTACCATTGAAAAAGTTGTATAAATAAAACAACTCATTATAAATCAGGAATATTTTGTTCTAATAAGTTTACGATACATAAATTATCCCCCCAAAGTTATACCTTATCTTATTTTGTCTATTTGAAATAGCTTTGAAAGTGAATAATATGAAAATCAAATAAACTTTAAAAATGTAGAATTATTTTATATTCAAGTTTTATGGTCTTTTTCTTTATAAAGGAGGGGTCTGCATGTTTCATATTCACCGTAACAATCTGAAGACAACATTGAAAGGCTTTCAAAGTGACAGCACCATGCACTGTACTAGTAATATAATATATCTATAAACTATATATCATCTCGTCAACACAATGCAAAAAAGACATGCAGGAAGAGTCCTGGTTTTCACATTACGTTGTTCATTCAAGTAAGCTTAAAAATATATTTTCCCATTTCCTTTCCTTTTTTTTTTAAATAAACCGTGGATCATAAACGACAATCTTTCACCAAAACGTATAATTCTTTGGTGTGCTTTGAACTCTTCCAGGAAAAAAAAAAGGGATGATGTCTGAAAATAAATTAATTCAACTGTACAAATAATAGTGTTCACATACAAATTATTAACAATGACAAGACTCCATCACCCACTCACAGCATATAAAACAAATTTCTACAAACCCTGGGGAGGGGAGTCTTCAGGGTCTCTGAGGATAAATTAGTGCTCTTTAGTATATTGGTATGATGTTTATGATGGACTACATTTTGCACACAAGATGTGTTGTACCAACCGAAAATAAATTGACTAAGAGTTATTGTCCTGGGTCCCTGACCTTTTTCATCCTAGCTTGACAGCTCTGGCAAAGGTCACACATTCATCAGTGTTTGGTGGTAACTATAAACCTTTTAAAAATTTTAATATGTATAGCAACTCCCTCCCCTCTTTTAATGTAAATCATACACTTCACACACTGTCATTTTCAAATGGGATAGCGTTCGGTGTGCTCAGTGCTCAGGTGGAAGAAAATGCATTAAAATGCAGTTTCAGGTAATGAAAAATAAAGACTTTTTAAAAGGTTGATACAACAGTATAAGAGAAGGGTTGGCCTGTTTTAAAAACAACAGCTTTCCAAAAAAAAATCGGCATGTTGCCAACATCCCACCTCCTTAGACTTGCCTGTTAATTTTGGCATCCCAAAAAACTTAAGATCTAAAACATGGACGTAGCAAAGAGGCAGCATCTGAGATTTCAGATTAAAACAAAAAAAAATACCATAGAGGAAGAAGAAAGCACTTGATTTCTTCTATTTTATAAAATATCACAGTTTCACAGTTGTCTATCGCAGCAGCCTTTTCTTCTCTCCACTTTTGCTTGAACAATCACAGGTAGCACAATACATGGAGACGTATGAAGGTTGCTGCATCATTATTTTTTTTTCTCATCATACAAGCAGGGTAATGAAGAAATAATCCTGTATAAAAATATTGTGTTAAGATGAGATCAGTAATAAAAGAGTGGAAATTAAAAATTACAAGTATTAGAACTTAAAGGGTTTTTACAAATATTTTTGGACACAGGTACAGTCCAAGATCTGTTGGCCATGCAGCAAGTGTGTGGTTTACAATCAAGAGGCCTTTGCAGAAATAGGGCCCGAGGAGGAGGCAAAGTGGGTCCAAAGAAGCCCACGTTATGGTGTCAAAGGCATTCTCGAGGCACTCCAAGAAATGCAGAGGGCCTTGTTGCTGTGTCGAGTTCTGACTTAATGCTCTTTCTCTTCCCTTCTAAAAAATATATATATTGCATCGTTAGTATGTATCTTGATTAGCTAATCTCTCCATTCATTTTCCTTGGTACAATTTGCTCCCAGCCCTGTCCCCCTGCAACATACAAGTCCAGCTTGGTTGTTGTTTTGTTTGTTTTCTAAGGGGAAAAAAAGCCCAAATATCTTAATTAAATTAATTAAATGTACAAACACCATAGGGTTTCATACTGAATAAATAGGGCTCATTAGACCCGGTGGCAAGTCTGAGTCACGGGTTTGTCTCAGGCTCAGCATTGTCTCAGGTTAGGATATGGTCCAAGGACTCCCACTTCTGATTTTACTTATTATTATGACTAATAAATTCTAATGTATCGTCCGCACAACTTCAGAGTTCCCGTACATCTCCTCATCTTCAGACTCGGAAGTGGTTCCGTTGCTGGAAGGTGTGTGGAGGTGGCTGGGGGCCCCACTGGCCTGGCAAACGTACCACTCATTGAGGTTGGTCACCTGAGGGGAGAGAGTGCTAGAGCGACTCCTGGTTGGGTCCAGCACAGGGGACAAGGGGGCACCCACTGGAGTCCCCACTGATGAGTAACCCAGGGCGCCTGGAGACGGTGGTGGGGACTTGCAGTGAATCTTCATGTGCTTCCTTAGAGAGCTCGGGTGAGTGTAGGATTTGTCACAGCCTCGAATCTTGCAGTAGTAGGGCTTGTCGCTGGTGTGGACATGGGAATGTTTCTTTCGATCACTGCTGTTGGCAAACTTCCTGTCGCAGCCATCAAACTCACATTTGAAAGGCTTTTCCCCTGCAACAAAACATAGGAAAGGTTAACACTTGTTTTTCAGAGCTCTCTCACTTGAGAGAAATCTTGGAGCAGAAATGAGGAATCATTTTCCCATTCTCTCGAAGACCAACGCCCAGCCCAATTCCTATTCCTAAGTCCTACGTTCCAGGATGCAACAGGGAAGGGATACTTCAGGGATGGGCCTGATGTCCACGGGCCAGAGTCCCTCCTTGACGTGGGCTTGTTAGAGGCCAGATGTCAGTCCCTGCAGTACCACAGAGGCCAGGCAGAGAATGGCTAGCACATGGTCCAGGATTTAACAATGAAACCCAACTAGGACCCGAATAACAAAATTCTGTTCTCTTCATAAATAAAGGCACCTGTGAAACACACAATCCCACCACTAGATTTTTACAAGCCTCACTGGGCAGACTAGGCCGTTGGCCTCTTCGTTCTACCAGTTTTCCTCACAACTTGCAGGGCAATTAAGAGCCTAGCGGAACAGAACCTTAACAAGCGTTAATAAAGACCACAAGCCTCAGCCAGAACCTGGCATTTACCTGATGCCATAGGTAAACTTGTTCTAACAGCTTTCTACATGGCTTAATAGTCAAAAAAGATGGACTATTTACCAGTCTTTTGGCCCATCACCCCTTTTTGCTGCTCTGACACCCCAGAAACACAATGCCTTTAAACACAAGGCCCCTAGTCCAAGAAGTGGAAATCCTTAATAAAACAACTAGAAATTCAACCACACTACACCTTGGTATTAAAAAGCAAATAAGGAAGACAGCAGGTAACAGTATGAATTTTCCTTCTCACCTTAGTAACTATGAACTTGGTGAATTTGAGTCCATAATTGGACAAGTCATCTTATACATATCATTGTATAATGTTTTCCTCATATCTAAATGATTTTAAAAATAAAGTTGAATTTCTCCACATTTCAGCAGCTACTCTGATGACACACATGGTATGGCCTTTTCCTTGGTTTTTGATAATTTATTTTTTAAAAATGCAAACAACTATTAAGACAGCTTAGTGTGCATAAATTTTTGTGGTGAATTTTCTTATAGAAATATTTCAGTGTAGTTTTTAAAAAAAAATTTATTTCACCAATGATAACTGCTTCAATGCCAGAGTACATTAGCACATCTGAAAGTATTCAGATGCCTGGAGTATAACTTACCCTACTTGGAAATACTGTTTAAAAATAAAATTAGATATTCAAATATACCTCGTACATTGATCTATAGAGAGAGGGAAAAACACAACATTAACACCATGAAAATCACCATCTCTGAAAATTCTCTGTAGATGAGCTGCAACAAAGAGAGTTATTCAATTTTTATCAAAACATCCATTATTTGTCCTGATCTCTGTATTCCACTTTAAGTTGGAGAGGATACTAATTTAACATAGCAATCTTCGAAAAAAATTATAATCAGGTTTTCTTCAATATGGAGGTTTAATCGGTTTTATTCACTCTGTGCAAATATGCAATGTTGTTGTTTAGAGGTCTCATGTTTTCCTACAAGTTACAGATCCCGGATTGTGATGAATAAATGCAATAAATGGCTTGACCGTTTTGGGTTCCGCCACTGCACATGATAAAGAGAAGCAATTAGATCTAGTAGCAGGAGATACAGAGGGGAAAGACAGAAAATTAGGCAGAAGAGAGAGGTGAAGGAAGAAAGTAGAAGGGAAGGGTAACAGAATTGCCTATTTTATTCAGGGGTCCTAAAGGGCTCAGTGTGCAAATTCTACCTAACTAGACAGAGTGAGAGATGACCCCAGTGTTTACGTTTCAGATTCCGACAGAGGGTCACGTCAGAATTTAACTGCTTACAGAGTTTGAGAGAGTAAAGGAAGCTACGCGTGGTGTGGGTAACTCCCAGCTCCTACAAGTTCCCATCCCCAGGAGAACTCGGGTCCGGCCCAGAGGAAGGTTATAAACCGAACTGGGGGCACGTGGGTCAGGAAAGGGGCCTTCGAGAGTGCCTGGGGGATTATTTCCTTTGATCAATCAGTTTCGGGATCCCGGACAACCCCCCAAAGGGAGAGCGGCGTGGTAGGGAGGGGAGTCCGGGATGGTCCCTCTCTGGACACAATGCTCAATGGCGCAGTAGCCATTTAGGAACGCCAAAAACACCAGGCGCTGGTTTAAGTATGAACGTGAGGCGCTCGCATCCCTCCCTGAGGGACCCAGCCAGGCCCACGCAGCCCCGCGGGGCCGGACAGAAATGCAACCTAGCGCACGACATGGAACCAGAAAACAAAATGGCCCTGGGTCCCCTCGGCGCCCGGGGCCTCTGCCCCCCGCCCCGCCCCGGACGCGCGCACGCCCCCTCCCGGGGCCGCCGTGGAGCCGGGCAGCAGGCAGCCTGTCCCGCAGGGGCCAGAGAGCCGGGACCCGGGCAGCTCCCGCGCCATCGATGTCCAGTGCCTTGCTTTACGGGGCGGAAACGGCCCTCGGCTGCGAGCAGCTTCCCTTCCCGCGAAGGGAAGGTCCACTCCTCCTCCTCCCAGGCTTGGAAAGGCGGGAAGGGCCGGAGGCCGCAGGCTCCGCTTTTAGCGGTTCCCTTTGGGGGACGACTCCCCCTCGCGCGCCCCCTTGACGGTCCCAAGCCCCTGCCCCGTCGCGAAGTGCTGGGCACAGGGGCAAGCAGCTGGCTTAGCGGGCCAGGGAGTTTTTACGAGAGCCTTGTGGGAAGTTTCCGTTTGGAAAAATCATTAAGGCAGACTGATCCAGATTAGAAAAGAACTGAGCTGGCAAACGGAGCGCCCGGGAAAACGTGCTCCCAGCCCATCATCGGCCAGTCCACAGGAGGCCTGTCAGGTGTCGGCCGACAGGAGCAAGTCCCGGGGCTCCAGCCTCGGGCCACCCCGAGCCGGCTCCTCCTGCAGATCCCCCTAATGCCCTCGGCCCCGGCCGCTGGCCAGGCGTTGGGGTCCACGCCCAGCGGCTGCCTTCCTCACCGCCGCAGCGCCGATAAATCAGCCAAGTAATTACTGAATGTAAACTCCAGTTACTTAAGTGTCCTCCGAGGGGTAATATTGTCTGTTCCTATAAATCCCGACTGCGCTCCTGCTCATCAGCGCTTCCGCCCGACGCGCTCCTCCGTTCAAAGGCGGCACACGACCCACAAGAGCCATCTCACCGCCCCAGGCCGCAGCCGCCCTACCCCGGCGCCGTGGCACCCCCAAAGGCAGGGTTTGGTGGCGGGGTGGGAGAGGTTCCCACCGCGCTAGGGGCTTCCCCCAAGCTCCACAGCGGGGTAGGCCCCAACGACCGCGGTAGGCTCTGCAGTTCGCCCTTTCCTCCAAGTAGAGTCTTCTTTAAAACGACAAAAGCCAATTTTCTCCAGCACCCTTTAGGGTATGTGTGATAGAATGTGTGATGGCGCGCGTGTGTATGAGTGGGTATGAAGGTGTGTAAATTAGAACGTGTGAGGATGTATGTGGGAGGTGTGTGTCAAGGCATATGGGGGGGGTCCCAGCAATGAGGAAGTGGGGTGTATGAGGGAATACGAGTGCGTCAAGTCGTCTGTGATGTGTATGCACGTGAAGGGGTACGTGTGGGGTGTGCAACGGTCTGTGTGTGTTGTGTGTGTGTATGTGTGTAGCGGGGAGGTCTCCAGGGGCCCAAGGGCGCATTCCTTTCTCATTTTGCACCTCGCTCCGGAGGGATGGGACCTCGTACCTTCCTGTAGGGGCCACACCGAGCTCGGCCTGGGGCCCCAACACCGCAGAAAATCCCACGCGCCCCTCGCACGCCCGCTCTTGGGAGCGCGACGACCGCGCATGGCCTGACACCGGGTAGGGAGGGAAGAGCCGCCGGGGCGGCTCCTATTCCGGCCCCCCTTTCCCATCGCCCTCCCCCAAGTTTCCCGGGCCGGGCGGATGGGGGCTGCCGACCGTCCTGGGTGCCTTCCTGTTCCGGCTGCTGCTGCTTCTGCTCCCCGGCGGCGGCGGCGGCTGGAGCGCGTTGCCGGTCCCGGCGGAGGGGCTGCGGACGCGCTGGAGACTCCACCGTGTGGGAACCCAGCGCGAGGCCTGTGTGTGCTATCGAATTACTTATTCATAGAAAAAAAGGGGGGAGAGAAAAAAAAGAAGTCACATGTCCGGGTTATACGTATGCGAAGAGAAGCAGCAGAAGGAGGGAAAAATTAAGGCAAGCAGGAGGAGGAGGAAGAGAAGCAGCGGCGGAAGCGGCGGCGGCACGGGAGGCGGCGGCAGCGGCGCGGCCGGGGACAGACACCCACCTGTATGAGTGCGCTTGTGGATCTTGAGGTTCTCCGAGCGCGCGAAGACCTTGCCGCAGCCCGGGAAGGGGCAGGGAAAGGGCTTCTCGCCGGTGTGCACGCGGATGTGGTTGATGAGCTTGTATTTGGCCTTGAAGGGCTTGCCCTCGCGCGGACAGTCCTCCCAGAAGCAGACGTGGCTGCTTTGCTCGGGGCCACCCACGTGCTCCACCGTGACGTGGTTCACCAGCTCGTGCATGGTGCCGAAAGTTTTGGAGCAGGGCTTGGCGCCGCCGGCCGGGGGCGGTGGCGGCGGTGGCGGCTGCCCGGCCAGCTCGTCGGGGTCGATCCACTTGCAGATGAGCTCCTGCTTGATTGGCTGCCGCATGTAGCGCAGGAAGGCCCCGGCCGCCCCTGGGAGGTGGGGGTGGTGCTGGTGCGGGTGCTGCGCGGGCGCCGGCGGCGGCGGCGGCGCCGGGGGCGGCGCGTGGTGTTGCAGGTGGGGCCCCGGTCCTGCCGCCGCCGCCGCGGCTGCCGCCGCCAGGTTCAGGTTTAAGTTCACGGCTCCGTAGCCGTGCAAGGCGGCTGCTGCAGCGGCCGCCACCGCCCCGTAGTGAGCATCCCCGGAGCGCGGTGCGAAGGGCGGCTCGGCGCGGCCGTACAGCTCGGCCGCCGCGGCTGCCGCCGCCGCCGCCAGCCCCAGGCGCATCTGGCCGTTGAGCGGGTGCGGGTGGCCGCCGGGGGCTCCTGGCGTGTCGTGCAGCGCGGGGAAGAGCGCCGGGCCCCCGCCGCCGCTGCCGTCCGGGCCCGCGTAGGTGCCGCTGGCCGAGATGAACATGCCGCCCGAGTGGGGAGGCGGGGCCGAGTGCTGGGGGGAGCCGGTGCCGGACTGCTGCTCCCCTCCGAGCGGGGCCCCGTGCATGGCCGCCGCGGGGGCCGTGGCGGAAAGGTCCCTCCGGAGGACGAAGTCCCTGCTGTGGCCTTTGCCGCTGCTGCCGCCGCCGCCACTGTTGGTGGTGGTGTAGCCCGAGAGGGCAGGAGGAGGAGGAGGGGGAGGGGGAGGGGGAGGGGGTGAAGGGGAGGGAGGAAGAGGAGGGGCTGGGGGCGGGGGCGCGGAGGGCTGCGCTCTGCTGCTGCCCCCGCCGCCGGGGTAGGTGTCGCCGCCGGGGTGCGCGACCGAGGCTGCAGCGCGGGCGGCGGCCGCCAGGCCCCCGGACTGTGCCGGCAGCCCCTGGGAGAGAGGGCTGAGGCCGAGCGCGCTCGCTTGGGCCATGTGCTCGGGTGCGAGCGGAGTGATGGCCACGCCGGGGTCAGCGCCCTGATCCCGAGGGCGGAGGTGCGCGGCAGCGGCGCGGAGTTGGGAGTGGGCGGGCGGGCTGGCCAGCGCCGGGAAGCCTGTCATATTCTGAAGCGGCCCGGCCTGAGCCGTTGCCAAATCCGCTAATCTCAGCGCTGGCGGGTTCCTCTTGCTCAAAGGGGGCTCCATCAGAACTACACAATCAGACCCATAGATCCTCTCTGGGGGTACTTTTTCCCTCTGCCCGCCTTCAAAAACATGTATATATTAGGCGCTCTTTAACTTCTTTGTCCTGGTCTCCTAACTCTGCTTATTCCTGTTCTCACTCTGTCCTCCAGCGATTGGCAGAGTGAACACCACATTTGAGCTGCACAGTGGGACCGAGATTTTGGAAATGGCACGGGTGGGATTGGAGGGAGCCGCGTGATTGGCAGCAGCCGCGGCTGCCCGATTGGCTCCCTTTCAGGCCCTCTGCCCAGCGGGGATCCGCCCCCGTGCTCGCGGCCGCATTCGCTTTCGCTTCGCGCCCCCTCCTCGCCAGGAGTCCTGCGTTCCCTCCTCCCCGGGGATGCCCAAGTTGCACTTGCAGAAAGTTTGCACCGGACCTGCGCGCGCAGCGCCCCGCGTTCCCGTGACGTGCCTTGCGGAGAGTGTGCGCCGGCACGCGGCCGAAAGGCGCCGTGTGGCCAAGGGCTGGGGACCCCCCGGGGGGCAAAAGGTTGGCGGGAGGAGCCCCCAACTTCAAAAACCTCTGTCTCATCGCACCCAGCATCCTCCAGCATTCAAACACTTTCTCCCTCCTCCCTTGGAGGTGTGCTCTGGGGACGACGGCGAACAGATGTACGCCCGTCATGATACTTGTAGAGATGATGCTAGAAACCTATTTGGAAAGGACACCCAATCTGCCAAGGCTCACATAGGGCGCACAGACTGGAGACGGAATGAGGAAGGATATTAAAGTCCTGTTGGTTGCAAAACAATTTGAGTGATGTGGCCCAGCAAAACACCAGGTAAACTCAATATAAATCTTTCCCGAAAAGAACCGTTTTACCTCGACTTTTTAGCTGATAGAATCTTCTTCAACATGGTTCAAAGGAGTTGGCTAGAAGTGTAATCTCACTGCTCCTCGGTTCTAGATCTGCCACTTCCAATTAGATCTGCTGGGAGGGAAAACATCGGGTAGAGATTCTAACTTTTGCCTCTTGGAGATACAGTGGCAAGCAGGCCAAAAGCATCTCTCCAGAGGGAAGCGGCTCAATAAACAATATCCTTTAAGCAGAATTTCTCCTGGTCCAGAACACACTCCACTTGTGTGCCTGTTTCTTTGAAAGGACAACAAATTAGAATTGGTCCAATAAAATAATTATTTTAAAATCAAGCAACATGTTCGCTATTTATTTACTAATGGAATAACCTTTTACCTTGTTATCATTTTCTAATAAACTGATCTAGCAGGAGAGATGTCTTAGTTGAAAACCATAAAAATCGGCTTTCAAGAAAAGTGAGCTCCATCCCTTTCAAGTGATTTACTGTCAAATCAGTTTAAAAAGAGAAATAGGTTCCTGCATCACTTGGGCCGGGGCGGGGGGGGGGGGGGGGGGGGTGGGTGGGGGGGGAGGAGAAATGTGGCATCCTCTAAACTTTAGGATTCTTACTGCCCAAAAGCGTCACGTCAGCTTTTAAAAAGAAAGCATCTTTAAAATTTAGTGATGTTCCAAGATGCTTAAAAATTAAAGTCAGGGTTTTTAATTTTTATTGTGCTACCTTGCATAAAATTATTTATAAAAAACTGATAATGACTAAAATGTGATCTTTTTTTCCTTAGGGATACAATAAAACATGTAACCAACTTAATTCGTTTGCAGTCCAAGTAAAAATAGGCTGCGTAAAGCCGTCATCTGGGAGACGGTCCTGGGAAGTGGTAAGAAATATTTCCAAAGAACTGATTCGATAGCCCCCTTTACATTGGTGTGAACAGTGTTTAACAGGGAACTTCCCTGTGAGCCTTGGGAATGTCATTTCTCTTACAAAACTGACAAGCAAACAAAGAAAATGCTACAATCAAATTTCAAATGCGTAATTTCTTTAAATTTCAGTGAAGTTCAAATAAAGAGAAATAAAGGCATGAGTGCAAACACAACGAAAAAAAATTTAATAAAAAACAGTGACAAAATCAACATCTGTATTTGGAAAGGATGAGTTTTTTCACAATTTTTGTTTCAAAGACTTAAAAGGTCTCAAGCCAACCAGACAAAGGTGGAGCCAAGGACTGTGCCATCCCCGAGGATGGTTTATGGGGAAAGCATCACATTTGGAATTGGCACCACTTTCTTCATTTCCTCTCAGAACATTTCAGATGAGTTTCCTTTATTTGAATTTCTTGGCAATGAGTGTCAATACTTCCAAAATGGCAGCTTTGCGTGCAATCCTGCAGGTTATAAGTAAAAACAAAACAAAACAAAAAATGAGTGAAGAAAGAAAAAAATAACACAACCTAGCCTTGAATATGGATTGTTGAGCATTTTTATTGGGCAATAAAATGGGTACCTCCACTCCCGTCAAAATAGCTTTTCCTCAAAATTATAACTGCTTTGTTTTATTGAATTGCTGAAATTTAATGGTTTAATGGGTGAAGGCATGAAGGAAAAGCTGTAAAAATGTGAATAATGGTGCAGCAGAGCCGTGTGGAATCTGGAACCCGCCTCCTTGTACCGCTCTTGTTAAACACAGCGTGATATGTATCTGTCATCGATTTAATATGTCTTAATTCAAATATAGCTCCCTGATCAATTTCTTTTTATGGACGCCTTAAAAAAGAAAAGACTTTCTTAGGAAATAATAGAGATTTGGGTGACGATTGGAAAGAGGGATATTTACAAAGTGCGTTTAATGAATATTTGCAAATTTATGACTAAACCCAGACCCTAAAAAGATAATTGACTCAGGTAAATCGACTTGAGATGCTAATTCTTAAAAGAAAGAACTGAGAGCAAAATTTCAATCAACACCAATAAGGCGCCAATAAACCGCCTGCCAATTAAAAGCTGAGAATAGGCCTAGCTAGATGGTCATCAGAAAGGCTCGCAGTGGATTTCCGGGATTGCCTTTCTTTATAAAAGAGCTTTTTATTTTGTAGACTAGTTTTTTGTTATTGTGATGACCCGCCTGACCCCAGGTGCGCTGTTTCTTTTTCAAGCCGGTTGGGAACCAAACCAAACCCCCTTAACATACGGAGTTTCTAAGGACCCGATAACTGTGTCACACTTCCTAAATAAACACCAACAATTTCTAGGGCGTTGAAGAAAATAATACTAGTTTTTTGTTTTTTGTTCTAAAGCAGGCGGCTATGGAAGTTGTTATGCCAGCTCTTCTGTGGATTGAGCCCCATATTTCCGCGGTGATGCTGATCGTCAGGGCCGATCCTCAAAACTTTTGCAGCGAGGTGGTTGTGTGGGGGCAGCAACGTGGCAATCCGTGGAAATGCCCTTTCTGGGGTCAACAGGTGTTCTTGGGTGAGCCTCGATTTCCAGACTTCACTTTTGCACCCCGAACCCCAAATTCCCAGCCTCAAACAAAGGTGCGAGGAGGCTGGGGAGGTACAGTAAACGCGGAGCTGGCCCGAACCCGCCGGCTACACGGCGCTCAGGTGCCTAGAGGCAACAGGACCCGGTCTCTGGGGATGCCCAGGCTGGCGCTTACGGCTTCCTGCTGCGAGGAGGGGGGACTGAGGCTCCCCGGTGCCCTCCGCTTGTCACTGAACACAGCCAAGTTTCCTTGAGATGGGTGTGGGCAATTAATAAACTCTAAGGGAAGTGAATTGGACATTTCCTGGCTTTTGAGCCTTTGTTTGATTGTTTCTGTAGGCGGGGGAGGGGGTAAGCCTGGGACGGTGAGGTGGACAAGAAAGGAGCTGAGGGACCCACGGAGTTGCCTTTTATTGCCGGTGAAATGGCTTTACGTCCCTACCATCCTGCGTGGTTTCGCGAGGGCCGCCTCCTTGCAGAATGACTGCGTGCCGGAGAGTTTGGAGCGCCTAGTGCCATTTGGGCCCCGCCAGAGGCAGGTTCAAGGGCGAACAGGGTGCCCCGAGTTACCCGAGGGACCAAACGACTTTTGAAGCCCAGCGCAAGGGCCCGCTGGGTGCTCAACTGGGAGGAGGAGGGTTACCAGCAGACACTGGGGGGGGGCGGGGGGCGGGACGGACGACACTCAGACCTCTCTGAAGCCGGGGCGAGGTGGGCAAAAGGGCCCACAAAGCTGCATTTTAATTGAGCTTTGTCATGGCTGGAAGTGATGAGGAATTTGGGTTCAAGGTCTTTTCTCAAATCAGGCTCGCCAAGCATCTCGGCAGTGAGTCCCCGGCCGCCTGCCTGGCTTGCACTCGCCAGGGATCAGATCCCCACCCGCCCGCCCTCATCACTTGCGATCTGACCCAGTGCGAGCCGCCACCCGGCCCAGGGGCCTTGGGTGCCCCAAAGCGCCGCCCAGTTCGCAGCCCTCTGGGCGCCTTTACAGACAGTTGCCTGTCCTTTCCCCTTTTCTGAGCTCGAACTGAATCCTTAGGCTCCACAGATACGTGTGGGGCTAAGAGTACCCAAAAATGTGCTTCTTGCTAAAGTTTATGATCCCTGTCCCCGTGTACATGGACTTAATGGGGATTTTTCAAAAAGCAGAGATTGGGACTCTGTGGCCCTCACTGAATGTTGGATTCAGAGGGTTTGGGGGTTGTTTGTTTTGGATCATCAAGAAGTGGACCCATCCCAAGTCCATCTGACCTTAATGGTTAAAAGTCCTTGAAAAATTATGGCTCTCTTTACTTCCCCACTACTAAAAAATAAGCTGAGTAAAATTGGCCTGTCATCAAATATTCTCATTTGGTTATCAATCATTTTTACTCTCAGAGATGGGGATTGTTGAAGAATGGCTTTTGACTCGTTAGATTTGGTAATTTCTTGGGAACTGCCTAATTGTTGTGTTTTAATATATGCTTAGAAGGTCAAAACAGGAACCACAAAACTCCCATATGTGTTCACGGTTCATATAATCACCCAATATTTATTTATATTAGCTCCGAGACCTACTTCTCCCCTTCACTCCTTATTCTTTAGGATTTTTTTGGATGGGGGATAAAGGAGGAACAGAGGATGTGTGTGGGGGGTTTTTTTAGTCTCAAATTTTGTGGGTAGTTCCCCCCACAGTATATCTATACTTCAATATTTGAAGAAGCTGTTGAGATAAATCAAATAGTGACACATTGACGGATTTACTTGTGTAAGCAATATGGTTGACATATGGCATTGTTATTTATGAATGACAGCATAAATTGTATTACAAAGTCTACTGCAATAATACTGCAGTTTATTGGAAAGCTGCGCCCTTGTCACTGGTATTCAACCTCCCTGGATGTAGTTCGCCTGAGAGCCCAAAGGACAACGGTCCTCAAAAGAATTAAACACAGTTATGTAAGCTAACGCCTCCTGTTTTTTGGGGTTGTTTTTGTTTTTGTTTTGTTTTGCAGCAGTAGAAACACTCCCATCAGAGGAAAGAGGAGACAAAGTAAGGACAATTAGTTCTCTTCCTTTTGCAAAATCACAACCATTGTCACATAGAAATGTTGGCTTCTATTTTTTTCTGAGTCCCTAATGACGAATACACAAACATTTGCATCCCTATCACTAAACTGCTGGTGAGCATATATTTTATATAGAGACTTTTTATAAGCCCAGTTACAGAACAGTAAATTTTAACTGTAGGAAGAAGAGAAGTTCTTTTTGCAGACTGGAGAGGGCCTTATCCTATGATACCTCCCCACCTCCACTCAACTTTCCCCTTCTTAAAAATGGTATTTAAAAGTTACAACGTTGGCTGAGATTTTCACGATTTCCCCTTCTTTTACATTACAGATTTCCCCTTCTTTTACATTACACTTCTCTAAAGCTCTGACAAAGAACTTTTGTTCTAGGTGGGTTTTCCAGAGAGGGCTCCCCCACCACACATGTGGTCCTTCATGGGTCACGGGTCGCCCAGCCTAGGAGCGGCTGAAAGGGCTGAATTAAAGGTGACCTGCAACTTAATATCCTGTTGATGATCTTGTTGAATTTATGAGCCTGTGATACAGACGATGGTGCTGAAATCCTGTGAAATCCTCTTTTTTTTTTTTTTTTTGCCTGGTGTACATAGACAGTTGATTGCACATTTGTTTCTCCCATCTCTTTCCCCATTTCCATTCCTTGCCTTAAGAAGAAAATTTAAAATTTGAATGGTATGGTCACCGAGTGTTTCTGCTTTCCAATTGAAAGGTCGGTTTTGTTCGCTTGTCTGTTTTTGGCTTCTCCTGGCCAGCAAGATATACCTATGTGTGTATGAGAGTATTTCGTGTGTGCATATACATTGTTTATATGTACACAAAATACTCATCCCACTACAAAAGAAGTCAGCCAACCGTTCACAGAGGCCCACAAACCGCAATGAGGTGCTCAGTGAATGAATGCCCGCGTGTTTGAGGGGATTTTCTGTTTTTTGAAGACAACCCCAATTCTCTATCGCACTGTCATTCCTTCCACTTGCCGGGAAATGGACGGCAGCCCGCGGGCCCAGGGGCCCGCCATGCAAGGCCATCCACAGACTGCAAAGCAAAGCCCCCACTCTCGCTAGCCCCAGGCTCCGGCCCAGCCCGGCACAGGCTCTGTGAGCTCTCCAAAGAACAATTTCTGAAAACTTACAAAGAGGGACATGTTTGCCTGATGGAGACAGCTGTGCGTCCTGCGGGTCTGACGCCGCCACGGCGGGCCCTTCCAGAAACCTGTTGAAAAAGTGAATTCACTTTCACGGTGCGGAATGCACTTGGCCAGTTTTTTTCCTTCTGCCAAGGAACCCAAATCTACTTTTGAGGCAGTGGCTCTGAAAGTCTTTGCAGGTTTTTCTCTTTCTTTTTCTTTTTCTTTTTTTTCCCTCCTTTTTTGGTTACTTGCGCTCGCTCGCTCTCTCTTCCCTTTTCTTTCTTAAAAAAAAAAAAACTGTGTCATGAGGGAAAGGGGTTTTGCGGTTTCTAGAGAAATAAAGCACTTCTAAGAGAGGACGGCGACGTGACTTTGAACTTGGCTCAGCTCTTCTGTGTCCTGCCGAGAGAGGAGAACTGGAGCCGGGAAAGAATGGCCAGGAGGGCCCAGGCCGCCGGGGCTCGGGCGGGAAGGAAGGCGTCTGCCCACCGCGCGGCCGCGCGCGGCCCCGGACCCAGCGCGAGCGAGCGCCCAGCCGCGCGGCCGGCCCGCGGGCGCCGCCCGAGAGCCACCAGAGCGAAGGAGAGAACGCGGCCGGGAGCAGAGGGACAGAGAGTGGGCAGGGGGCGAGAAACGGGAAAGGAGGAAAACTTGAAGTGTGATGGCTTGAGAGAAGGAAGGGAAGTGAGGTTTTCCTATGTGCAGGACTGCTATTCTCGGGACCCATCTCTAAGAAAATATTTCCTTTTGGAAATATTTTGCAGGAAGCTTTGCCAATTATTCTCCCCCCCTTATAAATTAATGAATAAAGTAAACAAGTGTGAAAGGCTGTGCATTGGACAGTTTTTTATTGATTCAATGTAGCAGGGCAACCTCTCTGCCCGGAGACTTTGTCTTTGCTGTCGGTCGCTCTCCCGGGTCCCTCTCAGCTCGGGGGCAGTTGGCTTTGCTCCTCCCCCCTCCCTAAGCAGAGAGAGGTGTGTGGAAAAGAGGAACATTTTTCCTTTCAGGGAAGGCGAGAATCTCCAGCTTCCAGGCAAACTCCCGGGCTTTCAGACAAGATGCCCCAGTCTCCCTCCTTTTTGCGCCCCCACCCCCCATGGCAGGGGAGGGGGGTGGACACCGGAAGGGTACGGGGCTCCTTAGGCGAGGCGCTGCGGCCAGCTCCGACCTTCCGAGACCCGCGCAAGCCTGCGGAAACCGACGGTGCCGGCACGAGAGAGCCCGGGATCTGGCAGCAGTAGCGAGCTAGAGCTGTCTTCCCGCGTTTTTGATTTCATTTCAATGTGAAATTTTGAAATGCATGTTATTTTCTCTTACTTGAATTTTATTTCAACTCCCAGAGATTGTATATAGAAGCAGATCTCCACGCCAGCTAGGCGAAGAAAGATGCTGGCCTCAGGCCTTCCATTCACACCTCCGCAGCCTCTGGGCCTGGCGTTCCCTCTCCGGTTACCTCGGGAGCGCAGGCTTTCTGCGGCGGGACAGGAAACGTTCGCAGAGGCCAGCTAGGGTCCGGGCCGCGAGGCGGGCTCGGCGTGGCTCAGGGAGCAGCCTCGCGGCCCCGCCACAGCCAGAAGGGAGCGTTCCTCGCTCCCTAAGAAGGAGTGATAAATATCTTCTAGAAGATTTAAGCCCTACCAGACTGGAGATTTCTTCTCCGGAGGTCCTGAGCCTGACCTGCGGCCAAACTCCAGCCCGAGCCTTGCTTGGCCGCGCACCTCGGGCGTCCCCACACTTCCCACCCCACCGTGGCTGCGGCCCGGGCTTCTGGGCATGCACCCCGAGGGTGACACTGTCTTTAAACGACTTCCAAACAACCCCCTCCCTCGCGGGGGCCGCTGCCCAGTGTTTACGGCTGTAATCGGAGCAGAACGCGAGCGGCGGGGGGAGCAGAGCGCGCCGAGCTGCGGGCGGGGGCCACGGCCGGGGAGGGGGCGGTATCTGGGTGAGCGTCCAGAGAGCGGGAGCAAGGGGCATGTCTGGCTTTCTCTAGGCCCACCGTCCTGCACCTGTGTTTCCAATACCACAGAGCAAGTTTACAAATTCGGGGGACCGGGAGAGGGAGCGTGCCAATCGGCCAGTAGACCTGCCCCCGGGCTGCTCCCCGCGGCGCGCTCCCGATGGGGCCCCGGGCCTGTAGTGTCCCAGCGCCCAGAGTCTCCCGCCCCGCAGCCCGCGTGCCAGCCACGTTCTCCAGCGACCAGAGCTTCCCGCTTTCGGTGCCGCCGGGAGCGGCTCGGGTCCCCGGGGAGTCGGTGGCTTCTGCGGAAGAGTGCGAACGCACAGCACCTTCCCCTCCCGACCGGGCCAAGGGCGCTGTGACCCCGCGGGCCGGGCCCGCGCTACACCGGCCGCCCGGCTCTGGGGAGCGCCGCGGGCGCCCGGGCCGAGGAGCCGCTGCGCTGGGCGGGCGGGCGACGAGCGGCAGGCTTGCAGGCCGGGCGGGCAGCCGCGGAGCTTGGGGGGCGCAGGGGAGGAGGGGCGGACCGACCGCGGGGCGGGGGCGCCGGATTGACGGGGCCGCGGCGGCCAATGGCGGAGCCGGGAGGGCGGGCGGGGCGGGAGCCGCCGTTAAAGGGGCGGTGTGACCGGGAGGCCCGGCCTGGAGTCCCAGGGAGGGAGGGAGGCCGGGCGGGTACGCGGGGGCGAGGGGGAGGGGAGAGGAAAAGGAGGAGACAGAAAATAAAAAATAAAAGGCTGCGGCGTCGGCGGCGCCCACTGAAATAAACAGAGGCGGTGGCGAACCGAGCCTGCCGCAGCCGAAAGTGGGGAACCGACTTTGGCCCCTTCGCACTTGCTCGGGCCGCGGACTCAGCTCCGTCATCGCGGGTGCAGCCGCCCGCTCTGGGTCCAGCGCCCGGGGCCGACTGGCGAGAGGGAGGGAGCGAGCGAGAGATCACTTTTTTATTGTTGTTATTGTTTTTCAGCCCAGCTTCCCCCTCCTCCCCTCCCTCTGCTTGCTTTCTCCCCTCCCACAGCCCACCTCTCCCCTCCTCCTCCTCCCGCACAACTTAAAGAAAGAGGGAGCGGCGCGGCAGCTTCCTTCATCTGGGGGAATTCGTGGCCGCTGCAAGTTTACTACGCGAGGCGCAGCCAATGCCAAGCGCGGAGGACCAGGAGGGCTAAACACCGCGGCCGCGGCGCCGAACAATACCCGCCGCGCGCGGGGCGGCGCAACTAGGGCCGTGGGGGAGGGAGCGGCCGACCGAGCGCGCAGCGGAGAGGGCGCCCGGCCTCCGCCAGCCGCCCCAGCGCCCCCGCCGCGGTCAGGTGGAGCCGCGGGCGCGCCAGGCCCGGGCGCCGAGCGCGGAGTTCGCCTCCGTCCTCACCTCGCCCGCCCGCCTGGCCCGCGCACGGCCGCCGCGCTCGGGCACCGTGGCCCCGCCGCTGCTGTGATTTCATTCTGCGGGCGCCGCTTGGCGCTGCCGGGCCCCGGGTCCGCGGAGCGTGCGAGCGAGTGAGTGTGTGCGTGCGCGCGCGGGTGCGCGCAGGGGTGGGGGCCGGGGCGCTGAGCTCGCCCCCCGTCGGCCCCCCTCTCGGTTCGGTTCCCCACACCTCCCTCCCGCTCCCTCCTCCCGCCCGCCCCCCCTGCCCTGCCCACCCCCGCCGCAGCTCCTTTAATACACTTTGGTTCTCCGCCTGGCTTTGGACTCTTCTCCTCCTCCACCTCCTCCTCCTCCTCCCGCGCCTCCTCCGCCGCCGCCGCCTCCTCCTCTTCCTCTCCGCGCTTTCGCTCCGCGCCCGGCCGCCCGAGGCAGATCCAGGCGGCGGCGGAGGCGGCGGGCGCGGGAGCGCAGCTCCCAGGGTTGAAGCCGCCGCCACCACCGCCGCCTGCGCTCGGAGCCGGGCGGCCACTGGACGCACCGCGCGCGGGGCGGGAGTGGGAGCCGAGAAGGCGCGGGGCTCGCCGGGGCCGGCGGGGCGGGCGGGCGTGCTGGCCATGCTTCTGGACGCGGGGCCGCAGTTCCCGGCCATCGGGGTGGGCAGTTTCGCGCGCCACCATCACCACTCGGCCGCGGCGGCCGCGGCGGCGGCCGCCGAGATGCAGGACCGCGAACTGAGCCTGGCGGCCGCGCAGAACGGCTTCGTGGACTCGGCGGCCGCTCACATGGGCGCCTTCAAGCTTAACCCGGGCGCACACGAGCTGTCCCCGGGCCAGAGCTCGGCGTTCACGTCTCAGGGTCCCGGCGCCTACCCTGGCTCCGCCGCGGCTGCCGCTGCCGCCGCCGCGCTCGGGCCCCATGCCGCGCACGTCGGCTCGTACTCTGGGCCGCCCTTCAACTCCACCCGGGACTTCCTGTTCCGCAGCCGCGGCTTCGGGGACTCGGCGCCCGGCGGCGGGCAGCACGGGCTGTTCGGGCCGGGAGCAGGCGGCCTACACCACGCGCACTCGGACGCGCAGGGCCACCTCCTCTTTCCCGGCCTCCCGGAGCAGCACGGGCCGCATGGCTCCCAGAATGTGCTCAACGGGCAGATGCGCCTCGGGCTGCCCGGCGAGGTTTTCGGGCGCTCGGAGCAGTACCGCCAGGTGGCCAGCCCGCGGACCGACCCCTACTCGGCGGCGCAGCTCCACAATCAGTACGGCCCCATGAATATGAACATGGGTATGAACATGGCAGCGGCCGCGGCCCACCACCACCACCACCACCACCACCCTGGTGCCTTTTTCCGCTACATGCGGCAGCAGTGCATCAAGCAAGAGCTCATCTGCAAGTGGATCGACCCCGAGCAGCTGACCAACCCCAAGAAGAGCTGCAACAAAACTTTCAGCACCATGCACGAGCTGGTCACCCACGTCTCCGTGGAGCACGTCGGCGGCCCGGAGCAGAGCAACCACGTCTGCTTCTGGGAGGAGTGTCCGCGCGAGGGCAAGCCCTTCAAGGCCAAATACAAACTGGTCAACCACATCCGCGTGCACACAGGCGAGAAACCTTTCCCCTGCCCCTTCCCGGGTTGCGGCAAGGTCTTCGCGCGCTCCGAGAACCTCAAGATCCACAAAAGGACCCACACAGGTAACGGCGGGCCGGGACAGGGACGGGGCGCGAAGGGGAGAGAGGCTGCGGTTGGTTGGTTGGAAGAAACGGGCCGACCGCCAGCCTCTGCCCTGGGATGGGTGATGTTTTGTGTGTGCGAGAGAGCCAGCGGCTTGTTTTTGTTGGAGAATGGAAGAATATTATTGGGCTGGGTTTTTCCATGTGCGGAAATTGAGTTTTAAATCATCAGTGTAACATCAAATGCGTGCTTTAGATGATGCAAGTGCTTCGTTTGCTCAGCCTGGTTAATAATTTCCGTTTTAAATAGAAGGCACAAAATAAACTGCTCTCCAGCTCTGTGCCCGGGAGTCGAGCCTAGAGAAGATTTTGCCAGCTTGTCTGAATGTGCTTTTCTGCTCTGCGTGTGTCTGTGTTTGAGTGGCTTGTGTATTTTCCCACCTCTTTTACTCGGGGTCCAAACGTCCTTCCCGGGACTGTTTCCCATTAAATGAGCCTGGTGTGAGCCTAAGCCGTAAAGCATTTCTCGTTTTTAAAGTGTTTTTAAAGCCCATCTCGGGTGGGTCTCGGCGCTTTACGGTGGGTTCGCAGCAGTTTGTGAAATTCCCTAATGGGCACCAGAGGGTTTGCGATTCCAAACTTGGACCAACAACCCGGTCAGAGAGAGCCCGGGGCAGCGCGGCCCCGCGGGGCAATCGCGTGAGAAGAAAGAGCCGCAGAAAAACACTCCTCGCCTCATAGATTATTCATCTATGACCAGGTCCCAGCCGAAATCGTGCCAGACGATTTCCTAAAAGAAAGCCAAATGTTTTAGCAACTTTCCCCGTCAATATTTACTCCGAAGTGGGGATGCGCCAGCGGCCTATTGTTCTCTTCCGGGAAGGGAGGGAACCGAGGTGCGAGACAAGCTTTTAACAAGGTTTAAAATTTGAGAAATTTATTTGCATGAAATACTCGCTTTCGAGTCCTGTGTCTGAGCGGATGTCTTTAAAAAACAATTTAGGTGCTAATGGAATTTAACGTTAAATGGTCTCCTTTCCAAGTGGAGCGATGTTTGAGTTCTCACACCTCTAAATGACTCCAAGCATTTGGAATTCTGGCAACAGGATGCAGGGACCGCCAGAAAATTAAACAGGGAGATTTTGAAAGCCTTTGCTGATGCCCCCACCCCCACTGCCCGGCTTGTGCCTCTCTGCAATCACTAGATGCTGCCTTATCTCTAATATTTACCCTTTTTCCCAGCTTATTTTTAAAGGACTGGAAGTGAGACTAGAATTATGATTAATTCAATTTGCAGAATTTTGGATGAAAAACACTGGCTCAGTCGCTATCCACAGCCGGGTCCCCAAACAACACACAGCAACTCCAAATGTAATTGCCTACTGGCCCCAGAGAGAAACCGACAGCAGCCCAGCAGCCTGTGTGATTTTGATAATGCCCCAAATATTTTGTCATAATAACAGCTTCTCCGTGGAGAGACCAACTTGTTAGAAGCTGTGAATCCAAGAAGCCCTATAGAAAGGCGCGCAGGGCCAGATGCCACCCCAATTTCGTTATAAACTTGAGGAAATGGGCGCCAGTCTGGAAGAAAGTGAAATAGGAAATAAGTGAGCAGAACTGTCAGGTGGGAAGGCGGTTAATTTCATCTTAGTTCTACCACAGAGAGAATCCGACCTGTTGAAGGGACCCAGGCCCTTCTCGCCCCTCTTTCCTCTTCGACACGGCCTTGCCCCCTCCAGGATGGGTGGGAGCTCCGGGGGACTCTGGGGGTCCGCAACCAGTGTCCATGCTTGCGGTCCACAGGGGAGAAGCCGTTCCAGTGTGAGTTCGAGGGCTGCGACCGGCGCTTCGCCAACAGCAGCGACAGGAAGAAGCACATGCACGTCCACACCTCCGATAAGCCCTATCTGTGCAAGATGTGCGACAAGTCATACACGCACCCCAGCTCGCTGCGGAAACACATGAAGGTACCACCGGGGAGGCCGGGAGGAGGGTGAGGCAGCCGGCCAGCGGCGCCGGCTCACAACCGGCCTGGACAACCTCTGCGGGCCTGGGAAGGCGAGGGTTCCCCTGGCCAGGGTGGCGGGCGGGAGCATTTTGGGGGGGGGGGGTGCTCCCGTCCAGGGGCCTGGCCCCACAGCAGCTGCACTCACACCCAGTCCCCTTTGGTCCCCCCTCCCGGCTTTTGTCTTGCAGGTCCATGAGTCCTCCCCGCAGGGCTCCGAGTCCTCCCCAGCCGCCAGCTCCGGCTACGAGTCATCCACGCCACCGGGGCTGGTGTCCCCCAGCGCCGAGCCCCAGAGCAGCTCCAACCTCTCGCCGGCAGCGGCGGCTGCAGCGGCGGCGGCGGCTGCGGCGGCGGCAGCGGTGTCCGCGGTACACCGGGGCGGAGGCTCTGGCAGCGGCGGCGCAGGCGGCTCCGGTGGAGGCAGCGGTGGCGGCGGGGGCGGCGGCGGGTCGGGCGGAGGGGGCGGCAGCAGCTCTGGCGGGGGCAGCGGGACAGCCGGAGGCCACAGCGGCCTCTCCTCCAACTTTAATGAATGGTACGTGTGAGGGGCTGGGACCTCTCTCCCTCTCCCTGTCCGCATCCTGGCGCAGCAGCCCTCCTGATGGCGAGCGCGCCAAGGGCACCCTGTGATCGTGTTGTTAAAATTATGAATCTGATTTTTATGATGATGAAAATGATTTTACCAGAAGAATTTTTAAAAGTTTTTTTTAAAAAAAAATAATCTAAGCATGAAAAGCAAAAATATCCCTTCCGGAGTCTCTAAAACTGAAAATATAAAATAAAAAATAAAAAAAACAAAAACCCATAAAAATATTGACCCAAACCCTCTTTGCCTTCCTCCAGGCCCGCTTTCCTTCCCACCCCATTCCCAGTCTTCTGACAGACTGTGTACATAGCGGACTCCTCCTTCCTTCTCCGAGGTGGTTTTAATGGCTTCTTGGTGTATAGAAGTTTGTCCATTCGTAACTCTCCGGATTGAGTTCCTCCCTCCTTTCTTCCCTTCCCTTCCCCAAGTGATGGGCTTTTTCTTTTTCTCTTTTTAGTTTATCCGGTTTCTTTTTAAGTAATGTGGAAGAAAATGGTTTATTTTGTATTGTGGTATTGAATATTGTGTTCCTTTTTATGAGGCAACTTGATTGTAAACTTCATGCGACTATAGACTGGAAAAAACGAGCCGTGCCAAAGTCTCCCTTCTGTCTCTTCAGCACACTGATCTGCAGCACACACATCCACGCCACCACCAACGCTTATGAATGTATTTTTTTGTTAGCTGGGTTTACATGTGATGTTTTAGTGCTTTTGCAAGTACAATTTGTTAGTTCCTGTATGAAAGATTGTGGGGGGGGGGGGGAATAAATGTCGTGCTGTTAGCTTTTTCCATAATAACACCCTTCCTTCTGTAAATACCCGTTGCCATATTTATCCATTTGTAATTAAATTATGGTATTAACTTGCTACAGAGGAAACAATATTTATAAAGAATGTTTCTTAACTATAAATATGTACAATTGTGGGCATAAACTGTTTCAGATTTTTTTATTTGAAGGTTTTAAGTGGTTTGATCATTTCTTGTGATATGTTTTGAGAGTAATGCATACAGAAATATAATAAAATGTGTTGAAACTGCATGAACATACTATTTTTTCTAGCAAAGTTATTTAAGAAAATGGGAAGGAGGCAGCTGGGAGTTGATGTGGGTATGGATCAGCTGAATGGGAGGCACCACCTCGCCTTCTGGGAAGAAAGGTGTATGTATGCATAGAAACGGGGCCAAACTGCCCCTTTGGCAGAAAGTCTCAGAATTATTTTCAAGGTCCTTTGTTTCATCATTGAGAGTGAATTAAATTTTTGGAAAGCCCCTGGAGGAATGGTGGCAGAAACCTTCAGAGTTTCTAATGGCTCCATTATCTGAGGGAATGCCTTTCTTTCAGCTGTTTGGACTGGGTTTAAGAGCACTAAACATTTCCTTATTCTTTGTTTTCCCTCTCTTCCCTGCCCCCTTTCCTCTCCCTCCCTCTGAAAAGCTGAGGTACAGTTATTTTTAATTGCACATTTAAAACTGAGCGGAGTACTTTGTTTTTGAACATGGCCCGATGATTATAGTTTAAGGGTCTGTTTCTACCAAAAGTTTTTTCTTGAAATTTTAAAGAGAGCTTGCTTGAGAAATCCTGCTTATCTGCACAACTGCTGTACACCAATAAGCAGGATGTTCAAGAGAAGGTGATAGAGTACGTTTTAATTTAGGAAAGAACAAGCCATTGGCCCCCAAATAAAGAACTGTTTCAAGAATTCAGTGAGATAAAATAGAATAACATAGATTAAAATGGCCAGGTGGAAGTGAAGAGAAGCACCAACCAACAGCTTTTCTCTAAGTTGCGCAGCCTTAGTTCTCCTCTGAAAGAGTTTATTAATAGAGAGTTTTCAAACAAAATGCTGTAGGAAGAAGGCAAAAATAATTTTAATAATCAAAGGGTAGGAATGGGGGAAATTCTTTTTAAATCCCTAAGCCATCAAGAGATCTCCATCTTCCTGAGTAACCCTGTAGCTCCGAGAGGTCCTGG
Organism: Equus caballus; assembly: GCF_041296265.1. Lineage (NCBI taxonomy): Eukaryota > Metazoa > Chordata > Mammalia > Perissodactyla > Equidae > Equus > Equus caballus. The sequence goes on from NC_091700.1 coordinate 89,463,122, forward strand.
CAGTTCCCGAGTCACAGGTCCTCCACCCCCCTCCCCAGTGGTGAAAAGATTTGGGCGGCGGCAGCGACACCTCCATAGGATCGGTCAGCTGCGCGCAGGGCTCTGAGGCGTAGACCGAGAGCTCGGGTGGCTGCCGCGCGACCGCTGCTTCTCTCTCCTTCCCCTCCGTCGACTGAGCCACAGGGCCAGGCAGGCTAGGCCGGAGGGCCGCTTGGGGAGAGAAGGGCAACCCTGACCTCCCGGAGGCCACGCCACCTATTCAGTGGGAAGGGAGACTCCAGCCTGGGGGCTATGTGTGTGTGTGTCCCAGAGGGTGACAGACGCCGGACTAGCCCTCCCCAGCGGCCCTGCGAACTGCCCAAGAGCCATCTCCTGAAGCAATCAACCTCCTATTAAAGTCAAATTTATAACCCCTAATAATATTAAGGAAAATTATTAAAATAATTGGCATATGTTACTGATCCTTGGGACATTTCACTATAAGATTTCATTATAAGCTGTGAGGAAAATCGTTTAGGGTTTTTCAACGCCCACCCACACCCCCACCCCTGTGGCAGACAGGGCGAAGGAATTAGGTTAAATATACATCATAACTAGTGCAAGAATGAGATGATCTATTCTAAATGTTTTAAACTTTCTTTGTATGTGGGTGGAAATTATTGGCCTTGAGACACCTGCCCAATCAAAGGAGAAGGATGGGGTGGGGGGGCAACTTTAGTATCTTTTCTTCATTTGACGGAAGGAGGAAAACAGTAAGGAGAGGAGCACGATGTCACAGCTTTGAGTTGGCTGGATCGCTTTCCAGATCTGAATGTCGGAGACCTACCGGAGGTCCGTTTAGGTCCTGGAGCGCTGATCCTAGTTTTCAGAAGGAAATAAAAGTGGGAAGGGGGTGGCGTGAAGAGGAAGATCACAGTGTGGGATCGGTCGCCTGGCCCACCCTAGGATGTGAGGAGCCGATGCGAGCATCTTTCCCGAAAAACGGCTCCCAGTTCTTCGGCCCCTGCATCCCACCGCTTTGTTCAAACAAGTCACGCACTCGACAGTGTGGTCCAGTCTCCGCCTTTCTCTTCGGCCCTTCGAATCCCGGAGACAGGATGGGGGGAGGGGTAGATGGCAAAAGTGTGAGTATCAAAGATGTCAGAATTGCTCAACTTGGAAGGCCCGCGGGGGCTGGCGGCCCAAGATCTTGCGCCACAATGAGGCACCTGGGCCTGAAGGTGTGTGTTGGGGGGGGGGGGGCAGGAATCCCCCCACCTCCCTCTGCCTAAATGGACCTGAATTCTAACCTGCCCTTGCCTTGACTCCAGAACCACAGACGAAGGCCGTCCTTGCCTCCCTTAGCGAACCAGAGCTGCGCTGTGGTTCGCTGCTCGCAGGGAGGCCCGACTGCCGCAGCCAAAGGAAGATTTCTGCAGTCACCGCAGTCGACTTGAACTTCATAGCGCCCAATCTCGCTCTCTTCGTTCTCCGCTCCATCAGCCACCGGAGAAACTCCTCTCAACGCGAGAGTCGCTTTATCCCGAGGCAGCTGGAGCCCCCTTGGGAGCCCATCATTATTATTATTAATTATCGTGATCCTCACTGCATTATTAATGACCACAATGATAACTGGCACCGGTATCAGCTTCTCTCGGGTCAGTGAGGTCCCCTAAAGTCCCAAGCGGGGAGGAGGTCACTCCTGGACCACAGGCCAGGTCGGTTTTGCTCTGGGCTCAAGCAAGGGGAGGCTGCTAGGGCCGAGGCCTGGCGGGACTCGCGTAAAGGAAACAGGTCCCAGGCCCAGCAAATCCCATCGCACGGTGTCCCACGCTGTCCCGGGCTCTTTCCTTTCTGCTGGCACCTTCTCTCTTCCTCCTCCCCACCCCCTGGGCCCTTTGTCTCTTTTTCAGACGGAAGTTTTCAGTCTCTAGTGGTGTATTTTCCTCATGAAACTCTGAGATCAGGGACAGATCACAGGCTGGACCGGAGGTTCAGGTTCCCCTGTGTTCCGTGCTGTTCGCTCACATCCCAGGCTTGGCAAGGAAGGTCTGGCCTTTCCAGACGACCGGTTGCGTGCCAGGATTGGCAGGATTGGAGGAGGTGTGTTCTGGTAGGTCCCTGGTGAGCACACCAGTAGCATACCCGGACATGTGGGGACCCACCAAGTACTCACTAGGGACTCGGGTTCTACCCTCCTCCACATCACGCCACGGAAATAACCTAAAGGGCGAGCTAGGCCTGCGTCCAAGAGCTAAGAAATAAAGGCCTCGAAATAACACCCCACCAAGATTCGGTTGAACCCCTTAGATGCGTTTTTACTTAAACGGACACATGCCCCGCAAAGCAGCCCTCGAGATCCAAAGTAGGCATTCAATAAGTTCTTGTGGATTGATTGATTATAGTCTGATATCCCTCCAGTTCCACAGAAACCTGGAGCTCCTCAGCCCACTGCTACCCCCAGCAGACAGCAATGAACGGTTTCTATTTTTAACTGGCAGCTAGGAGCAGGGCAGGAGAAATGTCGCCCCCTCTTTAACCTCCCCTCTCCCCATCCCTGGCCCCAACAGTGTTGCTGGGTTTTCATTTTAGGAAGAATCTAGATCCTTCCAGAGACTGGATCAGGTGATCAGGCGTAAACCCTCAGGCTGGAGCCGCTGGGCTCCTGAGAACCAAAAGGCAGCTGTGGCAGTTTGAACAGGGTGTTACGAATGAGAACTTCTGTAAAACATAACCAGGGCAGCCCGAGGGTTTGAGTTCACGGTCAAGGCTGTGGGGAGACTGGAGCTGCAGTGTCCACGCCCCGCCCCGCCCCTGCGCCGCCAGCGCCCAGATCTCAGGCTGGGTACCAGGAGCCATCGTCCTCCCACTCCCGCCCCGCCCCTACAGGGCCCAGTCCTGGAACTGTCCGTGCGGCGGTCACCTCGACGCCCTCTCACGTTTCCCTATTGTTCCCAGGGGCCAACGAGCTTTGGAAGAGGTGACACCTCATTTCGTCTCCAGCCCTGCGTCTCGCCCTCGTCCCGCATCGCGCATCCCGCCTGACCCGCCTTTCGGGATGAGCTTAGCAACCAGGCCAGAGCTGGCGGCGCCCCTTCACCTGCGTGCGCTCACATAGACGGACAGACCGACTGACACACACATTCTCTTTCTCTCTCCACGCCCCAGCAGACTCACACACACACATGCACTCACACACACTCACCTCCTTCGGCATCCCCCAGACACAGGCTCCTGTGGGTGGGACGGACCTGAGACGAAGAAATTGGGGGCGGCTGACGGGAGGACCCAGCAAGAAACGCACCCCCCCCACCCCACCCCTCTGCTGTCTCCAGCTCCCCCACCCGCCTCCAGCCTCCCTCCGAGGCGGCCAGGCCTGCCCTGCGCTCTCCACCCAGCTTGGCGTTTGAGAGTCCACGGCCTGGGCCGCACTTCTGAGCCCCGCACGTCGAGTCACCCGTGTGAGACTAAGTTGGGTGGGGGCTACCCGCAATCGGATCGCTCGGGCCCACTCCTCGGGGAGTGTGAGGTCTGGCCTGCCCGCATGCCCTCTGACCCCCGGGTGTACGTGGGGGAAGGGCGCCCCCTCACCTCTCAGATAAACCAGTAGGGAAGGAAGGAGAAGATGACCCCCCCCCCAATACACACACCTCACCTCTCCAACCCCTGCCTCCGCCTCTTTCTTTCCTAACCTCCCGAAGCCAAGTTTTTTCTGTCCCTGAGGCCAAACCAGTGGTCCTGGGGAGCAGAACGGAGCGCAGCGCCGCTAGACAAGGTTGGGGGTAGAAATAATAATACTGTTAATAATGTCAAAGACAATCATCGTAGTTAACGCTCCGCGACCGGGTTACTCCTCAGAGGCCGGCGGCGGCCTGGTGAGGCTGCAGACTGCGCCGGGCTAGGGCTAGGGGGGGATTCTCTGGCAGGGGCGGAGGGGGGGGCGGTGTCGCGGCGGCGGTGGGGGGGGGGGTCCTATGTTGCCTCCCCCAGACAAATTTTCGGGTCTGGAACCTGGCGGAGCCAGTGAGGGCAAGGCCAGGAGCCGCGCTGCCCCTCTTGCTGCAGACGCAGCTCGTTTTTCTTTTCTTTCTCCCGGCCCACTGGGCCCACAGTGGTTGGCGTGGCCGAGTGTGGTTTCTCGAAACTCTTTGGAGTCGGTTGGGTCTGTTTGCCCACTGCACCCCCGCCACCACCACCCGGGCCTGTTCCCCCTCCCTCTCCCCACTGGCAGGTGAATGGTGGTTTTAATGAGCATGGGCGCGGCGTTGGCCTGGCGGTTCTGAAGATGCTCTGACCTGTTGGGAGGGCGCGAAAGGTCAGCCGCACGCAGGGCCCGGCTTGGGCTCCTCCCCGGCCCACGCTGCTCCGATATTGATCCCGAGAGAAAGATAAACAGAAAAGCTGGACATTCGGTCATGAATACTAATGAGCTAGGGTAGGAGTTTTAATTGCTATGGACTTCTTTTTTCCAGTTAATCTTTATTGCAGACTTCGTCGAAGTCATTCTTTTCGAGCTTCGTTTTGTCTCCTTCTCTCCCCGCCCTCCTCTTTATATTTTCATTTGAAATGCCCAGGCGAAAGAGACCCGTGTCAACTTGACTTTCTCCCTCTCGCAGTGCGGGTGTGAGCGCGAGAGCCTACAGCCTGCGTTCCCAGCGTGGCGCTTCTTCTGCTCACTAATTCTGGAAATGTAGGGTATCCTATAAAATAAATTGTTTCAATGTGGCTTTGGCGAGTCTGCTTCTTGACTTCCTCACCCTTATTGTTTCAAAGACTTCGTGTATTCTTGGCCTTTAAACTTCCTCTTGACAATTGCATCTTTTCTCCAGGCACTGAGTTCCTTTCTACTCCAAACGGGTGCATTCTACCCCCAAAGGTTCCTGTTTCTCAAGTCTCCGGGATTTGACACTGGCTTTGCCAACCGCAGTGTCTAAGCGTTTCAATCTAGCAGTGAATTCCTAGGCAAGCTAATTCACCAGTTTACATAGCTGTAGTGTTTTCTTTGGTACCTATAAACAATAACGAAATCTGAGACAGGAACCTAAGGGAATTTCCAGAAAGACTTCTGCCTCCATTCTTGATATGTATTTGATCACTTACATTATTTTTCTTTTTTAAACAAGCCATTCTTGAATTGAGTTTTCTCTTGAAGCTGTATAAATTGACTGTAAATCCCATAAAGTAGTTTCGGCTCTGTGATCAGGAGAGAAAAAAATGCAAGCCCATTTCTGCAACAGACTATGTAGAAATGTGTTGAAATCCAAGGCAAAAAAAAAAAAATCATCTGTACAGGAATAATTTCCAGTATTATTCTGATCCTTAAAGTTTGGGCAAAATAAACCCATATTTCACATCATTGCCAATAGGTCCCAGCACAGAAGTCTCCTGAGGATTCTGCTTCACTTACACTTTTCAGTCCAAACTTTTTTTCTTCACACAATGATTTATTATGTAGGTAATTTTAGGGGATACAGTTTACAGCTTGAATTATTAGACTGAACACCTCTGGCTGACACCACGACGCCTTTTTTTCTGCCTGCAGCTGTGAGTCACAACCCCATTTTCATACCCAACTGCTGCACATTCCTTCACAATGTATATTTCCTTCTTGCAAAGATCAAACATGCTTTGGTGAAAGTGTTTATTTTAAAATACAGGAAAATTAAAACTAAACATAGTTCTACTGAAAAATCCCCAAATGTATCATATTTTCCTCCTCCTGTGCCCACAAAGAAAAGTAACAAATTGCACCACTTTCTGGAATAAAATTTCAAATCGAAGGGGAACACACAGGCACATACAGACACGATTTTCATTTTATTATTGAAACACATCAGGAAACCTCCCACTGCTCTTTATGTTTGGATTCCTGTTTGGATGTCTCTAGTTTTTACCATAAAAAAATCACAAGCAATAACAACAACAACATATCTTTAAGAAGATGCTGACAGGCATATGCTTTATTCACCAAGCTACACATTCCTCATTTCTAAGTTCATTTTTGTATTTCAGTATTTTTGTTTTAATTGTATCATCCAGAATATAACTTTGGGAGGAGAAGGATATTTTGAAGTATGAGCTGAAAGAAGCAAAAAAAAAAAAAAAAAAAAAAAAAGGTAACTCAGAAACAAGTTAACATTTCCCAAGCATCTCAGTAGGTCGTTGGTTTGTGCATGTTTCCTTTTTCCCTTCTAATTAAGGTGAAAAATTACAAGGTTGAATCGCTCTTTCTCAGCATTTCTCTTAAATGGTATAAAGCGAATTTCAACTTTGGATTTTTGTGGACTAGTTGTCTTTCTGCAACCCGCTATCTACTGCTTTTTTCAAGCTTCCCTGAACTCCTATATGAAAGGGATATAGACCTCAGCCACCTCCTCTCCGAAGGGGCATACTCAGCTTCTCAAGCCACACAGTTCTTTAGCAGGGGAGAAACTCTTAGGCTGTTTTTAATCAACTTTGGAAGCTGAATCTTTTCCCTCTGACGACTGTGCCCAGGGGTAGATCCAGCTGAATGTCTGGCGCTGCGGGCAGCGGGCTGGGCCACCCGTTTTTCAGACACAACACCAGAGAATGGCATTGAAATAATCTCGTGTGGCAGAAATGTTTTAAAAATATTAACCTCTCTTACTTTCCATACTTCTGAGGCAAAAGGCAAAGGAAATCTGAAATGATAATCATTTGCCTACCTAAGGCAGACCAAGAAACTGGAAAGATATTCGACACTTTGAAAATGTAGCCTACAGAATCTTTCAAATTAGATGCTGCATAGGATCAACAGTTGTAAAGACTTTTTAAAAAATATTTGATTGGATAAAACTTTTCTAGATATTAGTGATTAATGAATTAACAGGCCAAAAGTCTCTTTCTAGCAAAATTTGGCAGGCATATGGAAAATAATCTATATGTGATCCTCTTTTTCCTCTTCTTTAAAGGGAGACAAATTACAGTACATACTATTTGGATTTTTTTTTTTTTACTTTAGAGAAATAAGTAAAAATAACTAGCCTTTATATATTATTGAAAATTCTTTGCAAGAGTAGAGAATCAAGGATTTTCAAGACGAAGAACAAAACAAGGAATCAGATTACAGTCTTCCTCTAAAATACATTTCTCCCTTTGCTGGGTTTTCAAAGGATCCCCTCTATGATTCTTTGTTTATTTGAACAATCTCTTGAAACTAAAATGCATCAAATATTTCCCCCTAGACAGCATAACTTCTGACATGCAAACATTTCTAAAAGTTCTAAATGTAAATCAAAGACTTCTTAAAAAGGCTTAGTAACCACATTTCATGTCATGGTCAAACCAATTTATTGTGAACTTCCTTTCATCTTTGGTAGATTATCTAAAACATAAAAAAATCTCACCTTGGAAATGTCAACTCTGCTGTCAATTTTATGAGAAACTAATTTCATGACATGTAATTTGGGGTTTATGATTTCATTTCCATTTTTTAAATCCAAAGGAATTAATTCAAAATTGATTTGTTCTAGAGAGGAGACATTATCAGTGAAGTGTTAAAGTATAAATCAAACACATTTCAACCACCTCCCCATACCTCCATACACACACCTTTCTTGAGAAACGAAAATGTTTTAACTGAAGAGAGCAGTCATATCACTCATCTAACTTCAAATTTCCTCTAGAAAAGTCTAACATAGCATTTTACAATAAGGCAAAACTATCATCTGAAGTTTCAGGGTGACATTTTTCTAAATCTTCACGTGATAATTTACTAATTCAGAAATGTAAAAAAACAATAGACTGTATTGACCAAAATATTGTTTCCCCTATTTGCTGACATAAACATCTCCAATAGGGTGCTGTTGTAATCTATGGACGTTTTCTTATTTGGACATTTGAGTTCACTTGTAGGCAGTCTACTATTCTCTTGTGTCCCCAACATTTTTGTGCTTGAAAGTTGAATATTGGGCACTCTGAGATTGGAAACAAAACTGATTGCCTTTCATGGAAGCAAAAGATGTCTCCCTCTGACAGATGCTACTTTGGGTGTCCTTTCTGCTAAGCGGATCTCACAGCTAAATTAGCTTCATCATTTGCGGCTCTGTTTTTCTAAGGTTTGTGGTCCAAGTGGCAGCACTCCCTGAAACATATCATAGGTTCCGTCTCACAGCAGCAATGTCGCCTATTTCTATGCTTCAAGTTTCGTTTTGTGTTTAAAATACACTAAATTTAAGAATCATTTTTAAGAGAGCACTTTCAAGAAGCACTTCCTTTCCTACTGCCAGACAGCGCTGCTCCCCAACCCCTTGGCTAGAACCCTTGCTTTCGATTTGTTTGTTTCACGCATTTCCCTAAAGAACCGGCTCTTTGCGCTGTTTAATTCTGCTTTAAAAATGCATCGCGTCTGCCCTGAATCCTTCTCTGAAACAAATTGCTATCGAAAGCGTATCAGATTCGTTCCAAATATGGGATTTGAATCAATGTTCCCATGCTAGAAATGTTTTAAAAATTTTTGTCATAGGAGTCCACACTTTTGCAATATATTTTCTATTGCAGTAGGGTTGCCTGTATTTCTCATGATAAACAAAAAGAGGCGATTACCGTCTGCTTAGATCTTCCTTTATTATTATTTTTAGCCCGTGTATCATTACCTAACTGGTATGTGTTCTTCTGTCCAGCTTTTGATGATCTAGTTGAATTCTAGACATTGTGCCAAGAAGTGTATTTGAAGCAGATAAGTACATACAATACAAATGCGTTTTGTTAGACCTGATGGATGCTATTTTTCTTTTAATAGGTTTGTAGCAAACTAACACAATAACACAATGTATTCCTTTTCAAGGTACATTGTTGAAACAGGTCTATTAAGAGCGCGTTGAGCTATTTCTCGCTTCTATTGAACAGTCTGTTGCTCAAACACAACAGCCAACAAACGCCAGCTGCCTCAACAAAAGTAGAAACCTAACCCTTTTATGCAATGTTTTAACAGAAAGGGTAGCTCTGTTTAATTAAAAACATTGATGATTCAGTGAAACAATGGAAGCTCAAGTTCAAGTGGTGCTCTATTGATTTAAGATGATTTTTACTAGCAATGGGTATAATTCATTTTTTCCCCCAGCTTTCTGTCGTGTAAAGGGGTTCCTTCTTGGGGCATTATTTGGGTGAATAGGAAAAGACAGAGATGGCTATTGCCTTAGAAACCTGATTAACGCACGTTGCTTTGAGGGTAAGGTGTTTAATTTATAAGTGCACCCCATATTTTTTGTCAGTTTATTCGCGGTGGGGAAGCTTTGAAAGTAGCTCCTCTCAGCAGGTTAAAAAGTGAAGTCTGCGTCCTGGCATTTAAATGTCTTTGTTATTGTGTCAAGCAAGTTGTTGAGAACCGCATGCCCGGAATACTAAGGTTGGGCAGCTAGATGAGGCAAGTTGTGTGTGTGCGTGTGTGTGTGCGTGTGTGTCTGTGTGCACGCGCGCCCCTGGGCGCTGGGCTGTGTGCGCGAGGACAATTACTTTCATCAGCTGCTTGCTTGCCTGCGCCCGACTGCTCCTCTTTGCAGAACCGACGGCCTCCCGGCTTTCAACTCTGGAAGCGAAGCAGGAGGAATTCCTCCATCGAGACTCCCTCCTCGGGAGCGTCGAACTCTCTCTGCCCTGGCGAGCGGGGCTCGGTCAAGGGCAGCCGGTCGCCCCCTGGCAGGGGAGCACTCGAGGGCCGCGAGGTTCTGGCTTTCGCCCTTCTCCGACCTCCGCGAGGACGGCCCGGAGCGGCGCCGGGAGCACCACGCCGCGGCCTCGGGGTCAAGGTGGGCGGAGGCAGGTGCTTCCCTCTGCCGCAGCAGCCCTGCAGCAGGCGCCACCCTGGCCGCGCTAGGCGGCCGCATTTCGCGCTCCTTCCTCCCTGCCCGGCCCGCAGGCCGGTTTCACAATTCCCGGGCCCCCGGGAGTGCGAGAGACGTGAGAGAACGCAGCTCCCGTCGACCTCCCTCGCGGAAAAACAACGGCCACGAAGGCCAGAAGTCCGCGCAGCCGGCCTCCATGCCGCCCCTAGAGCCTCCGCGCGGGCCCTGCCCGGGTAGGCCGCCCTCCTCCGCCCGCCAAGGAGGGGCCGGGCCGTGGGTCAAGGGCAGTGGTCTCCTGGCTCCTTTCCAGCGGTCGTAAAGTCCGCGGGGTAGGGCCGGAGACCCAGCACCTCGACAGCGTTTGCCTCCCGCAGCTGCCTACCAGGCCTGCCCGGCGGCCTGGAAGCCACTTCCTCCAGGCCACAACAGGCCGCCAAGCCCCTCGATGCCGCACTTCCGCCTGCTCCCAGCGTCCTGCGCGCCCAGGGGTCAAAGGGCGTGGGGGCGCCTTCCGGGGTTCGATCTTCCCGGGGTCCCGCGGGCCACCGGGGTCCCGAGGCCGGAGGACGGGTGGCGTGAGGCCTCGAGGCCACACGTGGTGGTGGAGGCCCACCGCCTGAGATGAAACCCAGGGAGAACGTGGCCAGAAAGGGAACCGAGTGGGAAACGTCCACATGGGCCCCGAAGGCCTAGAGTGAATTATTTAAGCTGTTCCTGGTGTTTAAAGAGGTTTTTCAGATTTTAAAGAATGTTGTAAAAAAATATCAGCCCTTGTTAACTCCCTCATTATATGCTTTTTTCCCCTCAGCAGAACAAGCCATATTTCCTGAAACTGAGGAGCTATGCAAGTGTTTAAACATGTGTCAAGTGTCTTATAAATAATACAAATTCATACAGAGGAGGAGGAAATTTAACTGATACCTGCCGCACTTGGCATAGCTATATCTCACTAGTGGGTTATTTTTGGCCGTGGAATGGTAAGTAAGGAAACTAATTTGAGGTTGTGGGGCACCTGGGGGAGCTCTTTCCGTTTCTTAGCTCACTCAGTTTGAGCCTGTACTCCTCCCCCTCGAGAAGTGCCTTTGTCCAGTCCCTGAAGGAAGCTCAAGTGGTCTGCAGAGTCTACACTATACGGGGTTGGTGCTCCACTCGGTATTTTGGAGTCACCTTTCTACCTTCTCTGCTCAGCCCCCTCTCCTTCAAAACTTCTGCCGCGGTGACATTGCCGGGACATGCCCCACTCCCTGGGCTAGAATGCACGTTGGTGCTGCTTGTGGCAAAAAAGATAAGAGAGATGACGGATCTGGGCTAGCAAATCGCGTAAGTTTTTGTGTTCATTCTCCCACCTAGAAAAGCTGAAGAAAGATGTTGCCCTAACACTTTGTAAGTACAAAGTATTACTTTACAGTAAAATGGCATATATGGTTTTGAAATTAGATTAAACTTAGAGTTACCCCCAGACTTCAGTTCCTTGGATGACATTCTTCATCTTGGTTGTCATTCTGTGAAAGATTTCTGGGGACATTCTATTTCTAGCCGTTGAGAGGACTAAACTAGAGGAAAACGTAGGAGTTTTTCAGTTATTAAAATCGTCAAATGTTTTCATAAAATCAGAAGTATCTTAATTTTAAAACATCCTATTCACAGTGAGTGTAATTATCTTCAATGTGGTCGATTAAAAATTCACCTTCCAAAAAAAAAAAAAAAAAAAAAAATGAGGGCTGGCTCCGTGGCGGAGTGGTTAAGTTCGCGTGCTCTGCTGGGGCGGCCCAGGGTTGGGATCCTGGGAGCCGACGTGGCACCACTCGACAGGCCACGTTGAGGCGGCGTCCCATATCCCACAACTAGAAGGACCTGCAACTAAGATATACAACTATGTACTGGGGGGGCGGGGGGGGGGAGGTTTGGGAAATAAAGCAGAAAAAAAAAAAAGATTGGCAACAGTTGTTAGCCAGGTGCCAATCCTTGAAAAAAAAAAAAAAAAAAGGAAGATTGGCAACAGTTGTTAGCCCAGGTGCCAATCTTTAAAAAAAAATTCACCTTCCTAAATAGTCTTCTTCTAACATTCTCAGTTTGAGGCTTTGTGTCTCTCTCTCATACCTTGACCATATTGTTAAATTAGCCCTGATCCTTGTGCTGTATGCATCACTAGTGTTCTTGACCCCCCCCATCCCCATCTCTGTTACTGGTTTTTCTCCGTGTCACCCCTCCTGTCAGGCATTTCTTCTGTGTGTATTGTTGCTGCTGCTTTTGGATTCAGCTGGTGACGAATATTCTGATAATAGGGAGATGCCAAAGCTCTGCAGTGTTCACTGTTGATTATCTGATATGCTCTGTCAGAAGGTTCCAAAATGGTCTACAATATACTCCATCAATGGTTCTAATACAAATAGGTATTTTCATTTTTATATGAATTTTTTTGTTTTTTGAGGAGGGTTAGCCCTGTGCTAATATCTGCTGCCAATCCTCCTCTTTTTGCTGAGGAAGACTGGCCCTGAGCTCACATCTGTGCCCATCTTCCTCTACTTTATATGTGGGACGCCTACCACAGCATGGCTTGCCAAGTGGTGCCATGTCCTTACCCGGGATCTGAACCGGCGAACCCCAGGCCACCAAAGTGGAACGTGTGCACTTAACCGCTGTGCCACAGGGCTGGCCCCCTTCATTTTTATTTATATAGCTCTCTCTCTTCTTAGAACATAAATTTGAATCCATGGTGGTCTGAGCTGGGGATAATGCCCAGTTTCCGGAACTACGGTACATTCAAAATTACTTGTTTCCTCTAAGCACCAAGACTTTGTTTCAAGATCAAGCTATCTAATCTTCGCTTTGCTTAAGATAAGTTTACTCCCAGGAGACTTCTCAGTCTTTCATGTAAAAAGATTTTAGGTGGTTGTCTTCCTATTTTTTCAGAATTGCTCAGATATATATGAACCCCAGTGATGGAAACAGCTTAGACTGTCTAGTTGGGGAATAGTTGGGGCTATTCCCCTTTCGGATAATTTCACTCAGAGTCAGATCTGTATACACACTGATAAATTCCCATGTTGACAAGTGAAAACTTTGCTGAGCTTAACAAATACCTTTTTGATGTTTAAACAGTCCCTAGTAAGAATGCCAACCATCTGTTGGAAGCCAAACAATAAATTGTGAACAGAATAGTCAATGCATAGATAATTTACTCATTTATTGTTTGTTCTTAAACATTAGCCAATTGTCAACAAATTGATATCTAGGCACTCTTTGAGACAAACCTCTGATGCTAAACTCAGATAGGTCATTTGGATCTTTTTTCATTATGTGCCACTCCCCATTCCAGAAGAGAACATGGTGCTTCTTTATAGTAAAAGATGTATAGCATTTAGTACAGTGTTAGGTAGCTTGTTCTCTAATGGTGGAGTTAAGGCAATTATGGAAAATGTCTAAAAAATACAAAGTAAGGCTAAAGTATGGAGAATGACTAAATAATATATAGTAAATACTTTAAAAGAAATACCAATAAATTGTTATAGGGTGTTCAAAGATGGACAAGATAATATCAGAAACTGTAAAAGATTGTAAACAAAGAAACAACATTTAGGCTAGCAGCATACTTCTCAACAAGAGAGGTCTGAAGATGAATACTATTTTGAAAGGGGTGAGAGAAAACAACTGTAACTCAGAATGCAATACCCAGCTAAGCTATTATTTAAGAGTAAGTGCTAAATAAAAACATTTTCAGACCAAAAGAAGTGGGAATTCACCACTCACATTGATAATTATTATAGGAAGCTAAATGAGGCACAGGAGGAAGAAGTCAGTTAAACCCAGAGGGAAGGAGTGGACTGCAAGAAAAAATGTTGCATAAAGTTGATCATCAACATGTGGGAATATTGAAACAATGATTGCATGTATAAAATAATGATGATGACTAATTTAGTGTATTTAAAAACATCGTGGGAACACAACTTACCAAAACTGAGAGTATATGGTATAGAAAATATGAATAGATCATGGTAAAAACTCTCAGCAAACTAAGAATAGAAGGCATCTTCCTCAACCAGATAAAGAGCACCTACAAAAAACCCAAGCTAACATAATACTCAAAGGACTGAATACTTTCCCCCTAACAAGGGGGAGAAGGGAGAACAACATAAAGGATGTCATCTCTCACCACTTCCATATAACACTATACTAGAGGTCCTAGCCTCATAGCCAGTGCAATAAGTCAAGAAAAAAGAAAGAAAAGACATAAAGATTAGTAAAGAATAAATAAAATTTATTTGCAGGGGACATGGCTGTGTAATGTCCTACAGACAGTAGGTAGGAAATCTGAATGAATCTACAAACTATCAACGTTAATAAGTGCTTTTAGCAAGATAACTAGATATAAGGTCAAAATACAAAAATAATTGTATTCCTGTATACTAGCAAGACACAAATGGGAAAGGAAATTTTTAAAATACCATTTGCAATGACATTGAAAAAAATACCTAGGGGAAAACTGTAATAAAGATGTGAAGAAGGAAGGAAATAATAACAATGAGCACAAAAATGGGGCCTGCCCTGTGGCTGAGTGGTTAGGTTTCTCACTCTGCTTTGGGGGCCCAGGGTTTGACTGGTTCGGGTCCTGGGTGGGGACATGGCACCACTCGTCAGGCCATGCTGATGCGGCGTCCCACATAGCACAACCAGAAGGACCTACAACTACAATATACAACTATGTACTGGGGGGCTTCAGGGAGAAGAAGGAAAAAAAAATGAGCACAAAAATGAATGAACTAGAAATCAAAGAAGCAATTGGGAGGCTCAAGAAAACTAAAGTCGGTTCTCTGAAAAGGTTAATAAAATAGACAAACTTTTGTCAAAATTTAATTTAAAAGGCATAAGTGTACAATATTAGAAATTTTAAGAGGAGACAAAGCTATAGTAGAGGTTTTTAAAAATGAATTAGTTGGGCAGCTTTGTTATCCTCAACATGTAGCTTGCAAGATTGCTCTAGTTTTTAACATTTAACATGACAGTAAGAAGGAAGGTGAAGAGACAGTAGTTGAACGCATACCCAATATCTTAAGGCCTGTACTCAGAAGCAGCACACATTAATTCCAGGTTCATCCCACTGATGGCAACTTAGTCTCCAAGCTGCAGGGGAGGCTGGGAATTGTAGCTTGGCTGAGTAGACATACGTCTAGCTCCAACTATTGTTATGGAAGAAGGGGAGAATGGAGTTTGGCAGACAACTAGCAGTCTGTGCAATAAATACATGAAAATTAAAAATTTCTTCATAATAAAACAAATCATCAAAAAAGTGAATACTCAAACTGAAGACTGGTAAAAATTTTCAAGGCAAATTGGTATCAAGTATATGTATATACACTCTTACAATAAAAAATGAATAGACAACCAAATAGAAAAATGACTAGTCATTTCAAAGAAGAAGAAACTAGAATAGTTAATGATGCTCATCCTTGGTAATCAGGGAAATGCAAATTAAAACAGGGACATACTATTTCCCACCCATCAGATTGGTAAAAATTAATATGTTTGATGGCCTGAGTTATTGGAGAACATATGGGGAAACTGGAACTCTTATTCATTGTTGATAGGAGTATAAATTGGAATAACCTCTTTGAAGTTTTCAAAGACATTTGGAAATACTTAAAATGGCAGCAATTGCTGGTTGCTAGTTGCTTACCACAATACCAGTATCTGTACTTCCCTTCTTCCTTAGAAATTGAATTCCTAATTTTTAGCTGGGTACATGGCCATCCAGAATAAAGAATGCATTTCTCATCCTCTCTTGCAAATAGGTGTGGCCATGTGACTAAATTATAACCAAGTTCTGGTACACAAATATCTGCCCTAGAGAAATTCTTACATGTCTGCACCAGGAGATATGTTCAAGAATTCATTGCATCACTATTTGGAATAGCAAATAGTGGAAATAATGTCACACAACATGGAAATGAATTTATAAATTGTGGTTTATTCATACAATGGGACACCATACAGCATTTAAAATTAATCAACTGCATTTATATCATCAGTATGGATCTCAAACATATTAGATGAAAAGAAGTAAGTTTCAGAGCAATACATCCATATATTATTTATGTAAAATTTAAAAATATAAAACAATAGTGAACATGTAAAAGTACAAAGACATGAGAATAATACATACTAACTTTAGGATAGCAATTATATCTGTGGAAGTAAAGAGGGTACAGGTAAGGTAAGATTTTAGTTGTATCTATAATGTTTTGTTTCCTCTTGTTTTAAGGGGGATATGAAGCAAATATGGCAAAATGTTAATATCTTTGGATATCATTTAATTTTCTTATATTTCCTATATGTTTGAAATAATTCATAATTAAAAGATTTTAAAGTATTATAGAAGTACAATAATTGCTTTTTTTTTTTAAAGATTTTATCTCTCCTTTTTATCCCCAAAGCCCCCCGGTACATAGTTGTACTTTTTCAGTTGTGGGTCCCTCCGGCTGTGGCACGTGGGACGCCACCTCAACATGGCCTGATGAGCAATGCCACGTCAGCACCCAGGATCTGAACTGGCGAAACCATGGGCCCCCAAAGTGGAGTGTGCAAACTTAACCCCTTGGCCACGGGACTGGCCCCAGAAGTACAATAATTGTTAAACTAATAAGCTCTTGAATTGTATTTCATAGGAAAATTAAAAAATGAATGCTTAACAACAAATTTAGCTGTATAGCCTGAAGAAGTAGAATGAGGGAAGATAAGGTTGATGAGAAAAGATGAAAGAATAGTCACTGATTGAATTAGAGAATCTAGAAGGAGCTGTGGGTTTAGTAGGAAAAGATGATGCATTTGGCTAAGAGTTATTAAAATTTATATTTTAGTTCTTTTGAGATACCTAATGGAGATATCAAAAAGGCAACTGGAAATGGCATGTCTGCTAAGGAGGCAGGTCACAGACTTGAAAGTCACCTTTATGGCCATTGATGTCACAGGAATGGATGAGATGCTCACTGAAGCTTGTTGTGTTCTGGGTCATGTCCCCCTTTTATGGTCTTAGTGCCCAGTGGTCAACACTCAGTAGAATCTAAGTAGTGAAAATAGGCCCAATTGCAAATACTAATGTCAGCTTACTACCAAGAACAACAAAAAGAGATATTTTTCTGTACATAGGTGTAAACTTTATCATCAAATAGCTTTTTGGTTTTTTTAACTTTTTTTTATTGGCCTTAGAATGGCTTTTTTTTTTTTTTTGAGGTCATAATACTTTACAAAATTGTGAAATTTCTGTTGTACATTTATTATTTGTCCATCACCATGTAAGTGCGCCCTTTCACCCTTTATGCCCACCCCTCAACCGCCTTCCCACTGGTAACCACTGAACTGTTCTCTTTATCCCTGTGTTAGTTTCTCTTCCACAGATGAGTGAAATCATATGGTGTTTGTCTTTCTCTGTCTGGCTTATTTTGTTTAACATAATACCCTCAAGCTCCATCCATGTTGTTGCAAATGGGACTATTTTGTCTTTTTTGTGGCTGAATTGTATTCCACTGTGTCTATATATCACATCTTCTTTATCCAATCATCAGTTGATGGGCACTTGGGTTGCTTCCATGTCTTGGCTATTGTGAATAAAGCTGCAATGAACATAGGGGTGCATAGTCTCTTTGAATTGTTGATTTCAAATTCTCTGGATAAATACCTAGTAGTCGGATAGCTGGGTCATATGGTATTTCTATTTTTAGTTTTTTGAGAAATCTCCATACCGTTTTCTTTTTCTTTTTCTTAGATTGGCACCTGAGCTAACAACTGTTACCAATCTTCTTCTTTTTTTTCTTTCTGTTTTTTCTCCCCACACCCCCCAAGTACAAAGTTGTATATTCTAGCTGTGAGTCCTTCTAGTTGTGGCACGTTGTACTGTTTTCTATAGTGGTTGCACCAGTTTGCATTCCCACCAGCAGTGCACGAGGGTTCCCTCTTCTCCACAACTTCTCCAACATTTGTTATTTTTTGTCTTGGTGATGATAGCCATGCGAACAGATATAAAGTGATATCTAAGTGTAGTTTTGATTTGCATTTCCCTGATGATTAGTGATTTTGAACATCTTTTCATATGCCTATTGGCCATCTGTATATCTTCCTTGGAGAAATGCCTGTTCTATCCTCTGCCTGTTTTTTGACTGGGTTGGGTTTTTTTTTTTCTCTGTTGTTCAGTTGTGTGAGTTCTTTCTATATTGTGGAGATGAACCCCTTGTCAGATATATGATTTGCAAATATTTTCTCTCAATTGGTGGGTTGTCTTTTTGTTTTCACCCTAGTTTCCTTTGCCTTACAGAAGCTCTTCTGTCTGATGAAGTCCCTTTTGTTTATTTTTTGTTTCCCTTCTCCGAGTAGACATAGTATTTGAAAAGATCCTTTTAAGACCAATGTCAGAGTGTACTGCCTATATTTTCTTCTAGAAGTTTTATGGTTTCAGGTCTTACCTTCAAGTCTTTGATCCGTTTTGAGTTTATTTTTGTGTACGGCAAATGATAATGGTCTACTTTCATTTTTTGGGCATGTGGCTGTCTGGTTTTCCCAACACCATTTATTGAAGAGACTTTCCTTTCTCTTAGCACCTTTGTGAAAAATTAGCTGTCTGTGGGTGTGTGGTTTTATTTCTGGCAGTTCAGTTCAGTTCCATTGATCTGTGTGTCTGTTTTTGTACCAGTTACCATGCTGTTTTGATTACTATAGCTTTGTAGTATATTTTGAAGTCAGGGATTGTGATGCCTCTAGCTTTGTTCTTTTTTCTCAGGATTCCTTTAGTTATATGGGGTCTTTTGTTGCCTCATGTGAATTTTAGGATTCTTTGTTCTATTTTGGTAGAGGATGTCATTGGGATTCTGATTTGGATTGCATTGAATCTGTAGATTGCTTTAGGTAGTATGGACATTTTAACTATGTTGATTCTTCCAATCTGTGTGCATGGAATATCTTTCCATTTCTTTATGTCATCCTCGATTTCTTTCAGTAATGTCTTATCGTTTTCATTGTATAGGTCTTTCACCTCCTTGGTTAAATTTATTCCTAGATATCTTATTCTTTTTTGTGTGTTTGTAAATGGGATTGTATTCTTGAGTTCTCTTTCTGCTAGTTTGTTATTAGAGTATAGAAATGCAACTGATTTTTGTAAGTTGATTTTGTACCCTCCAACTTTGCTGTAGTTGTTGATTATTTCTAATAGTTTTCTGATGGATTCTTTAGGGTTTTCTATATATAGAATCATGTCGTCTGCAAACAGCTAGAGTTTCACTTCTTCATTGCTTATTTGGATTTCTTTCACTTGCCTAATTGCTCTGGCCAAAACCTCCAGTACTATGTTGAGTAAGAGTGGTGAGGGTGAGCATCCTTGTATT
Source organism: Equus caballus (assembly GCF_041296265.1). Taxonomy (NCBI): domain Eukaryota; kingdom Metazoa; phylum Chordata; class Mammalia; order Perissodactyla; family Equidae; genus Equus; species Equus caballus. The sequence continues at coordinate 89,482,272 of NC_091700.1, forward strand.
GTTCCTGTTCTCAGAGGCACGGCTTTCAGTTTTTCCGCATTGAGTATGATGTTGGCTGTGAATTTGTCATATATGGCCTTTATTATGTTGAGGTACTTTCCTTCTCTACCCATTTTATTGAGAGTTTTTTTTTTTTTTTTTTTGAGGAAGATTTGCCCTGAGCTAACATCTGTTGCCAATCCCCCTCTTTTTGCTAAGGAAGACTGGGCCTGAGCTAACATTCATGCCCATCTTCCTCTACTTTATATGTGGGATGCCTATTACAGCATGGCTTGCCAAGCAGTGCCATGTCCGCACCCAGGGTCTGAACCAGCGAACCCCGGGCCACTGAAGCAGAACATGCACACTTAACTGCTGTGCCACCAGGCCTGCCCCTATTGAGAGTTTTTATCATGAATGGATGTTGGATCTTGTCAAATGTTTTCTTTGCATTCATTGGGATGATTGGGTAGTTTTTATTCCTCATTTGGTAATGTGGTGTATCACATTGATTGATTTGTGGATTTGTTTGTTCTTATTTTTTTTAATTCTATTAGGTTTAGTTGAGATTGCTTATTGGAGCTTTCTCTTGTTTGTTAAGGTGGGCCTGTATTACAATAATTTTCCCCCTTAGGACCCGTTTTGCTGCATCCCTTATGAGTTGATATGGTGTGTTTTCATTTTCATTTGTTTCCAGATTTTTTTTTATTTCTCCTTTAATTTCTTCAATGATCCATTTGTTGTTCAGTAGCATGTTGTTTAGTCTCCACATCTTTGTCCCTTTCCTAGCTTTTATTCTTTTGGTTGATTTCTAGTCTCATTGCATTATGGTCAGAAAATTTACAAGTCCCCACAAGTATATAAACATTCCTTGGAAAACTTAAACTTGAAAACATCAAGAGTATAAAAAGTGAACACAATATATTCTCACTACCAGCAGTGTTTAAATTGTACACAAACTTAAAATAGTTTTTATGATGACCCGTTTTAGCAAAATTTTCCAAGTTATACAACTTGTATTTTTTGAGTTGCTTAAATTTCTACCCTAATTAGTAATAACTTGGTTAACTCTTGTTGTTTCATTGTGATCCAGAAATGGTCCTTAATTCACTTTAATTAAGAGAAAGAATGTCTTGCTATAAATACATGGATGGATTTCTCAAAAATAAAATTCAAAAGAATACACTTGGGGCATAAAAAACATACTTTTGTAGTAATACGTTATAATTCTCTCAGCAAATTTATAGATTTTAAAATTCTTTTTATTTTAATGAATGTAAGTAAAGCAGTAATTGCATTGCTAAAAATTGTGTTAGATTGCTTGAAATTTTCTTTTGCCATCTTTTGTGTATTTCTCACACTGGAATTTTCCTCAGTTTGAAGCATCTATGCAGAAATAAGAAAAGAAAACAAGTCAAGCACTACACTTGGCCCTTGAAATTAGGGAGCAATCTTACTGAATTATTGATATACTGAAACAGGCCATGTTAAAATCTTTTGAATATGCAAAATCTATATGGGGAAAACTTTAAACATTAAGATAAAAATAAATATATATAATACAAACTTATGTATGGTAATAAATGCAAACGCAACGTGAAACATCAAATGATTTAGTGGGAAAAATATTTGCAATTCATACTACAAAAAGACAAGAGTCCTAAAATACAAAGAATTTTTAAAAATAAATTGAGAACAGAGCAACAAGCCTGTAGAAAATATTTTAATAGATAGTTTCAGAAAAAGAAATCTTTTGAACATGTGAAAAGATGTTCAACCTCACACGTAAATTAAAACCATACTGAGATAAATCATTTCTTGCCTCTCATATCCACAAAAACTCAAAAGTTTGATGACACGCTTTGTTGATGAGATGGTCGAAAACAGGCACATTGCTGGTAGAAGTACAAAAAAGTACAAACTTTATGGAGGGAAATTTGGCAATATATACAAAATTTACATTTGATTTACCCTTTGAATTAGTTTTCCATTACTGCTGTAACAAATTCCCACGAATTTAGTGGCTTAGAACAATATGAATTTATTATACTTCTGGAGGTGAGAAGTCTAAAATGGATGGCTGCATTCCTTCTGAAGATTCTAGATGAGCATCTGTTTCTTTGTCTTTCCAGTTTCTAGAGGACAGTCTACATTCCTTGACTCATGGCATCTTCCTCCATCTTCAAAGGCAGTAGTATAGCATCTCTCCCCTTTTATCTGCCTCCCTCTTATAAGGACCTTCGTGATTACATCTGGCATCTGGTAAGGAGATCCTTAACTTAATCATATCTGTAGAGTTCCCTTTTTTTTTTCCTCCCCAAAGCCCCAGTACATAGTTGTATATCCTAATTGTAAGTCATTCTAGTTCCTCTTTGTGGGATGCTGCCACAGCATGGCTTGATAAGCAGTGCGTAGGTCCGCACCCAGGATCTGAACTGGCGAACCCCAGGCCACTGAAGCAGAGTGTGTGAACTTAACCACTCGGCCATGGGGCTGGCCCCTCCAGAGTTACTTTTGAATATTCACAGGTTCCTGGGATTAGGACGTCCACGTCTTTGGGAGGTTGTTATTCTGTTTACCACACCCTTTGGCCAAGAATTTCCTACAGATACCTCTTTCCTACACATAGATCTGCATTTATAAGGATACTGTTGCTTACAACAGCCAAAGATTGGAAACAAAGCAAGAGTCCGGTGATAGGGGACTAGCTAAATAAACAATGGTACATCCACAAAATCAGTATAACGCAGCTATAAATGAGAATGAGGAAGATCTCAATGTACTGATATACAGAGGGATCTCTGGGCTGTACTGAAAAGTGAAAAAAGCAAAGAGCTGAAAAGTTTGTATATTATGCTACCTTTTGTGTAAGGGGGAAAACATGTTTTGCTTATGTTGCATTAAGAAATACTGAATTCACAAAAAATGAATAAAAATGGTTGTCTCTACAGGGTAAGAGGGGCTATAGAGGTAGCTGAGACTTCTCAGTGAATACTATTTTATATTATTTTGGTTTTTGAATCATGAAAATATGTTACATGGTAAAAATAAGCAGACAGCTTTTTTTTCCCCAGACAGATTTTTATAAGGCTTAATTTCAAGGAAGCTCTGAGCCACTGGCCTGCCACCAAAGTGCCTGAAGTTTCCAATTTCAGTCCTTGATTTGAATTAAGGTGCTATGTTTAGTGGGTCTCAGTTAAAATGCAAGTGTATAACATGCCAACCCAGATAATCATCCATTTATAATGTGCTTTAGAATCTAAAGTTTAGCTATCAGTTTCATGGAATACTCAGGAAAGTTCTGATGGAAGTCATGGGTTTGGGAAATGTCACAATCATGGGCCACAGTATGTTCTAGGGGTGGGCCCTTGGGCAACTAAGGAATCATCTGAAGGTACTTGAGTGCTTAGGGTTTGATATTGGGGGGAGGATCTCAAATGCAAACTTCATCTAAGAGATAGTTTTACCTTTAATTTAGTTTTCAGTTAGCTCTCTTTGGAAAACCATGCTTTGTGCCCCATGCCACATACCTTTCATTTCTCCTTAGGTAGCAACATTTCAACAGAACTGAAGAACACTTAGCTTTGAGTTCTAGCCCTGACATTTACTAGTTGAGTGAGATTGGACAAGTTACTAATCCTCTGAGCCTCAGTTTTCTCATCTATGAAATGAAGCTAATAATACCAAGGTAGTTTTGAGTACCCACATTAAAATAAAATACATGACAATATGGGCTAAGCTTTGGATAATAAAAGTTATTACTGTCTTTCTGAAGAGATGAACAATCAAATCACCTTTGAACTTTTGAGGCTACAGTCAGGAGGAGGATAGGACCTGGATACCTTGGACCCTATCTGCCTGCCCTCCTAGGCAGTTCACAAGGAAGGTTCACAAAGGAGGCTTGAGTCATTCTAAACAATGTTGGAGAAAAGAGACAAGTCATGAACCTGGAGGTAAAATGGAAGATCTGAGATCAAAGGAGCAGGTAAACCAAGTTGGAGAGCCAGAGAGAAGCTGAAGCAAAAAACAGAGCAGGAGTAAGTACCAAATTGGCCGATAGGGTGAGGCATAGTTGGAAAATAGGACTGATTTAGGATGAAACTTGAGAACTCATGGCCTAGTCTAGTGGACTACAATTAGGCCTGGACAACACGTACACCAGTTGGACAATACAAATTTGTCAACAGTTTTCTGAAGAATAGGTATTTATTCAGATCAAATTCCAACGTAGTTATTCTATTATACTTTTCATAGCCCTCTCTCCTTTCATAATTTTGATAAAAGAATTAATGTTTATCCCTTCATGGCCAGGAATTCTGCATTGCTGTATCTTTGAATCCTTCACAGTGCAGTACACTCAGTAAGTATGTATTACTGGTGGTGATACAAATACTAGGGATCCTTTTTATTAGATTATAGGTTAAACACATTTATCTTTTGTTTTTCTTGGATTTTTAATCTTGAAACTTTTCCAACATATTTGCCTCAACATTTTGATGTCCTGAAACTTTACCCCTAAACCTTCAGCTTGCACCTGCTGAGACATACGACATTTTTCCAATATAAATATATTACCATGATCACAACTCAGATACCATCTAATATCCAGTTTATATTCACACTTCTCCAGTTGTTTTAACATATGGCTTTTATAGCTTTTTTTCTTTATTTTAAAGATTGGTACCTGAGCTAACAACTGTTGTCAATCTTTTTTTTCCCCCTGCTTTTTCTCTCCAAATCCCGCGGGCACATAGTTGTGTATTTTAGTGGTTCCTTCTAGTTGCGGCATGTGGGACACCGCCACAATGTGGCCTAATGAGCAGTGGCATGTCTGTGCCCAGGATGCGAACCCTGGGCCACTGAAGCAGAGCACACAAACTTAACCACTAGGGCATGGGGCCGGCCCCTCTTTTATAACTTTTTAAAAAAAAGATATAGTCAAAGTTGCTGCAGTTTTGCCTCTTTAGTCTTTTTTTGGTCTAGAATAGTCTTTCATTTTTTCTTTTCTTTTTTTTATATTAAGCTTTAGAAAGATCCAGGCTCCTTTTCTTATAGTATGTGCCACATTCTGTATTTGTCTGATTGTTTCCTTATGATGTCATTTAACCTGTTATATCCCTTTTCTTTTCTATAAACTTGATGTAAGTCTAGAGGTTTGGTTAGACTCATGTTAAATATATAACATCAGTTTGTCCCGTTATTAGTGATGCTACTTTTGGTCATTTGGTTAAGATGGTGACTGCCAGTTCTCTCTATCATAAAGGTACATTTTCTCCTTTGTAATTAAATGTAATCTATGGAGTGATACTTCAGCACTGTACAAACATCTCTTCACCCAATGAGTAAAGACACATTTAACTGTCTTATTCGGCTTGCCCTGATGTAGAGTTGATTCATATTCATAGGCTCAAGACCAGAAGACACCTCCATCTAGATCAGTGGTTCTCAACTGGGGGCAGTTGTGCCCCACAGGGTAATATTTGGCAATGTCTGGAGACATTTTTGGTTGTCACAACTTGGGGGGGGAGGTACATGCTACTGGCATCTGGTGGGTAGAGACCAGGGATGCTGCTATCCATCCTACAAGAAAGACCCCCATAGCAAAAATTATCCGGCCCAGGAAGTTAATAGTTCCACTCTTGAGAAACCTTGACCTAGATGTAGAGTTAAATTTCTGTCTCACATGTAGTTCACTGACCTTTTTGGAGATGCTTGTAAAGTTTTAGAGCCTATCTTCAGCAATGGTAGAAACCAAGCAGATGTTAGAGTCCATAAGTTTCCCATGTTTCAAACCAGGCATGCTTTTACTACCCACCTGTTCTGTCTTTCCATTTCCTTTATAGGTATCTTCTCAAGAAGGATTTAAATTTCTTTCTTCTACTGTCAATAAACGAAAGACATAAGGATGAAAAAATCCCTAGAATTAACACACTGAAGCATTTTTGTCTGCTTTTGTGTTTCCTAGAAGAGTTTGGAATGTCATCCTAAAAGCCCCAGAGCCAGGGAAGAGAAAATGGAGAAAGAGAACTATCAAGTTAAGAATTCGCTGTTACAAAAATGGCCCAGAGAGAGTAACCAGAGTTCAAGAAGGGGCAGGGGAGTGCAGAGGGCATTTCCACTCTCACACCTGTAAGTTATTAATGACCTTTGAAGTGATTGTTGATGGAAGCACTTGTACATTTGAGCTGCTTCATATGAATACTTAGTGTATTCAGAGAACTGCCTAGCTTCTGGAGTCCTGAAATATCTTCACACTGCATCAGAGATCAAACAGCAAAATCCATGACTTGGGAATATCATGTAGCCATGTGACATGTGGAGGGATCCAGAGTATGAGAATCGATGCCTAAATAACAACACTCCATATTTTTAACTCAGAGAGTTTTAGCATTGCTTTCATAACTTAAATTAGCAATAGCAGAAAATAATGTCCCAAAGTTTCAAGATAAGGTGGTAAGAGGCAAAGTTTTTATACATTTATTTTGGGTTCCTTTTCTTAAAAGATTAGAATGTAGTTATTTTCATTCAGATTGTCAGCTGGATAAACTTGTACAGCATTTGCTTGTTTCAGGTTTTGAACTCCTGGGGCAAGGACATTGTCTTCCCCTGTTGAGAACTGAGTCAACAATTTTGTTTGTACTTAACAAATACTCAATCACCCAAGTTTAACTTTTCTCTTTTGGACTATGGAACTAGTAAATGAATGCATTCAGCAGCTATAGTTACACTTTTGGAGGGAGTGGCAAGATACATAGGTCTGTGCCTTTATTTTAATTTTTCCCTTTCTATACTTCTTAAAATTATTTTTTCATGCTTTTTCACCAACATATCTTTCCAACTAGAATAACATAGCAACTGTTGGCATGACATGGTACATGTTAAGGAACAATCCTAAAGAGTTTAATAGAAAATTATAGAACATGATTTATTTCCAATGTATAATTTTTACTTAGTAGGCAAGTGTTTCAGGTGAATAGTTTGATTAGAAATTAAGAATTAGAACTTAAGAATTTAAATCTATTAACGATTATTTACATTTTTTTCTACATTTTCTCAATTTCTACAAAACATGAAAAATTGAAGAAAAAGATGTGGCATAGTTTATATCATTATTCTTTTATATTATTTTCTGTAAATGGGAAGAGAGAATAAGAAAGGGAGAATAGGAAGATGGTGAGAGTAATTATTCTAATATATGAGATCTTATCTATTACACTGTGTAACTTTTCTTTATCTTTGAAATTCTCATTATTGTTTATGAAAGAGATTAACTTAGAGCAACACCGAAAGCTAATACGGCTAGTACAAGAAAAGAAGCTTATAGGCCCTTCTCATTCATAAATCCTAAGCAAAATCTAAGCAAACTGAATCCAGTGATGAATAGAAATGATAAATACATCCTGACCAAATTGTATTCATCCCAGAAATGCAAGTTAAACATTTGAAAATCAATTTTATTAATATTTGTAATTTAGTAGATCAAGAAAATAAAGGGTAAAAACTTACGATCGTCTTAATAAATGCAGAAAAATAAAAAGAGAACACTCTAAGCAAGCTGGGAATATGACCAACTCCTGTAACCTGATAAAGCCCATCTCCAAAAGAACCACAGCAAATATGCATGATTGTCAATGTTAATAACATTTATTTTATATTAGGAAAAGACAAAGATGCCTGTAACTATCATTTCTATTCAGATTTTTTACTGAGGGTTATTCTCGAGTCATGCAAGAAGAAAAAGGAAGTATAACTTTTGCAAAGAAGAAACCAATATTTTTACAGATGATATGATTATCAATGTAGAAAAGCTAAATAATCAGTGGATGAATTATTAGGATAAATAAGAATATTTAGCAAGGTTGCTGGATACAAAAGTGCTTATGAAATACTCAATTACGTTTAAACACCAGGAAAAATATGTTAGAAATATAATTTTTAAAAATTCCATTTATTATAGCACCAAAAATTATGAAGTACCTTAGGAAAATGTAACAGAAAGAGTTTATTGAAGAGATCTAAATAAATGTAGAGCTATTTTATGTGGATAGGCAAGACTCAATACAGATAGTCCTCAACTTACCATAGTTTGACTTAGGATTTTTCGATTTTACGATGGTGGGAAAGTGACAACGCATTCAGTAGAAACTGTACTTTGAGCTTTGAATCGGGATCTTTTCTCAGCTAGCGCCATGCAGTGCGCTCTCTGGTGATGCTGGGCAGCGGCAGTGAGCTGCAGCTCCCAGTCAGCCACGCGATCACGAGGGTACACAACCCATACACTGACAGCCATGCTGTACACACACAACCACTCTGTGTTTCACTTTCCATACAGGAGTCAATAAATTACAGGAGATACTCAACACTTTATTATAAATGAGGCTTTGTGTTAGATGATTTTGCCCAACTGTAGGCTAATATAAGTGTTCTGAGCATGTTTAAGGTAGGCTAGGCTAAGCTATGATGCTCAACAGGTTAGGTACGTTAAACATATTTTCAGCTTAACGATGGGTTTATCGGGACTTAACCCCATTGTAAATCCAGGAAGATCTGTATTGTAAGAATACTAATTCTGCCCAAATAGTCATTGAAATTCCAATATCCCTAACAGAGTCTTTCTTTGAATTTAAGAAGCTGAATCTATAATTGATATGAAGGAGCAAAGGTCCAAGAATATCCAAGACAATGCTGAAGAAAAGTAGTAAGGTTGCTACAAGATCTTAAAATTTACTCTATACGTGCAGTAATTGAGAGTGTTGAACTGACACAGGAATAGAGAAATAGATTAGTGGAGCAGAATAGAGAATCAAACCACCACACATATATGTACATATAGGGACAGTAAGGGTACTGCAAATCAGTAGGTAGAAAAGATAATTATTAAAATAATGGTCCAGGGGCCGGCCTGATGGCAGAGTGGTTAAGTTCACATGTTCCACTTCAGCAGCCCGGGGTTCGCTGGTTCAGATCCCGGGTGCGGATATGGCACCGCTTGGCAAGCCATGGTGTGGCAGGCATCCTACATATAAAGTAGAGGAAGATGGGCACAGATGTTAGCTCAGGGCCAGTCTTCCTCAGCAAAAAGAGGAGGATTGGCAACAGATGTTAGCTCAGGGGTAATCTTCCTCAAAAAAAAAAAAAAAGGTCCAAGAACAATCCAATTGGAAGAAAAAGTCAGGTCCCTACCTCAAACCATAAACAAAAATTAATTCACAGTAAATTAAAGATTTAAATATGAGAGGCAAAGCTGTAAAACCTTTAAAAGACAATATCTTTATAACTTCAGGATAAGGAAGGATTCTGTTAAAACACAAAAAAACTTCAGACAAAAAATGAAAGTTTAATCGATTTGATTACCTCAAATTGAAAAAGTTCTGTTTAAAAAAGACATCAAAAAGAGTGAAAATATAACTATAAACTGGGAGAAAACAATTTTAACACATATAATTGAAAAAGGATTGATATCCAGAATGTATAAAGAAGTCTTACAGATCAATAAGAAAAGGAAAACCCAACAGAAAAAAGAGCAAAAGATATGAATGGGCACCATAAAAGAGAAACACAAGCAACCCATAAGTATATGCAGAGAGGTTAAACTCATTAGTAGCAAGGGAAATGCAAATTAAACCATGATCAGATACCATTGTCACTTATTAGAATGGACAAATTTAAAAGTTGGGTTGTACCAAGTGTTGACAAGGGTTATGGAGCAAAAGTTTCTCTCTTACACAGCTGGTGGGAATGTAAATTGGTACAATCACTTTGAAAAACATTTTGGCATTATCTAGTGATAATTGGCAGTACTAGTCAACAGTAAAGTTGAACATTGGTGCATACCAGCAATTCCACTTCTAGGAATGTATCCTAGAGAAAGCTCATGCATGTATTTATCAAGAGACAAGTGCAAGAATGTTAACAGCAACATTATTTAATAATGACAAAAACATAGAAGCGACACAAATGTTCATCAGTAGTAAGCTGGATAAATAAATTGTAGTGTAGTCATAGATTGATCTATTTTATAGCAATGAAAATTAATGAAACTTAGCTATACTCATTAGTATGAATAAATCTCAAAAATATAGTATTGAGGGAAAAAAAGCAAGTCATAGAAAAGTAAATATTATATCATTCTGTCTTAATCTGTTCAGGTTGCTGTAACAAAATACCATAGACTTGGTAGCTTATAAACAGCAGAAATTTTGCTCACAATTCTGGAGGCTGGAAGTCCAAGATTAGGGTGCAAGCACCATTGGGTGAGAGCCCTCTTTTGGGTTGCAGACTTTTTGTTGTATCCGTACGTGGCAGAAGGGGCTAGTGAGCTCTGTGGCGCCTCTTTTATAAGGGCACTAATCCCATTCATCAGGGGTTCACATTCATGACCTAAGCAACTATCACCTTGGGGGTTAGGTTCCAATATATGAATTTTGTGGGGACACAAACATTCAGACCATAGCACATTCTATTTGTTTATAATGTAAAAGAGGCACATTTAAATTCTACGTTGTTAAGCTCTACAGTAGATGTGATAAAAACATGAAGAAATGGATTGAACGATTCTCACAAAATTCAGGAAAGTGATTACCTGGGGTGGAATGATAGAGGCGTAATTAGGAAAAGGCACAGCATGGGTGAGGGGGCTCCTAAAACATTGACAGTGTTCTGTTTCATAAGCTACATCCTAGGTGCACAGATGTTCATGTTATTATTTTTCAAACCAGGTGTTCATAATATACACTTTTCTATTCGTGTGCTGTTTTCACATTAAAATGATTAAAAAGACAAAGAATTTGTTAAAAAAGCAGATCTATCACTCTTGGTCCCTTTCCCTTTAACAAGGATAGAAATGAGTCGTGTTCTTGGAGATTTAAAAGAGAGAGAACAGATTTTTTAAGTAAAAAGCTTTTTTAGAATTATTTTTTTTAAGGCTTGGCACCTGAGCTAACATCTGTTGCCAGTGTTTTCTTTTTTTCTTCTTCTTCTCCCCAAAGCCCCCCAGCACGTAGTTGTATATTCTAGTCATAGGTAGTTGTATATTCTAGTTGTAGGTCCTTCTAGTTGTGGCATGTGGGATGCCGCCTCAGCATGGCCTGATGAGCGGTGCTTGGTCCACGCCCACGATCAGAACTGGGGAAGCCCTGGGCCGCTGAAGCGGAGTGCGCGAACTTAACCACTCGGCTGCAGGGCTGGCCCCATAAAAACTTTTTATTTGGAAATAATGTCAAATTTACAGGAAAAAAGTTGCAAGAATGGTACAAAAAACACCTGTATATCTTTTATACAGTTTTACTTATTAACATTTTATCTTGCTTGCTTTTTTTAAACAGAGATTTATCATCTCCTTCTCTCTCTATAAAGTATATATATTTTTTCTAAATTTTTAAAGAATAAGCTGCATACATCACACCCCTTTGTCTCCAGATACTTCATTGTATCTTTCTTAAGAAAAAGGACATTCTGTTATGTAAACACAGTACAGTTATTAACTTCAGGATATTTTAATATCAAACAATATTTTAAAATAATTTACCATCCACATTCTAGTTTGTCAGCTGAATAATGTCCTTGGTAGCATTTGTTTTTTTCTCCACTAGAGGTTGCAGTATACGTATCCCATTTAGTTGTTTCTTTACTCTCTTTCATCTGGAACATTCCCTAAAGCCTTTCCTTGTCTTTTATAACAATGATAGTTTTGAAGAATACTGAAGAAAATTTTTTTATTTTAAGAGAACTATTCTTATTTTGAGTTTTTTTGTTGTTTTCTTATGATTATATTCAGTTTATGGTCCCTAGTCAAAATGCTACATAAATAGTGTATTTTTCTCAGAGTATCACCTCTTAAGGTACCTAACATCTACCTACCTCTCATTGGTTATATTAATTTTGATCATTTTGCCAAGGTGTTGCAATTTCTCCACTATAAGAGAGAGGAGAGGAAGTTTTAAAAAGATTTCTGGAGAGAGCTATTGGTGGGCTTTGAACCCTGCTTCCCTCTCAACGGAGACAAGTAAGCATGTGATTTCCCCCTCAACTCAAGTCAAAAGACAGAGGCTTCAATGACACCACTTGGAAAGCTTGGTATGTGTCCTCCGAATTTATCCAGTTGCAGTTCACTGAAGTCTGACTCCTTTACAGGAAATCTAGAGATCAAGAGAAGATCTGACTTGCTGCTTGGAAGTCGAGCAAAGGAGAGTACCTAGTAGATTGGAATCAGCCTATTCTTCCAGAGTTTGTTAGACAATCAATGTGTGAGTGTTTCCCATGAACCAGATGTGAAGAACAGCCTGGGGTTCATGCATAATCTGACTCAAAGGCCATGTAAATGGTGAAGAGGCTCATAGAGGAGAAGATGGCAGAGTCCCATTGAATTCCTAGTGGTTAGGAATGAGTAAGTTACTTGGAATAGGGTGCATCCTTTCAGGTCAAGGGAACCATAGGTGAGAGTCCAACAATGATTTGTGGGGGGTATCTTCTAAGAACCCAGGAAGAGCCCCCCCGAAAGAGTCAGCTTTATTTATTTTTTTGGGTGAGGAAGATTGGCCCTCAGCCAACATCTGTTACCAATCTTCATTTTTTTGCTTGAGGAAGGTTGTCATTGAGCTAACATCTCTGCCAATCTTCCTCTATTTTATGTGGGATGCCACCACAGCATGGCTTGACAAGTGGTGCTAGGTCTGTGCCTAGGATCCAAACCTGCGAACCCTGGGCCGCTGAAGCTGAGCACAGAAACTTAACCACTATACCACTGGGCCAGCCCCAAGAATCATCTTTAAATATCTGCAAGCACAGAAAGCATGAAACCATCTCATGACCTTACAGGTAAAGTAAGACTATTTCTCTCTTCCTCTGGGTGGAGTAGGGGGTTCAGAAAGGAAGAGTAGAAGCTTGAAGAGGGGAAAGAGGGCTATGCTCACCTCTGCCATTGAAAAGAGTTAACCCACCACTGAGTCCATCTGTGGGATAGGACAAGATCTAAACTCAAATTAACTTTGAAGCGCTTGTAATTTTATGGGATCAAACATTTTTATTTAAAATGGAATTGAGACTGTGATTTGAATTGACTATAGGACCTTTAATTATGTAAGAATGATCAAAAAAGTCATGTGACAGCTTTAGTTTTCATCAAGGCGTAGGGAAGAACATATCTGAATAAATTTTATTTACTTGTTTGAAAAATCTATTCATTTTTGAATAGGTAATACATTACATAACTTAAAATAAAAGTCATATGAAAAGTGAACACTGACATATGTATACATATGTGACTCCTCTGACATCTGTCCTCATCCACCTAATTTTCTTTGTCCTCTTACAGGCAAATTTTTTTTTTTGAGGAAGATCAGCCCTGTGCTAACATCTGCTGCCAATCCTCCTCTTTTTGCTGAGGAAGACTGGCCCTGAGCTAACATCCATGCCCATCTTCCTCTACTTCATATATGAGACGCCTGCCACAGCATGGCTTGCCGAGTGGTGCCATGTCCGCACCTGGGATCCGAACTGGCAAATCCTGGGCTGCCAAAGCGGAATGTGCAGACTTAACCGCTGCACCACCAGGCCGGCCCCACAGGTTAATATTTTTATGTGTTTATTGTTACAGTATTTCTTTATGTAAATATAAGCAAATATGAATCTTATGCTCCTATTTATTACAAAAAAGGTAGCATACCTGTCATGAGTTTTCTTTTTTTCATTGTAATAAAATATATGTAACATAAAATTTGCCATTTTAACCCAGAAGTGAAATAGTGCTGGATCAAATGGTACCTCTGTTTTTGTTTTTGAGGAGCCACCAAACCATTTTTTACAGTGACTGCACCATTTTACGTTCTCACCAGCAATTCAGGAGGGTTGTAATTTCTCCACATCCAACACTTGTTATTTCGGTTTTTGTTTATTTTTTATTTTTTTTATTATTTTTTTTATTGAGTTATTGATAGGTTACAATCTTGTGAAATTTCAATTGTACATTAATGTTTGTCAGTCATGTTGTAGGTGCACCACTTCACCCTTTGTGCCCACCCCCCACCCCACCTTTCCCCTGGTATCCACTAAACTGTTCTTGGTCCATAGTTTTAAATTCCTCATATGAGTGGAGTCATACACAGATTGTCTTTCTCTCGCTGGCTTATTTCACTTAACATAATTCTCTCAAGGTCCATCCATGTTATTGCAAATGGAATGATTTTGTTCTGTTTTGCAGCTGAGTAGTATTCCATTGTATATATGTACCACATCTTCTTTATCCATTCATCTGTTGCTGGACACTTAGGTTGCTTCCACGTCTTGGCTATTGTAAACAGTGCTGCAATAAACATTGGGGTGCACAGGACTTTTGGGATACCTGACTTCAAGCTCTTTGGATAAATACCCAGTAGTGGGATGGCTGGATCGTATGGTAGTTCTATTTTTAGTTTTTTGAGGAATCTCCATACTGTTTTCCATAGTGGCTGCACCAGTTTGCATTCCCACCAGCAGTGTATGAGGGTTCCTTTTTCTCCGCACCCTCTCCAACATTTGTTGCTATTAGTTTTAGATATTTTTGTCATTCTAATGGGTGTAAGGTGATATCTTAGTGTAGTTTTGATTTGCATTTCCCTGATGATCAGCGATGAGCATCTTTTCATGTGCCTATTGGCCATCAGTATGTCTTCTTTGGAGAAATGTCTGTTCATGTCTCCAGCCCATTTTTTGATTGGGTTGTTTGATGTTTTGTGGTTGAGTTGCGAGAGTTCTTTATATATTAAGGATATTAAGCCTTTGTCAGATATATGACTTGCAAATATTTTTTCCCAGTTAGTGGGTTGTTTTTTTGTTTCAATCCTGTTTTCATTTGCCTTGAAGAAGCTCTTTAATCTGATGAAGTCCCATTTGTTTATTCTTTCTATTGTTTCCCTTCTCTGAGAAGGCATGGTGTCCAAAAAGATCCTTTTAATACTGATGTCAAAGAGTGTACTGCCTACGTTTTCTTCCAGAAGCCTTATGGTTTCAGGTCTCACCTTTAGGTCTTTAATCCATTTTGAGTTTATTTTGGTGAATGGTGAAAAAGAATGGTCAATTTTCATTCTTTTACATGTGGCTTTCCAGTTTTCCCAGCACCATTTGTTGAAAAGACTTTCTTTTCTCCATTGTATGCCCTCAGCTCCTTTGTCAAAGATTAGCTGTCCATAGATGTGTGGTTTTATTTCTGAGCTTTCAATTCTGTTCCGTTGATCTGTGCACCTGTTTTTGTACCAGTACCATGCTGTTTTGATTACTGTAGCTTTGTAGTATGTTTTGAAGTCAGGGATTGTGATGCCTCCCGTTTTGTTCTTTTTTCTCAGGATTGTTTTAGCAATTCGGGGTCTTTTGTTGCCCCATATGAATTTTAGGATTCTTTGTTCTAATTCTGTAAAGAATGTCATTGGGATTCTGATTGGGATGGCGTTGAATCTGTAGATTGCTTTAGGTAGAATGGACATTTTAACTATGTTTATTCTTCCAATCCATGTACATGGAATGTCTTTCCATCTCCTTATGTCGTCATCCAATTCTCTCAGAAAGGCCTTGTAATTTTCATTATATAGGTCCTTCACTTCCTTAGTTAAATTTACCCCAAGGTATTTTATTCTTTTTGTTGCGATTGTGAATGCTATTGTATTCTTGAGTTCTTTTTCTGTTGGTTCATTACTGGAGTATAGAAATGCTACTGATTTATGCAAATTGATTTTATACCCTGCAACTTTGCTGTAGTTGTTGATTACTTCTAACAGTTTTCCAATGGATTCTTTGGGGTTTTTTATATATAAGATCATGTCGTCTGCAAACAGCGAGAGTTTCACTTCTTCCCTCCCTATTTGGATTCCTTTTATTCCTTTTTCTTGCCTGATTGCTCTGGCCAGGAACTCCAGTACTATGTTAAGTAAGAGTGGTGATAGAGGGCATCCTTGTCTCGTTCCTGTTTTCAGGGGGATGGGGTTCAGTTTTTGCCCATTGAGTATGATGTTGGCTATGGGTTTGTCGTATATGGCCTTTATTATGTTGAGGTAGTTTCCTTCTATGCCCATTTTGTTCAGAGTTTTTATCATAAATGCTGTTGGATCTTGTCAAATGCCTTCTCTGCATCTATTGAGATGATCATGTGGTTTTTATTCCTCAGTTTGTTGATGTGGTGTATCACGTTGATTGATTTGTGGATGTTCAACCATCCCTGTGTCCCTGGTATGAATCCCACCTGATCCTGATGTACGATTCTTTTGATGAATTGCTGAATTCTGGTTGCCAAAATTTTGTTTAGAATTTTTGCATCTATGTTCATCAGTGATATTGGTCTGTAGTTCTCTTTTTTCGTGGTGTCCTTGTCAGGTTTTGGTATCAGCGTGATGTTGGCCTCATAGAATGTGTTAGGAAGTGTTCCATCTTCCCTAATTTTTTGGAATAGCTTGAAAAGGATAGGTATTAAATCCTCTCTGAAAGTTTGGTAGAATTCCCCAGGAAACCCATCTGCTCCTGGGGTTTTATTCTTTGGGATGTTTTTGATTGCTGTTTCAATCTCTTTCCTTGTGATTGGTCTGTTCAAATTGTCTGCCTCTTCTTGAGTGAGCTTTGGGAGATTGTAGGAGTCCAAGAATTTATCCATTTCCTATAGGTTATCCAGTCTGTTGGCATATAGTTTTTTGTAGTATTCTCTTATAATCTGTTGTATTTCTGCAGAGTCTGTTGTTATTTCTCCTCGCTCATTTCTGATTTTGTCTATTTGAGCTTTCTCCCTTTTTTTCTTTGTAAGTCTGGCTAGTGGTTTGTCAATTTTATTTATCTTCTCAAAAAACCAGCTCTTTGTCTCATTGATGCTTTCTACTGCCTTTTTCATTTCAATAGTATTTATTTCTGCTCTGATTTTTATTATTTCTCTCCTTCTGCTGACTTTGGGCTTCATTTGTTCTTTTTTATCTAGTTCAGTTAGGTGTGCTTTAAGGTTGCTTATTTGGGATTTTTCTTGTTTGTTAAGGTGTGCCTGTATTGCGATGAATTTTCCTCTTAATACAGCTTTTGCTGTATCCCATATGAGTTGGTATGGCATGCTATCATTTTCATTTGTTTCTAGGTATTTTTTTATTTCTTCTTTAATTTCTTCAATGATCCATTGCTTGTTCAGTAGTGTGTTGTTTAGTCTCCACATCTTTGTGCCTTTCTCAGCTTTTTTCTTGTAATTAATTTCTAGCCTTATAGCACTATGATCTGAGAAGATGCTTGTTATTATTTCAATTTTTTAAAATTTGTAGAGGGTTGCCTTGTTTCCCAACATATGGTCTATCCTAGAGAATGTTCCATGTGCACTTGAGAAGAATGTGTATTCAGCTCCTTCAGGGTGGAGTGATCTATATATGTCTATTAAGTCCAATTGTTTTAGTTTTTCATTCAGCTCCACTTTTCCTTGTTGATTTTCTGTCTGGATGATCTGTCCATTGATGTGAGTGGGGTGTTGAGGTCTCCTACTATTATTGTGTTGTTTTTAACATCTTCCTTTAGGTCTGTTAATAGTTGCTTTATGAATCTTGGTGCTCCTGTGTTGGGTGCATAGATATTTATAAGCGTTATTTCTTCTTGATGAAGTGTCCCTTTGATCATTATATATTGTCCCTCTGTGTCTCTCTTTACCTGTCTTATTTTGAAATGCACTTGGTCTGATATGAGAATTGCAACACCTGCCTTTTTTTCCTTGCTATTTGCTTGAAGTATTGTCCTCCACCCCTTCACCCTGAGTCTGTGTTTGTCCTTGGGGCTGAGGTGTGTTTCCTGGAGGCAACAAATAGTTGGATCATGTTCTTTAATCCATTTTGCCACTCTGTGTCTTTTTATTGGAGAGTTCAATCCGTTCACATTGAGAGTGATTATTGATGCATGTGGACTTAATGCTGTCAATCTGTCGCTCATTATTTTGTTTTCCTGTGTTTCTTTTCCTGTGTGCTTTAGACTACCCATTTAATACTGCAATTTCTTATGCTGGGTTTCTTAGATTTTTTCTTATCTATGATTTGTGACTCTGTTCTGTACTTTATTTTAGTGTCTACCTTGAAGTTTGTATTTAGAATCTCGTGTATAATATAGTCTATTCTCTGGTGGTCTCTTACTTACTCGACCAATACTGATTTAGACCCTTTGCTCTTCCCCTCCTAAATAATTATTTTCATTTTTTATTCCAACTCATCTTATTAATTTGTAGTTAGAGTGCTAAGATCGTCCTTGTTTTGGTAGTTTCCTTATTTTTACCCTAATGCTATAGTTGAATATTTGCTATCCTGTTCTGGTTCTATCCATCGGTCTCCCTAGTCTGTGGATTGTGTCCCCTTTCTCGCTTTTTTCTTTTTTCAAGTATGAGAGCCTTCTTGAGGATTTCTTGTAATGGAGGGCTTTTAGTTACAAATTCCCTTAACTTTTGTTTGTGTGGAAAAGATTTAATTTCTCCCTCATATCTGAAGGAAATTCTTGCTGGATAGAGTATTCTTGGCTGAAGGTTTTTATCCTTTAAAGCTTTGAATATATCACTCCATTCTCTCCTAGCTTGTAGGGTTTCTGTAGAGAAATCCGCTGACAGTCTGATAGGGGCTCCTTTATAGGTTATTCTCTTTTTTTTTTCTTACTTCCCTGAGTATTCTTTCCTTATCATTCCTATTTGCCAACTTTACTATTATGTGCTTTGTGGTGGGTCTTTTTACATTGACAAATCTAGATCTAAAACCCTCCTCTACACACATTTCTCCACTGATCCCTAGATTTGGGACGTTCTCTTCAACAATTTCGTTAAGCACACTTTCTGCTCCATTTTCCTTTTCCATATTCTCGGGAATTCCTATGATCCTTATGTTCTTACTCCTCATTGAATCCATTATCTCTAGGAGATTTTCCTCATTTTTTTAAATTCTTAGTTCTCTTTCTTCCTCTGTCTGGAGCCATTCAGCCTGTCTGTCCTCGATTATGCTGATTTTCTCCTCTATGTTGTCTACACGGGCATTCAGGGAATCCGTATTCTGTTTTATCTGGTCCATTGTGTTTTTCATCTCAAGTAATTCTGTTTGATTCTTCTTTATGATTTCAATCTCTTTTGTGAAGTAACTCCAGAACTCGGCTTGTTTCTCTATCTTTCTCTCTACCTCATTGAGTTTTTTGATTATAGCTGCTCTGAATTCATTATCACTTAGTTTACCTAATTCCAAGTCCTCAGGACTTAATTCTGTGTTTTTATTGTTTTCCTTGTGGTCTGGGGCTTTTATAAATTGCTGGATGGTAGAGGAGCGGTTTTTTCTCATGGTGGTAGAATTCAGTTGCAGTTACAGCCTGCCACCACCAGATGGGGGTCGAGAGCGGCGTGTTAGCTCTCCGCCTTGTGGCAAGATGGCTGCGCCCACTGGCTTTGCCAGGGGGGTAGGGGGTGTTACTCACACGTGCCGGTCTGGGTTCAGATCAGTTCTGCTCTCTGGTCTCCCAAGGCCCTTGATTTATAGGGTCCCCGCGGCCGGAAGCTTTCCCCCCGTCAGCGGGTCTCCACTGAATCAGCGGCAGGAGTCCTGGATGATCCCCCAGTCGCGCGGCCCCTCCCCCGCTCCTTCCCGACCTGCGCTGCAGCGATCGCAGACTCTAGGTGAGGGAGCGATATTCTCTCCTACCGTTCCAGCGCCTCCGAGGCCGTCTGCAAGGTTTATGATCTCCGCCTTCTTGGTATTGTAGGTCTCTAACGAGCTGGCATTATGTTTATTCTCTGAAATTCAGTTCCTCCAATCTTTTGTTGTATTTTGGAGGGGAGAGAATCCCGGGTCAGCTCACCCGGCCATTTTGCTCTGCTCACCGGTTTTTGTTTATTTTTGATACTAGCCATCCTAATGGGTGAGGTGGTATCTCGTGGTTCTGATTTGCATTCCTCTAGTGACCATTGATGGGAAGCATCTTTTCATGTTCATGTTAGCCATTTGTATATCTTCTTTTTTTTTCGTGTGGTAAAATATACATAACATTTACCATTTCGATTATTTTTAGGTGTACTCTTCAGTGGCATTAACTATATTCACACTGGTGTGCAACCATCACCACTCTCCATCTCAAGAACTTTTTCATCATCCCAAACTGAAAATCTGTACCCATTAAACACTAACTTCCCATTCCCTCTTTGCCCCAGCCCCTGGCAACCACCATTCTACTTTCTGTCTCTATGAATTTAACTACTCTAGGTACCCAATATGAGTGAAATCATACAATAATTGTCCTTTTGTGTCTGGCTTCTTTCGCTCAGGGTAATGTTCTTAAGGTTCATCCATGTTGTACCATGTGTCAGAATTTCCTTCCTTTTGAAGGCTGAATAATATCCCATTGTATGTATGTACCACATTTTGTTTGTCCATTCATCTGTTGATGGACATTTGGGTCTTTTATACCTTTTGTCTGCTGTGAATAATGCTGCTAGGAACATAGGGGTACAAATATCTGTTCTACTCCCTGTTTTCTCTTCTTTAGGGTATATACCTAATAGTGGAGTTGCTGGATCATATGGTAATTCTGTATTTACTTTCTTGAGGAACTACAAAGCTGTTTTTCACAGTGGCTGTACCATTTTACATTCCCTCCAGGACTGCAGGAGAGTTCTAGTTTCTTTACATCCAACACTTATTTTCTCTTTGTTTGTTTTTGATAATAGCCATCCTAATGTGTGTGAAGTGGCCTATGATTATCATTTTGATTTGCATTTGCCTAATGACTAATGATGTACTTTTTCATATGCCTATTGGCTATCTGTATGTCTTCTCTGAAGAAATGCCTATTCAAGCTCTTTGTCCATTGTTGAGTTAGGTTAGTTGTTTTGTGTTGTTGAGTTGCAGGAGTTCTTTATATATTCTGGATATTAACCCCTTATCGGATATATGATCTGCAAATATTTTTTCCCATTCTGTGGGTTGTCTTTTCACTTTCTTGATAGTGTACTTTGATGTACAAAAGTTTAATTTGATGAAGTCCTGTTTATTTATATATTTTTTGTTGTTGCCTGTGCTTTTGGTTATCATATCCAAGAAATTATTGTCAAATCTAATGTCATGAAGATTTTCCCTGGAATGTGGGTTGCTGTACCGAAGGCTGCCTGCTGTGGGGCTGATGGATGGTAGCCACTATGCAAAAGGTTAAAATTCACCAAAATTTACCAATCTTGTTGTCAAGCTCTGCCCTGGTCGTTGCCATTGTTTGACTAAACTCCAGGGGTCCAAAACAGTCACTTCAGACGGCTCCTGCCGGTTCAGTTGTTTTGGTAGAGGGATGGATTCCTGGATATCTTCTGTAAAGTCTTACTCTGTTTTTTCTTTTTTAATAACTTGACAATATATCCTGGAGATCTTTCTATATGTCAGAACATAAAGGTCTTCCTCAATCTCTTTAATAGCTACATAATATTCTATTGTATGATATACCATGGTTTGTTCAACCTATCCCCTATTGCTGGACACTTGGGTTTTATCCCATTTTTCACTATTACAAAAAGTGATGCAATGAAAAATTGTGTGTGTATAGAAATTTGTACATGTACAGGTTACATACACAGGTATATCTCTGGGACTCATTTCTAAAAGAGGAATTTCCAGGTCAACGGTAAATGCATTTGCAGTTTTAGTAAATACTGCTGAAAGATCCTCCATGGAAGCTGTACCCTTATAAATCCCGCTAGCAATGTATGAAAGTGCCTGTTTTCCCAAAGCTTCATAACAATGTATTTTAAACTTTTGAAATTTTGCCAATTTGGGAGGTGAGAAATGGCATTTCAACGTAACTTTATTTGCATCTTATTATGAATGAGGGTATGTATCTTTTCATACATTTAAGGGTCATTATTGGAAAAAAATTTAGGAGGACACAATACAAATAAAATTACCTTCTCATTGCACCCATTGAATCCTGCTTGTTCAGTGCAGTGGTTATAGTTTTAATTAGGGAAGCTGTAACCAGAAGCTGAAATTTGTTGCTGCTTCATAGTAGAAGACAAAGAAGATGAGGAGAAAGGAGATCCAACTGAAGAGGTGGGCTAAAACTGTTCTTCACACAGAATGAATATTATAG
Organism: Equus caballus; assembly: GCF_041296265.1. NCBI lineage: Eukaryota > Metazoa > Chordata > Mammalia > Perissodactyla > Equidae > Equus > Equus caballus. The sequence continues at coordinate 89,504,316 of NC_091700.1, forward strand.
ATTGTATGTGAGGGTGCTGCAGGACTCGGATTGGATGACGTTTCTCTATTTCCCCCATCCTTTTCTTTTAATGGCTTTGAGGGAAGGCCCAGTGTGATTATTCCAGGAAATACATTATAATAGGTTTTAACTGGGCTCCAACTACACAGGATATTCAGGGCTCTTCAACTAGCCACTTACCTTGGGTGTTCGGAGCCTTCTGAGTTATATAGCTCAATATATAGCTTCGATTCTAGCCACTCTCCTGTTTTCAGCTGTTTTGAAAGTGTGTGTGTGTAAATCCTATTTTAAGTAATAACCATTATACAGGATAAGTAATTTAGTTTGACTACTTTTCTGGTAGCGTGAATATCCCAGGAGAGCTTGCTTAAAAAGAATCTTAAACAAGGTAGGGGTGGAGTTACTGGGGAGATGGGAGGTCAAAGCAAGATGGAGAAGCACCACAGGGGACATACACCTCCAGCTGTTTCCATGGGGAAGATCTGACCAGGATTGGCGTGTGTATAGCCAAGGACGATACAGAACAATAGACTAGGAGCCACTCCCAAGGAGAAAAACAGGGTCCTAATCAAGGAACATTCTCTGCAACTGGAGTAGAAGATCCTGGTAACATTTGTCTAGCTGAATTCCAAAATTGCTGCGAACAAGTAACTGTCATGTGTCTCCCATTCTTCCCCTTTATGATGGGACTCTTTATTGTGGTTATCCTTTCCGTGTCTTCCCATTGCATGTTGGGGGTGTGTGAGGCAGATGATTTTAGTTCATAAGTCACAAACAGTCACACCAAAGGAGCTGCCCCCGGATCTGATGCAGATCACCAAATCTTGGACTTTGAGCCTGATGTTGTAATTGAATAAAACAGCCAGATCACAAAGCACCACATATTATATGGTTCCATTTATATGAAATATCCAGAAGAGGCGAATCTATTCACAGAAAGTAGATTAGTGGTTGCTAGGACTAGGGATTGGGGGGTGTGTGACTGTTAATGGGTATAGGGTTTTTTGAGGGGCAATGAAAGTGTTCTAAATTGATGGTGGTGATGACTTTACAAGTCCATGAGTGTAGTAAAAACCATTGAATTGTGCATTTTAAATAGGTAAATTTGATGGTATGTTAATTAAAATTTAATAAAACCATTATTTAAAGAGATACTATTCAGGAAATGGAAAGACTAGCCAACAGTTGGGAGAAAATATGTACAAAACATTTATCTAATAATGGATTTCTGTAGGTGAATACAAATTAGGTTTGTTATATATTCATTCAAATTGACACTTTTATCATCACTAGTATTCCTCTTTATCTCCAGTAATATTTTTTTGCCTTAAAATCCATTTGTCATATCTCAAAATAAAAAGGAGAAAACATATATAATTTTTTTCTCATCTGGCTGATCTCTATCATAATTGGAAATAAATCTTGTAACCATAGAAAGACAGGTTTGCAAAATTGAAAGAAAAAGAGTACATCCAGTTCTGTAGTTAAAGTTCTTTCTATGTTGCACAATATAATATTTTACATATATTCAATAATGTTTATTTGTGAATCCTCAAAAAGAGAGTGGCTTAGTTTTTTAAGAAGCTTTCACTAAATAGTTAATAATTCTCTCTTTTTTTTAAAGATGGGCGCCTGAGCTAACATCTGTTGCCAATCTTTTTTTTTCTTCTCCCCAAAGCCCCCAAGTACATAGTTGTGTATTCTATTGTAGGTCCTTCTAGTTCTGCTATGTGGGACGCTGCCTCAGCATGGCTTGATGAGCGGTGCTAGGTTCATGCCCAGGGTCCGAAGCGAAAACCTTGGCCGCTGAAGCAGAGAGTGTGAACCTAACTGCTTGGCCATGGGGTCGGCCCCAAATGGTAACCCTGATTTTTAACTGTTTCTTTTATATGTTTTTAATTTTGAAATAAGTTAACGAAAATCACTTTTATGATTTAAACAAAAAGTCTACTTGTCAGATATTAATATGACTATACCAGCTTTATTTTAGCTAGTGTTTGCATACTATATCCTTTTTCATACTTTTTCTTTCAACCTTTCTATGTTCTTATATTTAGACTTAACAACTTATAAACAGCATATGGCGTATTTTTATCCAATCTGAAATCTCCTCCTTTAAATTGGACTATATAGTCCTTTTACATATAACATAATTACTATTATAATTGGGTTTAAGTTTATCATCTTGCTGTTGGTTTTCTATTGGTCCTTTCCGGTTTTTGTCCTAGGTAAACCATTAAGGGAGTGGGAGAAGCAGGGTATGGAAAGGGAAGAAGCCAAAGGAGGGTGCCATTCAGGTGAAGACTCAGACTTACCCTCATCTCTAGAATACTCTAGAACATAAATTACCACCTTAGAGTTTGTCTCACCCCAAGGCAAGGGAGTTGAACTTTTGTATTCCCACAGTAGTCAGTCATTGGCTATGGTCCATTCTAGGGAATGTCAAACTTCCAAGTATTTCTGGCTCTCTCTGTGGGCAAAGCAACTCCAGTACCCATGCACAATCCTCCAAAACATTGTTACTCAACATTTTTGCTCATAATTATACCCTTAGCCTTCTTAGGCATTTTTTTTCCTAATCACCCCCCATGAAATTTTCTTACCATAAATTTACTGTATATCTGCTTATGTACTATATTTTTATCTGTGCTGTATACATAAAAAGAGTGAGGGTTTTTTTGTTTATGTTGCTTCCCAAGAACTAATTATTGCCCCTGTTGTGAGTTCATACTCTAAAGGTTGCAGATATGAGCTGTTAGCAGCCAAGTGTTTAGTTGCTGGTAGTTGGGTGCACAGGACTGGGAAAATGGATCCAAGGGAATCTGGATAGGCCACCAACAATTCTGCCACACAGTTGTTTTAAATATTTTGTGTGGTTTTTTTCCTTTTTCAAGATTGGCACCTGAGCTAACAACTGTTGCCAATCTTCTTTTTTTTTTTCCCTGCTTTTTTCTCCCCAAATCCCCCCAGTACATAGTCATATATTTTTTCAGTTGTGGATCCTTCTAGTTGTGGCATGTGGGACGCCACCTCAACATGGCCTAATGAGCGGTGCCATGTCCGCACCCAGGATGCGAACCCTGGGCCAGCGAAGCAGAGCGCGCGAACTTAACCACTCGGCCACAGGGCCAACCCCTTTTGCGTGGTTTATAGTTGTTGTTTTGTGTGAAGGTCAGTCCAATACAGTTTTATCATGGCCAGAGCCAGAGGCCCCCATTTCTCTTTGTTTCTAACAGTAGAGTGAAAAGTATTTCATAGGCATCAGGAAGCAGATAAGGGATGTGCAGTCTTCTCTTTGACTCTGCACTCTTTTTTTTTTTTTTTTTAATATATTTTTTTTATTAATGTTATGATAGATTACAAGCTTGTGAGATTTCAGTTGTACATTTTTGTTAGTCATGTTGTGGGTACACCACTTCCCCCTTCGTACCCTCCCCCCACCTCCCCTTTTCCCTGGTAACCACTGATCAGATCTCTTTCTCAATATACTAATTTCCACCTATGAGTGGAGTCATATAGAGATCGTCTTTCTCTGACTGACTTATTTCGCTTAACATAATGCCCTCGAGGTCCATCCACGTTGTTGTGAATGGGCCAATTTCGTCTTTTTTTATGGCTGAGTAGTATTCCATTGTGTATATATACCACATCTTCTTTATCCAGTCATCAGTTTCTGGGCATGTAGGCTGGTTCCACGTCTTGGCTATTGTAAATAATGCTGCGATGAACATAGGGGTGCAACGGACTCTTGAGATATCTGTTATCAGGTTCTTAGGATAGATACCCAGTAATGGGATGGCTGGGTCATAGGGTATTTCTATTTTTAACTTTTTGAGAAATCTCCATACTGTTTTCCATAGTGGCTGTACCAGTTTGCATTCCCACCAACAGTGTATGAGGGTTCCTCTTTCTCCACAACCTCTCCAACATTTGTCGTTCTTGGTTTTGGATGTTTTTGCCAATCTAACGGGGGGTAAGGTGATATCTTAGTGTAGTTTTGATTTGCTTTTCCCTGATGATTAGCGATGATGAACATCTTTTCATGTGTCTATTGGCCATATTCATATCTTCTTTTGAGAAATGTCTGTTCATGTCCTCTGCCCATTTTTTGATCGGGTTGTTTGTTTTTTTGTTGTTAAGCAGTGTGAGTTCTTTGTATATTATGGAGATTAACCCTTTGTCGGATAAGTGGCTTGTAAATATTTTTTCCCAATTAGTGAGCTGTTTTTTTGTTTCAATTCTGTTTTCCCTTGCCTTGAAGAAGCTCTTTAGTCTGATGAAGTCCCATTTGTTTATTCTTTCTATTGTTTCCCTCAACTGAGGAGTTACAGTGTCCGAAAAGATTCTTTTGAAACTGATGTCAAAGAGTGTACTGCCTATATTCTCTTCCAAAAGACTTATTGTCTCAGGCCTAATCTTTAGGTCTTTGATCCATTTTGAGTTTATTTTGGTGTGTGGTGAAAAAGAATGGTCAATTTTCAATCTTTTGCATGTGGCTGTCCAGTTTTCCCAGCACCATTTGTTGAAGAGACTTTCTTTTCTCCATTGTAGGCCCTCTGCTCCTTTGTCGAAGATTAGCTGTCCATAGATGTGTGGTTTTATCTCTGGGCTTTCAATTCTGTTCCATTGATCTGTGGACCTGTTTTTGTACCAGTACCATGCTGTTTTGATCACTGTAGCTTTGTAGTATGTTTTGAAATCGGGGATTGTGATTCCGCCGGCTTTGTTTTTCTTGCTCAGGATTGCTTTAGCAATTCGCGGTCTTTTGTTGCCCCATATGAATTTTAGGATTGTTTGTTCAATTTCTGTGAAGAATGTTCTTGGGATTCTGATTGGGATAGCATTGAATCTGTATATTGCTTTAGGTAGTATGGACATTTTAACTATGTTTATTCTTCCAATCCATGTACAAGGAATGTTTTTCCATCTCTTTATGTCATCGCCTATTTCTTTCAAGAAAGTCTTGTAGTTTTCATTGTACAGATCCTTCACTTCCTTGGTTAAGTTTATCCCAAGGTATTTTATTCTTTTCGTTGCGATTGTGAATGGGATAGAGTTCTTGAGTTCTTTTTCTGTTAGTTTATTGTTAGTGTATAGAAATGCTACTGATTTATGCACGTTAATTTTATACCCTGCTACTTTGCTGTAGTTGTTGATTATTTCTAATAGTTTTTCTGCGGATTCTTTGGGGTTTTCTATGTATAAGATCATGTCGTCTGCAAACAACGAGAGTTTTACTTCTTCGTTACCTATTTGGATTCCTTTTATTTCTTTTTCCTGCCGAATTGCTCTGGCCAGCACCTCCAGTACTATGTTGAATAGGAGTGGTGAAAGTGGGCACCCTTGTCTTGTTCCTGTCCTCAGAGGGATGGCTTTCAGCTTTTGTCCATTGAGTATGATGTTGGCTGTGGGTCTATCATATATGGCCTTTATTATGTTGAGGTACTTTCCTTCTACACCCATTTTACTGAGAGTTTTTATCATAAATGGGTGTTGGATCTTGTCGAATGCTTTCTCTGCATCTATTGAGATGATCATGTGGTTTTTGTTTTTCATTTTGTTGATGTAGTGTATCACGTTGATTGACTTGCGGATGTTGAACCATCCCTGTGTCCCTGGTATAAATCCCACTTGATCATGGTGTATAATCTTTTTGATGTATTGCTGTAATCGGTTTGCCAAAATTTTGTTGAGGATTTTTGCATCTGTGTTCATCAGTGATATCGGCCTGTAGTTCTCCTTCTTTGTGTTGTCCTTGTCAGGTTTGGGGATCAGAGTGATGTTGGCTTCATAGAATGTGTTAGGGAGTTCTCCATCTTTCTCAATTTTCTGGAACAGTTTGAGGAGAATAGGTATTAAGTCTTCTTTGAATGTTTGGTAGAATTCTCCAGAGAAGCCGTCTGGTCCTGGACTCTTGTTTTTGATTACCGTTTCTATTTCCTTACTTGTGATTGGTCTATTCAGATTCTCCATTTCTTCCTGATTCAGTTTGGGGAGATTGTAGGAGTCTAGGAATTTGTCCATTTCTTCCAGGTTGTTCAATTTGTTGGCATATAGTTTTTCATAGTATTCTCTTATGATCTCTTGAATTTCATTGGTATCTGTTGTGATTTCTCCTCTGTCATTCCTGATTTTATTAATTTGCGATTTCTCTCTTCTTTTCTTGGTGAGTCTGGCTAGGGGTTTGTCAATTTTGTTAATTCTTTCGAAGAACCAACTCTTTGTTTCATTGATCCTTTCTATTGTCTTTTTTGTTTCAATATCGTTTATTTCTGCTCTTATTTTTATTATTTCCCTCCTTCTACTGACTCTGGGCTTTGTTTGTTCTTCTTTTTCTAGTTCTGTTAGGTGTCGTTTGAGGTTGCTTACGTGAGCTTTTTCTTGTTTAGTGAGGTGAGCCTGTATTGCGATAAATTTCCCTCTTAGGACTGCTTTTGCTGCATCCCAAATGATTTGGTATGTCGTGTTCTCATTTTCATTTGTCTCCAGATAATATTTGATTTCTTCTTTAATTTCTTCAATGATCCATTGTTTGTTGAGAAGCGTGTTGTTTAGTCTCCACATTTTTGCACCTTTCTCTGCTTTTTTCTTGTAGTTGATTTCTAGTTTAATAGCGTTATGATCAGAAAAGATGCTTGATATTATTTCAGCTCTCTTGTATTTATTGATGTTTGCTTTGGTTCCCAAAATATGATCAATCCTTGAGAATGTTCCATGTGCACTTGAGAAGAATGTGTAACCTGCTGTTTTTGGATGAAGTGTTCTATATATATCTATTAAGTCCATCTGATCTAATTTTTCATTTAATTCTCTTATTTCCTTGTTGATTTTCTGTCTGGATGTTCTGTCCATTGGTGTTAATGGTGTGTTGAGGTCCCCTACTATTATTGTATTGTTGTTGATGTCTTCTTTTAGTTCTATTAAGAGTTGCTTTACAAATTTTGGTGCTCCTGTGTTGGGTGCGTATATATTTATAAGTGTTATGTCTTCTTGGTGGAGAGTCCCTTTTATCATTATATACTGTCCCTCTTTATCTTTCTTTATCTGTTTTGTTTTGAAATCTACCTTGTCTGATATTAGTATAGCAACACCTGCTTTCTTTTGTTCATTATTAGCTTGGAGTATTGTTCTCCATCCCTTCACTCTGAGTCTGTGTTTGTCTTTGGGGCTGAGGTGTGTTTCCTGGAGGCAGCATATTGTTGGATCTTGTTCTTTGATCCATCCTGCCACTCTGTGTCTTTTGATTGGGGAGTTCAATCCATTTACATTTAGAGTGATTATTGAGACGTGGGGACCTACCACTACCATTTTGTGTCTTGTTTTCCGGTTTTCTTCAGTTTCCTTTGTTTCTTGTCCCATGGTTTAATCTGTTCTGATGTAGAGCTGCTACTCTCTGTTGTTGTCCTTCTACTTATCTCCTCTGCTCTTGGTTTTGTAGCCCCTTTCCTTTTTTGGATTTTTCAGGAATGAGGGTTTTCCTGAGGATTTCCTGAAGAGGAGGTTTTGTGGCAATGAACTCCCTTAATTTTTGTTTATCTGGGGAAGTTTTTATTTCTCCATCGTATTTGAAGGATATTTTCGCTGGGTAGAGAATTCTCGGCTGTAGATTTTTGTCCTTCAGATTTTTGAATATATCATTCCACTCTCTTCTAGCCTGTAAAGTTTCTGCTGAGAAATCTGCTGATAGCCTGATGGGGGTTCCTTTGTAGGTTAGTTTCTTTTGCCTGGCTGTCCTTAATATTTTCTCCTTGTCGTTGACTTTTGCTAGCTTCACTACTATATGCCGTGGAGTTGGTCTTCTTGCATTGATAAAGTTTGGAGATCTATTGGCTTCTGTCACCTGAAGATCCATCTCCCTCACCAGATTTGGGAAGTTCTCAGCCATTATTTCTTTGAATAGGTTTTCTGCCCCTTTCTCCTTCTCTTCTCCCTCTGGTATACCTATAATCCTTACGTTGCATCTCCTAATTGTGTCTGATAATTCTCGGAGAGTTTCTTCATTTCTTTTAAGTCTTGCTTCTCTCTCCTCCTCTGCCTGCAACAATTCTATATTGCCATCTTCCAAATTGCTAATTCTTTCCTCCATATTATCGGCCCTACTGTTCAGAGCATCTAGATTTTTCTTAATCTCCTCTATTGTGTTCTTCATTTCCAATATTTCTGTTTGGTTCTTCTTTATCGTATCAAACTCTTTTGTGACATAGCTCCTGAACTCGTTGAGTTGTCGGTCAGAATTCTCTCTTAACTCATTGAGAATCCTAATGATGGCTGTTTTGAAGTCATCATCATTTAGGTTATATATCTCATTTTCTTTGGGATTGTTTTCTGTGTATTTGTTACTTTCTTTCTGTTCTGGAGATTTAATGTATTTTTTCATATTGCTTGATGATGTTGATTTGTGCCTCCGCATGGAGATAGAGTTTAGTTGCTCCTTTCACTTGTTTCAGCTGCTGCGGTGGGGGGAGCAGCTGTTTATACTTCACCAACCAGGAACCCTGTCCGTAGTTGCTAACTGGGCCTGTGCCCCTCTTCGTAGCCACAGTGGCCCTTTGGATTCCCTCCTCTGCCGTGGGGGCCGTCACAGGGGGGCTTCAGGCTGCAGGTGCCTACTGTTGTTGCCCACCTAGATGCGCTCTCTCCTTGGGGTCTGCAACGGTGTTATGGGCTTTTCCAGCGGCCAGGGGTGGGATCACTTATATTTGTCGCTCCGTTGCTGTCGGCACCCACCAAATCTCACTTGTCCTCTATGGGTCGCAGGAGAGCTATTGGCATCTTCTACAGTCTGTGGTTAGAACACCTAGCTATGCTGCTTTTGCCCTGGGGTCTTCCAGCCTTGTGGCTGGCGGCTGGGTGCCTTCTACTGGTGCTGTGCAGAGGCTTTCCCTAAGGCTGCTGTGAGCCTGTAGGGTTTCCCCCTAGGCTACTAAGCTGGGTCTCTGGAACTCTCTCCAGCCCCAGTCCTCTCCGAGATCTCCGGCAATCCCTAGCCTCACGGGGTGGGCAATGGCAGCTGGGGGTCGCCCCGCCCTCTGGGATTCTCTCCGAGCCTCTCCCGGAGCCGTGAATGCTCAGCGTGGCCCCTCTGCTAACGGCAGACAGAGAGTTTTGTCTGCTGCCTGGGCAGAGCTCCGGCGCTTCCCCTCCGGGTCGCCGAACCGGCCTTTGAAAGTTCCCCCAGCCCCGTTCCTCTCCGAGATCTCCGGCAATCCCTAGTCCCACGGGGCGGGCAATGGCAGCTGGAGGTCACGCCGCCCTCTGGGCTTCTCTCCGGGCCTCTGCCAGGAGCCCTGAATGCTGGGCGTGGCCCCTCTGCTAATGGCAGACAGAGAGTTTTGTCTGCTGCCTGGCGGAGCTCCGGCGCTTCCCCTCTGGGTCGCCGAACCGGCCTTTGAAAGTTCCCCCGCCCCGGTCCTCTCCGAGATCTCTGGCAATCCCTAGCCCCACGGGGCGGGCAATGGCAGCTGGGGGTCGCCCCGCCCTCTGGGCTTCTCTCCGGGCCTCTCCTGGAGCCGTGAATGCTCAGCGTGGCCCCTCTGCTAACGGCAGACAGACAGTTTTGTCTGCTGCCCGGGTGGAGCTCCGGCGCTTCCCCTCCGGGTTGCCAAACCAGCCTTTGAAAGTTCCCCCAGCCCCGGTCCTTTCCGAGATCTCCGGCAATCCCTAGTCCCACGGGGCGGGCAATGGCAGCTGGGAGACCTCCGTGCCCTCCGTGTCTCTCTCTGGGACCCTCCGGGCGCCCCGAGCACCAGGCTGGGTCTCCCCGCCAATGGCGGGGAGAGACTCTCCCCGCGGGCTCAGGTGTGCAACTCCAAAGTTTCCCTCTGCGTTTAGGAGTAATTGCGGGGGGTTTAGGTAGGGTTCTGGTCACCTGTTTCCTCCGTCGCTCCTCTGTTGTGTTCTCGCTCCTGCCCTAGATGTGTGTGGATCCTCTGGGGGCGTCCGTTGGAAGAAAGCCGCTTGCGGGTACTAGGCTGCCCGTCGGGGTCGGAGAGTTTTCACCTATTTCCACATCCTCCCGGAGGAAAGTCCATCCGCCTTCCAATGTATAGTCGCGTGGGTGTCTCAGACGTCCTGAGATGCTGTCTGGATATCCTTTGTCAAGCGATAAGTGTCCAAATAATTGTAGACTCGAAGGGCGAGAGACAAAGAGGACTACTCACGGCGCCATCTTGGCTCCTCCTCCTCTGCACTCTTTTAATATTGAAAATTATCATGGATTGGAAACCTTTTTTAATCTCTTAAGGGAGCCTGAGTTATAAGGCACAGTATCCGTGGATTTGCTTATTCCAAGGGGAGCACTAGCTGAAATGCTACAAGACTAATGTTTAGTGGTGGATGGGTGGGCCTGAGATAGGGGAGGAAAGTGTCTCAACATCACTGCCTTTCTGAAGCTTTATCTCTGAGACCCGCAGTTTTAATGGTTAGGAGTTCTAATTTCACCCCTCACTGGCAGTGTGACTTGGGCAAGCTAATGGATTTGAGGTAACGAGTAAAGGAGGCTCATGCAATGGATTTTATCTCTGTATTAAATAAAGGACTGTATCCGGTCAGAATGAGGCCTAGATTGGTATAACTTGTCTAGCTTTTTTTTTGTTTTCACTTTTTTACCTTGTTCAGCTTTTTTTTTTTTAACTTTAAATTTTTTATCTTGCCCAGCTTTTGTATTTGTCGGAGAGTATGTGTATCTTCTTTCACAACAGGGCAAGGCAAAGTGTGTTCATCAGCAATTTATATGATTGTCCCTCAATGCCTTGTAGAACAAGGTTACATGGTGTTGTATGTATGTTCTATGTGTATGTAAGTATGTGTATGTATGTTCTAGTTGGTCAAGTTGGTATATGGTAAGTCAAACTGCTGCAGTGTTTCTGATATACAAGAGTAGGCTTTGTGGATTTAGCAGTGCTTGAGGCATTTCAATGTTGAGTAGCACCTCTGGGTGTATGTATGTGTGGATAGCAATCAGTCTGACTACTTGTTAGATACTTTGGTGAAACACTGATTCATTATAGGAGGTTGAAGTTACTGGTTAATTACTCTCTTTTGATATCTAGGTTTTGGGTATATTTTGGGTATCCCTTGTTTTTATTAACACAGAGTTGGGTATATGATTAGTAGTAAAGCTGTCTTCCTAGAGTATGTACTAAAATTGGGTGTAGGAATAAGCTTCTTTTTTTTTTTTTTTAAGATTGGCACGTGAGCTAACAACTGTTCTCAATCTTTTTTTTCTTTTCTTTCTGCTTTTTTACCCCAAATCCCCCCAGTACATAGTTGTATATATTTTAGTTCTGGGTCCTTCTAGTTGTAGCACGTGGGATGCTGCCTCAGTGTGGCCTGATGAGTGGTGCCATGTCCGCGCCCAGGATCCAAACCATGAAACCCTGGGCCACCGTAGCAGAGCGAGAGAACTTTACCACTTAGCCACGGGGCCGGCCCCAGAAATAAGCTTCTTAGAATATAAAACAAATAGGTGTTTATTCATTTTTATTTTTAATTTTACAAATGAAAAAACCTTTTTAAGAAGTACAACATTCATATAGAAAAGGACTTTAAATAATAAGTGTAAAGTTTCATGAACTTCAACAAAGCAGACACACGTTTGTAACCAATGCCCAGATCAAAAAGAGGATATTTCCAGCACAGCAGAAGCCACCTTGGTCCCCTCTCAGTTATTGTTCCCTAAAGAGTAACCACTATCCTGACTTCTAACATCACAGCTTTGTTTTGCCTGTTTTAAACTTAATATAAATGGAATGCTCATTTTTATGTCTGGCTTCTTTGTTCTTTTGTTCAGCCCAATATTTGTGAGATTCATTTTAAGTTGTGCATAGTAATAGTTCATTCATGCTCCATGAGAAACCTTAAACACACACAGAAGCTTACAGAGTAGTACAGTGAACCCTCATTTCCTATCCAGCTTCAACGATTATCAACCCACGTCCCGTCATGTTTCAGTTATCCTCCTACCCACTGTCCCCAGCTACAGATTATTATGAAGTAAACCCCAGGCATGATATTTTTGCCTAGGTGCTTAGTATATTTTTTTCTTACATGTTTAGCAGTTTTACTAGAATATGTTTTAGAGTTGGTTATTCTAAGGTGATTTTCTTAGATACACAGTGCACCCTTTCAAGATAAATGTAAGTCGTCTTTTCTTGTTAGGAAAGTTTTCTTGCAACATAGTTTTCAGTATTTGTTCTCTATTGCTTTGGTTTTCCTCTTTGGGGTCTCCCTCTATGACCATCTTGTTGCCACTTTTGCTCAAGTCTTTTTAATTGCTTTGTTAATTTCTTTTTGATTTAAAAATTTTCCTTATCTCACCTTCTATTTCTTGTAAGGCCTTTTTTTGTATTTGCTCTTGCACTACTTCAATGTAATCTTCATTTCTGAAATTAATTTTTTGTTCTATTTGTTATTTTCTGAATTCTATCATCTCATGTTTTAGTTCTTCTAATTTTTTTCTTAGAAGATTGGCCCTGACCTAACATCTGTTGCCAATCTTTCTCTTTTTGTTTTCTCCTCCAGAGCCCCAGGACATACTTGTATATCCTAGTTGTGAGTCCTTCCAGTTCTTCTATGTGGGATGCCACCACAGGATGGCTTGATGAGTGGTGTGTAGGTCCCCACCTAGGATCTGAAGCAGTGATCTCCTGGGCCGCCAAAGCAGAGTGTGCAAACTTAACCACTATGCCACTGGGCTGCCCCCCTCCCCTTTTTTTTTGCTGAGAAAGATTGGCCCTGAGCTAACATCTATTGCCAATCTTCCTCTTTTTTTTGCTTGAGGAAGATTAGCCTTGAGCTAACAGCTGTGCCAATCTTTCTCTATTTTGTGTGCAGGTCACTGATGAGTGGTGTAGGTCCGTGCTCGAGATCTGAACCTGCAAGCATGGGCCACCTAAGTGGAGCTTGCCAAACGTACTACTATTCTATGGGGCCAGCTTCTAGTTCTTCTAATTTTTATTTATGTTGTTCTCTCAAATCTTCTATCGTTTCATTAATTTGTTTTAGGTCATTTTGAATAATTAGTTTGTGGTTTTCATCCACTTTGTGGGCATGTTTTAAACTTTGCTTTCAGTTTCTTTAGGGATGTTGTTGATGTTATAACATCTTTTCCTCATAATAACTTTGAGATTTGACTGCTTCTGTTTTTGCTATTTATTTTCGTGTGAAATTAATCTGCCTGATCTTTCAGATGGGAGGAATGAGTCAGGAAAAAATTTCCAGCTTCATGATTTAAAGCTCCTTTTTCAGTTTTTGTACAAAGTGTTAAAAAACATTAGCTTGTGCTTTCTGAGCTCTCTTGGCTTCACTTTTTATCTAGACCTTCTTTTACCTTTGCTCCCATGTCCCTGTACTGGTCAATTTGGATTCTTCTCCCTCCAGTTTTCATCTCAGTGTCAGCCTTTATTAACTGTTCTATTGCTGATTTTCGCTGTTTCGATTTTCTCAGGCTTATCAGATACCCTGGCTTCTATTCGCTCCCTTCCTCACAAATGCTGATATTATGCAGATCTTGTGGGTTTTCTTGTTTTTTTACCTTATCCGCTTCTATTTTGGTGTTTGTGGGCATTCCTTATCACTTAGTTTTGTTGTAGGTATTGTTGAAGGCTTTTGGTTTTGTTATCCTAGTTTCTCTGTTTGGGTGGATTTGGGAGATTTAAAAACTGCATCACCATCACCACCGTCTTCTGTAATATATTTAAAAAAGAATTGTTCTGTAGCTAATTAGACCTGTTAGGGTAACTTTTGTATGTGTCTGTGTGAAGAAGATTGGCTCTGAACGAACATCTGTTGCCAATCTTCTTTTTTCTTACGTCCCCAAAGCCCCAGTACATAGTTGTATATCCTAGTTGTAGGTCATTCTTGTTCTTCTGTGTTGGATGCCACCACAGCATGGCTTGATGAACGATATGTTAGGTCCACGCCCAGAATCCAAACTGGTGAACCCCGGGCCACCAAGGCAGGATGCGAACTTAACCACTGGGCCACAGGGCCAGCCCCTGTTAAGGTAACTTTGTGTTATGGATTTTTTCCTTTTGCTTTATCAATAAAACTTCTGTGAACTGATCAGAAATTAGCAAATTTAGTCTTAGATTCCTTGAATTTCATGAATCTTCATTACATATCTCACTTTTAAATTGGTGTCTCTGCCTATATCTTATTCTTGGGGAAGAAAATTAGTTGACTTTACCTTTGAGTCCTCGTGGGCCCATCTCTGTTCTTCCAACTCTGTTCTTTTTTTCTCATTTTAGTCTTCCTTCTTCTCTTTTCTTCTACTTTCTTAGAAGTATATACCCAGTTTCACTGCTTTCAGAAAGGCCATAGTCTAGCAGTAGAGAACACCTACCCACAAATATAATATATGTCACAATATAAGAAATGTCGTAAGAGAGATTGGTCTCATCAGAGTGAAGAGAAAGTAATGATTAATTCTAGCCAGGGAAATCTAAGAAGGCTTCACAGAGGTGGTAACATATGAGGTAGGTTTTGAAGAATGGACAGGAATTAAGTGGATGTACAAAACAACTTACTCAAAGAAACTATTTTAGAGCAGTTCCCTTGAAATTGGATCACTTTTCTTCTCCCATGACAATTTCTCTATAGTAGATCAACTCATATTGATCTTAGACTTATTTTCTCATACTCACATATTAATGTAAATATGTCTAATAGAAACCAGGGGAGTACATGATTTTACTGCTGGGAGTGGACGGTAGATTAAAAAGAGTAAATTAAGAACAGGAACTACTTATATTGGAAGAACAGGTAGAAGAAGAGGGCCAGTGAGGGATACTGGTAAGTGAAGTCAGAGACTTACAAGGTAAACCAGGAGACAGTAGTCTCAGAAAAGCCAAGGAGGAAGAGCATTTCAATAATGAGTCAATGATCAACAATATCAAATTATACAGACAAGTTAAGTTGAATGCACCTTGAAGCAAGGCATTGGATTTAGTAGTTACAAGGTCACTAAGGATTCTTAGTATATTTTTTTAATGAAGATTATGATAGTTTACAACCTTGTGGAATTTCAGTTGTACATTATTGTCAGTCGTGTTGTAGGTGCTCCACTTCACCCTTTGTGCCCTCCCCCCACCCCCCCTTTCCCTTGGTGACCACCGATCAGTTCTCTTTGTCTACATGTTTAACTTCCACCTATGAGTGGAGTCATACAGCGTTTGTCTTTCTCTATCTGGCTTATTTCACTTAACATAATACTCTCAATGTCCATCCATGTTGTGGTGAATGGGACGATTTTATCCTTTTTTATGGCTGAATGGTATTCCATTGTATATATATACCATATCTTTTTTATCCAATCATCAGTTGATGGGCACTTAGGTTGCTTCTATGTCTTGGCTATTGTAAATAATGCTGCAATGAACATAGGGGTGCATGGGACTTTTGGAATTGCTGATTTCAAGTTCTTTAGATAGATACCCAGTAATGGGATGGCTGGGTCATATGGTATTTCTATTTTTAATTTTTTGAGAAATCTCCATACTGTTCTCCATAGTGGTTGCACCAGTTTTCATTCTCACCAGCAGGGTATGAGGGTTCCTTTTTCTCCACAACCGCTCCAACATTTGTCATTTTTTGCTTTGTTTATTTTTGCCATTCTAACAGATGTAAGGTGATATCTTAGTGTAGTTTTGATTTGCGTTTCCCTGATGATTATTGATGATGAGCATCTTTTCATGTGTCTACTGGCCATCCAGTATATATCTACTTTGGAGAAATGTCTGTTCATGTCTCCTGCCCATTTTTTGATCAGGTTGTTTGATTTTTTGTTGTTGAGTTGTGTAAGTTCTTTATATATTATGGAGATTAACCCTTTGTCAGATATATAACTTGTAAATATTTGTTCCCAATTAGTGTGTTGTTTTTTTGTTTCAATCCTGTTTTCCCTTGCCTTGAAGAAGCTCTTTAGTCTGATGAAGTCCCATTTGTTTATTCTTTCTATTGTTTCCCTTGTCTGAGAAGACATGGTGTCCAAAAAGATCCTTTTGACACTGACGTCAAAGAGTGTACTGCCTGTATTTTCTTCTATAAGCCTTATGATTTCAGGTCTAATCTTTAAGTCTTTGATCCATTTTGAGTTTATTTTTGTGAATGGTGAAGAAGAATGGTCAATTTTCATCCTTTTACATGTGGCTGTCCAGTTTTGCCAGCACCATTTTTGAAGAGACTCTTTTCTCCATTGTATGCCCTCAGCTCCTTTGTCGAAGATTAGCTGTCCGTAGATGTGTGGTTTTATTTCTGGGCTTTCAATTCTGTTCCGTTGATCTGTGCACCTGTTTTTGTACCAGTACCATGCTGTTTTGATTACTGTAGCTTTGTAGTATGTTTTGAAGTCAGGGATTGTGATGCCTCCGGCTTTGTTCTTTTTTCTCAGGATTGCTTTAGCAATTTGGGGTCTTTTGTTGCCCCATATGAATTTTAGAATTCTTTCTTCTATTTCTGTAAAGAATGACATTGGGATTCTGATTGGGATACGGTTGAATCTGTAGATTGCTTTAGGGAGTATGGACATTTTAACTATGTTTATTCTTCCAATCTATGTGCGTGGAATGTCTTTCCATCTCTTTACATCGTCATCAATTTCTTTCAGGAAAGTCTTGTAGTTTTCATTGTATAGGTCTTTCACTTCCTTGGTTAAATTTACCCCAAGATATTTTATTCTTTTTGTTGCAATTGTGAATGGGATTGTGTTCTTGAGTTCTTTTTCTGTTAGTTCCTTGTTAGAGTATAGAAATGGTACTGATTTATGTATGTCGATTTTATACCCTGCAACTTTGCTGTAGTTGCTGATTATTTCTAATAGTTTTCCAGTGGAGTCTTTGGGGTTTTCTATATATAAGATCATGTCATCTGCGAACAGCGAGAGTTTCACTTCTTCATTGCCTATTTGGATTCCTTTTATTTCCTTTTCCTGCCAAATTGCTCTGGCAGATTCTTAGTATTTTTATTTGTTTCATTTTGCTTCGGATACTTAGAGATTGCCTAAAATTTAATTTTGTTTTAGGTGTAAAATATTTACATAGTTTCAAAGTCAAGTATACAAAACATGTCTGACTTCTATATCTGTCTCCTCCATCTTATTCCTTCTCCCACCCCACTGGTAACCATTTCTTTTTAATTTCATGATTTATTTTTTGTTGTCTTTTAGATTTTAGATTTTTATTTTTTTCATGTCCAAGTAAGTCTGAGGAGTTGACCCTCATTTCTGTCCCTACCTGCCCTCAAACCTGCTACCCTTCACAGGAAGATGAAACACTTTCAGTCTGTAGCTTAGAGAGTGCCTAAGCTTTGGCAGCTGACTTGTAATGGGTCAGAGTGCAGGCAGAAGTGTTAGTGGCATTGATCCACTTGGGCATCCATTAACTGGTCAGCCAGTCAGACTGCCCTGGGTAGTGGCATTCAAAGATTTTCTAGTAGTAATAGCCTTCTTTAGTTTTAGGGATACTGAAGGGAAACTTTTGTCCTGAAGTTGCCATCCTTGCATCATCAACCTGTAATCAATATATTCTGTAAAATCCTATACCAGAAATGCTTCTTCTTCTTTTCTTTTTTTTTAAATTGGCACCTGAGCTGAAATCTGTTGCCAGTCTTTTTTTTCTTCTTCTTCTTCTTCCCAAAGACCCCCAGTACGTAGTTGTATATTCTAGTTGTAGGTCCTTCTGGTTGTGATATGTGGGACACCACCTCAGCATGGCTTGATGAGTTGTGCTAGGTCTGCGCCCAGGATCTGAACTGGTGAAATCCCGGGCCGCTGAAGCAGAGCATGTGAACTTAACCACTTGGCCACGGGGCCAGCTCCCTAAACCAGAAATTCTTAACTGAGGTTATCCCATCACTGAGGTCTTCTTTCAGTCACCAGAGAATCTCTTTAAGTATTGGATCAGAGTCCTCAAATATCTCTCTCAGATTTTTTTTCTATCCCCTTCTCCAGAATTCTCATTTCTGGTAACAGAGACAAGTAATAGGAAGTAAATTGATGTTCCAGGAATGGGACTGTCAGTTCAAGGCTGTGGGCAGCAGTAGTTTGATCTGTGTGGAGAACATCAAACAAATAGGGTTCTTTCAGAAGTCTCTCGCTCTCCTCCTTGACTTTTTTAGAAGAAGTTGATTGTGAAAATATATATAACCCTGTGTAAGTTCATCTGAACCTTCTCCAGAGAAGATCACCATGCTGTCTGTGTTCTTCCAAATGTACTTGGAAATTAAATATATATCTACTGAAGCATGAACTGTTGTAATGTCATAAGTTTCCAAGGAAAATATGACTTTATGCAGAACCTGAATGCCTTCCTCAGAGTTAAAAAAGGCTTCCTGATGTTCACACTGCATGTGATTTGCCACCTTTCTAGCAGCCAGTGAATTGGGACTGTCTTCCATGCCAAACGCAAATGTCTGGAGAACATACTATGCTTGAGCCTCTCTTAGCTGCTTCAGCAGGGTGACAGCAACCAAGCTGGAATCCAAGCTCCCTGATAAAAGGCATCCAGTCCTTCTGTATGTCATCAAATATTTTATAATAGCATTCTCACAAAGGATCCAGAAGTATGCATGTATATGAAGAGGAAAAAAATCACATGAATAAATCTACTTTCCCAAACATTAATTACTTTATCCCAATGGAATCACAGCAGGTATACCTTGTTTGAGGTTCGGTTTTAAGGCTTCTTCCCCCTGTCTGCTGCAGCATCAGTTTTCCTCCTCTCCACTGGATCATTTATAACATATGCATAGACATACATGCTGTAATATCTCTCATCACTATTTCTTACTCTCCTTTATAGCTAGAGTCCTTGAAAGAGGTATCCATACTTGCTGTCTCCGATTCTCCTCACTTTTTCTTCACAATTTCTATCTCAAAACCTGGGAATACTTTCTCCACATTGTTATAGAGGGCATGCAGATGTTCATCTCTACAGCAATGGTATTTAGGCATTTTCACTGATGCAACTTTACCATTTGGCTTTAAATCCAAAACTTGATACTGTCCTGGAAGAAAAGTTTCCACTTTGAAAAAGGAATTGTGGTGTGCTTCAAGTTAACAGGACCTTTAACTTCTGAACACACAGCCAAAAATCCATCTTCTCTCATGGCTTTAAATAAAGGCCTGACTCCGTAGGTGTCTGTGCCCAGGAACACTTTCTTATTGGAGACATCCAATAAAACAAATGCAAACATCCCATTTAACATACAAATTGTTTGCTCAGTTCCTCCTTTGTCATAAAGATGAAGGATTATCTCGCCATCAACTTTGGTCTGGTAATCAAATTCAAAATGGTGTTTCATCACCTTGTGGTTGTAGATTTCACCATTGTAAGAGAGCCACAAATAAGGATATTTCTTTGCTCCAACTGGCTACGTTCCAAACAGCTGGTCAACTACCACCAACTGGTGAAATCCAAAGCAGGAGTTGATGTCCATTGACATTCTGAGGACAAAATGCATCTAGACTTCTGTGTGTAATCTTCATATCACTTAGACACTAATCAGAGAGACAATCATCACTGCCCAAAAGGGTCCAAATGCCACACATGGTGCAGGGGAGCTACAGGCTCTCTGGGCATGAGCAAGCCAGACTGGTGGGAGGAACGGAGGCAGGGACTGTGGATATCTCCATTGTTTATTATTAATATAAGCATATCTGTATATGTATATCTATATCTACAGTCCTTTATTAGATAAATGCTAGCAAACTATACATACTTTTCTCTACCTTGATTTTTTCTCTTAACAATCTATCCTGAAAATCACTCCACTGTCGTATATAGAGATTTTCCTCATTCCTTTTTACAGGTACATGGTACCCCATTGTATGAGTGTTCTGGTGCATTTTAACAGGGAATAAGGGTGATAAGAAAGATTCAAAGTATGGGAAACCTTTTGGAAGAGGAGGTATTTTATTTTGCCAACTTGTGGGTATCTCAAGGGTCCCAGAAGAGGCTGAGATGATGGTGTCAACAGAGAGATGGGTGAACATGATTAATACAAGGTTGCTGCTGGTTCTAGATCATAAACCTCTTTGTTCTCTGAGCTGAAGAGGAGCTGGAAGGATTTGAAGAAAGAAATAGCCTTTTTCCTTTCCCCCTATACTTCCTTATTTTATATACTCTTTTATTCCATTAGGTTTTAATGCAAGCCTAGAGTTAACCTGGAGTACAGCTGTCTCTCACAGGAAAAGCATCTAACAGGATATCAGGAAGGTCCTGCTTTTACTTTTGTGAAACCACTTTCCTAATGATTGCTATTTCTCCTTGACTCCTTCTGGAATCAGTTCATTGGGTAGATGAAATGTCCCTTCAGAAATCTCTCAACTGAGTAAACAATAAAATAATTTTCCTCCAAAGCCCTATTATACACTAGATCCCAAAATTCGCTCTTTAGTGAATCCCATCTCTCATCATGCTCGGCCATATTGTTTGTAAATCTTACTAAAGACAGTGTTTCAATTGTGCTATATGATAGCATAGCTGGGAACATACACATATGCAAAACCCTCAGTGGAGTTAATAGAACAAAAATCAGGGAAAGTAGAACATAGAAAATGTTTGCTCTTTTGTTTACCTGTCAGCCCACTTCTTCACCTCTCCTCAAAGAGAAGAGTTGCTAAGATGATTGGTCATACTCAACTGACCCAATCATGCAGAGAATGGGATCACCGTGCTTTAACAGATTATACACAAAGCCTATATGAGGAAGATTTTTAAAAAGTCCTGAAAAATCACAAAAGTAGGATTAAACAAAAATAGCAACTCTACATTCTTTGTTCTTGGATAGGACCAATCAACATAAATATGTCAAATCTCCCCAGGTTAATATATAGATTTAATATAATTCCCCAAAAAGATGCCAGCAAAATTTTTCTTGGCACTGGATCCTAAACTTCATATTGAAAAATAAATAATCAAGAATACTTATGAACATCTTCAAAAGGAAGAGCAATAAGAGGGGACTGGCCTTACTACATATTAAAAATTACTATGAGGACCCTATAATTAAAACAATGTGGTGTTGATGCCTGGCTAGACAGGCAAACCAAAGGAAATAGTTCCAAGTACATATGGAAATTTAGCATGTGATGAAGGTAGCATCTCAAATCATTGAAGGAAAAGATTAACTTTTTAAAGTTGGTGTTAGCATGACTGGAGAGTCATTTAAAAAAACATACATTTGGATTTATGTCCTTTACCTTACATTAAAATAGACTCCAAGTAGATTAGTTATTTCAATGTAAAAAAGTGAAAACATAAGCTCAAGAAAAAATATATGTCCATTTCTTTATAACTTGGACATGAGTGAAGCCTTTCTATAATAATTCAAATTCCAGAAGTCATAGAGAAACATTGATACATTAAAATACATCTGTCTATTTATCTAAATAGATAGATAGATATAAACTTCTGCTTGGCAAAAACATCATAAAGTCAAAAGACAAATGAAAAACTGGTAGAAAATATTTGCAGCTTAAACTACACAAAATAGCTAATTTCTATCATAGATAAATAACTCAAAAAATAAAGAAGAGTATTGATAGATGCTATAACGTGGATGAACATTTTGCTAAGGGAAAGAAGTCAGGCACAAAAAAATTACATACTGTGTGATACCATTTATATGAAACATCCAGAATAGGCAAATCTAGAGACAGACTCTAAGGACAAATAAAACCGCAAAAATATTTTAAATTTTATTCAATAACTTTATTGTTGGTAATATTGTTGTTCTTGTACTTTTGTATATTATAAAATATTATAAAATAAATATACTTTTGTATATTATAAAATAAAACAAGTAAATATTACTTTTATTAGCACCCAAGATTTACAAGTTAAGAAGATAAGAAACAAAGTATTGTAATTTTAACTTTGAATTGGAACTATCAATATAAAGTCATGATATATATATTTTTTTAATTCAACAATGTGTGCCTAGTACTTGTGCCAGGCACAGGAGATACAACAGTGAATAATAAAGGTATAGTCCCTACTATGATAGAATTTACAGGAGGTATATATGTTAAATAAATAATTGCATAGATAATTACAGTGGAATTAAGCCTAGCATTTAAGTAAGAGTTTACACCATCTGCATTCAACACATGAAGTTCCCCAGCCTGAAAAACAGCCCAGCCTGGAATGCACCCTTATTGTTATGTCAAAATACTCAGTGCTCACTTTAAGAAAGAATGAGAGTTCAGAGTGAGGACAGTTTGTGCCTACAAATGAAAAATTGGGATCATTCCGCATGTGTGGAAATGGAAACTTACTTTGCTAATAACAGGAATTAAACACACAGGCTGGTGGTGAGTTGCCCAGGCTTATACTGACAAGCAATGGTGCCTACCTTTCCCAGACAATATTAAGACGTATTCTGCATCTTCCCTTCTCCCTCTAACAAGAAACATCCTGTTTTGGAGCCAAGCACGATTGTGAAAGGAATTGGCAGCGAGTTTTCAGGTCATAGTTTGCATGGGAAATCAATATCCAGCAGGACCTTAAATCAAGATGTCACTTAGCGTGATTGGTCCAGCGCCAGTGACAGAATTCTCTGGGAGAATTCTGGGAGATTGTCTGGGAGAA
Organism: Equus caballus; assembly: GCF_041296265.1. Classification (NCBI taxonomy): domain Eukaryota; kingdom Metazoa; phylum Chordata; class Mammalia; order Perissodactyla; family Equidae; genus Equus; species Equus caballus. Next base: position 89,526,905 of record NC_091700.1, read on the forward strand.
TGAGAGTGAGGGAGACCCTGATTTGTAGTGTTTTCTGATTTCCATTGTGTAAATATTTCCACAGGCTGATTTCAAGCTACTGAAGATTTAACAACCGTCTGGCAAGATTCTTGATAATTTCACAATGGATTCTCATAAACTGATTCTACCTGGCTCCAGTAAACCATTACTTATAGGCACTGTAGTTAGGAAGTAACAAGCTGTTCATCAACAATACAGAGCCTCAGACCAAAAAAGGTGAAAGAAATATATGGGAACATGAAGAAAATATGTACAGATTGAAGTGCAACAAGTATGGTGTCAGTTCCCTGACTTCGCATGTTCCCTGGCTCTTGGGCTGTCTCCTTCACGCAGTCATTAATTTTTTCTTATAGTCCTGAGTGGAAGCTGTTTTCCTGCAGTTTTCTGCTTCTGGAGGATTCCTAAGAAGTCTCAGGTTGAGGTCTCTGGCAAGGAACAGTCTTCCTGATTAAGAGGGCCTTATTTTTCCTTCATTAACAAACAAGGATGCAAGGATCAACACCCTAGAGTTTAGTGTGTGAGTTGTTAATAGTGCCTGTAAGGTCTTTTCTATTGAATGATGTCGAGGGAGTCTTTTTCTGATGTCTCTTTCAGAAGATGAAGCCTCTGGGTTTTAAATAGTAAATAGGGTTGTTTTGAAGGATGTTTTGGAAAAGCTACTCGTGTCTGTTGATAAAACCGTATATTGATTCCACTTATATGAAGTACCTAGAATAGTCAAATTCATAGGGACAGAGTGTAGGATGGTGGTTGCCAGGGGCTGAGGGGAGGGGAAAATGGAGAGTTAGTGTTTAATGGGTGCAGAGTTTCAGTTTTGCAAGATGAAAAAAGTTCTGGACAAATTAGTGGTTACCAGAGGGGAAGGGGATGGGGAGAGGGCAAAAGGGGTAAAGGCGCACATGTGTATGGTGATGAATAAAACCTAGACTATTGATGGTGAACACGGTGCAGTCTATACAGAGACGGTTATATAGTAATGCACACCTGAAATTACACAATGTTATAAGCCAATATGACCTCAATGAAATAATTTTAAAATAAAGTTCTGGAGATAGATGGTGGTACAATGTGAATGTACTTAATGCCACTGAACTTATAGACTTAAAAATGGTTAAAACAGTGAATCTCATGTTATGTACAATTTACTATAATTTAAAAAAATTTTAAAAACTGAGTGTATCACGTGAGTCATTTGCAATGTCAGCCTGTAATAAGGCAGAGTCTATAATTGGGGTAACATTCCCAGGCAGATAAGATGCCTAACTATCAGTTAATACGTTGAAAGTCACTCTATGGAGCTTACTTCATTTTCAGTATGACAAAAGGCATCAGTTTAAGCCAAGAAAGTTCAAGAGTTTCTAAAAATTTAACTAGAGTCGAGAATTCTATTTGTCCTTTCTATATTACCTGGGGGTTGAGGGTGCCATGGGCGGTGAAGTGTTGAGCTTTACAAAGTTCCTTAATAAAAATTCCTATGAAATGAGTGCTTCTGCCCCTGGAGAGAGCGAGTTCACGATTTCCTAGGTGGGAAACTGAATACTATGGCTAAAGCTGTGGTTTTCTCAAAAGAGAAAACTTCATTTTGATAATAAACATGCATTTACCAAAACACTTTGTTTGGGTCTCCCATTGTTGGGGCAATTTTATACAGTTCATTTGTAGGTGTTTGAAGAAGCTTCAGTTGTATTCTCTTTTCTATATTTAGAGGTTTGTGTTTTTTTTTTTTTTTAAAGATTTTATTTTTTCCTTTTTCTCCCCAAAGCCCCCCGTTACATAGTTGTATATTCTTCGTTGTGGGTCCTTCTAGGTGTGGCATGTGGGACGCTGCCTCAGCGTGGTTTGATGAGCAGTGCCCTGTCTGCACCCAGGATTCAAACCAATGAAACACTGGGCCGCCTGCAGCAGAGCGCGCGAACTTAACCACTCTGCCACGGGGCCAGCCCCATGGAGGCTTGTGTTTTTTTTAAGATCAGCACCTGAGCTTACATCTGTTGCCAATTTTCTTTTCCTTTTTTTTAAATCTCTTTCTCCTTCTCCCCAAAGTCCCGCAGTACATAGTTGTACTTTCTAGTTGTAGGTCCCTCTGGTGGTGCCTTGTGGGACCCCGCCTCAGCACCGCCTGGTGAACGATGCCATGTCGGCGCCCAGGGTCCAAACTGGTGAAACCCTGGGCTGCAGAAGCGGATTGTGCGAACTTAACCACTTGGCCATGGGTGCCGGCTCCTATATTTATAATTTTACCAGGATTTTTTGCAGGCGGTAGGACATGCACTAGAAACATCCTTGACTGTGCTTTAAAGTGTTTCCACCCCCATCGTTGGATTGGGATGGCTGCCAAGCTATCTCTGCTATGATAATAAGACTGAAGAGCTTGCCTACTATGTTAATGAGCACTCCTGGGATGGAAGAGGGTGGGATCTCCTGAAGTATGATACACAATTAATTTAGAAGGATATAATCAATGATTACTTTGGGAAAGAACATGTTATGGACATTAAGGTCAGTGACACAGCTCCAGGGCCCTTTAAGTCATAAAGTGTAGTATGATTGTCTTTGACAATAGTATTGAAACCTAGAAACAAAATAATTTGTAGACAATTATTTTACCAGTTTTAGTGGTTTGCAATTGGGTATCTCAGTAGTCTTTATTCAGGAGGTGGGAACAATGAAGAAGAGCTGAAGAGGTCATTGGTAAGTGTACAAAAGAGAGTTAACACAGCAAACCTCAAGTGACTATCCTTAGAATGGCCTGCTTGCCACCTTGGCCCTTGGCTGGATTTCAGGAGTGTTCTTACTGTTCCCCACTGGTAAGGGTAGCATGCTGTGCTCAGACTGTGCAAACAATGTGGTTTATGCTGAATGCCTGCTTTCTTGCTGGAAATCTGGATACATGCTAGACAGAGGGTGCCTACATGACCAGCCCCTAATAGAAATGTTGGTCACTGAGTTTCTGATAACCTTCCCTGGGCAGAAACATTGCACATATGCATTTTCATTGCTGGGAAAAGAGTGTGCTCTGTGTGACCCCTCATGGGAAGGTCTCATGGGCTGAATGTGTCTCCCGCAAATTCATACGTTGAAGCCCTAATCCTCAATGTGACTGTATTTGGAGACAGGGCCTTTATGGACGTAATTGAAGGTTAAATGAGGTCATAAGGGTGGGACCCTAATCCTGTAGGATTAGTGACCTTATAAGAAGAGATATCAGAGATCTCTCTCCCTGCACACGCACACACATGGAAGGACCATGTGAAGACACAGTGGGAAGGCACTGTCTTACCAGCCAGAAGAGAGGTCTCGCCAGAAACTAAATTGGCCAGCACCTTGATCTTGGACTTCTAGCCTCCAAAACTGTGAGAAAATCAATCTCTGTTTAGGCTACTCAGTTTGTGGTATTTTGCTATGACAGCCCTAGGAAACTGATACAGCCTCCCTCAGGAAGGGCAGCCCGTCCTCAAATTCATAGACCGGCATTCCCGTATACTGTTTCATCCCTTCATTACGTATGTACGCATCCTTCAATAATATGAGATTGTTTCACTTATTTGAAAGCTTTTCTAAAAATTTTATCAAACCGTATGTGTTCTTCTGCAACTTCTTTTTCTTTTATTTATTTCTGTCCAATCTTATATTTGTGAGATTTATTCACGTGGATACTTCTGCTATAGTTCTAGAATGATGCAAAATACTTTCTAAAATGCAAATACAACATCACTTTGTGGATTAAGATGCTTCAGATTTCCCACCTCAAAGAAAAGGGATAAAAAACACAATCATCTATAGAGAATGTGTAGGGTACTGGGTGTGGCAAATGGAGACGCTTTTGAATATTTTTGGGTGGGAATCCCTGCATTGTTAAATATTTTGATAACTCAAGAGGAGTGGAAAATTTTGAATTTTATGTGAAAGCTGCCATTTTTTTTTTAAAGGAAGATTGGCCCTTAGCTAACATCAGATGCCAATCTTCCTCTCCCTCCCACCCCTGAAAGCCCCAGTACATAGTTGTACATCCTAGTTGTATGTCCTTCTAGTTATTCTATATGGGAGGCTGCCACAGCATGGCTTGATGATTGGGGTGTAGGACCATGCCCAGGATCTAAACCAGTGAACCCCGGGCTGCCAAAGCGGAGTGCACGAACTTAACCACTACGCCACTGGGCTGGCCCCATAGCTGCCATATTTTAAATATAGTTAACTAATTCAATTTCACATACGTGCACACACACACACAGGGCTAAAGCCAAACACAGCCTTGTCCCACATGTGCCCCACTTTTTGCCACAATGAGATTTGTGGCCTCAAAGATAAAAACCCTACACTCTGAGTATAATATTTACTTTCTTCAGGATCTGACCCTTTCCTATTCCCTCAGTTTGTGTCTAAACACTTTCTTTGCTCAAGTTGTACCATTTTTGATTTGTGAATGCAGGCTGCTGGATTCACGCTTAATGAGTATAGCACAAGCTATTCTCTCTGCCTGAAAGTCTTTAATCCAGAATACCTATTTGTCTACCTTTCAGTTACCTTTTTTAAAATGGTGGTAAACTTTTTATTTTGAAAAAGTTATAGATTTATAGAAAAGTTGTAAAGACAAAATACAGAGTTCCCATGCACTCCTTGCTCAGTTTCCCCTAATGTTAACATCTTACATTGCTGTGGTACATTTGTTAAAACTAAGAAACATCATTGGTGCATTATTACTAACTAACCTCTAGCACCTGTTTGGATTTCAGTAGTCTTTACAGTTTTTAGTTTCAGGATCCAATCCAGGATACTGCATTGCATTTAGTCATCATGTCTCCTTAGTCATCTCTTGTCTGTGATAGTTTCCGTCTTCCTCTTTTTAATGACCTTGTCAATTTTGGGGAGTATTTTTTAATTAATTAATTAATTATTTAAAATTTTCAGCTTTATTGAGGTATAATTGACATAAAAATTGTAAGATATTTAAAGTGCACATCGTTGTGATTTGATATACATACACATGGTGAATGGATTTCTCCCATCTGGTTAATTAATACATCCAACACCTCACAGAGATAGATATATATAGATATAGATATAGATATAGATATAGATATAGATATAGATATATAGATATACGTTTTGGTAAGAACAATTAAGCTCTTCTCTCTTAGGAAATTTCCATTATATAATACAATGTTATCAACTACAGTCATATTTTATATTAGATCTTCAGACCTTACTTATCTTATTGCTGAAAGTTTGTACTCTGTTACCAGCCTCTCCCTATTTCCCCCACCACTCAGCCCCTGGCAACCACTTTTCTACTCTGTTCCTACGAGTTTGACTTTTTTTCTTATTTTTTAGATTCCACATATAAGTGATATGATGCAGTATTTATCTTTCTCTGTCTGGCTTATTTCACATAGCATAATGCCCTCTAGGTCCATCGATGTTCTTGTAATTGGCAGAATTTCCTTCTTTCTCATGGCTGAATAATATTCCATTATATATATACCACATCTTTATCCATTCATCTGTTGATGAACACTTAGTTTGCTTCTATATCTTGGCTATTGTAAATAATGCTGCAATGAACATGGGAGTGCGGATATCTCTTCAATATCCTGTTTTCATTTCCTTTGGATATATACCTAGAAGTGGGATTGCTGGATCATATGGTAGTTCTATTATTAATTTTTTTATGAACCTCTATATTGTTTTCCATAGTAGCTGTGCCAATTTACATTCCCATCAGCAGTGCACAAGGGTTCCCTTTTCTCTACATCCTTGTGAACACTTGTTATCTCTTGTTGTTTTCATGATAGTCATTATAGGAGGTGTGAGGCGATATCTCACTGTGGTTTTATGTACATTTCCCTGGGGATTAGTGATGTTGAATACCTTTTCATGTACATGCCATTTATATGTCTTCTTTGGAAAAATGTCTGCTCAGTTCCTCTGCCCAGTCTTTAATCAGATTATTAATTTTGTTATTGAGTTGTGTGAGTTCATTATATATTATAGATATTAACCCCTTATAAGATATATGATTTGTAAATATTTTCTCCCAGTCTGTAGGTTGCCTTTTCATTTTGTTGTTGATTTCCTTTGTTCTGCAGAAGTTTTTAGTTTGATGTAGTCCCACTTGTTTATTTTGCTTTTGCTGTCTTTGCTTTTGGTGTCATATCAAAGAAAATCATTAAGAAGACCAGCATCAAGGAGCTAACCACCTACATTTTTTTCTGGGAGTTTCATGGTTTCAGATCTTACATTTAAGTTTTTAATCCATTTTGAATTGATTTTTGTGTATGGTATAAGATAGTGGTCCAGTTTCATTCTTTTGCATGTGGCTCTCCAGTTTTCCCAACACCGTTTATTGAAAAGACTATCCTTTCCCCAGTGTATATTTTTGGCTCCTTTGTTGTAAGATAATTGACTATATATACATGAATTTATTTCTGGGTTCTCTATTCTGTTCCATTGATCTATGTGTCTGTTTTTATGCCAATACCATACTGTTTTTATTACTAAAGCTTTGTAATATAGTTTGAAATCAGGAAGAGTGATGCCTTTAGCTGTGTTCTTCTTTCTCAGGATTGCTTTGGCTATGCAGGTCTTTTGTGATTCTAAACAAATTTTAACATTGTTTTTTCTAGTTCTATGAAAAATGCCGTTGAAATTTTGATAGGAATTGCTTGAATCAGTAGATGGCTTTGAGTAGTGTGGACATTTTAACAATATTAGTTCTTCCAATCTATGAGCACAGAATATCTTTCCATTTATTTGTGTCTTCTTCAATTACTTTCACCAATGTTTTAAAGTTTTCAGTGTACAGATCTTTCACCTCCTTGGTTAAACATATTCTTGGTATTTGACGCAATTGTAAATAAGATTGTTTTCTTAATTTCTCTTTCTGATAGTTTGTTACTAGTGTATATAAATGCAACAGATTTTTGTGTATTGATTTTGTATCCTGTAGCTTTTTGTATACCTGTGTAGAAAGGCAGTATAGCAGAGTAGAGTGTATGTGCTCTGGACTCATATTGCCTAGGTTCGTTATCCAAACTCTGCCACTCACTAGCTGTTCACCTTGGGCAAACTGTTTAATTGGCTCACCTGTAAAAAGAGAGTAATAACAGTATCCATCTTACTGAGTTGTTATAAGGATTGAGAATACATTTAGACCACTTAGAACAGACAGTCTCTGACATAGACTAAGCATTCAATAAATGTTAATTATTATTATTTTATCCACTCCATCTCTTTCATTTGAATTGACTCTTTGTAGCTCTTGATCTTTTAGGATAGAATCGAGTTTATCCTTTATCTACATGTATTAGAAAGAATAAGCAAGGAAGTTTCCTAAACGACAGTATTTAAAAATGTTACTTGTTCCCCAAAGCAGATATGAAAGGATTGGGGGACCCTGGACTACTTTGCTTAAAGACAATGGTCATAAACTATTACTAATTTGTTCCTGTGCAAATAAAAATTGTTATGCATAGGTGCGAGGGGCTCAAGTGTATTTGGGAATTTCCCCAAGATCTTCCATAATAGTTGAGTTCAGTTCTTTGGCCAATAAATTATGACCCAAATGAGAAGGTCACTTGACACAAAATATGGCTACTTAAAGCTTAAGAAATCTCTTATGGTTGCTATGCTAAGAAAAAGCTCTGAGCATGGCTGCATCTCATGGGCTATTTAGAGGTGGGCTTTTGTGTAGTGATACATAATTTGATTCTTCTTATTTTTTTTTCAGCGTGCTACTTTTGACTCTAGATAAATGTTAAACTCCTTTAGGAAAGAGACCACATTTTTGTATTTCTGTTACACTAACTGGAACAAAAAAACTCAATAAACTTTTATTGAACAAAGACAGCTCTGATTTTAGTGACAGTATACATATACTATTTAATTGAAGATGGTGAAGTAACTTCATTTATCAGTAAGCATCTATATCAGTATGTTCTTAGGTGCAAACAATGGGAGAGTCTAGCTAGTTTAAATAGAAATGGAATCTACTAAGGAACGTAAGTCACAAGATCTCCAAAGGGCTCAAGAGTCAACTTGGAGGATACACAGCCAGGAAAAAATGCCCCAATGTTACTACAAGACCCCAACAAAGATCCCACTGCCACTGGGACTCGACATGAACCCTGTAGCTAGGTAGTTGATGGCAGAATCTCTGCCATTGGTACCTCCAATAGCTGGAAGCCTCTGCTGCTGCCTCACCAGAAAATGGGGCTCTGTGTAGCAACTGCTTCATCACATTGCTATGTTGAATCAATGTCTTTTTAGGATTCAGCTACTGGTGCAGCTAGGTCATTTGCCTGCACCTAACTGTAAGGGAGGAAGACAAAGTAAGTGTCTGGTTTTATCTTGCGAAGAACTCACCATGTGGGAAACTCCCCCAAATTAGAAAGGTGTTCAAATGATGGTAGATGCCCATAAAACATGACATGTCTTCAGGCACTACACAGAATGTGGCCAAAAAGCCAGTGTCAATCCTTGAAATGTTGGTTATAGGTTCCTGCTATTGACTAAATGTTTGTGTCCTTCCAAAATTCATATGTTGAAGGCTAATCCCCTGCATGATGGTATTTGGAGGTGGGGCCTTTGAAAGGTAATTAGATCATGAGAGGGGAATGCTCATGAATGGGTTTAGTGCTCTTATAAGAAGAGACGTGAGAGAGCTTGGTTCCTCTCTCTCTGCTCTCCACCATGTGAGGATACAAGCAGAAGATGGCCATCTGCGAACCAAGAAGCAACCCCCACCAGACACTGGGTCTGCTGGCACCTTGATCTTAGACTGGACAAGTTCCACAACTGTGAGAAATAAATATTTATTGTTTAAGCCACACAGCCTACGGAACATTTGTTATAGCAGCCTGAACTGACTAAGACAGTCTCTGTAGGGATAAATACAGAAATAGTTAGAAGATAGGCATTGATCTTATCATAGAACTGTCAAAAAGAGTTGGCCAATTGGCACTGGTTGCTGGACTACATTTAGTGTAGAACTACTCTAGAGCAGGGGTCTGCAAACTACACCCCAGGCCAAATCCAGCCTGCCACCTGTTTTTAAAAGGACTGCAAGCTAAGACTTTTTTTTTTTTTTTTACATATTTAAAGTGTTATTAAAGAAACAAAAAAGAATTTGCAACAGAGATAGATGTGGATCTCAAAGCCTGAAATAGTTACTGTCTCTTATACAGAAAAAGTCTGCCAACACCTTCTCTAGAGCATACTCTAATATTGAATTCTTTGAGAAGAAATCCTTGACACATTTTTAGATACCTTGGTTGTTATTCACAGGATGATTACCATTCTTGATGTTCTTAACATAAATTTTTATTCTGAGAAAGTTGTTAAGCAGTAGTCTAATGTATATTAATAGTGGAAAATACTTTAACACTTTGATTTTGAAGAGTTCTTCATTGTCAAAATTCATGAATCATATAGTTTAGTGTTAAATATTCTTTCATTCCATTTTCAAAAAAAAAAAAGAATCTACTTTGTTCTTAAATATTACCTTTTTCCTTCTGATGCGTACAGAGTCCTTTTCAGTCTGTCTAATTTTCCTCTATTAATACTGCATTAGGCTGGGTAGACTAACTGCTCTAACAATCCCCAAAACTCAATGGCCTAAGAAAATAAAAAGTTTATTTCTTGCTCATGTCACAGTTCAGTGGGGGAAGGCAAGAAGGATCTGGTCTGCTTAGTCATTGAGATAGCAGTGCTCCTTCCATCTGGAACCGATAGGTGTCTCAGCAGGTGAGAGGAGAAAGAAAGGGTGTGAAGGATTGCACGGAAGGTTTTATGAGCCAATCCTAGAGGTTGGTGTATTTCCCTTCCACTCACATTCCATTGTCCATAATGCAGGTATAGTACCACTTCTAACTGTAACGGAGGAGTGGGAATGTTGCCTAGCCACGTGCAGAATGAAGAGTGAATAGGTTTGGAGAACAGTTAGCCAGTCCCCGCCATGTCCTCAATTGTCTTAGATATTTCCCTTACAATCTATCACTTTAAATGGAGAGGGGAAAGATATATAGTAGTGCTCTATTAGTTAGGATGCATATTCTGCTATTGTAATGAAGGCAAAACAAAACAAAACACAGTAACTTCAAGAAGATACAGTGTTTATCTCTCTTGCACAAAAGTCTGAGCAAAACATTCTAGGGCTGATATGGCATCTCCATAACGTCAGGCACCTAGAGGTTGCTTGTATATTATTTTGCCTGCCTCAACACCAGTCTGACTTCCTTCTTAACAACTAAGATGACAACTCTTCCCCCACCATCATGCCCACATTCTGGCAACCTAGGAAGAGGATAAGGGAAAGTGGAAGGCATGCCCCTTCTCTTTAAGGGCACAACTCCAAAGTTTCCCATGTCACTTCTGCTGAAATCCCATGGGCCAAAACTTAGTAACCTGGCACTCTTGCTGCAATGAAGTTGGGAAGTGTAGTTCTTACCTGAGGGCCATGTACATAGCTTAATTGTGAGACTGGTTTTACTAAAGAAATAAGAAGGAGATGGATATTAGGGGTCAACTAGTAGTCTCCGCCACAGTCCCCCACTTCATCACTCAAATAGTTATGCACAACTTCTCTCCTTCTCACCCCATGTACCATCAGGATTCAGTTAGGGCAGCAGAGCTGTTATGAATAGTAGAGGAGTGTGTCTATTCCTACTATGCATTCTAGAAGTGGAGAAATAATCATGATGTGGGTTTAGCAATGCACTGTGCTCACTTTCTCACAGACCCAAGTCAAAACTCCACTAATCACCCAACTCCATAAGATTCTGTTTTCAGTGGTGGAACATGATGGTATTTTGTGTCTCTAAGAATTAGCATCAGTTCAGAGCCAAGGTCTAGTAATCCCTGAAAACTCTGGTTATTTTCCCTTCCCCAGTGCATACTCACCTTAGTCAGTGGCTCCAGGTTCCTTTCAGAGGATTGGAGACAGAGAGAGTAAAATAGTCTGGGGCTGGCCCTGTGGTGTAGTAGTTGAGTTCTGTGTACTCTGCTTTGGCGGCCTGGGTTTGCAGGTTTGCATCCTGGGTGCAGACCTACACCACTCATCAGCCATGCTGTGGTGGCAACCCACATACAAAATGGAGGAAGGCTGGTACGGATGTTAGCTCAGGGTTAATCATCCTCAAGCAAGAAAAAAAAGAGGAAGAGTTGGCAGCAGATGTTAGCTCAGGGAGAATCTTCCTCAGCAAAACAAAACAAAACAAAACAAAAAAGCCAAAACCCAAAAACATCTGCCTGAAGCATTGGCACAGATGGACAAGTTGGAGTTTGAAGGGTAGCCAACAAGCCAAGCCTGTCTGGCTGCCAAATGGGAATGTGATAAAGGATCTTATGGAGGGGTCAATGAGAACCAGTTACCTCTGGATAGCTACTGTCTCTGTGGGTTTGCAGTTATACGTCTGGACCTGGGGGTGCTGGTGGTTAGCAGGGCTAGCAGTTGGGAAAAACAAGCTGGATGCAGAGTGGAGACTGAAGACAAACTGAGACCCTCCAGGAAACTATGTTACTTATCTTACGGTAATAACCTTCTGAGGAACTGGCTACCACTTCACTTCTTCCTTCTAAATATCTTAGAAATTCCTCTTTTGCTTAACTCTAACCAGGAACCATATAGGGAAGAGGATTTGGGGAAACACAGTTTCCAAGCCAGCATACATAGTTTGCACATACTCCCACTGAAAGAGAGCCAAATTTATATAGCTCAAAGTTCAGGGTCTCTAGGTGAGGTGCAGTCTTCCTATTTGTTGTGCATGTGGCTGCACATGATTCCCTAATTTATAACCCTGACTTCCCTCTTCTCTATACCCACTACCTAACAATATAGTAGACAGGTAACTGTAATAATATACAATGGATCAAGAATAAGATTGGCATTGGACTTCTTAAGAGCAATTCTGGAAGCTTCAAGATGATGTAAAGATGCTTTCAAGATTCTGAGAGAAGACTTATGTTTCTGGCCATGATGGAGTAACTGGTTCCAGACTGGTTTTGGATGGAGTAACTGGTTCCTTCCCACTATGGATAAATAGAGAATTGGACAAAATATATGAAACAACTGTTTTCAGACATTGGTAACAAGAAGCAGGTTTTGGGATAAACCTCCCAAATGTGTGGCATAGCTCAGAAAAGAGAGAACTGTGCAGGTCAAAATGCCAACATATACAGTCGTGCACTGTATAATCACATTTCAGTCAATGATGACTACATATACAACGCTGGTCCTGTTAGATAATGGAGCTGAAAAATTCCTATTGCTTAGTGATGTTGTAGTCATTATAACATCATAGCACAATGCATTACTCAGGTGTTTGTGGTGATGCTGGTGTAAACAAACCTACTGTGCTGCCAGTTGTATAAAAGTATAGCACATATAATTACGTACAGTACATAATACTTGATAAGAAATGACTATGTTACTGGTTTGTGTATTTACTAAACTGTGCTTTTTATCATTATTTGAGTGTACTCTTTCTACTTATAAAAAGAAAGTTTACTGTAAAATAGCATGCCATGTTACACTGGCAGCAGACTCCTACATGTCATGTTTACCAAATCTCTTGATTGCATCATTTTCTCTTGTGCTTGATTTAACCTTGTGTTCTGTTTATCATGGCCCCTAAGCATACAAAATCCACTGCTAATGTTGCCAGTAACAGGCCACGTCAAGCGACTGACCTGGAAAGGAAATTAAAAGTGATTAAGGGCTACAAAGTTAGAAAATCAGTGATAGTTATTGCTCACTAGTCAGGCATTTCCCATTCCACCATAGCTACGATCTTGAAGAACAAGAACAATGTGATGGGAGCTGTTAAAGGAGCTGCTTCGTTGAAGGCAATGAAACTAACAAAAATTCGACAAGGCCTATATCAGACACGGAAGTGTATCAGACACAGAACTCCATTCTTCTCAGCACCAAGACAATCAGGGCCAAAGCAAAAGGTTTGTTTGCAATGTTGAAAGAAAAGACTGGATCCAACCATGATGTTGAATTTACTGCTGGCTCTGGATGGTTTAAACAATTCCAGAATTGCTGTTCATTACATAATGTGGAAGTGAGTGGTGAGTCTGTGAGTGCTGATGGGAAGGTAGCTGAAGAATTTTTGGAAACTCTAGATAAGCTGATTGTGGAGGAAAATTGCTTGCCAAAGCAAATATTCAATATGGACGAGAGCTCCTTCTTCTGGAAACAAATGCCTGAAAGGATTTTCTCCATAAGGGAGCCAAATCCATGCCGGGTTTCAAGGCTTTTAAGGACAGGATAACAGTCTTGCTTGGGGGCAATGTTGTAGGCTACAAATTGAAACTCTTTGTGATCTGGCTCAGTGATCTGTGTGATATGCTCCAGGACCTTCAAGCATATCAATAAGCACACACTACCAGTGTTCTACAGGAGCAATAAGTCATGGATGACGCAGTTCCACTCCCAAGATGCCCTCCTGAATTGCCATGCCAGTGAAATGTGGAAGTACTGTTTGGAGAATAACATACCTTTCAAGATTTTGCTTATTGTTGTTGATGTTCTGGACATCCTCCCTTTATTGGTGATCTTCATTCCAATATCAAAGGGGTGTTTCTCCCTCCAAACACCACCTCTTTGATTCAACCATTGCATCAAGGAGTTAGAGTAGCTTTTAAGGCCACTGTCTGAGGAGGACCTTTGTGCAGGCTATTGCTGCAACTGAGGATGACACTAAGAAGACACTGAAGCAATTCTGGAAAGATGACAACATCTATGACTGCATCGAGTACCTTGGTTGGCTTTGGGGTAATGTCACCAAGGAGTGTATGAAGAAGTGCATCTGGAAGAAGACACTCAAGAGGTTTGTCCGTGACTTCAAGGGATTTGCCAAGGATGAGCAGGTTGCAAAAATCAGCAAGGCTGTGGTTGAGATGGCAAACAACTTGAACCTGGGTGTGCACACAAGTGCCTTTCATGAAAAGAACTAGAAGACAAAACAGACAGGATCTAAGAAGAACCAATCCAAAAGGTAAAAATGGGAAAAAGAAAAAAAAAGCACGCAAGAAAAAAGAAAAGCAGGTTTCCTGGGTAGGAAATGATTTCAGCCTTAGATACAAAAGTGCTAAATCCGTGAAACTGATATTCCTTTTTATTTTGTGTCATGAAAGTCCCTACTTACATTTTTTTTCCTTTTTTTTGAGGAAGATTAGCCCTGAGCTAACATCTGCTGCCAATCCGCCTCTTTTTGCTGTGGAAGACTTAGCCCTGGGCTAACATCCGTGCCCATCTTCCTTTACTTTATATGTGGGACACCTACCACAGCATGGCTTGCCAAGTGGTGCCATGTCCGCACCAGGATCCGAACCAGCAAACCCCAGGCCGCTGAAGTGGAACGTGCACACTTAACCGCTGTGCCACTGGGCTAGCCCCCTACTTACATTTTTAAATTCCATTAAATGTCACCTCTCTGATATCCCCAAACATTTTGTTTGTATCTCTTTTGGCATTTGCAGTCATTTCTTGCTTTGTAACCCTCTTGGGGTGATTCTGTAGGAGTAGTAAAATAGTTAAGAGCAGGGCCCCTGATACTGGTGTATTTATAGGTGAGATGACCTGATGTCTGAGGTTTGCTTTAAATACTCCAACAAAAAATAAAAAAGGGGAATACATAAAACAAGATTGACAAAATGTTGATTTGCTGAAGCCGTGTGATGGATGTTTGGGTGATCATACTACTGTTGCTCTCTTTTGTGTATGTTACAAAATTTCCATAATATAACAAAACAAAAGCCCAGTCTCAGAAGACAGCCAGACCTTGGTTCAAACGGTAGTTTCACCATTTACTAGCTGACTGACTCTATGTAAGTTTCTCTATATGGGAATAATGTTTCTCAAAATGGGAATAATGTATGGCCATTAGGGTTCTTGTAAAGATTAAATGAGACAGAATTTGAGACATCTAGTACAAGGCCTGGCCCTTAGTAGTTGTACTAATAAGGGTGCCTGCTTGCAAGCAACAGAAACTGGCTCTGGTTATGGCTAATCCTCCTGACACGCAGATACTTGCAAGGCAGAGGTAGGACTGGAGCTCGGGTCTCTGATTTCTAGACCTAGAGCGTTTTCTATGTTATCACACTTGTCTAGAACTTTTCCTTGGTTTGGTGCTTTGCAATTTATGCCTTCTAACACGCAGGAACATGGTTTGGGCACACGTCTGGAACTTAGGACACTGGGGACTGCAGGGTGTCCTTGGGTTAAGGGGTGGTTATGGGGCAGAGGTGACTCACTGACGTTTCGTGGCTGACAGCGTGTTGGTTGCTAAGTGGACGCTGGTACCCCGAGCCGGCGCGGACCAACCGTCTCGCTCACTCCGGGTCCGGCTGGCCTCGCAGCTCCTCACCGGCTCCGGGCGGGCCGCGCCGCCTGCCCGCCTGTCTGCCTCCTCTGGGTCTCAGCGCGCGCCCACTCTGCCGGCCGACTCGCGGCGCCAGCCCGGCGGCTAGTCCCGCGCTCGCCCTCGCTTGCGGCAGTGGGCGGGACCGCAGGTCCCTGGCTCGTGATTGGCCGAAGCGCTGGGGCGCCCCTTCTCCGCCCCCTTCGACGGGGTGAGAGGTCAGGGGAGCGTCGGTCGGCTGGGTAGACGATGGCGGCCGTCTGGGTGGGCGCAGCGGCGCTGGTCGCGGCCGGATGGCGTGGGCGTCGGTCGCCTCACCGGCTGATGCGGGGCGCGGCGCTGTGGACCCTGAAGGTGAGGAGGGCCGGGGCTCCGAGCCTTGCACCGCCCAGGGGTGCCCCGTGCCGCAGAGAGCGGCCCGGCGGTTCCCGGCGACAGCCGCGACCCGGTTCTGCGGCAGTCGGCGCCTCTCCCTCCCTCTCCCTGCGGGCTTCGCGCTGGAGCGGGCGGCGCAGGCGACCCCCGCTGCGGCTGGTGCTCCGGGGCTCGCGGAGGGCGGAGGGGCCCCGGGAGCAGGCGGGCTCGGGTCTCCTGCTCTCTCGGCAGCGGCTGACAGCCACCTGGCAGCGGTGTAGCTGCGTGTCTGGTGCACCGGTTCTTGTGCCTTACGGTTTTGGCTTCGTCTTGAGCTTTCCAGAGTGTGTTTTTAAGGATCCTTACAGTTTCCTTTTTCTCTTGCTTCTTTCCTGCTTTGAAGGGACGCTGAATCCCTGCTGAAGTCGAGTTAGGATTGTGAGTTTATCTCAACTCTTAAAGTATCATACGACGTCAGGATTGCTACTATTTACATTTGAGCTGAAAGCCTGTTTTAAATGTATTACATCACAGAGTTCTATATTTGCATCCTATGAATTTATTTTTCTTTTCTGTGTGTGTAGTGGTTAGCCTGACTTTTGTACTGTTCTAAACACGTTTTGCCCGTGTTTTGTATGTCCCAGGATTTCATGGTGGCAGCCTTGGCTCATATGTTGGAGTGTTTGTGTGTGGCTGTAAACACTTTTTCTCTTCAACATGGAGTCTCTTGTAATTTCTGAGCAAAAACTACCTAACTTACCTTGTTAATAGGATTTGTAGGTCACTTGCACAAATTCTTTAAAATGAAGTTCTCCGTGAAAACCACCTGTCATCTGGTTCAGTCTGCTTGTTAAATTTACGTTTTTTTTTTTGAAGTCTTTTAAAAATTGTCATATGACTTGATTTATTGTCATTGAACTTCAGAATTGGAAGACACTTTCAAGGTCCTACCTTTTAAAGAGAAGGCAGGGGCTGGTCTGGGTGCTGGTGCTTAAGTTCTGGCACTCTGCAGTGCAGGGTTGGCAGGTTCGGATCCTGGGTGAGGACCTACACATGCCTCATAAGCCATGCTGTGGCAGTGTCCCACATACAAAACAGAGGCAGATTGGCACAGGTGTTAGCTCAGTGACAATCTTCCTCAGCTAAAAGAGGAAGATTGGCATCAGATGTTAGCTCAGGACCAAGCTTCCTCACCAAAAAATTTTAAAAAATAAAAAAGAGGAGGAAACAGGCCAGGTGAGCAGTGTGAGAGCTGGAACTGATCATGGAAATGGAAGCAAGCCTACACCTGTGTTAGCATTGTGTGATCTTCAGAGAGACTACCCTTGAAGAGCACAATGGTTTTCGTGTTGTAACCAATTTATTCTGTAATCTTTATTGTTCTTTAATTTTTTCATTTTTCTTGGCCACATCAATTGCAATTGCAAGACTCTGCTGCATTTACATAGGAGGCAGCATGGTGCAGTGGAAAGGCATGGGCTCTGGAGTCACACAGGGGCAGTATTGTATATTAGACAAGTCTCTTCACTGGCCTCAGCTTCTTCCTTTCGACTATTTTTTCCTTTCCAACAAATCTTTATGGAATGGTTCCTCTAGGGAATGAATATAGTTTCTGCTCTCTTAGAAATTTTAGTCTGTTAGGGAGAGACAAATAAGTGTAAGATGCTTTTCGGGGAGAGGTCCTGGTGTTATAAGAAAATAAAATAGAAGGATTTGACAAAGTCAAGATTTTGAGCTCTATGTCCTAGATACTGTTATGGGGCCTTACTTGAATTAATGTATCAGGATGTTTGCAACAGCCATATAATCCCCATGTACAGATGAAGAAATTGAGGCACAAAGTGTTATGTAACTTGCTCAAAACTACAGAACTAATAAGTGGCAGAGCTAGGATTTAGAACTCCAGAACATGCATTCTTAATCATACAATACTGCCTAAAGTAAGGGAGTGTTTTCCTTTAGAAGTGAAAATTGAAACAAGTTTTGAAGGACAATGTAACTTTTCTAGGCAAAGAGAGAAGAGATGAGTATTATATGTGAGAGAGCAGCACATGCAAAGGCCCTGGGGCCAGAAGGAATGACAAGATAGAACAACTAAGAAAAGCCTTCTGAAGCTCTGGTACAGAGACTAGATGGTGCTGGGGAGGTAGGTAAGAGTCACACCATGTTGGGCCTTGTAGACCATGCTATTACTCGTACAGCATTACTCGTTCATATTAGGTTTGTTCTTTATCTTATAGCAATGGGAAGCCATTCATGTTGGAGGTGGGAAGGATTATACTGATGTATTTTAGATTGGTGGGGCTAAGACAGAGGAAAGTTATTGTACTTACTGCTATACACTTGTTGTACACTTACTGTACATTATATAAGTTTTGGTTTTTCCTACCCGGTTTCTTCCTTTTAATGTATTGGCAGAGACTGCATCTTGTCTACTTCTGTGTTCTTGGCACACTGTTTGACACAATAATAGGTGCTCAATGTGTGACTGTACTGATTGGAGTTAGGTGTTTGCCAGTGAAGACTTCCTCCTGGAGGTGGAAGAATCTCTGAAGTTCACTGTCGCTTTAGGGGAACTTGAGCTGCTGGGTAGCTCCTCTCTGTGCTTCTCTTCTGTGAACTTGAAGTGTGCTCCACTGAGTCTGTATTTGAAGCAGAACTTTTGGAAGATTTTATTCCTGCCAATTCTCTCTCCACCCCTGCAAACCATTTGGTTGGTTGGAAAGCAGACTGCTAATTCTCAACTGTAGTCTAGAGAATTCTAATCATTCTTTGAAGCCAATTAACAGAATTTGTTTGCTTTTAGGATATATGTAGAGTGCACATTTTAGTCTTTCCTTATTTATTTTGTGCTTTTTAAACATATGTTGGTTAAATACCTAGTTTTTTCTTCTGTGTACATTTTTCAGTGGCTCCAGGATGTTGGGTTTAAGGTAATTGCTATAGTTTATTGAGCTTTTATACGCTTTATATGGTTTTTATATGTTATCTCTTATCCATGTAGTAACTAGGTACAGAAGCCCAGTTTTGCAGAAGAGGAAACAAAAGCTCAGAGCAGTTAAGTAACTTGCTCAAGGACCCAACTGGCTGAGGTAGAATTTGCACCTTGATGGTGGGATACCAAAGGCTTGCTTTTCCGAGTACAGACTGTCTCTGATTGGAGTGGTGTCATTATATGAAGCATTCATGACGCTTGACTGCTTAAGCTCTGTGTTCCTTAAAATCCATGATTTTCTTTGCTAGCCATGGAAAAGAATGGTTGAACATATCCTAATGCTTTAGAATTGCCCAGAGGTAAATCTTTGCAACATGCTGATGGATTTCTGACAATCATTTGGGAAAAAAATCTTCTAAGATTATTACAGAAACCAGTTTCTGGTATAATAAAATGCTTTTGGATACTCCTGTATTTATACATTTACTTTTTGGATTTTATTCTAAAGAGGTTCAGAGCAGAGGAGTGATTGGTAAAACCCTTTTCTAAATAAAGGGGAAAGATGGTGACATTTTTGATCAAGAGAGTGAAGGAAAAGGAGTTGTTTAAATGATTTCAATTAAAAAAAATGTGGGTAATTGGGAGAACAGGGATGAAAAAGGAAATTTGGGAAGGGAAATTTTCTTTTTGGGGGGTAGAAATGTAGTTTTTCATTTTAGGTATCTGGAGTTAGATGACTACAAGAGTCTTATTGAATTTGCAGGAAGAAAGGGAAAGCAATGGCTGGTTTTTGGGTCAGTGATCTGATAAATTGAATAAATACTCAATCTTATTATCCTAAATTAGGATCTGGAAGAAGGAAGAAGAGAATAGGATTTAGAGGAATGGCTTGAGAGGAGATGGTATAGCATTTACTCGTTCATTTATCTAAAGAATTATCCATCCATTCAAAAAGTGTGTGGGGCATCTACTAAGTGTCTGGCACTGTGGTGTGCACTGAGGAGACCAGAAGAAATGAAAATATGTTCCTTCACTGGGTCCCTGGAGTAGACAGGTCAAGGGATAAAGACTGAAGGAAGAATTTGATAAGGTCTTTGGTCTTTAATGAGAATAATTTCAGTAGCATGATAAAGTATCATATGCGGAAATATTGTTTTGAAGATACTCTCCAATAGTGAAACAAATAGGTATTTTTTTTGGAAAATGAGGATAGTATATGATTAAAAAATTAGTTTATTTTAAATGCTTATTGACTTTCACTTAAAAAAATCATAAACTGTGGTGGGATCAATATAGTAAGATCAAAATAAAAGTGAATTTCAAAAGTGTTGGAAGATGTAGACATAATTTCAGTCAGGAAAACTAATACAGCATCCATGGGACACACCTGGTGGCTTAGAACAACACAAATTTATTCTCTCACAGTTGTGGAGGCTAGAAGTCTGAAATCAAGATGTCAGCAAGGCCATGCTCCTTCTGCAGGCTCTAGTGAAGAATCCTGCCTTGTCTCTTTGAGCTTCTGGTGGCTCCGGGCATTCCTCGGCTTGTGGCTGTATCACTCTAGTCTCTGCCTCTGACCTTGCAAGGCCTTCTCTTCTTTCTCCCTGTGTGTCCTCTCTTCTTCTTTCTTTTATAAGGACAGTTGTTGGATTTGGGGCCATGACACTTTCCAGTATGATTTCATCTCAAGACCCTTTTTCTAAAAATGGTCACATTCACAAGTTCCAGGATGTGCTACATCATTTTGGGGCCACTGTTCAACCCACTACACCTCTATGTGCCAGACACTGTTTAGTGGTGGGGATATAATAGTGAATGTTTCTGCCCTCCTTGTAGTTATATTTGAGTAGAGGAGACTGACAGTATTCTCATAAATACATAAGTTCAAAGAGTGGTAAGTGCTCTGAAAGGAAAAAACATAAGGTAATGGGATAGAGTGGTGGTGGTGTTGGATGAGGGGTTACCTAAGGAAAACGGGAGACATTTCTGAGCATATGGCATTTGACCAGAAAACTGACCCAGCCTACCTTGTGATGATCTGGGGGACTGTCATTCTAAGGGAAGGCCAAGGCAAAAGCTCTGAGGTGAGATTGCGTTTGGTATAATCAGGGGATGGATGTGGTCAGTGTGGTTGGAGTGAAGTGAATGAGGAGGGGAATGCTAGGTGATGAGGTAGGCAGGACAGTCTTGTAGGGGCTTGTATTTGAGACGTAGCCTATTGATGGGAGTCCATTGGAGGTTTTTAAGCAAACTGGATTTATGTTTTGGAAAGACCTCTCTGACTGCTGTGTGGAGAATGTCCTAGTGGGGGCAGGGGTGGGAAGCAGGGAGACCAGTCAGGAGGCTGCTGTAGAAGTTCGAGGTAGAGATAATGGTCGGGCGTTAGTGCTGGCGTTGGTGAGAGCTAGCAAGACTTTTGATATGTTTTGGAACTAGAGCCAGTAGTACTTGTTGGGTTATAAGGGAGATGTAAAGAACGAGAGGAATCAAGGACCTTTGAAAAGGTAGACACAAAAGGCCACATATTGTATGATTCCATTGATATGAAATGTCCAGAATAGGCAGAGCCATAGAGACAGAAAGTAGTTCAGTGTTTGCCAGGGGCTGGGGGAAAGGGGTCGATGGGAGAGACTGCTGACAACTAAGGGCTTTCTTTTTGGGGTGCTGAAAAAACATTCCAGAGTCAGATAGTGGTGATAATTCCACAACCTTGTGAATATACTAAAAGTCACTGAGTTGTCTTCTTTAAAAGAATGTTTTGTTTTTCTTTTCCTCCCCAGATCCCACCAGTACATAGTTGTATATTTTAGTTGTGGGTCGTTCTAGTTGTGGCATGTGGGACGCTGCCTCAGCATGGCCTGATGAGCGGTGCCGTGTCCGCGCCCAGGATCCGAACTGGTGAAACCCTGGGCCACCGAAGCGGAGTGCGGGAACTTAACCACTCGGCCACGGGGCCGGCCCCTAAGGAATGAGTTTTATGGTTTGTGAATTATATCGCAATTAAAAAAAAAAGTGACCCTTAAGTTGTTGACCTAAGCCGCTGGGTGTGGTAAGTTCTTTGTGATAGGGAAGGCTGAGGCTTGGGACGGAAGATCAAGACAATTGTTACATTAAAATAATTTGATTGAATTTATAAAACATAGAGCAGTGGGTGATCTCATTTGTTGTTTGTGGGGTCACGTAATGAATGTGTTAAAGGAGAAGTAGTGAGAAAACACCTTCTCAGGTTCATAGATGATTCTGGTGTTACTGAAAATGGGAAAGGCGGAGGAAAGCTGTGTACACATTTAGTCATCAAAGTGCCTTCAAATGATTCTCATTTTTACAGCTGAGGTAAGTAACTTGCCCAAGGTCGCACAACAGTTAAGTGGTAGATTGAGGATTCAAACTCAGATCTGAGTCAACACCTTTGTTATACCATATTAGCAAACTTAGTAAAAAGAGAAATGGCAAATTTATACATCTTGGGCACAAAAACTAGTCTGAGCTTCATAGCAGTCATGGAAAAGAGGGAGGTGGTAGGTCATAGAGCTGTCCCTGTCTTATAGTAAGGAGCCTTCGTTCTTCAGGACAAACAAGCCTTGTCCTGGCGTTGAATGCATAGAATACATTATATAAGGGCAACTAGCAATCCAATAAATAACTTCTTTGTTACTTGTTTTACGCAAAAATACAGTGATATTTCCCATCTCATTGGTTGCTGTTAATCTGGCACTTTGTGCAAGTTATAGTTGTGTGAAACAGTTCTGTGGAGGTGGGATGGTTAGGTTTCCTAGAAGCAGAGCCTGAAAGGGATTTTGTGCAGGTAGTGGTCAAGAGAAGAGTGAAGGAAGGAGGATAGAGCAGGGGGAAAAAGCTGAGCAAGGATGGGGTCCCAGCTGGAAACTAGCTTCAGTGTCATCCCCCAGGGGAGCTCTGGAGCAGTGGTTCTCAAAGTGGGGACCACAGCCAGCTTGTCAGAAATGCAGATTTTTCTGGGCCCTCCAGACCTGCCAAGTTAGGAACAGAGGAGGTGGAGCCCAGCACAGTGAGGTCTGAGAAGCACTGCTGCAGATCAGCCCTGTCGAATGAAAGTACAATGCGAGCTGCAAATGTAATTTAAAATTTACTAGCACTCACCTTAAAAAGGTGAAATTAATATTGATATATTTTATTTAATCCAATATATTAAAAATACTATTTTGACATGTAAATATAAAAATTAATGAGGTCTTTTTTTTGTGTTTAGTCTTCAAATCTGGTGTGTATTTTACACTTGGAGCACACTGGAATTTGGACTGGCACATTTCAAGTGCTTGGTAGCCACGTGTGGCTAGTGGCTGCCATATTGGACAGCCAACTCTAAAGCTCAGATTGCACTACCAAATTGGTCACACGTTGAGGTGAGGGGGCCCACCTTTTGAGCCCCAGGTCAGTCATTGGCTGTGAGGTGGGGAGAGGGGTAGCTCCCTGGCTTGATGGAGAACTCCTGTCTGGTTGAGGTAGATGGGCCAGACTAGGGAGCAGGTGTGTGCTATGAGTAGTCAGCACACCAGCTGGGAACGCGGTGCTGACTGGCAAAGAGGCTCTGAATGGACACCAACAGCATACGCTACAAGTGGGGTGGGAGGAATGGCCTGGTAGGGGAGCTGTGGTGGAATGATGAAGTTTTAGAGTTGAGGAATGTAGTTTCCTGGTGCTCTAGCTTACTATGGAGGCAGAGCCAGAGAATCTTGAGATTTGATCGTTTCTCTCCAGTATTAGGTATTTTGCTTAGCTTTTAACAGAAGGTCTTGGCTGACAGTTAAAGGTTGGGATGGCTAGTGAGGTTCAGAAGACTAGATAGTCACTGTCTGTTTGAAAGAAAAGCTGTGCTTAAGTGAAAAACCCTGACTTACATTAGTGTTTTTAGAAGGCATTCTGTCAGAAGGTCACTCTGGGTCTGTTAAAATGCTGAAATAAAGACTCAGCTGCTGTCCCGAGCTCTGTGCCGTGAAACGTGAAAGAGAGGACCTGTGCTCAGAAATTTTGAAGATGAAGCACTAATGTTGACTTTTACTGTGATAAGATGATGTCATGGCTCTATTAATCCAGTTTTGAGGATAGTTTCTTCTTTGAGGTAGAATGCATCCTGATGATGAATTACTCTGGCAATGGAATTGTTTTAGTATTATTCCCCTGAATGCTACTGTGGATATGTTAAGAATAACAGTAGTTATGTGTTTTGCAGAATTAGTGTTTAGATTGTTCTTTGACATAATTCCTACTGGATTTACCAGTTTGGGCTTTCATATGAGGTCATGTGTAGAATGTGAAAATAGATGCTATCTGAGCTTAGAAAAGGATATTCAGTTCCCTGTTGTTCCAACAATGGCTAGAAGGCATGCATCCATTTTGTCTAAGAGCTATACCATTTCCCCCTTTTTTGGTTAATAGTTATTGTGTGCTTACTGTAACGTATGCAAAACTGTGCTAGGCATTTTGCACACTCTGATTTAATCCTCATAGCAGCCTTATGTCCTAAGTAAGTACTGTTATTATGTCGAGTTTACATGAGGAAATGTCCTATATATTTAAGAAATGTCAGAGCCAACATTTGAACCCAGGTCCGAATCTGTCTGAGTCTGGACCAGTGCTCTTAATTACTACATTATTACTCTAATGGTAACTCTCAAATGGTCTGGTATAATTTTAAGAAAGAAGGGGAGAACGGCATAATTGGATTTAGTTTTTGGGTAATATCTTACGTTTCATTGTTGCTTTACAGTTTATCAAGGCTGATTTGGTCCTTTACCACCTCTGTAGGAAAGCATGGGAAGTGTCGTCACCTACATCTTATAGATGGAAACTAGGATCCAGAGAAATTATTTGCTCAATGTTACGTAGCTACGAAGCAGTGGAGCAAAGAGTTGACCCAGGTCTTGTGACTCTGAGGTCATGTTACTTCCCATGTGCCACGCTCTTAGCAGGGATTTCCTTTCTAAGTGTGGAAAATGTAGGAAATCTTTATTCTTGCAGAAGAGAACCAATGGCACTATGTTGTTGGGAAGTCATTTTGCACTTACAGCCCTTTCTCTTTTTGGCTCTGGTAGGCTAAACAGTCTTTATAGATGGAGTTGATTAAAGTTTTTCCTAGAATGCCTGTTGCTAGGAAGTGTCTTAAAAGAATTTTGGACTGGGCTTGTAGCCAGTTTGTGATATGCTTAACAAAACCAATATGTTAAAATTCTGTGTGGAGGTCCAAATTAGCAGATTTCTACAAGCTTGTTTTGTGCATTAAAAAAATTTTCTGTTGTAGCTCTACAAAATTGCCTAATGTTTGACCTATATTCTTTATAAGTTTGAACTTTTCATGAAGGTCCGCCAGGAGTAAACAGGAACAGAGAGCCTTTGTGGGGCCGACTGCAGATCAGTGCAGACTGGCTGGGGGACTCGCCCAGACCCTTGTTTCTGGGTAGCAGTTGTTCTGTTGTTATGGTTCTGTCTGCTTGTACCATTTCCACTTCTAGTTACTTGGCTAACCAGGGGCGTCTGTGTTTTTAAAAGTTTGGGGTGCATTATCACAAATTCACACGTGTACACACTGTATGCTTTCCTTTTTGATAATGGTGGCAAAATACAGTCTGTTAGATCTTCAGAATCAATTTTTTTGGAATCAATTTTTAAATAGTAATAAAAAGATTCTGAAAAACCAGTTTGATCAGTCACATGTGCTACAGCGCCTACGTTTTGTCCAGGTGTAACTTGTAGTAGAGTTCATTAGTTTTAAGAACTGTGTGGTGTAGACGTTTTTTATTCTAGTTTTATGTTGTTGGTAGTTTTCTCAAAGTAAATGTAGTTTACATTGAGTCAGCTGACCCAAGCCTTTCTCAGAGCTTGGCCACTTAGAAATTTCCGAATTGTTCTGGGACAGAAACTCTCTCCCCTATTGGGCCAAATTTAGCTTAGTCCATTCTTCATGAGCCCATCTAATGAGATAGAGTCCTGAGGTTTTTATTCCAAAAGGTATCCTAGAAACTTAATGCGTAATTCAGATTTATTGAAATCTATGAAACTAGCTCTATTTCTGCCAAGTAGCTCTGCGTGTTTGTCATTCTCAGAGTGATTCACCAGTGAGATCTGAGTCCCCATATTCTTGGCCCACATGTTCAGTTTGGATTATCTCCGTAATTCAACTTCAGTAATAGCCAGAGGCTTGCACACGTTAGATACCCCGGTCCTCATCTCTTGTTTTTTTAGTAATAGTGGTTTAGGTTAGTAAGGGAACTTAGAGGACAGTCATCTAAGCTTTCATTTCTTAGCAGAGAGCAGAAGGGTTTGCTCAAGTCATGGAAATAGTGTCAGGCTGAGTTAGGATTAGAACTCAGGTCCCTTGATTTCCTCTCTCAGTTCTCTCCCAGGTGGTATGCTGCTTTTGGAAGCGTTCCCTTCCCCAGACATAAACATCACTGTTTATTCTCTCTCTCCAAAGCTAATTAGAATGCCTAAAATGTCCATCTCAGGTTGTGTTTTTCTCTAGAGGACACCCATTTGGTTTTTGCCGCCAGGAGTAAGTTATACCCTTTAATTGGTAGTGATTAAACACTCATCTATGATTTTGCCTTTTGTAAAAGGATATGTTGACATGTTGCTGGGATAGACCATTATGTGCCTGACAGTATTAGGGAGAATTTGTGAAAATGTAAACTACTTTGTTGTTCTATTTTGTAGAATTGAGAGGAAGCTGTTATGCCATTTACTTTCTCATGTAAATATTCTGCTGCTACCTTGCAGCAGAATAAGTGTGAGAAATTCCCAGGTAGCTTTTGCTTTTTTAAATTCTTAGTGTTTGTTTTCTGCATTGGCTGAGGCTCTAAACACTAGACATGATTTTTAGGGGAAGGATTATTTGTTAAGTTCAATATAGGAGTAAAGTGGCTAAATTATAGCTATTCTGCTGAAAGCAGTGGAAGACTGAATTTTTATTTGAACACAGGGAGTGGTGAGACCTTGGTAAATTGTTTTCTCATCCGAAATCATATCTTCGCATAGACAATGGTGTTAATGTGGGTGGTACCGTTATTTTTATTATTTCAAAATAAAAAAATTCAGAATGCTTTGAATAGATCTATGCATAAACCTTGTAACCATTACAGCCTAGCTCTGTGACTTTTGAAAAATTAAAATTCTCAAGACTCATTTTTCTAATTTTGTTTTTGCTTGAGGAAGATTTGGCCTGAGCTAACATCTGTGCCAGTTTTCCTCTATTTTGTATGTGGGTCACCACCACAATATGTCTGTCTGCCAATGAGTGCTGTAGGTCTGCACCTGGGAACCTAACCCGGGCCACCGAAGTGGAGCGTGCCGAACTTAACCACTGGGCCAGGAGGTCAGCCCCTCATTTTTCTCATTCTCAAAATTAGGGCTAATACTCTTGAACTCATAGGGATGCTTGAAGGAATGTGAGAGAGTTTTGGCCTTAAAAGGGGCACAGTAATCAAGTTAATTTTCTTCCATTCCCAATTCATTGTTCTTCTCTGCTCTTTACTTGGTAGTGTGAAGGCTTTATTCTGTGAAGTGTATCTTTCATATCTATTACCTTCACTTTTTTTTGTTTTTTTTAAAGGACACGAATTTTTTTTGTTGTTTGCTTTTTTTATTAAGATTATGATAGTTTACAACTTTGTGAAATTTCAGTTGTACCTTATTGTTAGTCATGTTGTGGGTACACCACTTCACCCTTTGTGCCCTCCCCCCACACCCCCCTTCCCCTGGTAACCACCAATCAGTTCTTCTTGTCTATATGTTAACTTCCACCTATGAGTGGAGTCATACAGAGTTCGTCTGTCTCTGTCCAGCTTATTTCACTGAACATAATGCCCTCAAGGTCCATCCATGTTGATGTGAATGGGATGATTTTGTCCTTTTTTATGGCTGAGTAGTATTCCATTGTGTATATATATATATATATATATATATATATATATATATATATATACCCTATCTTCTTTATCCAATCATCAGTTGCTGGGCATTTAGGTTGGTTTCATGTCTTGGCTATTGTAAATAATGCTGCGATGAACATGGGGTGCATGGGACTCTTGGAATTGCTGATTTCAGGTTCTTAGGATAGATACCCAGTAGTGGGATGGGTGGGTCATAAGATGTTTCTATTTTTAACTTTTTGAGAAATCTCCATACTGTTTTCCATAGTGGCTGCACCAGTTTGCATTCCCACCAGCAGTGTATGAGGGTTCCTTTTTCTCCACAACCTCTCCAACATTTGTCATTCTTGGTTTTGGATATTTTTGCCATTCTAACAGGTGTAAGGTGATATCTTAGTGTAGTTTTGATTTGCATTTCCCTGATGATTAGTGATGATGAGCATCTTTTCATGTGTCTACTGGCCATCCTTATATCTTCTTTGGAGAAATGTCTGTTCATGTCCCCTGCCCATTTTTTGATCGGGTTGTTTGATTTTTTGTTGTTGAGCTGTTTGAGTTCTTTATATATTACGGAGATTAACCCTTTGTCGGATAAGTAACTTGTAAATATTTTTTCCCAATTAGTGGGCTGTTTTTTTGTTTCAATCCTGTTTTCCCTTGCCTTGAAGAAGCTCTTTAGTCTGATGAAGTCCCATTTGTTTATTCTTACAATTGTTTCCCTCGTCTGAGGAGTCATGGTGTCCGAAAAGATTCTTTTGAAACTGATGTCAAAGAGTGTACTGCCTATATTTTCTTCTAGAAGACTTATTGTTTCAGGCCTGATCTTTAGGTCTTTGATCCATTTTGAGTTTATTTTGGTGAATGGTGAAAAAGAATAGTCAGTTTTCGTTCTTTTACATGTGGCTGTCCAGTTTTCCCAGCACCATTTTTGAAGAGACTTTCTTTTCTCCATTGTAGGCCCTCAGCTCCTTTGTCAAAGATAAGCTGTCCATAGATGTGTGGTTTTATTTCTGGGCTTTCAATTCTGTTCCATTGATCTGTGCACCTGTTTTTGTACCAGTACCATGCTGTTTTGATTACTGTAGCTTTGTAGTATGTTTTGAAATCAGGGATTGTGATGCCTCCAGCTTTGTTCTTCTTACTCAGGATTGCTTTAGCAATTCGGGATTTTTTCTTGCCCCACATGAATTTTAGGATTCTTTGTTCAATTTCTGTAAAGAATGACATTGGGATTCTGATTGGGATAGCGTTGAATCTGTAGATTGCTTTAGGTAGTATGGACATTTTAACTATGTTTATTCTTCCAATCCGTGTGCGTGGAATGTCTTTCCATCTCCTTATGTCGTCATCAATTTCTTTCAGGAAAGTCTTGTAGTTTTCATTCATTTCACTTCCTTGGTTAAATTTACCCCAAGGTATTTTATTCTTTTTGTTGCGATTGTGAATGGGATTGAGTTCTTGAGATCTTTTTCTGTTAGTTCATTGTTAGAGTATAGAAATGCTACGGATTTATGTATGTTGATTTTTATACGCTGCAACTTTGCTGTAGCTGTTGATTGTTTCTAATAGTTTTCCTATGGATTCTTTGGGGTTTTCTATATACAAGATCCTGTCATCTGCAAACATCAAGAGTTTTACTTCTTCATTGCCTATTTGGATTCCTTTTATTTCTTTTTCCTGCCCAATTGCTCTGGCCAACACCTCCAGTACTGTGTTGAATAGGAGTGGTGAAAGTGGGCATCCTTGTCTTGTTCCTGTTCTCAGAGGGATGGCTTTCAGTTTTTGTCTCTTGAGTATGATGTTGGCTGTAGGTTTGTCATATATGGCCTTTATTATGTTGAGGTACTTTCCTTCTGTACCCAGTTTATTGAGGGTTTTTTATCATAAATGGATGTTGGATCTTGTTGAATGCTTTCTCTGCATCTATTGAGATGATCATGTGGTTTTTGTTTCTCATTTTGTTAATGTAGCGTATCACGTTGATTGACTTGCGGATGTTGAACCATCCCTGTGTCCCTGGTATAAATCCCACTTCATCATGATGTGTAATCTTTTTGATGTATTGCTGTATTTGGCTTGCCAGAATTTTGTTGAGGATCTTTGCATCTATGTTCATCAGTGATCTTGGCCTGTAGTTTTCCTTCTTTGTGTTGTCCTTGTCAGGTTTGGGGATCAGAGTGATGTTGGCTTCAAAGAATGTGTTAGGGAGTGCTCCATCTTCCTCAATTTTCTGGAATAGTTTGAGAAGGATAGGTATTAAATCTTCTTTGAATGTTTGGTAGAATTCTCCAGAGAAGCCGTCTGGTCCTGGACTCTTATTTTTGGGGAGGTTTTTGATTACTATTTCTATTTCTTTACTTGTGATTGGTCTATTCAGATTCTCTATTTCTTCCTGATTCGGTTTGGGGAGGTTGTAAGAGTCTAGGAATTTATGCATTTCTTCTAGGTTGTTCAATTTGTTGACATATAGTTTTTCCTAGTATTCTCTTATGATCCCTTGTATTTCTTCAGTATCCGTTGTGATTTCTCCTCTCTCATTCCTAATTTTATTTATTTGAGACTTCTCTCTTTTTTTTTTTTGTGAGTCTGGCTAAGGGTTTGTTGATTTTGTTAATTTTTTCGAAGAACTAACTCTTTGTTTCATTGATCCTTTCTACTGTCTTTTTTGTTTCAATATCGTTTATTTCTTCTCTAATTTTTGTTATTTCCCTCCTCCTACTGACTTTGGGCTTTGTTTGTTCTTCTTTTTCTAATTCTGTTAGGTGTCATTTGAGGTTGCTTATGTGCGATTTTTCTTGTTTATTGAGGTGGGCCTGTATTGCAATGAATTTCCCTCTTAGGACTGCTTTTGCTGCGTCCCAAATGAGTTGGTATGGCATGTTTCCATTTTCATTTGTCTCCAGATAATATTTGATTTCTTCAATAATCCATTGTTTGTTCAGTAGCATGTTGTTTAGTCTCCACATTTTTGCCCCTTTCCCAGCTTTATTCTTGTAGTTGATTTCTAGTTTCATAGCATTATGATCAGAAAAGATGCTTGATATTATTTCAACTCTCTTGTATTTATTGATGCTTGCTTTGTTTCCCAGAATATGGTCTATCCTTGAGAATGTTCCATGCGCACTTGAGAAGAATGTGTAACCTGCTATTTTTGGATGAAATGTTCTATATGTATCTATTAAGTCCATCTGGTCTAATTTTTCATTTAATTCTATAATTTCCTTGTTGATATTCTGTCTGGATGATCTATCTATTGGTGTTAATGGGGTGTTTAGGTCCCCTACTATTATTGTATTGTTGTTGATATCTCCTTTTAGTTCTCTTAAGAGTTGCTTTACAAATTTTGGTGCTCCTGTGTTGGGTGTGTATATATTTATAAGTGTTACGTCATCTTGGTGGAGTGTCCTTTTTATCATTATATAGTGCCCCTCTTTGTCTTTCGTTATCTGTTTTGCTTTGAAGTCTACTTGGTCTGATATTAGTATAGCGACACCTGCTTTCTTTTGTTCACTATTAGCTTGGAGTATTGTCTTCTATCCCTTCACTCTGAGTCTGTGTTTGTCTTTGGGGCTGAGGTGTGTTTCCTGGAGGCAGCATATTGTTGGGTCTTGTTCTTTGATCCATCTTGCCCCTCTGTGTCTTTTGATTGGAGAGTTCAATCCTTTTACATTTAGAGTGATTATCGAAATGTGGGGGCCTCCCGCTGCCATTTTATCTCTTGTTTTCTGGTTCTCTTGCATTTCCTTTGTTTCTCATTCCATGATTTTTGGATTACTAATTCAGGTATGTAAATTTCTGTATTGGGTTTGTCTTATTTGTAATTTGTGTCTTTATTCTCATTTGTTTAGTGGTTACCAGGTGGTTTGTATAAAACATCTCAGATGAGATAGTCCATTTTCTGATAGCCTCTTATTTCCTTGAATTAAAACATTCTATCCCTTTTCTCTTCCCCCTCTAGGTTATTATTCTCAGATTTTTTTAATCTCTTATTTCTTGTGTTGTGAGTTTGTGGTTAAAATGACAGAGTCATGTTTATTCTTGGTGTTTCCCTTCCTTTTATCTTTAATGTTTTATTTAACTTTTGCTAACCTGTTCTGATGGAGAACTGCTACTTTCTGTTATTGTCCTTCTACTTATCTGCTTTGCTCTTGGTTTTGTAACCCCTTTCCTTTTTTTGATTTTTCAGGTATGAGGGTTTTCCTGAGCATTTCTTGAAGAGGAGATTTTGTGGCAATGAACTCCCTTAACTTTTGTTTATCTGGGAAAGTTTTTATTTCTCCATCGTATTTGAAGGATATTTTCACTGGGTAGAGTATTCTTGGCTGCAGGTTTTTGTCCTTCAGAGTTTTGAATATATCATTCCACTCTCTTCTAGCCTGTAAAGTTTCTGTTGAGAAATCTGCTGATATCCTTATGGGGGTTCCTTTGTAGGTTATTTTCTTGTGCCTGGCTGCCCTTAGTATTTTCTCTTTGTCATTGACTTTTGCCAGCTTCACTACTATATACCTTGGGGTTGGTCTTCTTACATTGATAAAGTTTGGAGATCTATTGGCTTCTGTCACATGAAGTTCTATCTCTCTCCCCAGGTTTGGGAAGTTCTCAGCCATTATTTCTTTGAACAGGCTTTCTGCCCCCTTCTACTCTTCTCCCTCTGGTATACCTATAATCCTTATCTTGCATCTCCTAATTGTGTCTGATAATTCTCGGAGTGTTTTCTTCATTTCTTTTTAGTCTTAGTTCTCTCTCCTCCTCTGCCTGCAGCATTTCTATATTCCTGTCCTCCAAATTGCTAATTCTGTCCTCCATATTATCAGTCCTACTGTTCAGAGAGTCCAGATTTTTCTTACTCTCCTCCATTGTGTTCTTCATTTCCAGTATTTCTGTTTGGTTCTTCTTTATGGTATCAAGCTCTTTTGTGACATAGCTCCTGAACTCGTTGAGTTGTCTATCTGTATTCTCTTTTAACTCAGTGAGTTTTTTAATAATGGCTGTTTTGAAGCCATCATCATTTAGGTTATAGATTTCATTGTCTTTGGGATTGTTTTCTGGGTATTTGTCATTTTCCTTCTGTTCTGGAGATTTAATATATTTTTTCATACTGCTTGATGGCGTAGATTTGTGCCTCCGCATAGAGATACAGTTTAGTTACTGCTTCCACTTGTTTCTACTGGTGTGTCGGGGG
Source organism: Equus caballus (assembly GCF_041296265.1). Classification (NCBI taxonomy): domain Eukaryota; kingdom Metazoa; phylum Chordata; class Mammalia; order Perissodactyla; family Equidae; genus Equus; species Equus caballus. The sequence continues at coordinate 89,559,662 of NC_091700.1, forward strand.
GAGCAGCTGTTTAGATTACACCAACCAGGAACCCTCTCAGCTGTTGCTAACTGGGCCTGGGCCCCTCCTCGTAGTCTCAGTGGTCCTCTGGGGTCCCTCTTCAGCTGTGGGCTCAGTCGTAAGGGTGCTTCAGACTGCTGGTGCCTACTGTTGCAGACCGCCTAGATGTGCTCCCTCCTTAGGGTCTGCAGTGGTGTTATGGGCTTTCCCAGCGGCCGGGAGCAGGATCACCTATATTTGCAGCTCTGTCACTGTCGGAGCCCACAAAATCTCACTTGTCCACTATAGGCCACAGCAGAGCTATGGGTATCTTCTGCTGTTTGTGGTTAGCTCACCTAGCTATGCTACTTTTTCCCCTGGGCCTTCCACCCTTGTGATTGCTGGGCAGGATCTCTCTACTATTGCTGTGCAGAGGCTTTCGCTGAGGCTGCTGTGAGACTTTAGCTTTCCTCCCGGGCCATGGAGCCGGGCTGCTGGAACTCCACCCAGCCCCAGTCCTCTCCCAGGGGATCTCCGGGAGCCCCTTGCCCTGTCTGGGGGACATCCGGAGTCTGTGAGTCCAGTGGTGGCTGGCTGACTGCTGCCCTGCCCAGGATTCTCCTCGGGACCCTCCTGGTGTTCTGAATGCTGGGTGGGGCCTCTCCACTAATGGCGAGCAGAGGCTTTCCCTGCTGCTGGTGCAGGACCCTGGAGTTTCCCTCTGGGCTTAGGTGTAATCGTGGGGGGCTTAGGTAGGGCTGTAGTCACCTGTTTCCACCATCGCTTCTCTGGTGTACACACACTCCTGCCCTTGGTGTGTGGCGATGCTATGGGGGAGTCTGCTGGAAGAAAGCCGCTTGCAGGTACTAGGCTGTTCGGGGGCCAGGGGTCGGAGAGTTTTCACCTATCTCCACCTCCTCCTGGGGGGAGGTCTGTCCGCCTTCCGATGTATAGCAGCACGGGTCTCTCAGGCGTCCTGAGATGCTATATGGATATCCTTTTTTAAGCGATGAATGTCCAATTAGTTGTAGATTCGAAGGGGGAGAGACAAAGAAGACTACTCACTCCGCAATCTTCGTGACGTCTCTTATTACCTTCACTTTTGTGTAAAGATTACATTTTGTAATTTGGAGCTTGATTCTTTAAAAAAAATAATTGTACAAATATTTGAATTCATTTTAAGATGTTGCTATAGAAACATTTTGCTTCTTATTTGAGTTGTTCTCTTAGAAAGTTCTAAGAGGTTACGGTATCTATTGCCTTTTGCTCCTCACCCCCCCCCCCCTTTTTTTTTGGTCCAGCTTTATCAGTAACTACTGGGTAAATTATTCTCTTAAACTTTGGCTGTAATTTTCATTAGTGATTATTCTTAATGTTTTAAAGCCTTAAGATACACTTTCTCCACAAACATTTGTATTAGAACAATAGAAACATAATGAGTTAGAAGTGAACTTGATTATTAGTATTGCCTTTTCACTTTTGTCTGCCAAACCACTTTTTTTTTTTTTTTAAAGATTTTATTTTTTCCTTTTTCTCCCCAAAGTCCCCCAGTACATAGTTGTATATTGTTCGTTGTGGGTCCTTCTAGTTGTGGCACATGGGACGCCGCCCCAGCGTGGTTTGATGAGCAGTGCCATGTCCGCGCCCAGGATTCGAACCAACGAAACACTGGGCCGCCTACAACGGAGTTCGCGAACTTAACCACTCGGCCACGGGGCCAGCCCCCCCAAACCACTTTTATACCAGAAAAAGTAAAATAAAAAATCATATTCAGGGGCCAGCCCGGTGGCACAGTGGTTAAGTGTGCACGTTCTGCTTCGGTGGCCTGGGGTTCGCTTGTTCGGATCCTGGGTGTGGACTTATGCACTGCTTGTCAAGCCATGCTGTGGCAAGCGTCCCACATATAAAAGGTAGAGGAAGATGGGCACAGATGTTACCTCAGAGCCAGTCTTCCTCAGCAAAAAAGAGGAGGATTGGTGGCAGATGTTAGCTCAGGGGTAATCTTCCTCAAAAAAAAAAAAAAAAAGGAAATCATAGGACATCAACAAATAAAAAATAACATTTTATTATTTTCTGGTCACTGTTATAATTGAAGCTCCTTGAAGGCCAAGACTTGTTTTATGTTGTATAAAGTTCTGTGTGGTATGTGACATTCTGATCCTGCCATTTGAGTCTGCATGATCAGAAAGACTTTACTTCAAATTTTGCTTGACTCGTTGACTTCTTTTGTTATACTTTTCTGGAGATTATTTCCCTGCCTTTGATTTCTTTTGTGTGCCGGGGGGATGTGTCTGTAGTTATGATTTACCTTCCATAGTTATGGCATGTTGCTTAGAACTACATATATTGATTGATAAAACATTTTAGCTAGAAGCATACTGGGTGAATTACCCTGAAAAAATATTTTTAAAACTCATGTAAGTATCTGTAATTTATTTCACTTTTTTTTTGTAGGATGTTCCACACTATTCAAGACAGTGCTTAATGGTGTCCCGTAGTCTCTGTTCAGCAAGATGTGATTCTAACGAAAAAGTAAGTATTTAAAAAATACTCTCAACAGCTAAGTTATAAGGGTTTTACTTCCTTGTCTCCACACTATGTTCAGTGGACAAATTAAATTTTATTAATGCTGTGTAATTATTTATTCCTCTGAAATCATAGGTTTTATAGGTGCTTAATTTTTGTTCCTTCTTTCATTGTGGGCCACAACCCGAATCATCAATTTTGTATTTGTATGTATACCAAAAAGTAAATAAATTTACAATGTATTTCCCTTGTTTTTAGCAGAATAACTAATACAACATTCTTTCTTAAAGACTCAGAGATTAAGAGATTTTGATTAGACTTGATATTTTTCATTTACTTAATATTTATATGATTTACTTTGATTGAAGGCAGCTATGTGTATTGTAAATTTTGGGACAAGGGAATTCCAATTAAAACCCTGGTATATGGTAATGTTTCAGCCTTGTAGTAGGAGAGATAAAGGGACTAGAAGTGGTGTTTGGAGATAAAACATGATTTAGTGACAATGAGGCTTCAAAGAGGGCGGAAGAAGAGTTTGGTTAGGAAGAGATGGTTCAAGTTGAATGTCCTGAAAGTAGACTCATCTGAATGATTATGTGAGTATGAAATAGCTGAGATTTCTTCTAAATCATCTGCTGAACTACACAAAACTACTCAAGAATCTGGAGACTTGGAGAAAGAAAGAGTCTGCAGCCGAGCGGTCCAATAGAAACAATGTGAGACACAACTGCAGGGTACATGTAAGTTTAAATTTACTAATAGCCACATTAAAAAAATAAAAAGAAATCAAGTTAAATTAATTTTAGTAATATATTTTATTTAGCTCAATACCTAAAATGTTGTTTCAACATATAATCAATATAAAAAGTATCAGTGAGATTCTTTACTTTCTTTTTTTTGTACCAAGCCTTCTAAATCCAGTGTATAATTTACACTTCTGGCACATCTCAGTTTGGTTAGCCACATTGTAAGTGCTCAGTGGCCTCATATGGCTAGTGGTTACCTTATTGGATGGCACAGGTCCAAATGAATTAGCTATGTTAAACTCCCTGTTATGAAATCTATTTAATTTAAAATTTAATTTAAAAACTTAAGCATAGACAGTATGCCTTGGGGTGCATGTATGTTTCTGCACACGTGTTGAGTTCCAATCTAGAGATAGTGAGCTGTCCTAATTAGAATACTCTAGGAGTGGTTAGCTAGCATTTATCCTAGAGGCCACATTCTAGAGATGGGGAATACTACAAGTGGTCCAGCCGTCTTTCTTCCTATAAACGCTGGTGGCCTTCCTCATTAGCATAATATGTATTATAAATGGGCTCTCATTGATGAAATCAGTGGTATTCAAGATATATGTTTTGGCTGTTTTATAGAAATTTTCAGCCCCTGAATTAACGGAGTATAACGATCTAGTTGGCCTTTTGTCCTTTGCCTTTAGGGATAGTGCCTCAGCTTGATCCCTAAATGAAGTAGTCCTGCGTTCAGCCACTGGTCTGGAGGATCCTTGATAGCTTGAATCTGACAATATCGTTAGCCAAATCAAAGTATTGATGCATTTGTCTCAGGTAAACCTTTGATGCAGGCTGTTGGAGCATTACAAAGTGCAGGAAGTTGAGACTTCACTGAGCTTATCCAGCAGGTTTTAAGGTTCTTTTTATGTCTGTTAATAAATATTTGCATGTGTGGTATGGATAATGATAAAATGGAGTGACATATGTCAGGGCTTCTAAAATGAAGCCAGAAGGCCATTAAGGAAAGAGGGCTTCTACACGTATACCACACCTCTATCCAGGATGCTTACTCCCGGAGATAAGAACTTTTTGCCTTAGAGATGGCCTTAGCAACCAATCATGTATAGCTAAAATGTAGCAGTGGTTACCAGCAGCTGTCACAAATTTTGCAAAACAACCTGTGTAATTTATCTCTTTTTGCCTTTATACACCCTTGCCTCTTTTGTCTTCCTTGGAGCACCTTTCGGGTTTCTGCCTGAATCTGGGTCTCCCGAATTGCAATTCTAATTGCCCAAATAAGTATCTGCTGTTTAAATTCTACTGATCTTTTCCATGGTCGATAGTGGCAGAATTTGGTTTGAGACTTATTTTTGCTGTAACCTCATAGTGAGGTTATGGGAATTTCTAATTCACTTGCCACATCGGTGGCCATTGATAATTACTAAAAATAGATGAATAAATGTGTATAGCCAGCTTGAATTTAGGAATAAATATGTACAGCTATCTTGGTTTAGGAATAAATGTGTATAACTATCTTGGTTTAGGACAGTTACAGATTTTACTTTTCCTTTTTCTCCCCAAAGCCCCGCAGGACATAGTTGTGTAGTTTTAGTTGTGGGTCCTTCTAGTTATGGCATGTGAGATGCCGCCTCAGCATGGCTTGATGAGCTGTGCCATGTCCGCGCCCTGGATTTGAACCGGTAAAACCCTGGGCTGCCGAAGCAGAGTGCACGAACTTAACCACTCAGCCACGGGGCTGGCCCTGGTTTAGGACATTTAAAGAGTATCCCCTCCCCTTGGAATCCACTAAGCTGATACCTATTTTGTCATAAATATCTGAAAATCAAATCTGCCACCTGCTATCTTTATCATCTCCTTTGCTGTGCCTTTGCCTAAGGTAATCCTGAAGAAACTGTGTAGCATCCTCAGTCATGATAAAGTCTAAGATACTTTTGGGCACCTATTGGTAGTACAGGTGCGTATTCAGACCAAGTTCTTAAATTCTCTCTTTACTTGAGGGCTGCATTTAATTGGGCCTTTCTACTTCCAGGGATTCTTGCTTCCTTTGTGGCCATTCATTAAATACTGTATCGATTTATTATTACTGTCTAAAGTGCAAGTAAACCTGATCTTTGGTAATACATATTTGTTAAATAAATTGATTTTCATCTAAACTTGCCCTTGACTCCTTTCCTGCTCCACATTTTATCAGTGACTCTCATCAAGTCAAAATTAAACCAGGTGAAATTTAATCATTATTAAAAGTATTATTTTTTGACTTGAGTTTTAACAAGTCAACTTATTGTCTCATGTACGTTCATGAGAATATGGAAGATTTAACTTAGTGGTAATTTGCTTAGAAAAAGACTAGGAAGTTTCAGTAGGCTTGAAATTAGTATGAGTCAGTACGTTACTATGGTGTCCTGCTACAACAAATACAGTGCGTAAAGCTCGCCCCATTTTCTTCGGATTGTGTCACATCATGACCTGCTCTACATGAATGTCTGAACTCTGACTTTATCGCTAGTTAACTTTGTAAGTGACCTAGGCAAGTGATTTGGCATCATCAAGCCTCAGTTTTCTCATTGTAAGATGGGAATATTATCAGAACTGACCTCGTAGGACTATTATGAGGATTAAATGAGATAGTACACAGAAGGAATTTGTCACGGGAGCTGGCATATAGAAAGCATGTGCCCTAAATGTCAGCTGCTTAATACTATCCTTAACTCGGTTTTGCACATTCAGAAACTGAGGCACAAAACCCACAGATAGTAAGTGGAAGCCGGGTGTGAATTCAAGTGTGTCCTTCTCCTGAGCTGGTGGATTTACCCACTGTGCTGTACTCCTTCTCAGAAGTGTTTGGTGAGTGACTCAGTGTCTGCAGTTCCTCTGTCATTCTTCCAAGTACCCAGTGGAATGGGCCAGCTTGGCTGTTCTCTTGGTGTCTGAGTGGAATGAAGTGTCCTTGGTGGTTTTAGACCCCAGCTATAAAGGTCTAAGCATAGGGAAGGGAAAGAAGGAAGGGGGGGATAGAGAGAGAATGAATTCCAAGAAAACCTTAAAAAAATCCTCGAGAAGTTCCCTGTACTTTTCACTCCAAATGGCATCATTAGCGCAGTTGTAGAACAGCAGCTACAAAAGTCCTTCTCTGTCTCATATGGTACTTGAAAGCCCCCGTGTCTTCACGCATTCAAGTTCCCGATTTAAAGGATTTTTTTTCCTTAGAATATCTTCAGCATGCCCTACATGTGGCTCTCCACATATAGGATAAAGTCCGAGTTCCTTAAATGGCATAGAATGCCTTTCATAATCTGGCTTTTTTCACCCTAGCTTTAGTTACTAGGTCCTCCCTGCCCCCCCATTACATATTTTGTGCTTGAGCTATACCAAAAGTTCCTTGCAGTTTTTCAGTGCTGCCTTCTGGTTTCATGTCACTGCCCGTGCTTGTACTGTTCGCTCTCCCTTCTCTGTACTTAACACAGCCTCTTGGACATGGCTGTATTATAGTACTTAATGCATTTTGTTGTGATTGTGCCATATTGTGCACTGAAGTTATTGAATGTACTTGATATTTACCTGTAATTGTTGATGGAGAGGAGGAGTTTTAAAGTTGGCTTGTTTGTATATATATTCTTTTGTATGCATAGCTTTTTGGGAAGAATATACAGAAGACTGGTAATAGTGCCTTTGGGGCAAGGTCCTGAGTGTCTCTACAGTGTATCCCCTTTTGTACCTTTTAAGTTCTGAACCATATACATCTGTTACTTATTTAAAAGAAAATCTTATGTGGGGAAGATTAATTGATATGATTAGCTTTATTGAGCTCATGCACTAATTGGTAATACGTTAATAGTCTTGTATTAGTCAGGTTTCTTCAGAGAAACAGAACCAGTAGGAGATAAATTTGCAGATTTATTGGCTCACAAAATTAATGGAGGCTGAGAAGTCCCATGATCTGCCATCTGCAAGCTGGAGTCCCAGGAAAGCTGTTGGTATAATTCTAGTCCAGGTCCGAAGGCCTGAGAACCATGGGAGCCGATGGTGTAAGTCCCAGTTCAAGGGTGGAAGACCGATGTCCCAGCTCAGTCTGCTTCGGGTCTCAGGCCTGATGTGAGATTAGGATATTTTAAGGGCCCATCTTTGCTCAAGGCTCTGAATGAGTCAGGAGTCTATCAAATTAGGAGTTTACCAATTTTAAGGCAGAGGCTTGTCTTAGATTGAGGGCATAAGCCACGTGTGACATCAAGGTTAAACCAAGACTTTGAAGGCCTTTTCCAATTTGGAGATTCTCTGATTCCCTGTCAGCTTAAAGTATTGCTTTAAGTTAGATGAGAGTACTTTTAAGATCATATGTGTCTTTAAGTTTTCCTTTAGAAATATAGCTAAAACTTATTTTGTAGTTCCATTTAACTTCTAACAATTCACTAACCCAGAAATAATTGTGTACTAAAATGTATTGCATCCAAATTACTTACAATTGTGGGTGCATTTCTTTAAAAGGATTAGCCTATACAGTTTTAGAGTAGGAAGAGAACCTTACTAAATAGTTTCCCATTAGAATGCTATCAGTTTATGTATATGGAAATAAAGACCTTACGGAGATTGTTCTGGTTAAAGTCAAATTGGTCATTGGTGGCAAAGCTGGGCTTAGAATTTCCGTCTCTAGCCCCAAACAGAATGGAACTACTCTTTCTATTATGTGGCCTTAGCTACTTCACAATTTGATGGTTATCCAAACTTAACATTGTATTCAAATAGCATAACCTGTTTGGTCTGGGCACCTTTGGATATAAGCATAATTAGTATCTGTTCTGAGTTATTGAAAATCTTGTTTAGTGCTATACCTCAAGCCAACAGAGATGGCATATAAATTGTCAGACTTCCTTTTGATGAGCTACTCATGACATTTATAGTTTTCCTGAATTTAGAAAGTAAATTATCAAGTAAATTGTCAAGCAATTTTGTCTAAAGTTTTTTAGTGTTCTGAAATATCATTTGAAGATTATCTTTTGGCAAGAGAGGTTATAAATACCCCATTAGTCCACTTATAAATTATTGAACTTAGTGAGTTGATGCTTTAACATGATAAGTATAGGGCCAGATCTTACCAGATGAGTTTATACCAACCTGGTTGTAAATGAATATGTATATAGTATTTAATTCTACTCTAGGAAATAATGTTTATTAGGATCGTGTCCAGTGTTAATTGTGGAAAAACTTGGTGTTTTCTGGTCCCAAAATGAGAGTAACAATTTATGTGTTTTTTCTCTCTTCAGACTTTTGATAAAATTCTTATTGCTAATAGAGGAGAAATTGCATGTAGGGTGAGTAGAATTTTAATCTTATTTTCCTTTTTACTCTGTGAATTTTATTATTACATCCCTTTAAATATGAATCACTATTAATAGATAATATTACTATATTTTAAAATAGGTAATTAAAACTTGCAAGAAGATGGGCATTAAGACGGTTGCCATCCACAGTGATGTTGATGCTAGTTCTGTAAGTATATTTTTGCTTTATTTGAATCACGACCTTATTTTGGGTCAAGTAGAAAAAAAGTGAAAGATATAGATTCTTTTTTCTTGGCCTGAAAAGGGTATACACAATTTAAAAAAATATCTATTTAGTTGCTCACTCTTGTATTAAGCAAAATGATAGCATCATAGAGTCTTCAATGTATATCTTAACTATTTTTTTCAAGGCTTTAAAAACCTAGGATAGAATAAAAAATTGCTAGACTGATTGCTGGTCACCACTTTAAGTAGATTTAAGTGAAGCGTAAGAAAGATTCAAAGATTAATGAAATGTTTATACAGTGCTTGCCTTATGAGAGCACCTTCCTCACAGCATAAGTCCAGTCTCACTAATGCTATACTATAATTACTGTAATTGTTTAACCTTCTTAAATTTTTTTTTTTTTTTTTGGTGAGGAAGATTGGCCCTGAGTTAACATCTGTTGCCAATCTTCCTCTTTTTGCTTGAGGAAGATTGTCGCTGAGCTAATATCTGTTCCAGTCTTCCTCTATTTTGTGTGTAGGAGGCCGCCACAGCATGGCTTGACGAGCAGTGTGTAGGTCCTCCACACCCAGGATCCGAACCTGTGAACCCTGGGCTGCTGAAGTGGAGCGTGTGAACTTAACCACTAGGCCACCAGGCCTGCCTCCTTCCTAAATGCTTCCACTATGTTAGCCTAAAAGTTTGATAAATGAAAGATAGGCTAATGCTAATTGGACATGAACAGAAGAAAATATAGCATAAAGCAGTAAATGCTATATAGTTTTATTGGGGATTTTTAGCACAGCAGACATTTTTTTAGCAGTAATGAACTATGAATGAGTAGAAAAATCCTGTGGGAAAAGAATGTGAATTATTGGAACTTTGTGGAATGAAATATAAGTACTTCCTCTTTTTGCTTGAAGATTCACCCTGAGCTAACATCTGTGCCAGTCTTCCTCTGTTTTGTATGCGGGTCACTGCCACAGCCTGGCTGCTGATGAGTGGTGTAGGTCTGTGCCCAGGAACCAAACCTGGGCCACTGTAGTGGAACACGCTAAACTTAACCACTAGGCCACTGGGCTGGCCCCTAATTCCTTTTAACTGTGATAGTTTAAATAGTAGTTTATATTCCTCACAAGATATTCATGAAATAATGAGAAAACTGTTACTTTAATCTTTTTCTTGATTGGTAAAGTTAAGGTATTTATCAACAGCAAACTCCGAGAAAAAAGTTTGTGTCACTGTCAAGCTAGTCATAGATTTAAAATTCACTTTTCTCATCTTGTGTTTCTTTTCAGAGTATTAGCTCAGGAGGCATTTTCATTCATGGATAAATTGAGAGAGAAAAATGTGTGAATTATGGACAATCATTGTTTTTATTTCAAGTCTAACAGTAACCTTTCACTTATTTTTTTTTCACATCAAAATATAGTTACCTCTCTATGCTGTGTGATCATGGAGGTGATTGTTGGCATGGATAGTCCAAAATAATTTATATTTTGATTTTTTTCCTATATATTTATATTTCTGCCTTGGTATTATAGAATAATCTATTTCTGTAAGTTGTTGCCCCAAATAGCATTACTGACTTTTCCCATTCTTAGATTTCTAGCTTTGTATTCTGATCTAGAGGTAGACAGTCACATTCCAGACTTGGAAAAAATTAGTTTCAAAAAAGTTGGTCTAAGTTTTAAGTCTTTCTCATTCATGTCCTTCCTAAAGCAGAGGTGGTAGTTTTATATTTTAAAGACTTATAGCCACTTTTGGCTGAAAATAGAAGTGAGGATACCAGAGATTATAATACATAATTTAGAATAAGTTTTGCCAGGCCCCACAACAGAAGCAATGCTTGCTCAGTCAAAACTTCCTCTTAGTATGACCTACTTTGTCAGTTTCTAGAAAGATACTGTAAATAAAAGCAGGATAATAAGGATGGTTGGAATGCTCAAAGTTTACTTTAAGCCTCAGCAATAGGGCCAAATCTGCCATTTGGTTTCTGCTTCAGTCTTAAGAAAGCCAAAAAGTTGAATTCCTCCAACAGCATATTTTGCTTCCTTAACACGTGATCACAAAGGTTACTGTAATATCTCATCAGCTTTACAATATTAGTAATGTGAACTAGGCATGCTATTCAGATGTATTGTGAATGTTTGAATGTTTATTTTCAGGAGGTGAGCATTGTAAATGTAACTTGGAGTCAAAACTCTTACATGCTTTATATATTCATAAATTTAAATGTAAATATTATTGTAATAGGAAAATACTGCAAGAGTTGATTGTGAATGCTATTAATTTTATGTTAAAAACAGTTAAGCAAGGGAAAAAGACTAATAGTTACTAAGTTAACTGCAACTATGAAGTGATAAGTCGCACAAAGGAGGAAAGCCAACTAACTTGCAAACAATATTTGATGGAAAAAAGTTAGCTTGTGAGGATGACTATGCAGTTTTCTTCCGTTGGTCCCTTTCCCCCCATCATGTTCAAAATTGTCCTCACTATTCTTTTCTCTTTGCTCTTCTGTGTAAGTTTTAGGATGAGCTTGTCAAATTACAGACACTCCCACTATTTTTTTACTACTGTAAACAACGCGTCTATAGCCACTCTTTTACAAGTCTTTTTGTGAACATATGCTTTTATTTCTCTTGTGTAAATACCTAGGAGTGGAGTTACTGGGTCATAGGGTAGATGAGGGGCAAGCAACCTTTTTCTGTTTAGATAGTAAATATATTTCTGTCTGGATAGTAAATATATTTTAGACTTTTCAGGCCACTTATGGTCTCCTTTGCATTTTCTCCTTCTTTTTTTTCTTCACAATGCTTTAAAAATGTAAAACTATTCTTAGCTTGATGGCTGTACAAAAACAGTCCTTAGATTGGATTTGGCTGGTGGATGGGTGTTGTTTTGCTAACCCCTGGCATAAATAAATTCATGTTTCACTTTATAAGAAACTGCCAAACAGTTCTCCATTGTGGTTGTGCCATATTATATTCCCACCAATAATGTATGAGAGTTCAGGTTGCTCCACATCCTGGCCCACACTTGGTATTATCAGTCCTTTTGATTTTTGCTATTCTAGTGGCCATTATGTATTATCTCATTGAGGTTTTAATTTAGATTCCTTGAGGAATATTGATGTTGAGAATCTTTTCATGTTATTGGCCATTCATTTGTATTCTTAAGTGTTCAAACATAGTGAAAAATTGCAAGGGTACTACAGTGAATACCTATTACCCTTCAGCTGGACTCACCAACTGTTAACATTTTGACATGTTTGCTTATATCTCTATCCATATATATGTGTCTGTAAAGTTATATACTTTGTGTGTGTTTCTTTTTTTTTTTTTTTTTGCTGAAGAATTTGAAAATAAGTTACAGACATTGTGGTATTTCATCCCTAAATACTTCAGGATTCATTTTCCAGGAATAAGGTCATTTTCTTACGTATATATAATACCTTATCAAACATAAGAAAATTGCCAGTTATTCTGTAACATAATCTAATATGCAAACCGTGTTCTCATTTCCCCAGCTGTCTCCAAATGTTTTTTATAATATTTTTCTTTGGTCCACAGTTCAAAGTTCATGAATTACATTTGGTTATTGTGCCTCTTAATCTAAAATAGTCCTCCTACCTTTCCTCCTTTTTTTTTGATTTTCATGATCTTGTGTTTTGATGTCAGGCCAGTTGGCTTATAGATATTCTAGATTTGTCTGATTGTTTCCTCATGAATAGATTCAGGTTAAATATTTTTTTAACAAGAATACTTCATAAGTGATGTTATTGTATCATATCAAGAGATTCATAATGTTGCTTGGTTCTTCTGATTACGCTAAGTTTGATCACTTGGTTGAGGTAGCTTTTACTAGGTTTCTCTATTATAATGGTGTATTTTTCCGTCTTTTTTTAAAATTGGATTTTGGAGATGAATCTTTGAATCTGTGTGAATATGTTTTCCCCAACAACTTCTCATCTAATATTTTTGCATCCACTGCAAAATCCACTGATGAAAATTGCCTGATGTAATGATTACGTTGGTTGCATTTGTTATCTTTGCTGTCTGTTGAGAAATCTGTTGGTCTACTGCTCCTTTTTGAATAACCACACAGGATTGGCGAGAAGTCCAATGTGCTATCCTTTGCACCACAGAACCAGCTTACTGCTCCTTTTTTGAATCTGCCTGTTTTTTGTATTGTCTTTTTTCTTATGTATTTGAGTTCCTCTTTCATGTCTTATTCATTTTTAGCCTACTTCTTTTAAAGGTTCTATCATACAGTTATATTATTTCAAGTTCCTAGGTGGCTCTTTTTATTTCTGACTCTTCCTCACAATGAGTTGTTTCCTCCTGTGTGTAGATTTCAGCTTGGGACCTCATATTTGGTATCTTTGTTGTTGAATTCCAGCATGATGTGGGTTGCAGATGTGGCCCTGTTGGGTGGGTGCTGTAGTTGTTTCTACCAGGCCCTCTAGGGTATTGCTAATCTGGAACTAATTTTTGTATTAATTTCTTGGCATGAAGATTGCTAAATTGAGGATAGTGGAAAACACAGAATAAAACTACGTACGCATACACACATTACCCGTCCTTCTGTTGAAGGTTTCTAATTTCCCAAGGAGACTTTTTCCTTTACTTTGAACCACAGCAAATAATGATAAATATTTGTCTTCTCCCTACTTAACAGGTTGATATTTTTTCCCCCCTTTTCATTGAGGATGTAATCTTTGAGCACCCTGGCCTAAGGTAGGGAGTTTTCCTTCCAATCTCCAACTCACACGTGGTTCCTTTCTCGGCTGAGAGTTAAAACTCAGTTCTCTAGATTATTGAGATGCCCGCTTCCACTCTCCAAGATTAGCTGGGGTATTGACTGCAGTGGAGACTGTCTGACTTTCAGCTTCCTCTTTGTTTTTGATCCCTGGGGATTAGTTTTAATTTCTTGTAAGCCAAGCTGTTCATTTAAGGGATGTTTGTTATATTTAATCTAGGATTTTAGGTGCTTCTAGGGAGGGTTTGCAGGGTATCTAGTTGGCTTATTTTTGGATTTTCTTAACATAATATGACATCCTATTCTCTGTTGAGGAAGTTTCCTTGCTTTCTTTGAGAAGTAAAAACTGACCTAGAGCAGTCTCAAAGTTAGACTTTTCCTAGGAAAATAGTTCATATATACTGATGAGATTAGTGCGAGTATATCCAGGGGATGAGGCCACAGTGAACAAGCAGTGTAAAGGACTCCAATGGGAAATGGTTAGGGCTGGAGAAAGCAAAGTGAGAGTTAAGCATCTCATCAAGTCATGAATTGTCTTTTTTTTTTTTTTTTTTTAAAGATTTTATTTTTTCCTTTTTCTCCCCAAAGCCCCCGGTACATGGTTGTGTATTCTTCGTTGTGGGTTCTTCTAGTTGTGGCATGTGGGACGCCACCTCAGCGTGGTCTGATGAGCAGTGCCATGTCCGCGCCCAGGACTCGAACCAACGAAACACTGGGCCGCCTGCAGCGGAGCGCGCGAACTTAACCACTCGGCCACGGGGCCAGCCCCCATGAATTGTCTTTTGTATGTCATTCTCCAAGTCCTTAATATTCTTTGGAAAAATTCATAGAGAATTGTTTATGAAGGGAAGATAGACCTAGTGGAAGATTGTATCATGCTGGGATTTTGATAGGGATTGAGTTATATCTGCAGATTAATTTGAGAAGTATTATTTTCTTGACATTTTAAATTCCTCCTGTCCATGAACATGGATATTCCATTTGATGCTGTTCCATTTATTTAGGTCACTTTAATTTCTTTTAACAATGTTTTGTTAGTTTTCAGAGTATAAGTTTGCGCTTGCTTTGTTATATTTATTCTTAAGTATTTTATTACTCTTTTTGATGCTATTAGAATTGTAATTATTTTCTTTATTTTGTTTTTTATTATTCACTGGAAATGTATAGAAATGCTGTTGATTTTTGTATAGTGATTTTGTGTTCTGTAACCTTGCCGAACTTGTGTATTATTTCTAATAGTTTTTTGAAATAGATTCCTTAGGATTCTCTCCAGAAGATCATTTTACGGGCATATAGAGATAGTTTTACTCCTTTCTTTTTCCTTGGGTTGCTTTTTATTTCATATTCTTGCCTGATTTCCCTGGCTTTAACTTCCAGAATGATGAATAGAAGTGGTGAAAGCAGACATCCTCTTTTGTTCCTCATCTTAGGGGAAAAGCGTCCAGTTTTTCACAGTTAGGTTTGATTTAGGATCTGGGATTTCCGTAAATTCCCATTATCAGGTTGAAGAGGTGCCTTGCTATTCTTAGTTTATTCAGTGTCTTTATCATGAATGGGTGTTGGATTTTTTCAAATGCTTTTTCTGTGTCCACCGACACGATAGTGTGGTTTTTGTCCTTTATTCTGTTGATATATGGTGTATTACATTAATTAATTTAGCGTTCCTGAGATAAATCACACTTGGTCATGGTGTATGGTCCTTTGTATATGTTGCAGGATTCAATTTGCTAGTGTTTTGTTGAGAATTTTTCATCGATATTTATAAGAGATAGTGGTCTGTAGTTTTCTTTTCCTGTGATGCCTTTGTTTTTGGTTACAGAATGATTCTGGCCTCATATTATAAGTGGGGAAGTATTCCCTCATCTTCTGTTGTTTTGGAAAATTTGTGAAGGATTGGTGTTAATTATTCCTTACATGTTTGTTAGAATTTGCCAGTGAAGCCATCAGGATCAGTGCTTTTCTCTGGGAGTAGTTTTTTATTTATTTTCTATTTTTTATTTTATTGAAGTCATATTGGTTTATAACATTGTGTAATTTCAGTATACATTATTTTTTTTATTGAGTTATTGATAGGTTACAATCTTGTGAAATTTCAGTTGTACATTAGTGTTTGTCAGTCATGTTGTAGGTGCACCACTTCACCCTTTGTGCCCACCCCTCACCCCACCTTTCCCCTGGTATCCACTAAACTGTTCTTAGTCCATAATTTTAAATTCCTCATATGAGTGGAGTCATACACAGATTATCTTTCTCTCGCTGGCTTATTTCACTTAACGTAATTTTCTCAAGGTCCATCCATGTTATTGCAAATGGAATGATTTTGTTCTGTTTTGCAGCTGAGTAGTTTTCCATTGTGTATATATACCACATCTTCTTTATCCATTCGTCTGTTGCTGGACACTTGGGTTGCTTCCATGTCTTGGCTATTGTAAACAGTGCTGCAATAAACATTGGGGTGCACAGGACTTTTGGGATTGCTGACTTCAAGCTCTTTGGATAAATACGCAGTAGTGGGATGCTGGATCGTATGGTAGTTCTATTTTTAATTTTTTGAGGAATCTCCATACTGTTTTCCATAGTGGCTGCACCAGTTTGCATTCCCACCAGCAGTGTATGAGGGTTCCTTTTTCTCCGCAACCTCTCCAACATTTGTTGCTATTAGTTTTAGATATTTTTGTCATTCTAACGGGTGTAAGGTGATATCTTAGTGTAGTTTTGATTTGCATTTCCCTGATGATCAGCGATGATGAGCATCTTTTCATGTGCCTATTGGCCGTCAGTATATCTTCTTTGGAGAAATGTCTGTTCATGTCTCCAGCCCATTTTTTTTTTTTTTTTTTTTTAAAGGAGCTTTTTTTTTTTTAAAGATTTTATTTTTTCCCTTTTTCTCCCCAAAGCCCCCCGGTACATAGTTGTATATTCTTTGTTTGGGTCCTTCTAGTTGTGGCATGTGGGACGCTGCCTCAGCGTGGTCTGATGAGCAGTGCCATGTCCGCGCCCAGGATTCGAACCAACGAAACACTGGGCCGCCTGCAGCGGAGCGCGCGAACTTAACCACTCGGCCACGGGGCCAGCCCCTCCAGCCCATTTTTTGATTGGGTTGTTTGATGTTTTGTTGTTGAGTTGTGAGAGTTCTTTATATATTAAGGATATTAAGCCTTTGTCAGATATATGACTTGCAAATATTTTTTCCGAGTTAGTGGGTTGTATTTTTTTGTTTCAATCCTGTTTTCATTTGCCTTGAAGAAGCTCTTTAATCTGATGAAGTCCCATTTGTTTATTCTTTCTCTTGTTTCCCTTCTCTGAGAAGGCATGGTGTCCGAAAAGATCCTTTTAATACTGATGTCAAAGAGTGTACTGCCTACGTTTTCTTCCAGAAGCCTTATGGTTTCAGGTCTCACCTTTAGGTCTTTAATCCATTTTGAGTTTATTTTGGTGAATGGTGAAAAAGAATGGTCAATTTTCATTCTTTTACATGTGGCTGTCCAGTTTTCCCAGCACCATTTGTTGAAAAGACTTTCTTTTCTCCATTGTATGCCCTCAGCTCCTTTGTCAAAGATAAGCTGTCCATAGATGTGTGGTTTTATTTCTGGGCTTTCAATTCTGTTCCGTTGACCTGTGCACCTGTTTTTGTACCAGTACCATGCTGTTTTGATTACTGTAGCTTTGTAGTATGTTTTGAAGTCAGGGATTGTGATGCCTCCGGCTTTGTTCCTTTTTCTCAGGATTGCTTTAGAAATTCGGAGTCTTTTGTTGCCCCATATGAATTTTAGGATTCTTTGTTCTAATTCTGTAAAGAATGTCATTGGGATTCTGATTGGGATGGCGTTGAATCTGTAGATTGCTTTAGGTAGAACGGACATTTTAACTATGTTTATTCTTCCAATCCATGTACATGGAATATCTTTCCATCTCCTTATGTCGTCATCCAATTCTCTCAGAAAGGCCTTGTAATTTTCATTATATAGGTCCTTCACTCCCTTAGTTAAATTTACCCCAAGGTATTTTATTCTTTTTGTTGCGATTGTGAATGGTATTGTATTCTTGAGTTCTTTTTCTGTTGGTTCATTACTGGAGTAGTGTTTTCCATAGTGGCTACACCAGTTTGCATTCCCATCAACAGTGGGTGAGGGTTCCCTTTTCTCCACAACCTCTCCAACACTTGTTTTTTGTCTTGGTGATTATAGCTGTGCTCATGGGTTTAAGATGTTATCTAAGTGTAGTTTTGATTTGCATTTCCCTGATGGTTAGTGATGTTGAGCATCTTTTCGTATGCCTATTGGCCATCTGTATATCTTTTTTGGAAAAATGTCTGTTCATATCTTCTACCCACTTTTTGATTGAGTTGTTTGTTTTTTTTGTAGTTCATTTGTGTGAGCTCTTTGTAGATTATGGAGATTAACCCCTTATTGGATATATGATTTGTAAATATTTTCTCCCAGTTGATGGGTTGTTTTTTCATTTTGATCTTAGTTTCCTTTGCCTTCCAGAAGCTCTTTAGTCCGATGAAGTCCCACTTGTCTATTTTTTCTTTTGTTTCCCTTGTCTGAGTTGACACGGTACTTAAAAAGATCCTTTTAAGTGTGATGTCAAAGAGTGTACTGCCTATATTCTCTTTCAGAAATTTTATGGTTTCAGGTCTTACATTCAAGTCTTTGGTCCATTTTGAGTCTATTTTTGTGCATGGGGAAAGATAGTAGTCTGCTTTCATTCTTTGCATGTGGCTGTCCAGATTTCCCAGCACCGTTTATTGAAGAGACTTTCCTTTCTCCATTGTATGTTCTTGGCTCCTTTGTCAAAGATTAGCTGTCCATAGATGTGTGATTTTATTTCTGGGCTTTCAATTCTGTTTCATTGATCTATGTGTCTGTTCTTGTACCAATACCATGCTGTTTTGATCACTGTAGCTTTGTAATATATTTTGAAGTCAGGGATTGCGATGCCACCAGCCTTATTCTTGTTTTTCAGTATTGCTTTGGTTATTTGGGGTCTTTTGTTGCCCTAGATGAATTTTAAGATTCATCTATTTTTCTGAAGAATGTCATTGGCATTCTGATTGAGATTGCATTGAATCTGTAGATTGCTTTAGGTAGTATGGACATTTTAACTATGTTTATTCTTCCAATCCATGTCCATGGAGTATCTTTCCATTTCTTTGTGTCATCCTCGATTTCTTTCAGTAATGTCTTATAGTTTTCTTTGTATAGGTCTTTCACCTCCTTGGTTAAATTTATTCCTGGATATTTTATTCTTTTTCTTGCGATTGTAAATGGAATTGTATTCTTGAGTTCTTCTTCTCTTAGTTCATTATTTGAGTATAGAAATGCTCATTTTTGTAAGTTGACTTTGTATCCTGCAACTTTGCTGTAGTTGTTGGTTATTTTTAATAGTTTTCTGATGCATTCCTTAGGGTTTTCTATATATAAAATCATGTTATCTGCATAGAGTGAGAGTTTCACTTCTTCAGTGCCTATTTGGATTCCTTTCATTTCTTTTTCTTGCCTAATTGCTCTAGCAAAAACCTCTAGTACTATGTTAAATAAGAGTGGTGAGTGTGGACATCCTTGTCTTGTTCCTGTTCTCAGAGGGATGGCTTTCACTTTTTCCGCATTGAGCATGATTTTGGCTGTGGGTTTGTCATATATGGCTTTTATTATGTTGAGGTGCTTTCCTTCTCTACCCATTTTATTGAGAGTTTTTATCATAAATAGATGTTGGATCTTGTCAGATACTTTGCATCTATTGAGATGACCATGTGATTTTTATTCCTCATTTTTTAATGTGGTGTATCACGTTGATTGATTTGTGGATGTACAGCCATCCCTCTGTCCTTTGTATAAAGCCCACTTGATCATGGTGTATGATCCTTTTAATGTATTGCTGTATTTGATTTGCTAATATTTTGTTGGGGACTTTTACATTCATGTTTATTAGTGATATTGGCCTATAGTTTCTCTTTTTTGTGTTGTCCTTTTCTTGTTTTAATATCAGGGTAATGTTGGCCTGATAGAATGTGTTAGGAAGTGTTCCTTCTTCCTCACTTCTTTGGAATAGTTTGAGAAGCATAGGTAATAAATTTTCTTTGAATGTTTGGTAGAATTCTCCAGAGAAGCCATCTGGCCCTGTACTTTTCTTTTTTGGGATGTTTTGATTATAGTTTCAATCTGTCTACTTGTGATTGGTCTATTCTGATTCTCTATTTCTTCTTGATTCAGTTTTGGGAGGTTGTGAGAGTCTAAGAATTTATCCGTTTCTTCTAGGTTGTCCAATTTGTTGGCATATAGTTTTTCTTAGTGTTCTCTTATAATACTTTCTATTTCTGTGGTATCTGTTGTAATTTTTCTTCGTTCATTTCTGATTTTATTTATTTGAGCCTGCCTTCTTTTTTCCTTAGTGAGTCTGCTTAAGGGTTTCTGAATTTTGTTTATCTTCTCAAAGAACCAGCTCTTAGTTTCATCGATCCTTTCCACTTTTTTTTTTTTTGGTCTCTTTTAATTTATTTCTGCTATAATTTTTATTATTTACCTCCTTCTGCTGACTTTGGGCTTTGTTCATCTTTTTCTAGTTCTGTTAGGTGTAGTTTAAGATTACTTATTTGAGATTTTTCTTGTTTAGAGATAGGCCCACGTTTCCATAAATTTCCCTCTTAGCACTGCTTTTGCTGTATTTCATAATAGTTGGTATGTTGTGTTTTGATTTTCATTTGTCTCCAGTTGTTTTTTGGTTTATTCATTGATCTGATGGTTGTTCAGTAGCATGTTGTTTAGTCTCCATGTATTTATGACTTTCTTAGCCTTTTTCTTGTAGTTGGTTTGTAGTTTCATAGCATTGTGGTTGAAAAAGATGCATGATAGGATTTCAATCTTCTAAAATTTATTGAGGCTTGCCTTGTTTCCTAACATACGGTCTGTCTTTGAGAATGTTCATGTGCACTCGAACAGAATATTCTGCTGTTTTTGAATGGAATGTTCTATTTATATCTATTAAGTCCATCTGGTCTAGTATTTCATTTAGGGCCACTATTTCCTTTTGACTTTCTGTCTGGATGATCTGTATCCATTGATGTAAGTTGAGTGTTGAGCTCCCCTACTGTTACTGTGTTGCTGTCAATTTCTCTCTTTAGGTCTGTTAATAGTTGCTTTGTATACTTTGGTGCTCCTTTGTTAGGTGCATATCTGTTCATAAGTGTTATGTCCTCTTGGTGGAATGTCCTTTTTATCATTATATACTGCTCCTCTTTGTCTCTCATTGTCTTTTTTATGTTGAAGTCTGCTTTATCTGATATAAGCATGGCAATACTTGCTTTCTTTTGTTGCTATTTGCTTGGAATATCATCTTCCATCCCTTCACTGTGAGCCTGTGTTTGTCTTTAGAGCTAAGATGTATTTCCTGCAGGCAGCATATTGTTGGGTCTTATTTTTCAATCCATCCAGCAACTCTGTGTCTTTTGATTGGAGAAATCAATCCATTTACATTTTGAGTGATTATTGATATATGAGGGCTTAATATTGCCATTTTATATGTTGTTTTCCTGTTGTTATAGATTTCCATTGTTTCTCTTACCGTGTATTTCTGACTGCCATTTTAGCTTGGTGGTTTTCTGTGATGGTTTTCTCTTTATTTATGATTTGTGCCTCTGCTCTGATTTTTTTGTTTAGTGGTTACCATGGGGTTTGCATAAAAGATCTCATAGATGAGATAGGCAGTTTCCTGATAGCCTGTTATCTCCATTAGCCTAAGCAGATTCCATCCCTTTCCTCTTCCCCTTCTGACTTATTATTTTCACAAATTGTTCTTTTCTGTGTTGTGAGTTTGTGACTAAATTGAAGTGTGTTTATAGTTAATTTTGATGCTTTCTTTGCCTTTGTCTTTTATGTTACAATGAAGTTTTTGCTAGCCTGTTGTAATATGAAACTGCAATTTTCTGATTCTGTCTGTTTATTTTTCTCCTTGCTCAAGGTTTTGTAAACCTTTACTTTTTTAGTTTCAGATAGAAGGGCTCCTTTCAACATTTATTGTAAGGCAGGCCTAGTGGTGATGAACTCCCTTAGCTTTTGTTTATCTGCGAAAGCTTTTATTTCTCCGTCATATCTGAAGGATAGTTTTGCTGGATAGAGTATTCTTGGCTGAAAGTTTTTGTCTTTCAGTATTTTGAATATATCATTCTGTTCTCTCACATCCTATACGGTTTCTGCTGAAATAGCCAGTGAAAGACTGATAGGGGTTCCTTTGTAGGTTACTTTCTTTTGCCTTGCTGCCTTTAATATTCTTCCTTTGTCATTGACTTTTGCCACTTTTAATATCATGTGCCTTGGAAAAGGTCTTTTTGCATTGATATGCTTAGGAACTCTGTTGGCTTCTTGTACTTGTAAGTCCAGTTCCTTTCCCAGGTTTGGGAAGTTCTCAGCTTTTATTTCTATGAACAAGCTCTCTGCTCCTTTCTCCCTCTGGAATACGTATTATCCTTATGTTATTTTTCTTAGTTGAGTTGATTATTTTTCAAGGAATTTCTTAAGTTTTTAAAAATCTTTCTTCTCTCTCCTCCACCTGAAGCATTTCTGTATTTCTATCTGTTTGATCGCTAATTCTGTCCTCCATAATGTCAGCTCTATTTTTTATGGATTCTAGATTATTTTTATATCATTAATTGTGTTCTTCATATCCAGAATTTTGTTTTTTAGAGTTTCAGTCTCTTTAGTGAAGTATTCCTTCTGCTCGTTAACTTATTCCTGAGCTCATTGAACTTTCTTTCTGAGTTTTCTTGTAACTCATTGAGTTTCTTTATGACAGCTTTTGAATTCTCTATCATTTAGATTGTAAATTCTATGAATTCAGGATTGGTCTCTGGGTAGTTGTCATTTTCCTTCTGCTCTGAAGTCTTAGTGTAGTTCTTCATGGTGTTTGATGTGTTGATCCTTTGCTGGCATATTTGTGGTAGTATCAGGCTGAAGATTCCACCCACCACCTCGGGGAGTAGGGGCAGGAGCTGTGTTTTCTGATCCTGCACCATCTGCTGGAAGTTGTGCTCATAGTGCTGCTGTGCCTTTGCATGCTGGCTGCAGCTGCTTGGCACATCACATGTGCATGTGCAGGGGGACATCTGTGCTCCATTGGTGGGTCGCGCTGGTGCAGGACTGCTGCGCTTACCAGGGAACTGGCCAAGCTTGTGTGCTAGGTGGGAGGGGATGGGTGCTTTCTTTAGCTTAGGGGCTGGCTCCATACTTGTAGGTGGTTGGGCTGAGCTGCTGTGCTTGGTGGGGGCTCCTTCACTTTGGCTGAGCTGCGCCACTTGTGGGGAGCATTCCCACGGGTGAGGCTGCTGCAGCACAGAGGGCACTCCCATGGGCTGGGTTACAACTCTGAAAACCTTTGCATGCAGGCCACGCTTTGCCCACCTCTTACTCTCACGCCTGCCACTATGTGAGAACCTGCAGCCTAGATTGCTGCTGCTGGGGAGGGGAGGGTTTCGTCCACCTTGTTGCACTGCTTTCTAGGGATCCAGTCCCCTCACCTTCAGGTATGTGGCTGCATGGATCTCTCAAGTGTCCTCTTGTACTGTGTAAGGAATCCTGTTTTGGTTAATGAATGTCCATTTAGTTTTAACTTAGAGGGGAGAGACAAAAGAAACAACTCAGTCTGCCATGATGCTCTTGTGGGTAGTTTTTTGATTACTAATTCAACCTCTTTACTTGTTCTAGGTTTATTCAGATTTTCTGTTTTTTCTTGAGTCAGTGTCTATAGCTTGTGTCTTTCTAGGAATTTGTCCATTTCATCTAAGTTATGTAGTTTATTGGTATATGATTGTTTATTGTATTTTCTTAACATTTTTTAAAACTATTTATTTATTTATTTATTTTTAAAGATTTTTATTTTTTTCCTTTTTCTCCCCAAAGCCCCCCAGTACATAGTTGTATATTCTTCGTTGTGGGTCCTTCTAGTTGTGGCATGTGGGGTGCTGCCTCAGCGTGGTTTGATGAGCAGTGCCATGTCCTCGCCCAGGATTCGAACCGACGAAACACTGGGCTGCCTGCAGCAGAGCGCGTGAACTTAACCACTTGGCCACGGGGCCAGCCCCCTTCTTAACATTTTTATTTCTATAAAGTTGACAGTAATGTCTCTTCTTTCATTCCTTATTTTAGGCATTTGAGTCTTTTATTTTTTTCTTGGTCACTTTAGGTAAAGGTTTTCAATTTTATTGATCTTTCTGAAGAACCAACTTTTATTTTCACTGATTTTGTCTTTTTTTAATTCTGTACTTCATTTATGTTTAGTCTTTATTATTTCCTTCATTCTGCTTGTTCTGGGTTTAATTTGCTCTTTTGTTAGTTTCTTAAGGTAGAAGATTAAATTAGGTTGTTGATTTGAGGTGTTTTTAATATAGGTGTTTATACATTTTTCTCTAAGTATTGTTTTAGCTGCAACCATATGTTTTAGCATGTTGTATCTTCATTGTCTTTTCTGAGAGTATTTTCTGATTTCCCGTGTAATTTCTTCTTTGCCCCACTTGTTACTTAGGAATGTGTTGTTTAATTCCACATATTTGTGAGTTTCCTAAGTTTCTTGCTGTTACTAATTTCTAGTTTCTTTATGTTTTCATTGGAGAACATGCTTTCTATTATTTCTGTCATTTTAAATTTCTTGATGTTTGTTTTATGGCCTAGCATATGATCTATCCTGGAGAATGTTCCATGTGAACTGAAGAAGAATGTGTATTCTGCTGTTGTTGGGTGGAGTTTTCTATAGATGTCTTTCAGGACTGATTAGTTCATTGTGTTATTGAAGTGTTCTGTTTTCTCGTTGATCTGGTTGTTCTATCCATTATTGAAAGTGGAATTTTACGTGCTTTTAAGCCTTTTAAAAATGTTAAGTAGCTATTTTGTTTTGCTCAATTTACAAAATTGGTGAAAAGTAATTATGTGTAGGCTTGTAACTCTGTGCATGAAAGAGCTTGAATAAGGTAAGAAATCATTGACTAAGAGACTCTAAGTTATTATGTAAGGAATGGAATAGAGTGTCCAGGCCTAGAGGTTCTCATAGTAATTCTTGGCAATTTTGAGGAAGCAGGAAAGTTTTATACTATTTAAATTGCTCTAGACTTAGAGAAAGAAAAATAGATTTCCTTTTCTTTTTAAGAAGCCAGCATGTTAACTCAGAAATAAAAATCTGGGCAAAGATAGGAAGCAAAAAAATAAAATTGCAATGACTATTGCTTACACATATATTGATAGAAGAGTCTTAAGTAATAGGAAATAAAATAATTTATTTAAATAATATGCTACAGCCCTGCAGAGTATATTTATGACATTTCAATATGGTTCAACATTAGAGACTATTAATTTAATTGACTACACTGAGAGGTTAGTGGAGGAAAACTATATGATCATCTTGATAGAACCTAAATGTCATTTAAAAGAAATTCAGAAATCAATTTAACCAAAGAGGTTAAAGAGCTATACACTGAAAACTATATGACATTATTGAAAGAAATCAAAGATTACATAAAGAGATTGAAAGATATTCCATGCTCATGGATTGGAAGAATAAACATAGTTAAAATGTCCATATTACCTAAACCCATGAACAGATTCAGTGAAGTCCCACTCAGAAGCCCAATGACATTCTTCACAGAAATAGAACAAAGAATCCTAAAATTTGTATAGAACAACAAGAGACTCTGAATAGTGAAGGCAATCTTGAGGAAAAAAGAACGAAGCTGGAGACATTACAATCCCTGAATTCAAAATATACTACAAACCTATAGTAATCAAAACAGCATGGTACTGGTAGAAGAACAGACACACAGATAAATGGAACAGAATTGAAAGCTGAGAAATAAAACCACACTTCTATGGACAGTTCATTTTTGACAAAGGAGCCAAGAACATACAACAGAGAAAGGAAAGTCTCTTCAATAAATGGTGTTGGGAAAACAGGACAGCCACATGCAAAAGAATGAAGGTAGACCGTTATCTTACACCTTACACAAAAGTTAACTCAAAATGGACTAAAGACTTGAATGTGAGACCTGGAGCCATAAAACTCCTAGAAGAAAATACAGGCAGTACACTCTTTTTTTTGAGGAAGATTAGCCCTGAGCTAACTGCTGCCAATCCTTCTCTTTTTGCTGAGGAAGACTGGCGCTGAGCTAACGTCTATGCCTATCTTTCTCTGCTTTATATATGGATCGCCTACCATAGCATGGCTTTTGCCAAGCGGTGCCATGTCCGTACCTGGGATCTGAACCAGCAAACCCTGGGCTGCTGAGAAGCAGAACGTGCGAACTTAACCACTGTGCCACCAGACTGGCCCCGGCAGTACACTCTTTGACATTGGTCTTAGCAGCATCTTTTTGAATACCATGTCTACCCAGGCAAAGGAAACAAACAAACAAAATAAACAAGTGGGACTACATCAGACTAAAGATCTCCTGCAAGGCAAAGGAAACCATGAACAAAATGAAAAGACAACCCACCACTGGGAGAAAATATGTGCATATCATATATCCAACAAGGGGTTAGTCTCCAAAATAATAAAGAACTCATGTAACTCAACAACAAAAAACCAAACAACCTGATCAAAAAATGGGCAGCAGATATGAACAGACATTGATTCAAAGATATACAGATGGCCAACACGCACATGAAAACATGTTCAACATCACTAATTAGTAGGGAAATGCAAATCAAAGCTACAATGAGATATCATCTTACACTTGTCAGAATGACTATAATTACCAAGACAAAAATTAACAATTTCTGGAGAGGATGTGGAGAAAAGGGCACCCTCTTACACTGCTGGTTGGAGTGCAAACTGGTATAGCTAGTATGGAAAACAGTATGGAGATATCTCAAAAAATTAAAAATAGAAATACCATATAATCCAGCTATCCCACTATTCTTTTTTAATCCAAAGAACTTGAAATCAACAATTCAAAGAGACTGCACTGCTATGTTCTTTGCAGCATTATTTACAGTAGCCAAGATGTGGAAGCAACACAAGTGCCCATCAACTGATGATTGGATAAAGAAGATTCCACACACACACAGTGGAATACTTTTGCAACAACATGGATGGAACTTGTGGCTGTTATGGTAAGCGAAATAAGCCAGAGAGAGAAAGAGAAACACCACGTGATTTCACTCATATGTGGAAGATAAACACGTGGACAATGAGAACAGATTAGCGGTTACCAGAGGGGAGGGGAGTTGAAGGGATGGTGAACAGGGGAAAGGGGCACATGTATATGGTGACAGATAAAAACTAGACTATTGGTGGTGAGCATGATGCAGTCTATACAGAATACTGATAAGTACTAATGCATACTTGAAACTTTGCAATGTTATAAACCTTAATGACCTCATAAAGTAATAAAAAATAAAAAGAAATTCATTGTCTTCTCCTTATAAAATCCTTAGCACAGTTTTAGATGAATATTGCTTTCCCATAATAAAAAGGTTATAGCTCATAGAAAGCATACTCATGAAAGTCAGTATGAAGACTGATACATTTACTGTCACTTATTTAACAGCTTTCTAGAAGTGCTGGGTAATGCAGCTAGGCAAGAGTTATAAAATGGTGGACAGGAAAGGCAGAAATAATAAGATTGTATTGAGTTTCTAGTTACACAGTCAACTAAATAACTCTTTAGAAACAGTAAGAAAAATCTTTGTGGTAGTTCAAGAATTTATACATAGAAATCTATAGCTTTTATATGTATCAATGAGGTAGAAAATAAAATATAACTTCATTAGAAGCAATGGAAAAGGTAAAACACTTTATGACATGAATTTAAAATGAACTTTGTAGGACTTATATGAGGACTTACTGTTTCTGAATAGGGAAACTGAATGTTGCAAATGCTAGTATTCCTAACTTAATCTACATTTTCCTATTAAATCCTAATAAATAATTAATTTTGGGGAGGAATTGATGAAGGAGTAAATGTTCACAAATGGCCTAGAGAATTCTGAGGAAAATTGAAGAGGGGACTATCCTAACAGATATTTGTCGGTGTCGCAGTCCAATGTACACATCAGGATAGATGTGGAGAGGGCTGATGGCCACTCTGAGTTTATTATAACCAGCGTTCCAATATATACATAGCTTACATCTGTTAAACATACACAGGTGTTCTGGACAATGTAATTAGTGAATGCCAAGAATTCTTAGTGATTTCTCAAGGAGCCCTCCCTTGGCCTCTGTTTTGATATCATCATGTTATTGCTGTGCTCATATATTTTATCTCAGAGCATGCAAGGCCTCCTAGGCAATGGCCCCTCCTGCTCCCGATATCGTGTCTCCATCTGTGCCCCTGGGTGACCGGTGCCTGGCTTAGGTTGCCTCCCCCTGGAGGTCTTACCCGTCATTGGCTAACCAGCTTTCTCACCCCCGGGTCACAGTTTGTTGGCAAGCCTTTTCCAGTGATTATTAACCCTTCCTGCGTCAGGGGCGGCTACATTTCCCCCTTTTTTGTTTTTTAAAGCAAGGAAGGCATGATGTTGTGCTGAGGCCAGAAGGCCCATCATAACCAATGCTTGCTCTTGTTGCCTTTGTTGTTTTTTCAGGGAGCACAGCAGACGTAAAACATAAACTATTAACATGGATAAGATCAAAATCATACCAGCATTAACAAATATGCATAAATTGAAGTCTGAGAACCAATTGGAGGGCTCTAGCCAGTGTAACCCATTTTCAGTGTCTTGAAATATTTGTTGAGAGAACACCTTATGTACTTCTTGTAACTGCCTCTCTAACCGAGCTTGTAGCCCAGTGATGTCATTGGCCAGGGAGGTATTAAATGCCCCCGTAAATGTTTTTTTTTTTATTTCTTGCCAAGATGTCAGCCAGCTATTATACGGTAGGGGGGTAACACATTGCATGGTAAATTGCCAATCACATTTTCGTTTCATATGCATATTTAATGCATTTTTCTGCTCTCCCAGCCACTCTACTGCTGCCTCTAATGCCTGCAATCGTGACATTAGCCCTTTATCAATATCCGCCTGTGTCTGTAATTCTTGAGTGACATTTACCAAGACGGACTCTATCTTATGGGCTGTTTGAACACTGTTAACCAAGGCAGTAGTAGCTGTAGCGGCCGATCCAGGGATAATCACCGCGGACACAATAAACGCGATTAGTGTAGCCAAAAACCGCTTAGGGTGTAATTTTCTCATGGACTCAAGGAGGATATGTGTAGCATGCTCTTCGGACCATGTCCGATTTAGAGAAACAGGTAACCAATTATGTGCTATTCTTTTTTAACACCATTACATAGGTCATATTCAATGAGGTTACATTATAATGTGTTAAACAAACAGAATACCAATATGGGGGAGAAATATTAACCACATACATACCAGAAGATTCTTGGACAGCAGGGACACTGTTTCCCCATAATAACACATAAGGATGGGTGGTACAAATCATAACAGTATCAGAAACATTTTTGACCAATATTAGTAAATAATTGCCAGTTTCATTCCCATACTTGCCATGGGATAATTGTCGTGATATAAAAGGCAACCCGACCCTCCATATTCCTTTGTGAGGGGGCTGCACACTGTCTCATTGTGAGATAGTTGTAAAAGGGGTCCAGATAGGTCGTGTTCGCTCCATGTTATAGGTTTCTGACTTGATCTGTTGAAGGCCCAAGTATGACTGTCACTCAAAAGATGTCCATGAGGTCCCCAATACAGCATGTTGGCCCCAAACATGTTGCCCCATCTTGGATATGCTGTACATCAAGGGGACCACTGTACTGAGTAATGTTTGTAACGCCAATCAGTTTTTGGACGGCAAATTGGGACAGAAGGAACTTGTGTGACATTACTTTTGTCTTCGTAAGATGTTGATATAGCACTAATGTATGTCAGATTGGCTGCCTGTTGCCCTTTCTTAGGTTGGTAATACAAATACATTTGTTCCTGAAAAGTGACACATGATGTGCTTTTGTTTTGATAAACCATACAAAAAGGTAAATTGTTAGCATACTTCACCAGAGGTGGTTCTTCCTTTTGGTGCAGGCCTGTATGCTGTTGTCAGGGTACCCTGGTTCCTCCTGTCCAATCAGAATCGTTAGAGGACATAGGAGGATCAGCATGCCATCAAGTAACCGGAGTAAAGAGAGGAAGATTAGGAATAAAGGCCCAATATGTGAGATTCTCATGCTCTGAAATCACCTCAACATGCATTAGAGAAGAAAAGAGGAAAAAGAAAAAAACTGATTTACTTATCTGTTTCTCCATTTTCTGGTAATTCCAGAGCAGGCTGTGCACGTTTTGATGGAATCCACTCAATGCCTTTATCTGTCAAAACACAAAGAGCTCCTCTCTTCCCACATTTAACCATAAAAGGGCCCTCCCAGATATCCATATAAGGACATTTTAATCCACACTTTGCCAAGATTTTGTGTTGAAACAGATGTGTGTAATGCTGGCCTAGTTGGGTCATATGGTTCTGAGTTTGACCCATATATCTTTCTGCAGCTGATGTGCCATCTTCCGCTAGATTCAAAAAATTTAAAGTAAATAAGGCGTGATTGAGAATACCTTGTGGATCATTCTTATAATACTCATTTCCCCCTTTCATTTTTTGTAAAGCAGCCTTTAGCGTTCTATGACATTGCTCAATAATAGCTTGTCCTGTAGAATTATAGGGGATGCCAGTTTTATGGATGAAAGTTTAAAACGGAGGGCAAAAGCGGGACAGCATTAGCTACATAAGTGGGATCCGTAAGAATATTCAAAGGAACAGAAGGAAAGGTGCACAGGGCTAGATATGATGCGGGGTCGGTGAGCCGAGGAGTCGAAAGAAAAATTTCCTGGACTCTCAAGATCTGGCAGTAGTGCTCTTTTATTTAGAGAATAGGGTGGAATAGCATGGGGACAGGACCCATGGACAGTCAGAGCGGCTGCTGCCGGCATGGGGACAGGACCCATGGGCAGTCAGGCTGCTGCGTGGGGACAGGGCCCATGGACAGGAGGAGCCACTGCTGCTGCTGCCCCGAGTTGAGGGTTAGGGCTAATTTTATAAGGCATGGGTATGTGAGTCATCTCTTTGCAAGACAAAGGAAAGAACATGAAAAAAAGTTAAAATGGTATCAGTGCAGGTGGGGTCTGGTCATTGGGTGATCCCATGACTTTTAGACAAGGATCAAATCGGATTAAGTAAAGGTTAGAAAGGTTAAAAGCCACCACCCTAAATCAGTTACATGAGATTGCCAGAGAGCAACCAACTTAAGTTCTTGCCTTCCCCATTAAGAGTTTCTAGGGACAAGGTCATCTCTCTTCTTCTTCCTGGTACAGAGAGGGAGGCACCTTTTACAGATAGAGATTTACCTTACAAACGTAAATGTGTGCCAACAAGGGCAAGTTCCATTCCCCAGAGCCTCCCTCCCTGTCCCAGTTTATCGAAAGCAATCAGCCCCAAACAATCCCGATGCCAAAGAGACATATCCTGGGGTGGCCAATTTCAGGTCCCTACAAGGTCATCCCCCCTTCCCTCACAAATGCAAATATCTCTCCAAGGGCAAGCAAATTCCAGTCCTCAGAGTCTGCTTCTCATCTGCAGTTTTTAAAATTAACCAGCCTAAAATCCTCATCAGATACACAGCTGCCACTTCTGCAGTTTGAGTAGTTGAATGTCCGTGAGAGACTTTGGTCTGCCAGTCATTGTCAGCAAACCAAGCTATACTGGTTTTTCTGGAGCCGTCAGTGAAGTGGAGTTTGTGTACAAAAACGAAAGTGGATGGGACAGGGATTTAAAAGAAATCTCACCCATATAAGATTGCAAAGCCATTTGTATTTGTGAATTGATTATCATAACATGATCAAATTGAGAAGATGTGCAAGGTAAAAAAATGGTCTGAGGTTCAGTGCCTCGCAATTGTAAACACCATAAATGTCCCCTTTGAATAACCTCCTCTATCAAAATGTGTATAGAGTACCTTAGCTGGTGTGTGGGACAAGTATATCCACTCCAAGCATTTTATAACCTTGTCCGCTTTTTGAAAGACAATACCAGTAGGACTTTTAGGTGTGTTTATCACATAAAGGCATAAGGGAATTTCCGGATCAAAGCGATTTAAAAATTGGGAGGTTAGAGCCTTGTTTACTAGGCTTAGTTCTTGTTTTGCCTCAGGGGTAGGAGTACACATAGAAAACGGGGAGAGTCACCATGTAGCAAGGAAAACAAGTGACTCAGAGAATGTGTCGGGATGCCAAGAAAAGTATGCATCCAATCGATATTTCCTAAAAGCTGTTGCAATGTAACTAATGTTAAAGTATTAGGTATGGAAATAGGGGGAATGCATGGCTTTACCAGGTGTCTATCAATCATTAATCTTAGAAATTTCCAGGGGGAGGTAAACGGTACCTTATCTTGAGCCACAAGCAGGCCTTTGCGTTTTAGCAGTTCAGTTAATTGTTGGTATGCTGTTAATAATAAATTTTTAGTTGGCACTGCTAATAAAATATCATCCATATAATGGTAAAGTTGTATAGTAGGGTATTTGCTTCGAAAAGTTAATAACACATCTCCTAGTAATTGTTGGCATATGGTAGGACTGTTTTTCATGCCCTGAGGCAAGACCTTCCACTGATATCTC
This sequence comes from Equus caballus, assembly GCF_041296265.1. Classification (NCBI taxonomy): domain Eukaryota; kingdom Metazoa; phylum Chordata; class Mammalia; order Perissodactyla; family Equidae; genus Equus; species Equus caballus. The sequence goes on from NC_091700.1 coordinate 89,591,768, forward strand.
TGGGGGACCTCTTGATTGTTATAAACTGGGACAGTGAATGCAAACTTTTCCCTCTCAGCGGTGCACAAAGGAGTCTTTAATGTCAATAGCAATTTGGCAATTCTCAGGTATTAAAGAAGGATTTGGCAATCCCTTTTGTAAAGCCCCCATAGGTTGCGTGACAGCATTAATTGCTCTCAAGTCCTGGAGTAATCGCCATTTTCCAGATTTCTTTTTTGTCACAAATACTGGGGTGTTCCAGGGACTAGTTGAGGGTACGATATGGCCTAATTTTAGTTGTTCCTGTACTAGGATCTTTAAAGCCTGTAGTTTTTCTTTTGGAAGGGGCCATTGATCTATCCATACAGGCGTGGTAGTTTTCCCTTGAATAGGTATGGGAGGAATATTAATAACGTCAGTGACCCCTAGGAAAAAGGCTTAACGTTTAGAGATAGTTTCCATTGAGAAAGCAAATCTCGCCCCCATAGGGAGCATGGAGTTGGAAGAATGTAGGGTGTGATTAAGGCAATTCTGTTTTCAGGTCCTCTGACTTTGAGTACGTGATCACTTACCTCAGGCATCATAAGGCCCCCTACACCTTGTACAGATGCAGAGGTTTGATTTTTAGGCCAATGGGGAGGCCAAGTGAGCGAGGCTATAATGGTTTTATCAGCTCCAGTATCCAGGAGCCCTTCAAAGGGAATCTCCTGTAGGTATACTGTAAGAATGGGCCGATTTAATGTTAATGACTGTATCCAGAAAGCACAGTCGCCAGTGTGGCCGAAGCCACTGGCGCCCCTCTTGACAGCGGAGGCGTGAGCAGTTGACAAGTAAGGTATTAATATAAACTCAGCTATCCTGGTAAAAGCTTCTATCACATAATAACTAGATGAACGGACCATGATTTTTATTTCACCTTGAGAGTCAGCATCAATTACCCCGGGAATGATGTTTAAGCCCTTCAAAGCTAGAACTAGAGCATCCCATTAATAACCCAAAATATCCTGATTGTAAAGGTCCGCATACATTGGTAGGAACAAGAAAGGTTTTGTCAGCACGATCTATGACGACTGTCTCTGAGGCCATGAGATCCACTCCGGCACTTCCTGACGAGGCCGCCACTAAATCATTCACATAGAGTTGGCCTGCTGATTGAGATCTCCCCAAACTTGGTTTTTCGGGGCACTGGGGATTGTGCCCCGTTTCGAGTTTCCTGACGCCAAGTTACCATCTACATTAATTTTAAAGCGACGTTGATTCACCCAGTGGAGTCCCCTTCAGCACCAAGGACATGGTTTAGAAGGCGGCTTTTTAATATCAGCTGGCCCTCCTTTATCAGGGATATCTTTTGGACTGGACTTGCATTGTTTTGCACAGTGTCCCGGTCTTCCGCACTTAAAACAGGCATTATCAAAAAGCACCTTTGGGCAGCTCAGAAAACGCTGCCGCCATTACTTTGGCCACATGACTATGAGTTCCTACTTCCTGACAGGCTCGCAGCATATCCCCTAAAGTATGAGTTTGCCCTTTAAGCTGAGACATAGCAGACTGGAAATCAGCATTAGCATTTTCAAAGGCTATTTTCAACAGGATAATTTGAGCTGCTTCAGGATGAGCTATTTGTGTCTCAATTGCCTGCTGGAGATGGTCAATAAATTCTATGTATGGCTCGTTTGGCCCTTGTCGGACATTCACAAAGGAGTTGGTGGCTCTGTCTGCTCCTGAAGGAGGAATAGCCTTCCAGGCTGCTAATGCCACCTCTGAACATTGTCTATGCAACATTCCATTTGCCTCAGCCTGTGCTTGAGGCGTCGCATATTGGCCGACCCCCCGTAACACGTCAGCACTCTTTGAGAGAGGGGGGTTTAAAGATAGATTATCCATAGATCGGGATACAGATATCTCGTTATACTCAGACCTGAAAAGAGTATATTCAGCATGTGACAAAAGAGTCTTTGCGAGCAAAAGCCAATCACAGGGTAGCATACGATAACTGGCTCCCAGTGCCTCTATCATCCTGACAGTGAAAGGTGATTGCATTCCATTCTCTCTGATGCTCTTTTTCAGCTCCTTAAACACCCAAAAAGGAAGGGATTCATGTTCTCTTCACCCATGATTGACCATTATGGGGAAGGCACAGGAAAAAACATCAGGATTGCCACGATTTAATCCTTCCCGAAGGCAATTATGAACCACACTATACTGCCTGGAATCAACATGTGGGGCTGGTGGACCAATGTTCATTGCAGCATTATTTACAATAGCCAAGACATGGAAGCAACCTAAGTGCCCATCAACAGACAAATGGATAAAGAAGATGTGGTACATATATACAATGGAATACTACTCAGCTGCAAAACAGAACAAAATCATTCCATTTGCAATAACATGGATGGACCTTGAGGGAATTATGTTAAGTGAAATAAGCCAGCTAGAGAAGGACAATCTGTGTATGACTCCACTCATATGAGGAATTTAAAATTATGGACTAAGAACAGTTTAGTGGCTACCAGGGGAAAGGTGGGGTGGGGGGTGGGCGCAAAGGGTGAAGTGGTGCACCTACAACACGAATGACAAACATTAATGTACAACTGAAATTTCATAAGATTGTAACCTATCAGTAACTCAATAAAAAAAAAAAACATGCGGGGCTGGTGGAGTACAAGGAGGAGCAGTAGGCAAGACAGGAGGGTTCTTGAAGGCGAAACGCCTTCTAAAGGAGGGGGGAATGGTAAATCGTCATCGTCTGAGGACATTTGTTCAAAATTTGTCTGAGATTTACTAACGGCCTTTTTATTTATTTATTTATTTATTTATTTATTGAGTTATTGATAGGTTACAATCTTGTGAAATTTCAGTTGTACATTAATGTTTGTCAGTCATGTTGTAGGTGCACCACTTCACCTTTTGCGCCCACCCCCCACCCCACCTTTCCCCTGGTAGCCACTAAACTGTTCTTAGTCCATAATTTTAAATTCCTCATATGAGTGGAGTCATACACAGATTGTCCTTCTCTCGCTGGCTTATTTCACTTAACATAATTCTCTCAAGGTCCATCCATGTTACTGCAAATGGAATGATTTTGTTGTGTTTTGCAGCTGAGTAGTATATATATGTACCACATCTTCTTTATCCATTCGTTTGTTGCTGGACACTTAGGTTGCTTCCACTACTAATGGCCTTTTTAAAAGAGTCTCTTGGTGGCGAGCAAGGCGGAGGAGGCAGGGGTGGCGCCTCCTCAGCTTTGCCTGAGGGGCGCTCGGGTGAAGAGGCCGATTTTTCCTCATCCGATAGATCCGACAAGGGGAACAGTGCAGTACGTACTGTTCCCCAAGTCGTTAAGATATGTACATCCTTTAAAAGGCCATGCTCAAAGCGAGACTTTAGTGCCTTACCAGGCTTTTCCACAACTTAATGTCCAAGGTGCCGTCCCCTGGGAACCAGGGGTAATGTGTAGATATTGCCAGCAGTAGCCTCTGTAACTCGGCGAGAGAAACTGAAACTGAAATCGCCTTCAGCAGCTGCTGAAGTGTCTTAAAGTATAATTTCTGCTGGGTCGCCAATTGTTGGCCCATCATTCTCACGGTGGACCGCCGAAAGGTGGTTGAATTCCCCCATATCATTATTCACCAATAATGCCACAGATCTTGGATCACATCGGGGTCACCATATGTCAGTGTTGCAATCCAGCGTACACATCAGGATAGATGTGGAGAGGGCTGATGGCCACTCTGAGTTTATTATAACCAGCGTTTCAGTATATACATAGCTTGCATCTGTTAAACATACACAGGTGTTCTGGACAATGTAATTAGTGAATGCCAAGAATTCTTAGTGATTTCTCAGGGAGCCCTCCCTTGGCCTCTGTTTAGATATCATCATGTTATTGTTTTGCTTGTATATTTTATCTCAGAGCATGCAAGGCCTCTTAGGCAACGGCCCCTCCTGCTCCCGATATCGTCTCCATCTGTGCCCCTGGGTGACCAGTGCCTGGCTTAGGTTGCCTCCCCCTGGAGGTCTTACCCGTCATTGGCTAACCAGCCTTCTCACCTCCGGGTCACAGTTTGTTGGCAAGCCTTTTCCAGTGATTATTAACCCTTCCTACATCAGGGGTGGCTACAATATTAAAGTATCTTTTAATAATTTATAGAGCAGAAATTATTAGGATCACTCCATAGAATTTTGGAGCAAGAAGAGACATATCTATGGAATAAATTCGTTAGATGTTAAGCAGAAGACTGATGTGGGAGAATTTCTTAATTTGTTGAAGAGAACCTTTCTAATATTACATTGAGTTAGAAGCCAGGAGAGGTGGATTCTAGGGTTGTATGCCTCTAATCTACTGTGGTTTTAGGTAGTCCCAGAGAGATTAAGAAATATAAGGAATGAGAAATGTTTGATGGTTTTCGTGGCTAGAGCTTTCTAATTGGGAAGGTGTGTCCCATTTCATTGGTTAGTGGGAGCAAGCAGTTCGAGAATTAGAGATTGTTGTACTTCTCAAAATGCACATCAAAATCCACATTAGATAACTTTGTTTTTATGATAATTTTATCTATGTTTTCAAGTAAAAAGACTAATATGTCTTTCCATAAGAAATAGCAAAATGTCGTTATATTTGTATCAAATCTCTTAAGTTAGGGTTTTGATTTTTTTTAAAAATGGGATTAACTGTTACTGTACTTCAACCTTTGGTTATATTTCCCATCTAGACACCTAAATTGAACTTATCAATATTTTGTTGCTTTGTGTGTGTACAATAACCTTGGATTTAAATGAGAAATACCTGATATTTAATCGCATTAAAACCAGGGAACTAGTCATTGTGACTCACATGTTGGCCAGGCAGCCTGCTGTTTGAAGTATGATTCCTGGTGAGTATTGTAGTCTTAGTCTTGGGATTCAGTAATGAGATTGAGTGCGGTTTCCTGTGAGCACTCTAGGATGATTGACAGTAAGGTGAGGGGAATCATCACTTAGCATGCCTACCCTTGATAATATTTCCCTGCTGTCTGGGGAGGTACCGAGGACAAATAGGACTTCGTGATGTCTGTAATTAGCGTATGTTGGTTCCAGCTGAACAAACTGGAGGGTAATGATCAGGTAAATGGAGATGGAATACATTAATGTAGGCTAAGGTATAAAAGACCTTAGGGAAAAACTTATCAAAATTTTATGGGGTCATTAGGGCATCTTTTTATTTTATATCTTTTCATATTTATATGTATTTATCTATTTATATCTTTGTTAGAGTATCTTCAGTTTTATCTTAGCTGTACATAGAGATGAAAGCAGCTTAAAGGTAAAAACCACATGCATTTACTTTTCAGGATATTTTTCAACCTTTGTCTATTTGGAGAGGAGTTAAAGTCCTTAATTAAAAAAAATTTCTTTCACAAATTCTGCTAATGAATTATTAGTTATTTGCAACTAATGCAATCACTGAACCTCAAGTAACATCAATGACTAGAGTCAAGTTTGTAAAACTTTCTTTGGGTGATAGCTGAAAAATAAGATGACCCTTTATTGTTTGTGTGTGTGTGTAATTGAGATGGTTATTTAAATAATGTTTTCTTAAATTGCCTTTGTAGTAGAATATTTTAAGATGATGGCCATCATGGTCCCTGTTTCCCAGTTGGTCTTGATTCTGTCAGAAACCTTTCCAGTCATTTAGATTGCAGTAGAAAATCTATAGAATTCTTGATTCATTCTTGCAAGAATTACTATAGTTGTCATTATCTAACATCGTTTCCTTATCTGCAACATAAAGTTCAATGACAAAGCCTCTGATACAGTTGCTGTAATACTGCATTTAATGGGAAGGAAGGAATTGATTTCATTAATGTGATTTTGGATCTTGGAGTTATGATAGGTAATTAAAGGGTTTTTAAATAGCATACTTACTTCAAAACTAGCTGTTGCTTACTTTTCTGATAAAATTTAGCATTGAGTAACCTTTTTGGATTAAAAATACAATACATCTACCCTTGTGTTTAAAACACTGGACTTTTCAGTGAATTAACTAATCAGGAGAAGAAAGCATTTAAGATGGTTAAATGTTTCTTTTTCTTCTTTTCTTTTTTGCTTTTATAGTCTTTGGAAAAACGTATTTTGCAGAAACATTACACTATGTCAGTTTAAACTTTTGATTATCTTTGGCTTGACTAAATTACTTTCTTTACATTTTTGGATAAAATGGTATAGGATAGGATTCCTGGCAGGAATTTGTTCACATTAATATGGCTCATCAGGGACATTATATTTAATTGGAGATCCTGCAGAATAGTAGCAGGAGGCTGAAGAGAATTATTTAGCATTAACAATGGCTCGTCTGGGAGTTGTGCACTAATCAAGGAGCTTGAGTGTTAGCAGTGGGGATGATGGGAATTATGACGATTATGACATGTAAGCATGTCTGTGTGCGAACTGGACAGGCAATGAGTTAATCAAGAAGTATATTAAATGGCTCCCATGCTGATTCATTATTATCTACCGTAGTGCCTGTCAGGTTGTGTATTTAAAAAATACAGTTATTGCTGAATTCACTATGTGTAAATTCAGCTGCCATTCTTTGTTTTCAATAAAATAACTTCAAATTATCTAATACATATAAAAATAGAAAAATGTCGACCTTGCTGACTGTGGCTTGTGTATGAAGGTACAGTATCATTTTTTTTAACCCTTTAGAGAGAACCTTGAATTTCAGATTCATTTAAAAATTTGTTTGCTTTGCCCTTTCATGTATTTGTTGTAAATACTCTTGAACTTATTTTCTACTGCATGAAGATTTTGGGTTCAAAAGCAAATTTTTGTATCTTTATTTTTCAACATTAGAAAATAAGTCCAATATTTCAGAAAGATATTAGTATTTAACTCATGAAGCTACAGACAAATCATAGCATTAATCTTTTCCACCATCACAATGCTCCAAAATCAGGGGGTGGGTATGGTTGTGGTAAAAATCTCCTTTGCTCTAGTGGGTGGTCTCTTTGTGCCAGGTAGACCCATTCTGTGCCCAGCATGGTTAGAGCCATCTGTCATGGAACTATCAGTTAGAAATGCTAGAAATGTGCATATTTTGGGGAAATGGAACTAATACATTGAATTCCTTTTAGAAAATAAATTGAAATGCAACATAAATTCATGAGCAAACTGGATTATATCGATAGGCAAATTTATGGAGTTACTGTGCAGATGAACACACAGTTTCTTTTTTTTATTATTGTAAGCACTGCCAAATTTAATAAAACTTTTACCAAACTGTGACCTTCATGTATTAACTTAATTAAAGCAATATTATGGGTACTACTCAAAGTGTTAACTGTGGGCGGTTGTTACTGAAATCCATTATCTATGGAGTCAGTATTAGTGGCCAGCTGCATCAGAAATAAAACTGGTAACCAAGACCCTCCCTCGAGTGCTGTGAGCTCAGCAGGTTAAATCGTCAAAGCCCGTCAAAGCTTCTTAAAAAACTGATAGTTTAAGCCCCCTGGAGTTCAAGGTAAACCAGTCATTCCAGTCAGGAAGGACTATGACTTTATTTAGCAGCAAGGCAAAAATTGCATTTGGACAGGAAAAAGGATTTATATCAGTATCTCATGCATAAATTATTTTATTCATATATGTGTTTGTATACCTTGCTATTTAACTTTAATAAAAGCACTCCAGCTTCTTTTAATCTATGGAAAGTGACTTTTGAAAATTTTCCTTTATAAAATGGAAAAGGATGTCCCAAGACCTCCCTTAATTTTTGTTAATTATAAAAACTGTCTTTTTACTTACTAAAATTTTAGTTTAAGAACAAAACACAGAGAAATATTGTGAGTATATCTTTTTGTGTATTTAAAAATTTCTGGTGAATTTAAATAGCATAGTTGGAAAAGAAACATTATGTGTCTCAATGTGATTAGTACCTGATGGTATGAAAAAGTACTTAATCACGGATTTACTTTTCTCTAAGCATCTATTTAAGAAGGTTTAGAAGTTCTGCAGTTTTACTGAAAAAGTATATGTTAAGTAAAAGATTTGAGAATACAGCTTACCTTTATAAATATAGTATTTTTGATATTGCAGTATTTTTTTGGTGAGGAAGGTTGACCCTGAGCTAATTATCTGTTGCCAATCTTCCTCTTTTGTTTTCTCTTTTTCTCCCTAAAGCCCCAGTACATAGTTGTATATCCTAGTTGTAAGTCATTCTGGTTCTTCTGTGTGGGATGCTGCGACAGCACAGCTTGATGAGCCGTAAGTAGGGGCACCAGGATCCGAACCCGGCAACCCCAGGCCGCCGAAGCGGAGTGCGTGAACTTAACCACTCGGCCATGGGGCCGGCCCTGACATTGCAGTGTTTAGAAAGGCCATGACTTAACTTGTCTCTTACAGCCTCACTCTTTTAAGACATCTTAGTGGAGGGAAAAATACGATCATTCTAAGTAATAAGTAACACTTATTGAGTATCTACAATATATTAGAGAATCAGAATAATTGTGTAATGGAAGTATTATTGTCATTTTTAGTTGAGAAATTGGGGCTTCAAGATATAAGATAGGTTGCCAAAGATTGTTTACTAGGTAAGCAAGCAATGGAGCTGATTCAAATTGCGCTTCTCCCATGTTGTACTCTTTCCATTGTAGCATATTTCTTCCCACACTAAGTATATGGAAAAGTCCTCTTCCTCCCCCAAAGAAAGTGAAGTTCATTACTTTGAAGGCTGGGTGTTTATTAGTGCCTGTTGTGGGCTAGATGCTATGCTAGTTGCTGGAATTAGAACAGGAGCGACATGATTTTCGCTGTCATGGCACTTACACAGTCCAGTGGTAGAGACGGATGTAAAATAAGAAAACATACAAATAAATAATTAGAAATTCTGGTGAGTGGTATGAAGGAAACAAACCAGTTGCTGAGAGAGAGTAATGGGAGACTCTTCATTAATAGGATGGTCAGGGAAATTCTCTCTGAGGAAGAAGATATAAGCTGAGACCTGATAGTTGAGAGTCAGCTATTAGCTAGGCTGTCAGCTAGGCAGATGGAACAGCATGTGCAAAGGCCCTGAGTCAATCCAGTACATTGGAACCTAACCTGTGAATCAGGACTGCTCAGTTTGTCTAGGCACTCATTTGCTAGCTCTCCACCTCCAGCTATAGGCAGTGCATTGACCCTTCTTGGGACAGCTTCTCTTGCTACTTGCTGCTGGTACTTCAGTGATCACAATGGCAACTGCAATTGCAGTTGGAGTAGCAAAGGGAGTTCATTTGGCATCTTGAGGAAGATAAGGCTGGCTGAAGAAGGAAGATGGCAGTAGTGGATTTATATCTGATATATTCATTTGAGCTGGAGCCTATCCTAAGGAAGACAGGCTCCAATTCAGATAAATACATCAGATATAAATCTATTGTTGCTGCCTTCATTTATGCATGTATTCAATATGTTTATTGCAAAGCACTGTCTAGATAAAGGGGATGGAGTGTGGTCTGTCCAATGGACGATTTGTAGACTTTGGGACAAAAGGCACGAACCTGTCTTTCTACGTGGGAGACTGTTAAATCCAGGTAAAACTGATAGAAATAGTATTTTTAAATGTCTTATTTTGTAAGCAACTAAGTGTTTAGTGTCTTCCAACTCTTCTTGTGAATTAATCATGTATTAGTTTAGTTTCCAAGTCTATAATGTATTCCCCAAATGGGTATTAAAATATTCTAGTAAAAGGGAATTTATGATTAAATATGGCAAAAGTAACTTCAGCAAACTATTCCAATTAAGTATTATAGATCCCCAGGCTACACTGATGACACTTAGCTGGGATGCTCTACATAGGGGAGAACAGTTTCAAAATGACGCAAACCTATTTGTGAAGGGTTTCATATAATTTTTCCTCTTGATTAGAAATGTTTCCACCTATCACTTTTGGGAGTTTATTTTTTCTAAATCTATATATAAATTATATATTTAGGCCAATTGTAGGTTCACAGCAAAATTGAGAGGAAGGTACAGAGATTTCCCATATATCGCTTGGCTCCACGCGTGCATAGCCTTCCCCACTATCAACGTCCACCATCAGAGTGGTGCATTTGTTAAAATCGATGGAGCTACATCGACACATTATAATTACCCAAAGCCGAAAGTCCATAGTTTACGTTAGGGTTTACTCTTGGTGTTGTACATTCTGTGAGTTTGGACTAATACGTAATGACCTTAATTCATCATTATAGTATTATAGAGAATATTTTCACTGCCCTAAAAATTCTCTGCACTCTGTGTGTTCATCCCTATTCACCCCGTAACTCCTAACAAACACTGGTCTTTTTTCTGTCTTCATAGTTTTGCTTTTTCCAGAATGTGGTATAATTGGAATCACATACTATGTAGCCTTTTCAGATTGGCTTCTTTCATTTAGTAATATACATTTAAGATTCTTCTATGTCTTATTATGGTTTGATAGCTCCTTTCTTTTTAGTGCTTAATAATGATTCCATTGTCTGTATTACCACAGTTTATCCACTCACTTACTGAAGGACATCTCTTTTGCTTTTGGCAATTATGAATAAAGCTGCTATAAACATCTGTGTGCAGGTTTCTGTGTGGATGTGGGAGCATGATCGCTGGATTATATGGTAAGAGCATGTTTAGTTTTGTAACAGTTCGCCAAACTATCTTCCAAAGTGGCTGTACCATTTTGCATTCCCAGCAGCAATGAATGTGAGTTCCTGTTGCTCCACATTCTTGCCAGCTTTTGGTATTGTTAGTGTTCTGGATTTTGGCCATTCTAATAGGTGTGTAGTGGTATCTCATTGGTGTTTTAATTTTTAATTTGCATTTCCCTGATGACATGGGGTGTGGAGCACCTTTTCATATACTTATTTGCCATCTGTATGTCTTCTTTGGTGAAGTGTCTGTTAAGGTCTTTGGCCCAGTTTTTAATCGAGTTGTTTGTTTTCTTATTGGTGAGTTTAAGAGTTCCTTGTATATTTCGGATAATAGTCCTTTATCATATGTGTCTTTTGCATGTGTTTTCTCCTAGTCTGTGGCTTGTCTTCTAATTATCTCGGCACTGCCTTTTGTAGAGCAGAAGTTTTTAATTTTAATAAAGTTCAGCTTATCAATTCTTTCTTTCGTGGATTGTGCCTTTGGTGTTGTATCTGAAAAGTCATTGCCATACCTAAGGTCATCTAGGTTTTCTCCTTTGTTATCTTCTGGGAGTTTTATAGTTTTGTGTTTTACATTTTGTATTAGGTCTGTGGTCCATTTTGAGCTAATTTTTGTAAAGGGTATAAAGTCTGTCTAGATTAATTTTTTTTTTGCATGTGGATGTCCAGTTCTTCTAGTCCCATTTATTGAAAAGGCTATTTTTGTTCCATTGTATTGCCTTTGCTCCTTTGTCAAAGATCAGTTGCCTGTATTTATGGGGGTCCTCAATTCTGTCGCGTTGACCTATTTGTCTAGTCTTTTACCAATACCACACTGTCTTGCTTACTGCAGTTTTATAGTGAGTCTTGACTTCAAGTAGTGTTAGTCCTCCAACTCTCTTGTTCTTCTTCAGTAGCGTGTTGGCTGTTGTGGGTCTTTTGCCTCTCCATATAAACTTTAGAGTAAGTTTGTTGATATCCAGAAACTTGGTGGGATTTTGATTGCATTGAATCTATAGATCAAGTTGGGAAGGACTGACATCTTAACAATATTAAGTCGTCCTATTCATGAACATGGAATATCCCTCCATTTATTTAGTTCTTTGATTTCATTCATCACAGTTTTATAGTTTTCTTCAGATAGATCTTATATATATTTTGTTAGATTTATCCCTAAGTATTTCTTTCTTTTGGGTGCTAACGTAAATGTTATGTGTGTTAAATTTCACATTCCACTTGCTCATCGTTGGTATATAGGAAAACATTTTGACTTTTATATATTAATCTTGTATCTTGCAACCTTGCTGTTAGATCCAGGAGTTTTTTTTTTTTTGGATGATTCTTTTGGATTTTCTACATAGAAGATCATGTCATCTGTAAACAAAGAGAGTTTTATATCTTCCTTCCCAATCTGTATACCTTTTATTTCCTTGTCTTGTCCCATTGCATTGGTTGGGACTTCCAGTATGATGTGTTTTGTTTTTGTTTTTTTGTTGCAGTAACAATGGTTTATAACATTATATAAATTTCAGGTGTACATCATTATATTCTGATTGCTGTGTAGATTACATCGTTTTCACCACCCAAAGACTAATTACAATCCATCACCACACACAGGTGCCTAATTACCCCTTTCAGCCTCCTCCCTCCTCCCTTCCCCTCTGGTAACCACCATTCCAATCTCTGTCCCTATGTTTGTTGTTGTTTTTTATCTTCTATTTATGAGTGAGAACTTACGGTATTTGACTTTCTCCCTCTGACTTACTTTGCTTAGCATAATACCCTCCAGGTCCACCCATGTTGTTGCAAATGACAAGATTTCATCTTTTTTATGGCTGAGCAGTACGCCATTGTAGATATATATATATATACATAGCACATCTTCTTTATCTGTTGACCCCTTGATGGGCACCTAGGTTGCTTCTAAGTATTGGCTATTGTGAATAATGCTGCAGTGAACATAGGGGTGCGTGTATCTTTACACGTTCATGTTTTCATGTTTTTTGGATAAATACCCAGCAGTGGAATAGTTGGATCATATATAGTTCTACTCTTAATTTTTTTGAGGAATCTCCATACTGTTTTCCATAGTGGCTGCAACAGTTTGCACTCCCATAGGCAGCGTATGAAAGTTCCCTTTTCTCCATATCCTCTCCAACACTTCTTATTTCTTGTCTTATTAATTATAACCATTCTGATGTGTGTGAGGTGATGTCTCATTTTAGTTTTGATTTGAGTTTCCTTATACTTAGTGATGTTGAACATCTTTTCGTCTGCCTCTTAGCCATCTGTATACCTTCTTTGGAAAAATGTCTGTTCAGGTCCTTTGCCGTTTTTTTTGGTTTGTTTTTGTTTTTGAGGAAGATTAGCCGTGAGCTAACATCTGCTGCCAATCCTCCTCTTTTTGCTGAGGAAGACTGGCCCTGAGCTAACATCCATGCCCATCTTCCTCTACTTTATGTGTGGGACGCCTACCACAGCATGGCTTGCCAAATGGTGCCATGTCCACACCTGGGATCTGAACTGGTGAATCCTGGGCCACTGAAGCAGAATGTGCGAACTTAACCACTGCGCCACCGGGCCGACCCCCATTTGCCCATTTTTTAATTGGGTTGTTAGTTTTTTGTAGTAGAGATGTATGAGTTCTTTATATATTTTGGATATTAGCCCCTTATCAGATATATAGTTTGCAAATATCTTCTCCTAATTGTTAGGTTGTCTTTTCATTTTGTTGATGGTTTCCTTTGCTGTGCTGAAGCTTTTTAGACTGATGTAGTCTCATTTGTTTATTTTTTTCTTTTGTTTCCCTTGCCTGGTCAGACATGGTACTTGAAAATATGCTGCTAAGATTGGTGTGGAAGAGTGTACTGCCTATGTTTTCTTCTAGAAGTTTTACGGTTTCAGATCTTACATTCAACTCTTTAATTCATTTTGAGTTAACTTTTGTGTATGGTGTAAGGGGATGGTCTACTTTCATTCTTTTGCATGTGGCTGTCCAGTTTTCCCATCACCATTTATTGAAGAGACTTTCCTTTCTCCATTGTATATTTTTGGCTCCCTTTTTGAAAATTAGCTGTCCATAGATGTGTGGGTCAGTATGATGTTGAAAGCAGTGGTAAGAGGAGATATTCTTGCCTTGTTCCTGATCTTAATGGGAAAGTTTTGAGTTTTTCACCATAAGTATGATGTTAACTCTAGGTTTTTTTGTAGGTAGTCTTTATCAAGTTGAAAAAGCCTCCTGTATTTCTAGTTTACTGAGAGTTTTTATCATGAATGTGTGTTGGATTTTATCAAATGGTTTTTCTGCATCTATTGTTATTATCATGTGATTTTTCTTTTTTATCCCATTGATGTGATAGATTACATTAATTGATTTTCAAATGTTGAACCAGCCTTGCATGCCTGGAATAAATCCCACTTGGTTGTGGTGTATCGTTCTTTTTTATACATTTTTGGATTCAGTTTGCTAATAATTTTGTTGAAGATTTTTGCATCTGTATTTATGAGAGAAAATGGTCTGTACTTTTCTTGTACTGTCTTTGCCTGGTTTTGGTATTAGGGTAATGCTGGCCTCATAGAATGAGTTAGAAAGTATTCTCTCTGCTTCTGTCCTCTGAAAGAGGTTGTAGAGAGTTGGTATAATTTCTTTCTTAAATGTTTGGTAGAACTCACCAGTCAACTCATGTGGGCCTGGTGCTTTCTGTTTTAGAAGGTTATTAATTATTGATTAAGTTTGTTTAATAGACAAGGCCTATTCATATTGTCTGTTTCTTCTGGTGTGAGTTTTGGCAGCTATGTCCGTTTCATCTAGGTTATGAAATTTGTTGGCAAAGAGTTGTTTCTACTATTCCCTTATTATGCCTGTCATGTCCATGGGCTCTGTAGAGATGGCCCTACTTTCATTTTTGAGACTAGCTGCTTTCACTCAGCATAATGCTTTTGTGATTCATCCAAATTGTTGTGTGTATCACTAGTTTATCCCTTTTTAAAATTATTGAGTAGTATTGCATTGTACTGATATACAGTTTGTATATCCATTTACCCATTGAAGGGCATTTGAGTTGTTTCAGGTTTTTGAGAATTATGAATAGAGCTGCTATAAACATTTGTATATAGATTTTTGTTTGAATATAAGTTTTTCTTTCTCTTAGATGCATAGCTAGGAGTGAGATTACTGAGTCATATAGTAAGTATATATTTAACTTAGTAAAAAACTGCCAAAGTTTTCCAGAGTTGCTGTACATATTGCATTCCTACCGGTAATATGTGAGAGTTGTAGTGGTTTGGCATCCTCCAGCAGTTAGTATTGTTAGTATTTTTATTTTTAACCATTCTAATAAGTGTGTAGTGGTATTTCATTGTAGTTTTAATTTGTACTTCCCCAGTAGCTAAGGTGTTGAACATCTTTTTATGTTTTTATTTGCCATCCCTATATCCTTTTCAGTGAAGTCTTTGTTCAAGTTTCACCCATTTTTTAATTGGGCTTTTTATTTTCCTGCTGTTGAGTTTAGAGTGGTCTTTATATATTCTGGATACAAGTCCTTTGTTGGATACATGATTTGCAAGTATTTTCTTCCAGTTGGTAGCTTGCCTTTTTATCCCCTTACAGTGTCTATTGCTGATCAGAAGTTTTTAATTTTGATAAAGTCAATTTATCAATTTTTTTTCTTCCATGGATTTTGTTTTTAGTGTCATGTCTAAGAACTCTGCCTAATTCCGGGTCATGAAGATTTTGTTCTAAAAGTTTTTAGATTTGCCTATTACATTTAGATACAAGATCCATTTGAGTTATTTTTTACATAAGACTTGAAGTCTTAGTTGAGATTTTATTTTGTTTTGCTTTGCATGTAGATGTTGAATTGTCCAAAATCATTTGTTGAAAGAACTGTTGTTGCCCTGTTGTATTTTTGCACCTATGTAAAAAATCAATTGAAGATATTTGTGTGGGTCTATTTCTGGACTCTCTTTTCTAGTCTCTTGTCTATAAGTCTGTCCATTTGCCAGTACTACATTGTTGTGATTACTGTAGTCTTATAGTCAGTAGTATAATTGGATTCCTCCAACTTTCTTCTTTTTTATCCAGAATTGTTTCAGCTATTCTAGTTTCCATGCCTTTCTATATAAATTTTAGAATCAGCTTGTTTATATTTACTAAAAGTCCTGCTGGGATTTTGTTTGGAATTGTGTCAAAGCTAGATCATCTTGGGGGAGAATTGACACCTTTACTATGATGAGGCTTCCTATCCATGAACATGATTGGTCTCTTAATTTATTTAGGTCTTTGATTTCTTTCATCAGCATTTTGTAGTTTTCAGCATGCAGGTCATACATGTATTGTTAAATTTTGTACCTAAGTGTTTCAGTTGTTTTGAGGTTCTTAAGATGTATTGTTTTAAAAATTTGGATTCCCAGTGTACATTGCTAATGGTAGAAGTATGATTAATGTTTGTATGTTGACCTTGTATCATGTGATCTTGCTAAACTCATTTGTTCTAGGAGTTTTTTGGTAGATCCTTTTGGATTTTTGATGTAGACAATTGTGCTATGTGTGAATAGGAGCAGTTTTATTTCTTCTTTTATGACCTGTGTGCATCTTATATTTATTTTTTTCCTTATTGCACTGGGTAGGAACTCCAGTATGATTTGGAATGGGAGTAGCGATAGTGCACATTCTTGTCTTTTTTCCAATCTAGTGGAAAAGCATTTAGTCATTCAGCATTAAGTATGGTGTTAGTTCCAGGTTTTTTGTAGATGCCCTTTATCAGGTTGAGGAAGGTTCTGTTTACTCCTAGTTTGCCAGGAGCTTTTATCATGAATACTTTTTCTGAATCAATTGATATGATTATGTGTGTATCTGTACTGTAATATATTTTATATTAAGTGATTTTTTAATATTGAACTAACCTTGCATTTTCAGGGTAAACCCTGCTTGGTTGTGGTAAATTATTATTTTCTATATATTTCTGGTTTATATTTCTTAATTTTTTGTTAAGAATTTTTTTCGTTATTGTTATGAGAGATATTGGTCTACAGTTTTCTTTTTGTGTATTGTCTTCGGTACTAGGATAATGCTGGCTTATAAAATGAACTGCAATGTTCTTTCTCTTCTCTTTTCTGGATGAGAGTGTATAGAATTGGTTTTATTTCTTCTCTACATGTTTGGTAGAATTCTCCAGTGAATCCAGCTGGGCCTGGAGATTGCTTCTTCAGAAGATTTTAAGATATGAATTCAATTTCTTTAATAGCTATAGAAGTATTCAGGTTATCTGTTTCATGTTGGATGTTTGTTACTTTGTTGCTTTTGAAGAATTGGTTTATTTCATCTAAGTTTTCCAATTTATATGCATGGAGTTGTTCTTGGAATTTCTTTATTATCCTTTTAATGTCTTTGTAGTCTGTAGCAATAACCCCTCTTTTGTTTCCAATATTGATAATAACTTGTGTCTTTTTTTTCCTTTGTTGGTCTGGCTCAAAGCTTATCAATTTAATTCATATTTTTGAAGAACCAGCTTTTCGTTTGATTTTTCTTTATTGTTTTCCTGTTTTCAGTTTCATTGATATCTACTCTTTATTATTTTCTTCCTGCTACTTGCTCACAGTTTATTTTGCTCTTCTTCTTCTAGTTTGTTAAGGTGGGAGCTTGGATTATTGATTTGAGGTGTATCTTCTTATATAACATTTAATGCTATAATTTTCCTT
Organism: Equus caballus; assembly: GCF_041296265.1. NCBI lineage: Eukaryota > Metazoa > Chordata > Mammalia > Perissodactyla > Equidae > Equus > Equus caballus. The sequence continues at coordinate 89,609,062 of NC_091700.1, forward strand.
GTAAGCACTGCTTTAGGTGCATCTAACAAAGTTAGATATTCTGTATTTTTATTTTTGTTTAGTTCAAAATATTTTCTAATTTTCCTCTTTTATCTATGGGTTATTTATAATTGTGTAATTTCCAAGTGTTTGGAGATTTTTCTGTTACTGATTTCCAGTTTAATTTCTTTAGGGTCAGAGAACATTTTATATGTTCTTTTTATTTTCAGTGTGTTAAAGTTTGTTTCGTGATGCAGGTATGGTCTATCTTGGTGACTCTTGCATGTGGACTTGAAAAGACTGTGTCATTTTCTATTGTGGGATGGAGTAGTGTATAAATGTCAGTTGAATACAGTAGTTAGTCCCTTACAGTTTTTCTTTTTTTGCTTTCAGGGCTTTTTTCTTTTTCTTTAGTTTTCAACAGCTTGATTAAATGTGTTTGGTCATGGTTTCTTTTTATTCTATTTCAGATTCATTGAGCTTCTTGACTCTGTAAGTTTATGTCTTTCACAAATTTAGGGAGTTTTCAGCCAGTATTTCTTCAAATATTTTATTTTTTCTTTCTTTTTTTTGTGTGTGGGGGGGAAGATTAGCCCTAAGCTACCTGCTGCCAATCCTCCTCTTTTTGTTGAGGAAGACTGGCCCTGAGCTACCATCCATGCCCATCTTCCTCTAATTTGTATGTGGGATGCCTACCACAGCATGGCTTGCCAAGTGGTGCCATGCCTGCACCCGGGATCCAAACCAGCGAACTCTGGGCTACTGAAGCAGAACATGCAAACTTAACTGCTGCACCACCAGGCCAGCCCCCAAATATTGTCTTAGCACCGTGCTATTTTTCTTTTTCTCCTTGTTCCCTAATAAAATGTGTGTTAGACCTTTTATCATTGTTCCGTAGTTCCCTGAAGCTCTGTTAATTTTTTCCGTTTTTTTTCTTTCTGACTCAGATTATACAATGTCTGTTGATCTATGTTTTTTATTGATTCTTTCCTCTACTATTGAGCCCATTCATTGTTTTAAAAAAATTCTGGTTATTGTATATTTCAGTTCTGAAATGTCCATGTGTTCCTTTTTACAAGTTCCATTTTTTTCTAATATTTTGTAGTTTTTCATTTGTTTCGAGAGTGTTCACAATTGCTTGTTGGAGTATTTTTATAATAGCTTCCTTAAAGTCTTCGTCATATAATTTTAACAGTTTTGTCATGTTGGCCTTGGTGTCTGTTGATTATCTTTTCTTATGAGAGTTGAGATTTACCTGGTTCTTGGTATGCCAAGTAATTTTGGATTGTATTTTGGATATTTTGAGTATTATGAGACTGTGAATCTTGTTTAAATTCTTTGGAGAATGTTGATATTTTTGTTTCAGCAGCACTTGACTTGCTTGACTTCAGAATGCATGTTCTTTTTTTTTTCCTGTGGACTGTGGGTCTTTGTAATGCTATTCACATCTGTTTCACATATGTACCACCAACCCGTCAGTCTGAGGTCTGTGGTCTCTCTGTTAGTTCAGTTTTTAAATTCTTTGGTTTGCTTATTAGGATCATATCTACCCATGCTCAACCTGGGGATGAGCCCAGGAGTTCATAAACAACTTTATTAGGTCGCTTTTTCATACTAGCTTCTCCCTCTCTGTTATCTCCACTTTCTTGTTACTTAGGCCCTCTCTCTTCACTCCTCTCATTTAGAAAGCTGGGATTTTAGTTACCTTCCACTGCTGCACACTTCCATGTTCATAGCGAGGTGTTGAGAGTACAAAGAGAGACTCAGAGAAAATTGTTTCTTTACTCACAATGCTTCTGACACCAAATATCTGGGGTTTTTCCTCATATCAACAACCAGTTCTCCAATTCTCTGAACACTAGCTGAGGGTCATCCTACAACTTAATTAAATTCTAACACTGACTACCTGGAGTTAGCTAAGACTGTCCCCACTTCAGATGCTGGTCACAAGTCCTAATTTGTCGCCTATACTTTTCACCCACTGGCTGTAAATTGGAGGTTCCCACAATCCCCTCCTCAGGTTAAATAATTTGATATAATGGCTCACAGAACTCAGTTAAACACTTTACTTAATGTTTACTGGTTTATCATAAGTGATATTATAAAGGATACAAGTGAACCTAGATGAAAAGGTACATAAGGCAAGGTCTGGAAGGGTCCTAAGCACAGGAGCTCCTGTCTCATGGAGTTAAGGTATGCCACCATTCTGGCACGTGGATGTGTTCACCAACACAGAAGCTCTCTGAACCCCATTGGTTAGGGTTTTTATGGAGTTTCCATTAAATCGTTGGCCATTGATGATTAACTCAAATCTCTAATCCCTCTCCTCTCTTTTAAATTTGGGGGATGGGGCTGAAAGTAGCAACCCTCTAATCAGTCTTGATTATTCTGGTGACCAGCTCCCATCCTGAAGCTATCTAGGGCCCTCCAGCCCCTCATGTCATTAGCATACAAAAGGACACTCTTATCACTCTAGAGATTCCAAGGGTGGTCAGGAACTGGGGTCAAAGACCAGATATTAGAACAAAAGATGCTCCTAGCATTCCTGTCTATCAGGAAATAGCAAGGGTTTTAGGAGCTCTATGTAGGAACTGGGGGCAGAGACCAAATATATATTTATTTTTATGTCACAAACGAAAAAAGCAGTGGGAATTTACCTATCCTCTTGGGACAATCAGGTTTCAGTGATTGGAGAAGTTTCCTTCTCTGACTATTTTGGCTCCTGCAGGCTCCCATTTCTGCCACTGCTGCTGTAGCCAAAGAATTGTGTGGAGGCTGGAGCACAAAAGAGTGGAGTTAAAAAACAACCCAGACAAACCTCTGGGAGATGTCTGTCGTGTTCTAAGTATTAGGAGCTCCCTTTTCTGCTTCTTGATTCAGAAGAATAGGGCTTCTGGAGATCTATCAGCACCCCAGTGCCTGCTGTGGGTATCGGACTTTGTTGATCAGGCAGGAGGATCATGGAGGAAAGGAAAGCTAAAACTCATCACTGGTTTATAGTAATTTGAATTCTCTTCTTCCTCGATCTGCCTGCTACTATTTAGTTTTCCGAGTTCATAAATAGTTGATTCATGTTTTCTGTTCAGATTTCATAGCTGCATTCAGTGGGACAGACAGAATGGAATACACTTCTTCCATTTTGCCTGGAATTAGAATGACCAGTGGTATTTCTTGAAAGTCGCTTAAAAACAAGTGTGGAAAGGAATTTGATGTAGCTGAATGGGTATTTGTATCCTGTATATTATGCTATATATTCCACATTATGGAAAAAAGTTTGGTTAGATAACATTAGAGGAAAAGAAAAGAGGTTTTCATTGTTGACAGCACTGCTTGTTAAGCGTCATCTGAGATTCGAGGGACAGAAAGAAGAGTGTTTTATAGCTAATAGCTTGGAATGGCCCAACTGCAGCAACCTAAGTAAGCTTCTGTTTATGATGAAGTATAGCATTCCTCACATGAACATTCTTTTCTTTTTATAGGAGATAAACATTGAGAGCCACTGACTTCTCAGTTAAAGCACAAACTGTTTACTATGGCATGGAAGATTCCTTCAAGCTGATTTTCCTTCTAGTCTTTCCAGAATTCTCTTCTGTCATCCTTTCCCATCAGTGCTTCCTTATACACCTTGATTCCAGACCATTTCACAGATTTTTAAATAGGCTGGGCCCTTTCACATTTCCAGTTTTGAATGTGCTCTTTCTCTGTTGGTAGTTCTCTTCTCACTTTTTTCCGTTTATTAGAAATCCATTATACTTCAACAAGTGATTCTTCATGAAACCATTTTCTGTATTAGCTACTTAGATATGCTCTTATTTATTACTTTTGATTGCAGATGGTATAGAAGTCTATCTTTTGTACTGGACTGAACTTCTGGAGGGGAGAGGACTGTGATTTATCATCTCTTTCTACTCTGCTATAGCAGAGGACCTGTGATGAATGTGGGAATGAGTCAGGGAAGGGAGAGGGAAGCGTTCAGGGTTTATTTAATCCTAAAGGGATATGGTAGGTGGGACATAGAATAAATAATCAGAAAAGGGAATAGAAAGGAGAGACCGGTACTGTATAGATGGAATTAATAACTAATGTTCTTGGGGAAAATGTTTTATTATTTTAATTTTTTTCAAATAGTACTCGGATATTAATTTTCCTGGTCTTTTTATTATGCACAGTTTTTCTTTTGGTGGGGCAGCTTTTTCTTTAGTTCTTTCTGTCCAGAGAGCCACCTGCCGCAAGATTTTTCTATCTTGTGTTGTCCAGGTATTCCTTTTAATTTGAATACGTTTATTTACTCTTTCATACAAAAGAGGCATGCTGACAGCTGCCCCAAGTATTCTTTCCTAAGCTAGCCAGACATTTGGATTTGGAGAAAAGTTAGATTTTGAAATAAAAGACAAGTAGCTTGTAGCCTTATTAAACCATTTATTTTTTTCCTCACCCATTGCTCCTGCCAGGTTGGTTACCTTTTTACTCTGCCTTTATAGTACATCCTGTCACAAATCTATTTCCAGAAGTAACGAACTAGTTCATCCTGAAATCTCTGAGAAGGTGAGCCTTCCTACAGACTAGAGTTTGTGTCCTAGTACTTCTTTGCAGCTGGTAGGTACACTGAAGTTACATATGTTTGGGCGTTTATCTGATGATGTTTACCCCTGCCCTAGCTCCCTGTTAAGAGGCAGTACCAGAGGAGCTGGGTCATGCTCCAGCTTAGCAGGTAACTTCATCTCCCCTGACACATTTATGTGTTTTCCTCCTTTCTTGGGTCTTATTCTCCACCTTACATGGTGCTTCAATTCCAAGGAAGGTGGAAGGTAATAGACCTTTCTTTGTCTCAGTCCTGATACCCTTGCCCTGTTTATCTGAGTGTAGTTTCCGTAGGCTCTCTAGACTAAGTCCCCAAAGAAGCACTTCTCAGCTTTCATTCTCTTCCTGATAGATGGGCCCTGTCATCGAGCTGCAGGTGAATTTGATGAATGGCACAATCACTTTGGATCTATAACTCTTGAGGTTAATTATTAGGCTTGGAATAGGGAGAAATCAAAATTGTGTTTAGAGCTCCTTCAAAGTACTGATCCTGTCCACTGGTATAGAAGAATTTCTTCAGCTCATTGAGAATGACTGTGATAAAATTGCTTGAGCTCCTTGACTGCTTTTGATGGTTGCTGCTTCATGTAAGGGAGCTAACTGTAGAGTGTGACAAATTTTCCGGAGAGAGGAACATTTGGGTGGTTGATTTTGCTATTTTTAATATTCATTTGAACCTCTTGGTGAGAAACTAACCAATCATAGAATGTAAGTTAAGGGTTTTATGTCTCTTATGAACACGGCATCAATATTGGATAATTTGCAAAATGGAATCTAGGTTAGAAAGCCAGGTTTTGGAGTTCCTAGGAATGCCTTGATGTATGGTAGAATGGATACTATGAGAAAGATACCAATCATTAAGATATATGAATAGAGGAATGGTGACGTGTGTTACCTATAACCAAGTTACATTTGTGGGTGTAATAACTTAGACACTATATGATCATTTTCACTTACCCATTTTTATACCAGATTAGATTCTCAGTAAGGATTTGTTGATATTTTTCATGGCAATCTTAAAAATAAGTTTTAATTTTAGAAAACTTTCATTTTAGAAAACTCTATTATTGTTCACAATTTTTGATTTTTAAATTAAAATAGAGACATGTATTCTATATTTCCTGTGGTAAGAAATACAAAATTTAAAAAAATCCTGGCTTCTAATTCAGACCAGTGGGATGAGTCAGACTTCCTCTTCCTGTCTCAAATTTTCAGGGAAGAGAAACACTTAAAAAGAAAAAAACCAAAAGAAAAATAACAAACCAGAATTTTTATGGAAAACAGAGGGGGACTGTGGTCCTGGAAATGATGGGGACTTTCTGCAAGATAGGTGGCAGATGGGAGCATTCAGTAGGAAACCCCAGGCTAAAATGGACAGAGGGGATGGCTGCAAGCGTGGAAGTAGCCCCAGAATAAAGAGATCCAGGGGCAGGAAAGGACAACTGGGGCAATTGACAGCATGTCTGGTGAGGGAGCCTCATTATGATCCTCCAGCCGGGTGGTTCCTCCACACTAAGTGACCATCAGCAAGGGGAATGGTTGGTAAACTGGTAAAGCTGTATCTTAGAATTCTTTAATGGTTAAAAAGAATGAAGCAAATCTCTACATATTGACAGAACATCTCTGAGACATGTTAAAGATTGAAAAAGAACTTGTACAGTGACACATACAGTATAATAATACTATTGTTTAAAAAATTCCACAGTAAAAATATTTTATATTTTTATAGTTACTTACATTATATAAAAGCGTAAACCAGGGGTTCTCAACAGTGGCATTATTGGATTGGGTAATTCTTTGTTGTAAGTGGTTGTCCTGTGCATTGTAGGATGTTTTGAGGCATCCCTGACTTCCTGCTCACTAGACAACAGTAGCATGCCCCCAACCCACAGTTGTGACAATCAAAACTGTCTCTAGACATTGCCAACTGTGTCCTGCAAGATAAAACTGCTCCCTGTTTTTTGACATCTCATGACCTTTGGTGGCTATCTATACTTAAATTATTAGAACTGACATTTAGCTATTCATGTGGTTTAGAAACATTCTTTTAATACACTGATTACAATGGAGATTATATTTTAATCCTACTCCTAGAATTTTACTCTGCCATTTTTTCAGAAATCTGTATTTAGAAATTTGATATATCTGTATTTGTCTTGATTGTTAGAATCTTGAATGCATGTGTGATAGCTTTTCTTTAGTGAGTGGAAAATGATTACAAGCCAGAGCTAAGCCCACACTCTCATTATTGGTATTTTCTTGTTCTTTTTGTTTTCCTTTTTTCTCCTTTGTTACAGTTTTTCTCATGTGGTACTATTTATATATTTTTTACTGTATAACTAAGCTCTATGTGTTCTTTCACAATTGCTTGTCACTGATAGACTAGAAATTGTGATGAATCTGTATAGTTTTTTAAAATTGCAAAATATGCATAACATAAAATTTACCACTTTGTTAATATGTAATTCTACAATTCAGTGGCATTAGGTATGTTTACAGTGTTGTGTAACCATTACCACCATCCACTTCCAGAACTTTATCATTGACGCTCTGTAGATGTTAGAGGATCTTTTTCTAGCTTGTCTTGTGTCTTCATGGCCATAAGTTTGGCTGCAGATAGTGGTACTGTTTCCATCTTAGGGAATTCTGGTCAGGTTTGTGAACCTAGGCACACGTGCTCACATCTGTTAGGGATTTCTCTGAGTGGGGGATGCTCTCTCTGAAAAGTTCTATCAATCTGCAATCTGAAAGTTTTATTGAATACCTTGTGTGTGTACTGGGCTTTCCCAACAGTTACAGAGAAAGCAAAGTAAAATATCCTTGCGTTCCCTAGCATTACAGTTAAGCCACATAAAAGACTAGTCTGCACTTTTTCTTTCTTTTCTTTGTGTTTGCTCTTCAACCCAGGCTAGTCTGGCTTCTATTTATGTTACTCTACTAAATTGGTCCCCAAAGTCACCAGAGATCTGATTCGGCAGATCCTGCAGCTACTCTGAATTGTCGTCTTATCTGGTCTGTCTCTAGCACGTGGCACTGATGACTGCTCCCTCTGTTTTGGTACTTTCTGCTCCTTTCCCATTGTCTAGTTTCCTTCAAGCCTCTAAGCATTTGGTAGGCTATTTTTACTGCTAGAATGCTCTTCCCAGATGGCTTCTATCTAAGAAATCTTCTTTGTCAGCTGAATTCTAACTTTCTCTTTATTGGTTAGAGTCATTAATCAAACATTTATAACATATAGCACTGTGCTATGTGCCAGGAGTGTCTCACATAGCAGAGCGGATTTAAATTTTTTTTATATGAAATTTCCTGATTTTTATTTAATGGCTTTATTGAGGTATAATTTGCATGTCATAAAATTTACCAATTTTAAGTGTATTGTTCAGTGAGTTGTAGTAAATCTTTAGAGTTGTGCAACCCTCACCACTGTCCAGTTTTAGAACATTGCCGTAACCCAAAAAGATCCCTCATGTCCATTTGCAGTCACTCCTTATTCCCATTTCCACTTAGGTATCCACTGATCTGCTTTCTGTCTATAGTTCTGCATTTTCTAGAAATTTCAAATAAATGGAATTATATAATATTTGGTCTTTTATGTCCGGCTTCTTTCAGTTAGCATAATGTTTTTGAGATTCATTTATATTGTTGCATGTTATCAGTGTGTTCTTTTTTGTTTTTTGGCTGAGTACTATTGTGTTATATGCATATAATGCATTTTGTTTATCCATTCACCAGTTGCTGGACATTTGGGTTGCTTCCAGTTTTTGATTACTGTGAATAATGCTGTTATGAACATTTGTGCGCATGTCTTTGTGTGGACATATATTATCATTTCTCTTGGTATTATACCTAGGAGTGGAGTTGCCGGGTCCTTTGGTAACTATACTTAACCTTTTAGGTACTGCCAGACTATTTTCCAAAGCAGCTACACCATTTTACATTCCTACTAGTAGCACGTGAGGGTACAAATTTCCTCTTGTACTTGCCAATGTTTGTTATTATGTGTCTTTTTGAGTATAGCCATCCTAGAGGGTGGGAAGTGGTATTGCATTGTGATTAATGGTATCTTTTTTTTTTTTTAATGTGTATTTTTGGCTTGATTATTGTTTTTTCAAAGATTTTTTTATTTTTTTCCTTTTTCTCCCCAAAGCCCCCCAGTACATAGTTGTATATTCTTCGTTGTGACTCCTTCTAGTTGTGGCATGTGGGATGCTTCCTCAGCATGGTTTGATGAGCAGTGCCATGTCCGCGCCCAGGATTTGAAGCAACGAAACACTGGGCTGCCTGCAGTGGAGGGCAGGAACTTAACCACTTGGCCACGGGGCCAGCCCCCAATGGTATCTTTTGAAGAGCAAAAGTTTTTAACTTTGATGAACTCCAATTTATCAGATTTTTTCTTTTATGGATCAGTCTCCAGGAGACTGACATCTATGGAGTATATCACTTGAGCTTCCTTGCCCTTTGCCTCTGGTTGGCTATTTGTCCCATCTCTGCTTCCTGCCTTGCTGCGGTTCTGACAGTGGCCACATTCTTCTAGGGTTGTAAACACTGTTGGACTGCCCATGTTCCCCAGCTCTAGTTATGTTCTTCCCACTCTGAACCCCTTCAGGACTGGGGCAGTAATGGCTTCCCACTGTTGCTAGTCCTCAGAAACCTTGCCATCCTTTGTTGATTCCTTTAACCCTTCTCATGTCTTTGTTATTTTCAGTTAAAGGTTTTTGAATGTGCCACTTTATCCCTGGCAAGTTCTGAGTGACGTATTAATTTGGACTGAAAAGCATTTCTAAGGCAGGGGTTGGAAAACTATGGACCGTGGGTTAAATCTGCTCACTGCATGTTTTTATAAATCTTTATTGAAATACAGCCATGCCCATTTGGTTTTGTGTTGTCTATGGCTGTTTGGTTTTTGTTTTGAGGAATATTAGCCATGAGCTAACATCTGCCACCAATCCTCCTTTTTTTGTTGAGGAAGACTGGCTCTGAGCTAACATCCATGCCCATTTTCCTCTACTTTATACGTGGGACGCCTGCCATAGCATGGCTTGACAGGCGGTGTGTAGGCCCATGTCTGGGATCTGAACTGGCGAACCTGGGGCCACTGAAGTAGAATTTGCGAACTTAAGTGCTGCTCCACCGGGCTGGCCCCTGTCTGTCATTGTTTTTGTGCTACAAAGGCACAGTTGAGTAGTTCTGATAGAGACTATGCTCTACAAAACCTGTAATATTTACTGTATAGTCCTTTACTGAAAGAGTTTGCTGACCCCAGTTCTAATGCATATAAGGTAGCTCACAGAATCTCCAGGAGGGCCAGAAGATGACAGACAATCCAGTCTGTCATAGAACGAACCCATTTCCACTACTGACCATTCTTGACAGTTGTGATGTTCTGGGATAGACCCAGAAGTGCTTATAGAGTTGTCCTAGAAGAACTAACACCTTTACTTTCATGCTTGTCGTGAGATGTAATCTGCCTGCAGGGGTACTGCCTCACAGTACTCTCACTTCTTTAGGTATGCCTGATTGGTGGAACTGAAGTCACATATATGCACTCTAGCTGCAAGTGAGTCTAGGAAATGTTCTTTTTTGCTTTTTGCTCTTGATAGAAGATAGAGCAAAGCTAGCTAGAAAGGAGTGTTGAAATGGTCATTTAGTGAGTCCTTCTGCAGCATCTGCTGTGAGAAGTATCAATACCTTTCCTTTTTAACATTCTAAGTTATGGAATTTATTCTTATTTTCTTCTCTCCCCTGCCCATAAACCAAACACAAATAAGCAAACAAAAATAACTAAAATGGTTGTAAATCAAGGAAGTACCCCACGTCATAGAGGATGGCAAGGATTAAATTTGCCACAATTCCATCGATGCCAGAAGTACACAAGACTTCATCAATCAGAGCAAGACAGTTTACTGCTCTCAACACAGCAAATAGTAGGAGTGTCAGTATGGTAGCATCATTCGCTTGTTCATGAGTCCCACTTGGAGATGTGATCAGTCTTATTAGCAGCAACAAATACAGTGAGTTGTGTCATAGCTAAGGAACACAGGGCTGTCAAGAATTGTGAAGGGTCTGAGGCTTTACTGTATTTGCAAGCTAGCAAGTTAGCCTCTCACAATATCGTGGATGGTGGTAGAAGATATGAGACTGCTGGGTCAGAGATGAAGGACAGTTTATTACTCACAGCCATAGTAATGATCAGAGTATCAGCATTTTTGCCGTAGTTCCCAAAGTGCCAGTTCCCACAAGGTGATATGAAAAGGTTCCCACAAGGTGATATGAAAAGGGTCAAATGATACCTGCATACACAGTGGTTTGCATTATAGTGGAGGAACCCAGAGCTTAGGGTTCTGCCTGCATAATGAATCTTTTGTAATTGGCTGTTAGCCTCCCTGCCCTTTGCTTCAGTGTAAGACACTATCCTCCTCTTGTAGGGCTGTTGGCTATATAAACTTTAGCAAATATAGTTTCAAACAAAAGGCAGTCAGTGCCATGCTCACTTGATGTGCAGAAATGCAAAAGACTCATGAAAAATTTTTGCCGACTAGAGCCAAGAATCCGGTACCTTTTGTAGCAAGTGGCAAATAAGGCAGTGCTTCCTCCTCCAGAAGGAAGTAGTTCTTTATCAGTCTCACCGAGGTTGCTTGTCTTATTCACTTCCCTGTGGTTTAGACTTTGTTGTTTGGAACGTTCAGCAAGTATTTTTGGGGTGCTCAGGCCCCATGGTGAACTACCTCTGCCAAAAATATGTAACTACCAGTTATTTCCCTTTCTGGCTCTCATAAACTGTAAAATTGACATGGCCGTGTTCTATTGAAGTTACTACTTTCATTTCACTAATCTGATTAATAAGAATTGAGTTGGTGTTTGTGGTGGTGATTATATTAGAGATCTTATTACAAGTAATAAATATTGATATTAAAAATACAGTGGTTTAAATAGGGTGACTTTCAAATGTTCTCTCACATAACATCTGGTCATTTTAGGTAAGGGAGGCCAGTCTATTTCAAAGGATATCCAGGGGCTCTGGTTCTTGCTGGTTTGTTGCATGAGTTTGTTGCTGGTTTAGGGCATGAGTGGGCAAACTTCATGTAAAGACCCAGCTAGTAAGTATTTTCGGTTTTGTGGACCATACAATCTCTGTCCCAACTTCTCAATCCTGCCATTATAACGCAAAAGAAGCCATAGGCTGTAAGTAGATGAATAGGTGTAGCTGTGTTCCAATAAAACTTTATTTACAAAAAAAACATTGGACTGGATTTAGCTCTCACTGTAGTTTGCTATCCCCTGTCCTAGGGAGTTGCTTTAGTCTGCATAGTTGAATTTGGTTGCTGCAACATCTGTGTTGCAGAGCAAGGGAAAGAACACAGCTAAAATTCAGAGAAATATGCTTTTGTTTAAGTTGTAGATGATTTGGAAGTTGTGCATTTCACTTTCTGATCCCCATGACTCAAACTTACTCATTGAGATAAGAGAACCTGATAAATCTGGTCTCTTAGCTGGGTAGTCATGTGCAATGGGAGCAGGTGAATGAAAGTTTTGGGCACAATAGTGATCTGCCACTATGATGTCTGTAATTTATTTCAAACTCCTTCAGAACAGTGAGACATAAACCCATGTGTTAATTTAACCTGTACTATACGTCTGGTCAGTTCCTCTTATTGGAAATTGACTCTCTAGGGATGTTTCAAAAGCATTTACATCTTTCCATAACTTAGTCAAGATCAGATTCTTTTTCTTTTTGTCCCTCAAAGCCCCAGCACGTGGTTGTATATGCTATTTGTAAGTCATTGTAGTTCTTCTATGTGAGCCACCACCACAGCATGGCAACTGACAGGTGATTTGGTTCCATGACTTGGAAGCAGATCTGGGCTGCCAAAGTGATAAGCGCTGAACTTTAACCATTAGGCCATCAAGGCTGGCTGAAGACCAGATTCTTAAAGTAAATGGGTTTTCATTGGTGAAATTAGTGGTTTAATATTTAACAGTGTGGATAGTGGAAATGGATGCTTATTAGTCAAATGAGTGCTATTGAAGATATTTGGATTGGCTAAAATATATCGGAGACCTTTTACCCTTGCATAAACAAGATATATGAATCAAGCGAGGCATTTACCTTTAGGGATGGTGCCTTATACTTGAATTTCTTATTTTTGCTATCCAGCCATTGGAGAGGAAGATTTCCAGTTGCCTTCTAAAAGCTCTAAGAATATCAGAATCTTGCCTTTGAAATATTATTATGCCTCTTGTGATTGACCTTTTCATGCAGGGTGGTTATCAGACAAGAACGAAGACTTTATGCAGCCTGTGGAACAGGTTGTATGAACTGTTTTTTAGCTGTCTAGCTGAGAAATGTTTGCTTCATAAATGTCTGTATGTGTGATGGGATTTGGACTGAGTGTTGCTTTTATTATCACTTTTTAGCTAGATGAGGTAAGGGAGTAGCTAACTCTCACCCATCTTAAACTTCTTTGGTGTCCACCATCATCTCTAAAAAGAACTTAAGGGCCGGCCCGGTGGCGCAGTGGTTAAGTGCGCATGTTCCACTTCGGCGGCCCGGGATTCACTGGTTCCCATCCCGGGTATGGACATGGCACCGCTTGGCAAAAGCCGTGCTGTGGTAGGCGTCCCACATATAAGGTGGAGGAAGATGGGCACGGATGTTAGCTCAGGGCCAGCCTTCCTCAGCAAAAAGAGGAGGATTATTGGCAGATGTTAACTCAGGGCTAGTCTTCCTCAAAAAAATAAAAAAAAAAGAACTTAAGAGTTGTGTATAATGAAATTGCTTGAGTTGGTTCATTTTTTCTTTTCTTTTTTAAAAATTTTATTGTGGTAAGATCACTCAACATAAGCTCTATCCTCTTAATGAGTTTTAAGGGTACAATACATTATTGTTGACTGTAGGTACAGTGTTGTATAGCAGATCTGTAGTCCCTATTTATCTTATTTAACTGAAACTTTATACCTCTTGATTGATAACTCTTTATTTCTTCTTTCCCTATCCTCTGGTACCCACCATTCCAGTCTTTGATTTTGTGATCCCTCACATAAGTGGAATTGTGCAGTATTTGTCTTTCTGTGTCCAGCTTGTTTCAGTTAGCATAATGTCCTCAAGGTCCATCCATGTTGTTACTTATTGCAGAATTTCCTTCCTTTTAAAGGCTGAATAGTATTCCATTGCATGTATATACCACACTTTCTTTATCCATTCATCTGTTGATGGACATTTAGGTTGTTTCCACCTCTTCGCTGTTGTGAATAGTGCTGCAGTGAAACCTACTTTGAAAATTATATAAATTTTAACAGAAGAAAAATAGTAAAGTCATTAATTCTGCCATCCAAAAATAATCATGAATAAATGTGTCATGGTACTACACATGTAGTTTACAAAATGGAATAAAAGAGAATGTAATATTTACTGACTTAAAAAGAAATCATTATTTTCAAGGGATCAAATTGCCTTTCTAGAAAGGATGTGCCAGAATGCTAGTCTGTTGACATTTGTGTAAGTCTCTTTAGACACTTTGTATAAAATAGAGAGAAGAGTTCTTTTTTTTTTTTCTCTCTCTTAGAAATAGGATTTTATCTGGTTGTTTGAAAACGATTTTTCTTTTTCCTGGTTCTTCAAAATAAAGATTGATGCAGTTGGCTTCCTTTCTTTAACTCTTCAGTCTTTCAAGGGTAAGTTTTGTTTGTTGATAGTGTTAGATTTGGTGGATACTGTCTCGCCAGGTTGTATTGCTGTTCTCAGGCCAGGAGCACATCTAATCTATGCTATATTGTTCTCATAGTGTTCTACCCATTTGCCTTGAAGGCTATCACAGGGAAAACTCAGGTATTCATGATCATGGTAAATCATGTCCACGTGACTGCAGTTCTTGTGGAGTGATGGGTTTCAAAAAAAATCTCCAAGCATGAGAAAATATCCTCAAAGCTGCTTGTCTTCCCTGTCTTTCTCAGTCTGTACTAGTTTAGAAGGTATTGAAAACATTTCACTCAGATCTGGTCTAGCCTGCTTTTTAACACTAAGGTGCAACATATTTCATAAGGATAAGAACGAAGCAGACTATCTTTTTAGCATATTGTAGGCATCTAATGGACTAATATGAAATTTTCTACTAACTCAAAAATTTAAAATTCTGGCGCTTTATTTTTCTTTTTACTTTATTGAGATTATGATAGTTTATAACCTTGTGAAATTTTAGTTGTACATTATTGTTTGTCAGTCCTGTTGTAGGTGCACCACTTCACCTTTTGTGTCTGGCACAATTTTTAACCTACCTTTATCCAAGTGTTTAAATTCACTTTTAAAATGTCAATAAGGAAGATGAATTTTCTTTCTTTCTTTTTTTTTTAGTTCTAAAAGTTGTAAAACACACCCTTTGTTCTGCTAGATCATTCTTTGGAAAATAATAGGCTGATATAAGTAATTTTCCTCTATTTAAAGAGGAAAAAATTTCAAAATATAAAACTAAATCATTGAGGAGGAAAGTAATAATCTTTAAAAACCTCTATGGGAAACTTTTCTATTGGAAAAGTTTATGAAGACTGCTTTACTTAGTATTAGTACTTAAAGTCTTTTTTCTTTTTGAAACTTGTAGGTAGCAATATCCTAGTTAATTGATTAGTTTACCTCAGTTTAAACTTTCCTTGATTGTTATATTTTCCTTTTACTGTTGAAGTATATAAAAAGGAATTTGGTTTTCAAGATGCTGAAACTTTTGAAACATAAATGCACCTTGTCACTGTAGTCAATGATAGGTCATTCTTTGGGAGAGCGCTGCTTGAGTAGAGTTTTGTATTATTAACGCAAAGAAATCACCTCCAACGTTTAGTACAATAGTAACAGAAAAATTGAAACTTAATTTCTAAAGTTTTTTGAACTGTTCTTTCCCTGTTGACTCATAGGTATCTCCTTAGAACTAAGGCAGTGGAAAATTCTAGATTTTTCTTTCAAAGAGCTTTGCCCAGCATTTTTGCTAGTACTGACCTTAGGCTAGATGGTGGACTTGGTGAGGTGCTAGTATACTTTTCTACCCTAAAGTAAGGTTTCTGAGGAATAGAAGAAAAGAAGCCAACCAACCCGTTAGAAACACCATGTGTTTTGCCTTTCTTTGTAAAGTCCATAAGCAATCTTGACCTACTTTTGTTGTATAGTTTACTTAAATGTTTATTTGGACAATATTAATCATCTGCTAAAATATGTTAGGCTCTGAGCTAGAGTCTCAGCATGTTTACAAAGAGTTTGTGATAACATAGGAAAAATGTCTCTTATGATGTTAGTTAAAAAACAAAAGGATGCAAAATTATATATGCATTATGTCTACTGAAGTGTATTTAGAGAAAAGACTGAAAGTAAATAACTAAAAATACTATTAGGATTCCCCTCCTCTTTTACTTTTACTTTATTTTTTTTTTTTTTGCTGAGGAGGATTTGCCCTGATCTAACATCTGTTGCCAGTCTTCCTCTTTTTGTATGTGAGCTGCCCCCACAGCATGGCCACTGACAGACGAGTGGCGTAGGTCTGTTCCCAGGATCTGAACCCCGGCTGCCAAAGCAGAGAGTGCCGAACTTAATCACTAGGCCACCAGGCCTGGCCCCTTTTTTGCTTTTGGATGCATGTTTATTATAGAAATTTTGGACATATAAACATACACATATGTATTCATGTGCATATCTTTTAATTTCTTTCCCCCTCATTCAACCCTGAGTTCCCATATGTATTACTAAGGTGGAGAAGATTTAACTTGGTGTAGTTAGACTTTTACCTCAAAGAAACTGCTTAACAATGAAAGTTGTTAAATAAATTGCCATCCAAGTATATCTATGAGTTAAGAAGCTTTTAGCACATAACACTGTGGTGGGGGAGATTAGGAAAAAACAAAAAGAAATTTAAGACACAACCTCTGCTTTGCAGGACCTTATGATCTGGTGGAAGAAGGTGTATAAATTTTAACAGACATCATCTGTAAAGCGGTTTAAATGACATTGCTGGGCAGTATGTGATTAAATGCCAAAATTTGCACTTAAGTACTATTGGAGTTCAGATTAGAGGAGATTTATTGGAAGCTGAAGTACTTGGGAAAGACCTAGTAGTAGAAGTGAAACTTTATGTGCATCTTTAATAATAGATAGTATCTAGAGGGAAATAAAATATACAGAATAAATGCAGATTTAAGTTTAAAGACTTTATCCCCACCTGGCTAATGCATTCTTTTTAAGAGATTGTTCAGTGTTCAATTTCTTTTTTATAGAGAAAAGCCACAGCCTCAGTTACAGCAACAAAATTGCTAATAATAGGATCTTAACTGGGTAGAGAGAAGTGGAGGAGGGGATATTCTGGTCTGACGGAAGAAGAGCAACTTGAGGCTGAACAGCAACCACAAGGACAGCCTTGCTTTGAACATGGGGATATTTAGGATCCCTTTGTGAGCATGGCTGCCTTTCCTTGAAGTGGATATTATTAGAGAAATTACAGTGTATATATTTGAGTATTTTATATTAAGATAATTATCTGTAAATCTGTTGGGTAGGCATTTTTACCTTTCAATACATATTTTTTTACTTAATTGGAAAATATGTATTGAATTGATGAAGAGGACTCTGAGCTTTCTAAAAGATGACTTTTTTTTGTAGATCTCATTTAAAACAAAGTGCTTCTTAAAAAGTTACTTCACAGCTGAAGAATGTGACTTAGCAATGCTCAAAAGGATTTGCCCCCTTAGTCGGGACGGGGGCTCGTAAATGTCTGGGTATATGTATGTGCTCCAGTTTTCATATCTGCCTTGTAAGATAAATTTAACCTGATTGAGCGTTCCTTAACCTGGAAAACTGTTAGGAAAAGTCATTTCAAAAATATATGAATCCCTTCATTTTAAAGGAATAAATTTCTTTTAGAAGTGAACAACTTACTCTTTTCAGTATTGAACGCCTAGCTTCTATTAAGCAAAGAGATGTTTAAAACATTCTAGAGTGAGTAGTCTTAAAAATGGAACTTATGTTTATTCCTGAATTTTGAGTATATTTAGAACTTAATGCGCATATCAGTTCTTTTAGGGATAAATGGTAGAGGATCAAACGTGAGAATATTTAAATGATTCTCAAGATTTTCTGGTTCATATGTAGTGGTATTGAACTCTTTAGTCCTGGGCTTTAATTTGTGCCTGGTGCTGACCTGATGCTGTGCAGGGACACTCACTGCATCCCTTCATTCAGTCTCTCTAATTATCCCCACTTCCTGGGGAGCTTGCTTAGAACTGGGCATGAGTGCTTTTTATAATATTGGGCTACTCTGACTACATGTAACAGGGTAGTTTTGGTATAAGATTTATGTGTAGCTGAATAGGTGGCTAAAGTTGTTTGCTGTGATTTTATTTAATCAAATTGATAGGGAGTGTTATGGAAATTATTTGGTTAGACATTGCGTTAGGCTGGTAATCAATGGAATCATGATTAATATAGTACCTGAGCTTATATGTTACATTGTTATTTTTTAGTGCATATTCAAAAAGAGAACTGGCTATGTAAATAAATGATATGTGAAACAATCAGATTTGCAATTTTGTGTAGATTTACAGATGATGGTAGTTTTTTTTGCTGGGAACATCTGTTAATGTAGAGATTTGTCTCTTCAGGTTCATGTGAAAATGGCGGATGAGGCTGTCTGTGTTGGCCCAGCTCCCACCAGTAAAAGCTACCTCAACATGGATGCCATCATGGAAGCCATTAAGAAAACCGGGGCCCAAGCTGTGAGTCTGAATGAATCTATCTCTTGCAGCTGTTTCATATGTAGTGAGCAGAAAGCTAGCATTTGTATTTTTAAAAAATAAGAAAGAATGATTGAAAATGCTGTTGCAGTTAGTTCATGTCACGTGAATTAAATGTGGCCGAATTCGCTACTGGAAATCAAAGGCTTTGTAGCATCTGGCAGTGTTGGTCGCTGATCCTGCAGGTGGCTGCTGGATTCAGCTTTCACACCAGGGAGCAGTTTCAGTTCATTTCCAAATTTGCTAGAAAAAAAGAAGTCCCAATTAGTTTTGAGTTTTAACCCTTTCAGTGTAATAAGAGCATTAAAAAAAAAAAAATCTGTCTTATAAACAGGATTCAAAAGACCCTGGTTTAAATTCTGTTTTAATCATTTAAAAATTGTGTAAACTTAATTATATTTCCAGAAATAACAACAAAGCACTTGGCAATTATTTTAGTTCAATTATGTCAATAGAATATACATAACTTACGTGGAGAAATCAAGAATTCTCCCCACTCCTAATTCTATTTGGATGGAGTGTAATCCAAGGGAAAAAGACTGGCTTCTGACATCAGGAATAGTGTTTTGTTGTTGTTGTATGTTTTTTTTTTAAATATCAGAGAACTAAGTACATATAATGTTAAAAACCATGCAGAGTTATCTCTAAAATTGGATGGAAAAAGTCAAGACCAGCAATTAGACTGGAGTGCTTCAATTAGTGTTCACATTTCTTTTGAAAGAAATGTTTTAGTAAGATGCATGTTTAAAGAAAAAACTGAATTCATGAACCCATATTATAGATGTTTACAGTTTATTAGCAGAGTTAAGGTGAAACTTTTTTAGCCTTTTAATTATAGCTTGTCAGAATACAGTTTTTCGTTGAACATTTATTTAAAATGAAATTGATGGAGCAAAACTCTTTTCCTGTGATGTAGTAGTTTAAATTATTCGCTACCATGTTCATAAAGCTTAGTTCAGCAGTTAGAAATCTCAGATGTGTAACTACTTCTAGGTTATGATATTGGCTCCTTCAGAAATTTGACTTTTCTTGTAGCAGAATTGTTTTATTAGAAATATATTCAACACCGACTGATAATAGAATGCCTAAACTTATGTTTGGCCAGTCTGGTAGAGTCAAAAATTACTTGATTAGAACAGAATGGTGGGATTTAGATTGTAGCACTGTGGCTTGTGAGAGAGCACAGCGTAAAATAGCGGTGAATAGCTAAGTGGGATGAGGAGGGAGAGAAGAGTAGACATTAGAAGAAAAAAAAAATTTAGAGTAAAAAGAAAAAGTAAAACCAAACTTCCATTTTAGTTAGATTTGACTGAAACTGCTCATTGGGTAGTGGCTGAGTACATTAATGTTGTCAGGAATAAAATGTTAGTTGGCTTAGTCTCCAGAGTTTTGGAAAATAGCAGTTCCTGGTACTGTGAAGAAAGGAGATTTAAGAGTGTTTCATCCATTTTGCAAAAGATTCCTTTAACATAATTCTTTGACCTACCAGCCATTTGAAAAATTTTGAAACTTGTGGCCAAAGTTAGCTTCAGAAAAAGTAGGGAGAGTTTGAGTTGTGTTGAACAGTGTGGTCAAATGTAGGTGGGCAGGAGGCTGTGTAGGGAGATGGCCCTGACTGTGGTTGGGACAAAGATAGTGTTCCTGAGGTGACATGAAGTAGGAGGTTGGAGTCTGTGCTCAGGAATGTGAGTTGCAGCTGAACAGTATGTAAGAGAAGTGACCTTACTCAAGGGCCCTTGAACGATAAACACATTAATGCACTCTGTATTTTGCTTATAAAGGTTTTGCCATATGATAAAATTGAAAGTGCTTTTTGTCTTTATTTCTAAGGTACATCCAGGTTATGGATTCCTTTCAGAAAACAGAGAATTTGCCAAATGTTTGGTAAGTTTGTAATGAACCAGAAACTGTTAACTTATATTTCAGAAAGCAGGGTAATAGTGTTGCTTTTGTAAATGTGGGTAGTGATGAATTATAGGAATTATAGAATTTTAATTGACCCAACAATTCTTTGAAAACAGTTTGTAAAAAGTGAAGAGTTTTTATTCTGTAACCCGTCTTGATTTGAAGAGTAAAGATAGAAAAGTTAAATCACCATTACACCTTATGAATGACACCTAGTTTATTATATATTGCATGGACTTTGACTTTTAAATTTAAAAACTTAGTGTGGAATGTAAAGCCAGAAGTAAGATTCTATTTTTTTCCTTTTTATTGCATCTTCTGGCATTTAAGATCAAATTTTACTACCTCCTCTATTTTGGAAACAGGTTTCTTGTTGTTGCTTTTTTGGTGAGGAAGATGAGCTCTCAGCTAACATCTGTGCCAGTCCTCCTTTATTTTTTGTCTGAGGGATGCCTCCACAGTGTGGCTGACGAGTGGAGTAGGTCTGCGCCCAGGATCCGAACCTGTGAACCTGGGCTGCCAAAGTGGAGCATGCGGAACTTAACCACTTGGCATGGGGCTGGGGAAAACTTTTTTTATGATCTGAATATCCTCCTGATATCACCTTCCTGGTTAGGTGAATTAACCTGTATTTGCTGTTAAACTGATTTTCCAGGTTTATTTATAACTATATTCAAGGTGGTATTGAAATCTTAGTTTTCAGATACTAAAATATGATTTTGAATAATGTTTTTAAAAGTTACATCAATTACCCAAGGTATTAAATTATCTTAATTTATTGTTCTAATATGTAATCCTTTATTTCTATGGTATACATGTATTTTGTTCTTCCACAGATTTGAGATGACTTATGAATGTCATCATTGTTTTCTAGATGAAATTTCCGGTTAGAAATCTATAAATTTAGGGCTGGCCCCGTGGCCGAGTGGTTAAGTTCGCGCGCTCCGCTGCAGGCGGCCCAGTGTTTCGTCGGTTCGAATCCTGGGCGCGGACATGGCACTGCTCGTCAGACCACGCTGAGGCAGCGTCCCACATGCCACAACTAGAGGAACCCACAACGAAGAATACACAACTATGTACTGGGGTGCTTTGGGGAGAAAAAGGAAAAAATAAAAATCTTTAAAAAAATAAATAAAATAAAAAAAGAAATCTATAAATTTAATATGGAACAATTCCTTAAGATCATAGAGTTCTAGCTCAAAATTATCTATTTTTACTAGTTTACTTCATAGATTAAAAACTAAAGGCTAAAGATTAAACTAAGATCTAAAGAGGTTGTGACTCAAGGTCACACAGAAGGCTAATAGGAACAAGTGTCTGGAGAGGGCACATTTAGTGGAAGTACCTAAAGTTCCAGATTTACCAGGTTTTATGCAGTATATCCAAATTCTCCTGTTTATACCCCTTTTTATTTCTTATTTTCTTTTGAAATTTTGGCTGTAGTTCTGTTATTATGTAAGAAAATGACTTGAAAATAATACTTACATTTAAATGTACTTGTGTTAAATTTGTTTGCATAGATGAGGAGTCTTTATGGTCCATGGGCTGAATGCAACCTGCCACCTGTTTTTGTAAATTCTTTTGTTGGCAGACAGCCACGCACATTCATTTATGAGTCATCTATGGCTGCTTTTGCTCTGTAACAGCAGAGTTGTATAGCTGTATACTATACAGCTGAATGGGCTGTGAAGCATAAAATATTTACTGTATGGCCCTTTATAGAAAAAGTTCTCCAACTCCTGGTATAGGTGAATTTCTGAGTCCCAGATAAGTTAAATGACATGGCCAATATATTCATTCATACATTCATCCGATCACTAAAAAGTGCTTATTTGGTATCTATGTTTAAGGCATTTGAGAAGGATAAAAAATGAATCAGATGTGGGTCCTTCTCATGAGGAGCTCACAGTCATGTTGTGGAAAACAAGTCAAGTTCACAAATGACTTCAATTCAGGGAAGAAAGTGATGTGAAGAAGTTCATATTCTCCATAAATGAAGATAAGAAGGATTATTTCCATCAGGGGTCTTACATTAAAGAGTGTAGAATGTATAAGCACCTTCCTTAATTTTCTTTCTGATCTTGTCTCCTCCATTTTCCTTTGTCAATGCTATGCCTCAGCCAAGCCGCACTGCATGTTATTCCCAAACATATCTGGCTCTTTCCTATTGCATGATTTTCATCACTTCCCCCCATGGGCACACCTGTCGTCTTGTCCCACATTTCCAACTGTCTATCTATCCTTAAAGGCACGGTTCACATGTTACCTCTACCAGGATAGTTTTCCATATTCTTCTGGTGAGAAGTAGTCTCTTTCCTTTGTCTTCTAAAGCATTTAAAGCCTTTTTTGGATTTCTTATTTGGTATACCACTTTACATATTGTGTTGAAATTGTTTCTGTGTTTTAATCTCCTCTTGAGACAGGAGACTTGGTCTTACCAGTCTTTCTTTCCCTTTTGTTATCTATCCTAATGATTTCTGCATAGTAAGTTCAATGAATATTGTGGAAGGATTCAATAAATATTAGATTAAGAATTATAAAACAACCTGCAAGGGGGCTGGCTCCATGGTCTAGTGGTTAAGTTTGATGTGCTCGGCTTTGGTGGCCCAGTTTGGTTTCCAGGCGTGGACCTACACCACTCGTCAGCGGCCATGCTCCAGTGGTGACCCACATACAAAATAGAGGAAGACTGGTGCAGATGTTAGCTCAGGATGAATCTTCCTCAAGCAAAAGGAGAAAGATTGTCAACAGATGGTAGCTCAGGGCAAATCTTCCTCATCCAAAAAAATAAAAATAAAAAAATAAATTAAAAAAATAACCTTTGAAATCATATATAATCTCTTGTGTGTGTCTATCCATTACCTCTTATCATTGAAATAGGTAATTTTAGTACTTTTGTCTTTTAACCTTCATCTTATTTTCACAGCTGGTTGATCTGCTATCTTTACTATATTTTTACCTTTACCAGTGATTTTGTTGCCTGGGTTTTTTTGGGGGGGTTATTTTTTTTTGATAATTTTTTTATCCCTATTTGTGGTCATCGCTTTCCCACTTAAATAAGTCCCTTCAGCATTTCTTGTAGAACTGGTTTCTTGGTGATAAACTCCTTTAATTTTTGCTTGTCTGGGAAGCTCTTTATCTCTCCTTCCATTCTGAATGACAACCTTGATGGATAGAGTATTTTTGGCTGTATGTTTTTTCCTTTTAGCACTTTAAATATGCCATGCCATTCTCTTCTCACCTGTAGGGTTTCGGCTGAGAAGTCCACTGATAGCCTTATGAGCTTTCCTTTGTATGTCACTTGTTGCCTTTCTCTTGCTGATTTTCTCTCTTTATCTTTAATTTTGGACATTTTAATTATATTGTGTCTTGGTATGGGCCTTTTTGGGCTTATCTTGTTTGGAGCTCTCTGTGCTTCCTGTACTTGAATGTCTGTTTCCTTCCTTAGATTAGGAAAATTTTCATCTATTATTTCTTCAAATAAATTTTCTGACCCTTTGTCTCTCTCTTCTCCTTCTGGGACATGTATAATACGAATGTTAGTGCACTTGATATTGTCCCAGAGTTCCCTTCATTCTAATTCTTTGTTCTTTTTTCTGTTCTGCTTGGGTGATTTCCTTTAGTCTTTTGTCTAGCTCGCTGATCTGTTCTTCTGTATCCTCTATTCTGCTATTGAGTCTCTCTAGTGAATTTTTCATTTCCAGTATTGTATTCTTCATTTCGGATTGGTAAACAGTTCTGGTTTATATATATATATTTTCATATTATCATATCATATTTTAGTGCAGCACAGCGTTATGAGTTACAGTAGTGAGCTTTACCAGAAATTTCTATTTTAGATTTAGTAAATTGTGTTTTCTGATTGAATCTTATCCATGTATTTAAAAGATGTGTGTCTATATGCATATAGATAGTGAGTTCTATCCAAAATGCTCACCATTGAGGGTGTAAAAAGGAACTGTGGCAAGCAGTTGAGGTTTGATGAATATATGGTGTCATCTCCTTTAATTGGAGACTTTTTAGCAGGAAAAGGAATATAACAATGTGAAAACAATGAGATGTAATTTTTTATCCATTATATTAACCACAAATTTTAAAAATGCCTATAACATCTACTGTAGGCAAGCATACAGAAAAATTGTCTTACTCTTGGAGTGTTAATTATTTCAGCCTTTTTTTTTTTAGTGCCAGAAATTTGCTAGTATTTATCAAAATTTAAAATGTGTATGTTCTTTGACTTGACAGATTCCACTCTTAAGAATTTCACCTGCAAAGACATACTTTAAAAAATTTTCAGTGTAGGGTTGTTTATAATAGCAAAATTTGGAAATAGCTAAAAAATTTTTCATCTGTAAAATGAAGCGAGTGACACCTACCTTGCAGGGTTGTTATAAAGATTAGAAACAACATGTATGAAGAATTTAGCACGAAGTCTGGCATTGCCAGGCAAATCACTTTAACCATTATGGTGTTAATAATTATTACTTTACTAGATGGCAAGAGCTATCGAAGAACTTTTAGGAGAATGAGATAGTTATAATTAGTGTTTTGGGTCAATTAATCTGATAGTTTTCATGTGTCTTTTGAGAGTTTAGATTTTTTTTCTATAAAGGAGATTAATAATTTGATATTATTATGCTGCTGTGTACAAATACATAATACTGTAGCTTACAAAATACTTTGACATATGTGATTTTAATTAATTCATGCAACCGTTGAAGCTGGGTATTATTAACTGTGTTTAACAAAAAACTGAGACTGAGGTGTAGTGACTTGCCAACAGTCACACCATGCTACAAAGTATCAGAATCAAGGCTTGACCTAGGTTGGCTGATCCTAAGTACAGAGCACTTTTAAAAAATACTGTACTCTGGTTGGCTCAGTTGGAAAGAGTGAGGGCAAATAGTAGCCAAAGAGTGAAGACCAAACGACTGTAGTGAACTTAGGCAGAGCCCAAAGAAGTCTTCCCCCCTACTTTAGTAGTAATATAGGCAACTTGTGATCAGGTTGTAGGAAAATGAGTGTTGTTTAGATAGAAACATGAAGAAAGCCTTTTGCTAGGTCACTGCTCTTCAGTTAGGAGGTTGTAATCCATGGTGTGGTGTTATAATTGGGAAATATGTTGTAAGTACTTTGAGAATACTGAAATTCTGAAGTTAGCAAGTTTGCCAATGATTTTATTTAACAATATTTTTGTTCCTAAAATAGTTTAGAGTTTATTTAAAATGATCCATGTAATACTCTATTCACTCATATTTGAAAAATAAATTTTTTTTGAGTAGGAGAAAAAGGAGAGGCTTAGACTTTGCAAAGCCACTATGGTACATAACTCTTATTTGCTCTATATACACTGTAATCTAGGTAGCTCATGGAAGTATGTTTTGTATGTGACTGTTATTTCTATACGTCATGGCTTAAGGAAGATTGAGAACTGTTACTACAGTGTATTTGTAGACATCTAATTTTAACTATATGAATTTTCTCGTTAATATTATTAGATTTTCCATTTTGGACACAGATCTTTGACTTTATTAAAATTTTTAAATTTTGGGCATGTAAAATCTTAGGAAATTTAAGTCACATGTATACATTGAAAAATAAATCTTCCTCCATCTGTGAACCTCTGATCCCAGCCCCCAGTTTAAATCCCTAGAGGCTGCCCCTGCTGCCACATTTGTTTTCTTCTGGAGCGTGTGGTGTGTGTGTGGGTGTGTGCTAGAATTTTGCTATATACTTGTTATATAGGGCACTCGTATTTCCTGAAGTTGGATTTTATTTGTTTTAAGAAAATAAGCGGCACAGAGCTTTTCTTTCCTTCCCCCAGGCTCTTAAAAATAGGTATGGAGTACCTACCTACAGATATACTTGCACCGTTCTCATTTAATCTTCATGGCAATCTGTGCTGTATTCTTATTTTATAGAAGAATCTCAGAAATAAATGCCTTGCCTAATGTCACATAGCTAGTAAATGAGAGTATAGATTCCCACAGACGTCTTCTGACTATAAATCCCATGCTCGGTAAATGTTTGAAACTGCATCTAAGATGAATTAGAACTAGGCTGGGTTGTTAGTGTGTGTGTGTGTGTGTGTGTGTGTGTGTTTTAATTGATAGCTTTGACTGGCACCTGTTTTTGCTGTTGGTGAAACTGTCTCTTTCTGCTCCTTTTTTATCCCCTATTGGTATTCCATTGTTAAGAATTCGAAGAACAGAAGTCTTTCTTTTCTGACCTTGTGATGTTGGATGCCAGTGAAGTAAGTCTTCACTTGGATTTGTTGCTGTGTAAGTAAACTACTGGAGTGAGCTGGTAGAGTGACAGAATAGAGTCACTGAAGCCTTTTACCTCTCCATGATATTCTTATGTTGAACTAATCAAGTCTTGCAGGATTTAGAGGAGACAGTTTGGGGACTACTTTCCTTTTGATAGTAATTTTGTAATATATTTCTAACTGTGACTCTTAAATATGTTGTATTCAAAAGAATTTATGAAAACCTTTGAAAGAAACTTCGTACCCCTTATCATAACTGAAAGTCCTTTGAGATGCTTGAGAACATGTTTCTTTTCCTGCATATTAGAGTTCAGCTTCTAGAATTTTTGGTGAAGAATTTGAAGATGATGTTGAGTAGACATTCTCTAAAGAGGATACTTGAAAAGGAAGAATCTTCCTTTATTTTTAGGGACTCTTCTAAGGATGTAGATAAGGCAAATACATTTAGGGTTGTGGGCTTTGGAAGGATGGTTTCGAAGCAGAGCTTTGAGGAGGCTGGGATTTTCTTCCCTTTGCTTGACGTTAGAACAGTTTGAATTTTATACTCTAGCTTTCCTTCTCCTCTCTCCTTGCACTTATTAGCTCAGTCTGGAGTCAGAGTTCAACTTCTTGCTCTGCCACTTCGTAGCTGTGTGATCTTAGACGAGTTGCTTGTTTGACTCTAAAGACTCTCAAGTGTCTTATGCTTACTGATTGCATGATATGTACTTCTGCATCTGACTCCTTATATTGAAAACGTCTGGTGTAGCCAGCATGTAGATGGGTCATGCTTTTTTAATCATTCTGATAATCTGTATCTTTTAATTATAGTGTTTAGTCTATTGATTTTTTGTTTGCCTTATTTTCTTCAGTAACAGCTTTACTGAGAATATAATTCACATACCGTAACACTCATCCTTTTAAAGTGTACAATTAGTGGTTTTTAGTATATTCACAAAGTTGTATAACCATTACCACTATGCAATTTCAGTAAACTCTATTAACATTTAATAAATTACTGATGTGGCTGGATTTATGTCTTCCATTTTATTGTTTGTTTTCTGGTTATCTCCTCTTTTTACCTTCTGTTTTCCTTTTCTGTCTTTTTTTGATTATTTTACTTTTTGGAATTCCATTTAAATTTGTCTATTGGATCTATCTTTTACATTTTTTAGTGGTTTTTCTAGGGCTTATAATATGCATCTTTAACTTTATATGGTATACTTAGCATTAATATTTCAGATAACGTGGAAATTTTGCAACCATAGTCTGCTCTTCCCTTCTTTCCATCACCATCCTCTATGTTATAGTCATCATATGTATTTCATATGCGTATATTATAAATTCCATGGGAAAATGTCATTATTTTTGCTTTAAATGTGCTTGAAGTGAGTTAGCACATCTCCTTCGTTAATGATCTGAATATCAGTCAGTTGAAATTAAGATTGTTTTTCATTTTTGTCCATATTTAGGGTACGTAGAAGAATTATTATGTTTTATTTTTATTTTTTATATATATTTTTAATTGTGGTAAATCATAATGTAAAATTTACCCTTTTCACCATTGTTAGTGTACAATTCAGTGGGATTAAGTACATTTACAATGTGCAGCTGTCATACTGTTCATCTCCAGAACTTTTTCATTATCCAAAACTGAAACTCTGTACCCATTAAACAGTAATTGACATTTCCCCCTACTCCCATATGTTCTACTTTCTGTCTCTATGAATTTGCCTATTTTAGGTAACTTGTATAAGTGGAATCATATAATACTTGTCCTTTTGTGTCTGGGTGATTTCACTTAGCATAATGTCCTCGGGGTTCATCCATGTTGTAGCATGTGTCAGAATTTCATTGCTTTATAAGTCTGAATAGTCTGTTATATGGATGTATACCACATTTTGTTTATCCATCATCTATTATTTGTCACCCAATTTCTTTACAAGTGGAAGGCTGAAATCATACTTTTTAATTCTTTTGTATCATTCAAGAAGCTTTCAGTACATGCTTGTTAACTATTTGTTAGATGAGAGAAGTTGCTGAATTAAAATTTGGCATTCTGGAAAAGTAGAAAGGGCACTTTGAGAGGTCTTCCTGTATTTTTATTTTGTAATACAATTTTTAATTTATAGTAACTTTGTGATCTCCTAAAATTTATTTTCATTCGTTTATTTGTATGTAACTCCTAAACTCAGAATTCAGTGGGAAAGATTTTATTTTTGTTCCAGTGAAGATAATAGATTGAAGATTTTGTTGGAGTAAATGAAGTAACATTAATTATCACTGTTACATATAGTTAATGATTCTTACTGCCCCAGATACATTCTAAAGTTAAAATTTTAAGTGCGTGCTTTCTAAAGTAGGTAAAGAGGCAGAAGTAATGAGATGCTTGCTGGGGCTTTGTTTTTAGCCTAGACCTTATCTAAAGATATTGTTACAAAGTTCCTGAGGCACCTTATTGAAGCACAGTATGTGATATGCTAATTTGCTAAGCAGAAAGTATTTTTTTCTTGTGTGTGCATACTTCCCAACATGCTTATGGCATATTTGTGTGCACCCCTGTGTGTGTGCCTATATGTGTATTTTCTTAGCTTTTTATTCAGTCCTTCATGCTAGTTGGTTGTTGAATACAGGTGTTAAGAGAGATTGAGAACATATCATTTGATAATAATGATGTATTGCATTTCTTAACCATTTTATTTTATTTGTAAGGCAATGTTTTGAATAATAGTGACAGCTTTAGAGGTGCTGTTGCTGATTAGAATGCCACAATTATATAAAATATCTTGAATATATACAGAATTGGTTATATATTTAAATATTACGTATAAAATGTCAGTATATTTCACTAGGGTAGCATGCATTAGCTCAATGTATGATATTAGTTGTATAATGGCATAATATTTGGAAGGCTAACTTTGGTTACACTACTGCTGCAATACCAAATTTAAACTAAGTTTTAAAATAATTGTTGAATCTAGGTGATGAATAACTGGGGATTTATTGTACCATTCTGTCTACTTTTGATTGTTCCAACTTTTCACTAAAAAAAAATATATAGAAGGAAATACATTAAGCCCAGAAGAAGTATGTTTTTATATCCTATATTGTTCTGGGAGGCCAGATTATCATAGAGCATATAGTAGATTGAGTGTTAATTGATTGTCTTGGAGAATATATTAAACTTGGGAGACATTAAAGCCCTCCTTCACATCCAGTATGAGGGGATTTCAGCCACTGTCTTTGAAATGTTCCCTGTTATCAAAATGTCTGCTTTTACTCTTCTTCATCCCTTATACTTAACATTTCCATGACCAGAAGAATAATGTTTTGTCTTTATCGTTTAATATTAATAGAATAGACACCAAATTAAAGTCAAAGTACGCTAACTAAAAACATTAACTTTTTCGAGGTCATCTTGATTTGTTACATCTTGATTCAAGCATGGCCACCATAAAGAGTAAAGAAGTACCCTTCTCATGTGTATAAACTGGTAATTACACTAGAGGGGAGATCTAAAAGGAAACTCCCTCCTGGGTGATGTCAGTCACCAAAAAAACAAAAACAAAAACAACCCTCACTTGTTAAAAGGGCTTAATCTAGAGTGGTAAAGACTAACTTTCATTATCCCAAGTATCACATTAAAGTATTTTATGTTTTATGTCCCATGATGGTAAGCTACTTCTGCTAAGACTTATCTATTACATAGCATTGCATTTCTCAAAGAGCTTTTACCATGCTATGCTGTTATTGTGTGTGCTTGGATTAAAGCAGACAAAATTATCTCCAGGGCAGATTAATTGCTGCAAAAAATAGTATGTTGATTCACTTGTGTTTGTTTACAATGGAATATTGTTACCTGCCCTTACAGAATATCCATTAACGCTTGGCACAGTTAGGAAAAATGATGTGGTACAGTAGGACGAGTAACTTCCAGTGAGAGTATATTTATTTTTTAATTGCAAGGAACAGAACAGGTGAGCTCACTTGAGTTTACAGAGCAAAGGGTAAGAATCTATGTGGAATAATGTTGGATGAAATACAAAAATGGAAGAGACCATTATTTCATTTACATAAAGAGATTTATGTCATACCTTCTGGCAAGAGTGGGAAGATACCAGGCACTGTTCTAGGTAGTGTATATATTCAGTGGTGAATAAAACAAAAATCTGAGTTTTCGTAGAGTTATCTTCTAGTACGGGAGGTAGATAATTAATGAATTAACAAAGTCAGATCATGATAAATGCTGTAAATAAATTAAAAATGGACGATGCAAGAGAGCACTGGTTCCTGGGGCACCTGGGTATCCTTGAGACCCTTTCAGAGACTCTGCCAAGAGAAGACTGTTTTCATTAATAGTTTTTTCCCCACTCATTTTCCCACGATTGTGCAGCAGGGTCTTCCAGCGGCTACATGATGTATGTTATCATAACAGATTGAATGCAGAACCAGATATGAGAATCTAGCTGTCTTCTATTAAAGCTGGGTCTTAGAGATTTGCAAAAATGTAAAACATTTCCACTCTAATTTATTTGCCACAAAAGTGTTAATTCTAGTTGTTAATTTTAAATGGGTTTATTCTTTTAAAATTAATTGATAAATATTTTTAAAATGTCTTCATTTTGATGTAGTAAATATTGATAGATACAGCACACATAAGGAAAAGCTCTTTGAGATGATCAGTTTCTTAGAACTATAAAGAGATTCTGAGCCCAAAATGTTTGAGAAACACTGTGCCAGAAGGTGAATGGATAATCTCTTTAGATAAGATGGTACCAAAAAAACCTCTTTGAGAGGATGAGCTGTACTGAGATTTCACCGGAGAAGAGCATTCTAGGGAGAAAGAGCAAGATTTCTCTGACTACCCTTCCCCACTCCACTTCCACATTCTTTTCTGGCCTTATTATAATTACTTACGTGTCAGTCAAGGACCTTTACTTATTCATCTTTGAATTCCTCTTGTTTACTACCTTACTTACTAGTCATTAATAATTCTTTGCCAATTTTAATGGAATTGCTTATATGCATTCACAAACATGAGAAAAACTTTTGGAAACAGACTTAATCTCTTTGTTATTCATGCCAAACTAATTTGAAATATATTTTTGTTACTTTTAAAAAATTAACAAATATTTGTTAGGATCTGTTATTTCCTATTGAATTAATTCCTTTTGCGTGAAAAAAATCATATATTGGATTTCTATATATGACTTTTAGTATACTATGGCTTTGTCTTCCATATATGTTTGTTAATGGTAAATTTGTTTTGCAATCTTTATGCTTTGGGATTTT
Organism: Equus caballus; assembly: GCF_041296265.1. Classification (NCBI taxonomy): domain Eukaryota; kingdom Metazoa; phylum Chordata; class Mammalia; order Perissodactyla; family Equidae; genus Equus; species Equus caballus. The sequence continues at coordinate 89,640,824 of NC_091700.1, forward strand.
AATTTGGGCCTATATGTATTAGTGTAGTATATAAAGACTCTCTGTGGTTTTTGTTTTCATTCCTGTTATTACTATCCTTTATTATACCATTTAAAAGCAAGAGCAATTTTAAAAATGAATAGTAGAGAAAGACAAAAAGGAAATAATGAGTTTAGATAAAATCAGAGTACAACCTACAAGCTTGATTGTGATCGTAATATGAACGGGCGAGATTTCTACCTTTAGGAAATCATTAACTTTCTTTGAGTCTTTACTGTGTGCTGGCACTATTCCAAACACTCTGTGTACTAACTCATTTGCTTTCAATAATAGACCTACAGGTGGATAGTACTGTCTTCACTTCAAGTGTAAGAAGCAAAAGGAAGGTGAGTTTAAGCAAGTTTCTCAAGGTCACACAGCTGTTAACTGCCAAAGCAAGGATTCAAACCCAGGCATTGCCTACACTCCTAACTTCTGGGCTATGCTACCTCTGAAGAAGAGATTGTATGGCTTATTGTGGAATAAAACAAAACCTTAAAATCTTTTCAGCTCTCTTTTTCTCACCCATCAATATTTTTTCCCTGTAAGACTATATATATAATTTGTTATAATTTTATAATTATAATTTGTTAAGCCTCTTGATATCTCCAGCTTGGAGAACAATTCCAGACTCAAAGGGACTATATAAAGACTTGGCTGTAAAAGTTCAGCTTTTCATGGGCCAGCCTGGTGGCATAGTGGTTAAATTTGCGCACTCTGCTTTGGCGGCCTGGGGTTCATGGGTTTGGATCCCAGGTGTGGACCTAGTGCTGCTCGTCAAACCATTCTGTGGTGTCATCCCACATACAAAATAGAGGAAGATTGGCACAGATGTAGCTCAGTGACAATCTTTCTCAAGCAAAAAGAGGAAGATTGGCAACAGATGTTAGCTCAGGGCCACTCTTCCTCACACACACACACACACACACACACACACACACAAAATCCACCTCAAGGAATAAAAATGTGAACCAAGAAAAAAAAATGTTCAGCTTTTCCCCCTAAAAGCTAAAAGTGGGAAAAAGAAGCAGATGAAATAAGTAGAAAAGCACATAGAAGAAAGAGAACAGTGGAAAGCAATGATGGTTTGTGGTGGAGCCTGTAGTGTGATAGTTCTGGTTGAGTCAGTATGAGGCAACCAGATCAGCAACCAAGAACATGCATGTCGGAGGACTCTCTGTTCAGGTGCTTTGGCCAGTATAGTTTTAGTGACTTGGAGGTAGTGGTCTTACTAGCAGTAATAGTTTTTGGTAGAGATTAAAAACTGTATTGGGAATGATGAACTACAGATATTGGAAGATTCCAAATAAGGAATAAGATAGAAGATAAAACAGTTCTCTCTGAGGTGCCAAAAAGTAGCCATTAATGCAGAAATGTGTATCCTGTAGAAGGTAGACAAAAGTTTCTGTCTTCTGGAGAAATTACCTGGATAAATGTACATTTTCTTCAAGGTAAAAAAAGTCCAGAGCTCCTGGACTCCTGATCTGTGGGCAGGTATACTTCTGAATAAGAGAGAAGACTTTGTTAAATGGCTCTCTGGTAGGGAAGGATGAGGATTTGATTTCTGCTGAACTAATGGTTCTCTTGTTTGGAAGATTGTTAAATATTATAAAAAGTGATTTCACATGTGCTTTTTTTTCCCAACCTCTGTATACCCTGTGATATCGTTATCTCTAATTTATAGATGAAGAAATTGAACCAGAAATAAAATAATTTTCCTAATCATATACTATTAGATGGTCTGTTCTTTTGATTAAGTCTTTTGTTTTTTCAAGCTCTGAGCATTCTGAAAAGCTAGAGTTTAACTACATACCATTATATGGAAAACTTAAGTGTAGCCGGAAACCACAAAGAGAAAAAAATAACCAGATTTTTAGCATGGTGTTGTAGAATATTTGTTGTGATTAATTTTTTAGGGGCTTTAAGAATCTGATATGCTTTTTAGGTCATCAGAGAAAGATAAAATTACATTTAAACATGTTAATATTATGAGTGCTTACTTGTATTATTCTTTGGAAAAATAATTGTCACACAATAACTTAAATAGTAAATTAACATATTAATGGTACCTGTATTCATTTATTCTATTGCCACATTTATTTTGAAATTTTCACTTAAAATTCTTTAATTATGAAAATCACAATTTATTTTAAAAGTTAATAATAGATATTAGGTGTCTGTGCACATTTCATTTTATATTTTTCCACTGTAAATTGCAGATTAGATTATACTGAATAGACTAATATTCTGTGCCCCAATAAATGAGCCCCTGCTCATTTAACCAAATATTTTATTTTGAAATCTAAGACATTAGTTCATATGGTTTATAATTTTTTTCTTGGCAAGTTTCAAGACTTTTCAGAGTCTTACCTAGTCTCTGGTGAGCTTGGGATCAGTAAGTCTAGGATTTGTTGACTGAACAAATGAATAAACCAATAGATTAATACATTGTTGATTTTTTTTCTTTTTCTTTTTTGCAGCCAGAGATTTTATTTTCACTTTTAGGACTTTGAAATAAAGGCAGCTTTTGAAGAAGTTTCACAAATCTTAACCAAAGCTGACCACGTTTACAGTAATCTTTTGCATAATATTTTTAGTCAAGGAAGTGTAAACATTTCATATTTGTCTTAGCTTTTCTATGAGATTAAAAGTGGTGGCAGGGTAGCTCTGTTACTATTTTGCAGCTAGCTCTTGTCATTGATGTTGCATTGTGGCCTTCCGTGCACACAGGCTTAAACAGAAAGGTTGCAGTCATCTAGTGAGCATTTTTCCTTTAATGTGCTCATTAGTGGTGGCAAGTCCAGATTTCAGCACATGTCAGTAATTTACATTTCATTGCTGAGTGGCTGCCCTTGTTCAAGAGTTGTTTCTAAGCCCGATGAATATATATTGGGAATAAACAGAGTAGAAGAATTGAAAGCCAAATACCCTGCCAGGCCTTTCAGTTGGTTCTGAAGCTTCCATTGGATCTCTGATTAGCAATGCATGAAGAAGGATGAAAATGCAAAGATGGGCCTACAAAAGTTGTCACAGGTAGCCTATCCTCTTAAATCCCCTTTTTGTGACCACCTTTCCATTAGGTCCTCCCCAAATTCTTCTTTCGTGGCAGACTTTCTGTTAAAGTGCAAATTGTTAGACCTAGTCAGTGAACAATAGAGGATCAACCTGGTCCCTTTCCCCATTGTAACTATTAAGCCAAGTCTGATTGTTATGCACTGAGTCTACAGCAGCAAAGGACTTGAAGGCTTTACAGCTCCTAGGGACCTCCTTATTGTGATTGGGATCTCTGTAGTGATTCCTTCGGGGATTCATTTTTCCCTCTTTGCCTGATTGGTACCAGCTTGTTCTGGCTTTTGAAAGCTTGCGTAGATCATTAAAGGGTAATCTGTGGAGCTACGGTCAGCGTTGCTGGACATAGGGACAGGACTCAGGTTAATGTCTTTGAAGTTAGGATGTTTGGGAAAAATCCAGAAGTTTTCTTTTTGTAGAAAAACTTGATCTGTCATAATGAAGCATTTTTAGAACTCTTGATTTTATTCTCAGTTACTTCGTGCATAGATGGAGCAGCATTAGGAAACGTTGGTAGCTATCTTTAGAAGATGAACAATGTAATTCTTTATACATTTTGTTTATTTACATATATGTGGAAATTTGGGGTTCTTGCAAGAAAGTAGGTGTTAATATTGCCGGTTGTCTGTGTTTGTATGATCATCTGTTATCTATTCATTTATTTTCCTGGAGTTTTTAAAAACATTGAATTTGAGAAATTTTGTTCAAAATTCATGGTTAAAATCAAAGGTAAGTGAATTTATGACTGACAATACAGTATTGAAAGACGTTGAAAAATATGAGTACTCAAATCTGATTATTATTATTTTATGATAAAGTCAGGTGGATATGATTTAGCTCTTGGATCATTTAACCATGAAGGCATGTTAAGCTCAGTTTATTAAGTCTTTGTATTAGTTTTTTTTATTAACTAGACTTTTAATAGAGGAGCAGCATGGTTTTTGGAAATTATGTGTATGAAGGTAAAGTTGTGAATCTTGAGATTATTAGTTTAGTAATGTTCTAATCAGCATTTGTAGGCTTTGCAAAAATGTAACAATAAATTTACCTTCCAGATGACTACTTGAAACTATTCCTTTTGGATGCTTGCCAGATCAAAGCCCCGTGGGATTAAGTTCTGGAAAATCACTTGCAAATTTGTGGGGGATATCAGTGACTTCGAATATTTAACTGTCCAAACTGTCATCTACATGTGTTCTGTCTCTGCACTGGGTAAAAAAATTAGAAGTTTGTCAGCCAGTTAGAATTAAAGGTGACATCTGCTATTAATTGGTGTTTTATTTTCTTCCAAGTCAGTAAAAATTCAGTAAGACATGAATTATCAAATTTTGCAATGCTAAGCAACTTGTCAAGTGACAGTAAGCACTACCTTGAGTGCTTGTACAGATGGGAAGTGTTAAAATGTTGATTAATCGTCTGAGTTCTGATTATGGCTTTAGAAGGCTAAAGCTTCTATAACCATTGCCAGCTTTCTAGTGTCAGATAGTATTCATTTGTTAATTTTGTGGGCTTTTTTCAATTACTGGCAAATTGCCTCCTGTATAATGAGCATTTAACTAGTTTTAGTGATACTTGGTCTGGTAGACTTTGAGTCAGATAAAGCATTGTAAAATTCTTCTGTTTCTCAAGTCTATTATTTATTTAGTTAACATCTTTGTTAAATTTTTTTTGGTAAAAAAATTAAAAAAATCTAAAAGTGAGCTTTAAGATGGTATTTTCTGATACATACTCATGTCATATTGAGAAGAGAGTATCTGAGTCTTGGCAAAGGAAGCCTTGCATGGACCCCCTGTTGAAAAAGAAAGTAGATTATTTCTCTTTTTACCATTTCCAAAACATTTTAAGATATAAAACATAAGGATAGAGAAATCAGTTCCTTCAAGAAAAGCATGTAAAAATGACTCAAGATTTCAAATATTTTTAGAACTAAAAGAGACCAAGGAAATATTCCCATCATTCAGATTACATTTTAAGTTTCTAGTTACTGAAAGTTTTGGCATGGTACTAAGTAGTCTCTCTACAGAAAGTGTGTCCTTTTTTTTTTTTTTTCTAATTGTTAATGTGAAAGTGGATTTTCTCCATTTCCTGTTTGAATAGAATTCTGTTTTAAAAGTGGTTAGGACTTGTAGCAATATTTCTCAGATTAGTTTCTTAATATTATTAGATTTCAGTTTAATTCAGGTTTTCTTTTTTATCGTCCACTTAAGAATATCTGATGTTTTATGTAGTAATGTATTTTTGCTACTGGAAAATCATTGGGTTGTTTAATTTGATGCAGAAAATCTGTCCTGTTCAGTTACTTGGATGTTGTTTAGGTTTTATTTCAACTTAAAAACTAGAAAAGACACTAATGTCAATTAACTTAATAGTTTTACGTACAGTTCGTAAGTGGCATCTTAAACCCAAGGGCCAAGTTTAGCAGTTCTGATATATTTTTAGAAAATAGCTGAAAAATAGAAAATTTAGATCTTCTAGCTAAACTACACAGAACACTTTTTTTAGTCATTTCAGTGCCTGATAACTTCAGGGTTCATTGCCCCTGTACATTTTTCAAATTATTTGCTTCTCAATACATGAGGCTTTAATTTACCTCCTACTGGCAAACCCCAATTGGGTTTTTAAGAATTTTGAAAGTAGACTGCTATAGTTGTACTTCAGCACTGGCTTTGATTGCTGACATAGAATTTCTTAAGACACTCCAAATTTAGAAGGATGGGAGCATCTTCTGAGCAAATGTAAGGTGTTTTTTTTTTCCAGCTACAGAAGTACTTTTTTTTATAGCATTTTTCTTTCTTTGAGTCCTGTCTTAATGCTTGTTTATTTTAAAAAATAATTTAGGCTCATGATTCAACATTTTTTTCACTGTTAACTTAAATTTTTGTTTATATGGCCTTTTTTAATCTTGACTTTTAAAAAATAATAATAAAATTAAATATTTGTACCTTGAAATACCCTAATGCAATGATTATTGCTTCTGTAAATAACTTTGATATCATTAGTAAGGGTAATTTATATACTGATGAAAAATACTGATAAATAATATCTTGTGTATATTCTCACAGAGGTGTTCAAGGGGGCTTTCATGTCATCCTTTTATGTTTGCTGTGTTTTTAAGGAATAATACCTGTATTTTACTGAAAGTAGACCAAAACCTACAGCTAGCGTTTGAGTTGGGGTAATAACTTACTTTTTTGGCCCTAAATGCTCTCACAATCTTTTAGGAAACTGAGATCATGGTAGACTTGACTCATTAATTATTTCTCTGTTTTCGGTTCAGTTTGGTCACTAATACTTGACTTGTTACTTATATTCTTGCTTCTCTTTGCCCCATTGCATGCAGTTCCTGTTGTTTAAATTACCGAGCTTTGTTTATCATGTGATCCTGTCACTCTATTGACAGTTGATTGGATCAAGGATTAGTGTCTGACCCAAAGGCAGTCATCTGTAGAAGGGTCATGGCCCAGGGTGTGTGTGTGTGAGTGGGGTGGATGTGGATGTGGATGTGTGTGTTGGGGGTTGTGGGTGGTGGTGGGGTGCCGAGAAGGTTGTGACATTTGAACTGAAATAACTGAAAGATGAAAAGGAGCAGCTGGGATGAGATCTGGGGTAAGCCCTCTCTCGAGGCAGAGGGAATAGCGGTGTAAATGTTCTGAGGCAGGAATGAGATTAGCTTGTTGGTTTGAGAGAGAGAAGCTGGTGTGGCAGGAGAATAATGAATGAGGAGGCATGTGGTATAGGATGAGGCCGGAAAGACAGGCTCAGGGCAGATCAGTTAGGCCTATTGTAAGTAGCTGGGATTTTCACCTAAGCAGCATTGGGGAGCCACTGGGGGAATTTTAAGCATGTAATGACATGATGGGATGTATTTCTGTATTACTATAACAAGAATGCATATCAGACCGAAGAATTATGTGATTAGAAGCAGTTATGATAATAGGAGTCAAAAAAATTTAAACTATAAACTAAATATGACAAGAAACAGTGCCATAGAAGAAGTCCATGCCGGTCCACCTGTAGAGTCCTCACTCCTTCATTGTGTCCTAGTGTTCTTAGGACACATCTCTTCGTGCAAACAAAGCTATCTTCTAATTTATAGTTTGCAAATCATCTACTTTTCAGTTAACCCTGCCCTTACCTTTAGAGGTTAATCTAATACTAAGAATCATTCTTCCTCCCACAGTGGTTTATTTCCCTAAATCTGGATTATTCAGTCTTGAAAAATGCTCCAGGAAGACAGCCGGTAGGAAACTTTGACCCTTTAAGTCCTAAGAACAGTTAGGGAGTAGGTGTGGATACAAAGGGAGTATATGGTATTCCAGTTTAAGGTGGCCACTGGAAATTCTGTCTCCTTTGATGCCTTCCTGCCAGTGAGAATTCCTGTTGTGCTGCTTTAACTTTCTGTTGGCTAGCAGGCAATGGTTCCACCACACAAATATGCTTCGGTGAATGCTTTTATGTCATAGGTGTGCACGTGTGCACACATACACTCACATTCCAGTGGACAGTTTGTCTCTCCAGCATCCTTTCCACCACAGGTGATTTGTTTAAGCTGGTTATGATCATCTTATCTTCCCTGACAATTATTGATTCAGGGATGAATCAGTGAAGGCTTAAGCCAGTTTGGGCCAGTGAAATGTGCTGAGAGGCTTTTTGAGATTCCTGAGAAAGAAACTTTCTCTTTCTTAAATGAGAGAGGCATTGGTGCTCAAGCTTTCTCTCTCCCTCCCCCCACCTTTTGTGAATGAGAGGGCTTCGTGTTGTTGGCAGCCACATTGTGACCCTGAGGATAGCTAGCTGAAGGACAGATCTGACTTACAAAATGGGGCAGATCTGAGACAATGGCTGAGAAATCCAGAATTGGGAGATAGACTTAGAAGAATTTCTCTCTGAAAGTGTTGGTGGGGTATGTGTTGGGGGAAAGGGAGAGTAGGGATATTTAAAGGGTTAACAGCACGTTGTACTTTATCAGATATTTATTGAAAAGTTTTCCTATCTTGTTGTGCTAGACACTAAGGAACTTAGTTAAAAAATAAAGTAAGGCGGGGCTGGCCCCGTGGCCGAGTGGTTAAGTTCACGCGCTCCGCTGCAGGCGGCCCAGTGTTTCGTTGGTTTGAATCCTGGGCGCGGACATGGCACTGCTCATCAGACCACGCTGAGGCAGCGTCCCACATACCACAACTAGAAGAACCCACAACGAAGAATATACAACTATGTACCAGGGGGCTTTGGGGAGAAAAAGGAAATAATAAAATCTTAAAAAAAAAAAAAATAAAGTAAGGCATAGAACTTTTGCAGGAAACTTATTTATGGGTATTGGATTTTGATTTCTTCTAGGATTGGACTGTCCCTTGTATTGGATTTGGGGACTGAAAGAACACTCAGTTATTGACATAAAGTTGAAAATTTTAGAAACCCAGAGCTTAAAACAATAACCCTTATTAGGAAGCCAATGTCAGGGCTATGAGTTGCTTTAATGATGCTGCTGGGCAGCTAGAACTATCTGTATATTACACGTGGCTGTTTTGAGAAATCCAAGATTGAGCAGATAGGTAGGCTTGAGGAAAGTACTGGAAACAGAGACTAGCCAGCTGTCGATTCTCATTTCTTTCTGTGTTTATGCTTCGTTCTTTGAAATCTTTCTGAAAGCCCGTCTACTTTAATTCTCTCTTCCCTGCTCGCATGGCCCTGTGGAACGTGCTGACTCCATAGCCCCTGACCTTACGTGTTTTAAGTCTGGCATCCTGAAAAGAGGAAAGCCTCTTTTTTCTTTCTGTCCCCATTCCTAGGCAAAGGACTGTGATAAATCTAGTTTGGGTTAGCTGCTTTTTGCAACGATCATCTGTATTCAGGGGACAACGTCACATCATTCAAAAGGGCTGCAGTTGAGAGATGTTTTGCTGTGGTTGGGAAAAGGGCAGTTCAAGCAAGTTATGAGCTGGCTAACTCTTCCACAGAATGTCTGCTATAGCACATAATTACAGGGCAGTATGATAATTGCAGCAATCAGAGTATATCTAGTGTAGGTGTGACATGAAGGTAGTGGTTAATTCTGGTAGGTTGCGGGGTTGGGTATAGCTGGAGAGAAAATTGTCAGACTAAATAAGAGGAGGTTGTGTGTATGAAAGGGTTAGTGAAGAAGAATATTTTGTATTTGTATAGCTATTGGTGTCCTCTCTAGGAGTTTATTCCTAGAGATAAAGCTGAGTTTTATAATTATAGCATCATTAAAATTAGAAAGTACATATATAGGAAGAAAATCATGGACTTTTTGAGCCAACAAGAACTTAGAATTTATCTAATTTGATGGTTTGGCATATATCTTTTGATGTGGCAGATACTGGTGAATACAAAGATGAAGCAGGTTCACTACCCTGAAGGAGTTTATAGGGAGGAGATACAACAGGGAAGAGACAGAGGAAGGACTTTAACTTGTGAGAGAGCGTTGTAGCTGGCCTTGTGGAGGCCTTGTGGAGAAGTCAGATGATGAATTGATTACTTTTGATGGAGGAGGAGTGTCTAGAAAAGTCTTATGAAGATGATGGCATTTGGGTTTTTTTTTTTTGAGGAAGATTAGCCCTGAGCTAACATCTGCTGCCAATCCTCCTCTTTTTGCTGAGAAAGACTGGCCCTGGGCTAACATCTGTGCCCATCCTCCTCTACTTTATATGTGGGACGCCTGCCACAGCATGGCTTGATAAGTGGTGCCGTGTGTGTACCTGGGATCTGAACCTGTGAATCCTGGGCTGCCGAAGCTTAATGTGTGAACTTAACTGCTGTGCCACTGGGCTGGTGCCCTTTTTAAAAAAATTTTTATTCAATTTATTTAAACTAAAAGAAACAAAAGAATTCACCCCATTTCTCTTACACCCCCCCCCCCTTGCCTCTTACAACTACCAATCTGTTCTCTGTATCTGTGAGCTTGGTTTTTTTTTTTTTTTTAATTCCACATATAAGAGAGGTCGTATGATATTTGTCTTTTTCTGCCTGACTTATTTCACTTAGCATAATGCCCTCGAGGTCCATCCATGTTGTTATGAATGGCAAGATTTCATTCTTTTTTATGGCTGAATAATATTCCATTGTATGTGTATATATACCACAATTTATCCATTCATCCGTTGATGAACACTTTGGTTGTTTCCATATCTTGGCTATTGTAAATAATGCTTCAGTGAACATGAGAGTGCATATATCTTTTTGAATTAGTGTTTTCATTTTCTTCGGGTAAATACCCAGAAGTAGAATTGCTGGATCATATAGTAGTTCTATTTTTACTTTTTTGAGGAACCTCCATACTGTTTTCCATAGTGGCTGCAGCAAATTACGTTCCCACCAACAGTGAGATTCCCTTTTCTCCACGTCCTTGCTAACACTTGTTCTTTCTTTTAGATAATAGCCATTCCAACAGGTGTGAGGTGATATCTCATTATGGTTTTGATTTGTATTTCTCTGATGTATGATATTGAGCATCTTTTCATGTACCTCTTGGCCAACTATATATCTTCTTTGGAAAAATGTCTGTTCAGATCTTCTGTCTATTTTTTAGTTGGATTGTTTGTTTTATCGCTGTTGAGTTACATGAGTTCTTTATATATTTGGTTATTAGTCCCTTATCAGATACGATTTGCAATTATTTTCTCCTGTTCAGTAGGTTGCCTTTTCACTTTTTTGATGGTTTCCTTTGCTGTGCAGAATCTTTTTAGTATGATGTAGTCCCATTTGTTTATTTTTGCTTTTGTGGCTTTTGCTTTTGGTGTCAGATTAAAAAAATCATCACCAAGACCTATATCGAGGAGCTTTTCTGCCTATACTTTCTTCTAGGAGTTTTATGGTTTCAGGTCATACAATCAAGTTTTTAATCCATTTTGAGTTAATTTTTGCGCATAGTGTAAGATAGCGGTCCAGTTTAATTCTTTTACATGTGGCTGTCCAGTTTTCCCAGCACCACTTGTTGAAGAGACTGTCCTTTCCCTGTTGTCTTGGCTCCTTTGTCAAGAAGGTGACATTTGAACGAGGTATTGAAGATAGGTAGTATTTAGATAGAGAAGATGATAAAGGAAAAGAATGGTGATACAAAAGAGGAAAGGACCTTTTAGGAAAGGGATGGATTTTCCTTGCTCTACCTGCAAAGTAAATTTAGAATCTGACCACTTCTCACCACTACCAGTGCTACCATTTATTTCAGTCACCAGCATCTCTCATTGTCACATTAGCTTCCTATTTGATCTGCAAACTTCCATCCTTATCTCCCTCTAGGGTATTCTCAAAACCCAGTCAGAGTGATCCTATGACATGTAAGTCAAATGTCAGCATTTCTCTGCTAAAAACCAAACAACAAAATACCTTTAATAGCTTCCCATTTCATGCAGAGTAAGAGCCAAAGTCCTTCAAGCCTCCCCACCAGCCTTCTCACCTAATTATTTTACTCTCTTTCTCACTGTGTTTTAGCTCTTCCTTGAGGTGTAAGGTACACTTACAACCCCAGGGCCTTTTCTCTTGCTGGTTTCTTTTTCTAGAACACTGTATCTCCAGATACACCTTCTTTAGGCCGTTACTCCAAATCATTTTATCAAAGAAGCCTACCCTGGCTATCCAAATTACACTGGCAAGTTACCATTCTCCTACCACCTCATACTCTCAATTCCCATTTCCTAGTTTATTTTTCTCTGAAATACTCAGTGCTGCCTGCTTTATATTTTATTTATTTAGTTTGTCTTTCTCTCCCACTGGAATGTAACCTACACCACCACAAGAGGTTTTTTTTTTCTCTTTTGATCATTACTGTTTCCTCAGAACATTATCTGGCTCATATATATATTTGCTTAATGAGCAAATAATTGAATAAGAGGTGGATTGTCTAGCTGTATTTTTGGGCCATTCATGGGACAGATTTGATCCCCTAAATTCTCTCTTAAGTAGGCAGATGTTTATAAATACAGAAATCACTTCTAAGTCATCTCTGCAAGATGGCTATTCAGCTGTTGCTCATGCTTATAGTGACTAGAATTTTAAACCCCCTTCTCATATAGGCCAGCATTTGGCAAACTTCTTCTCTAAAGGGCCAGATAATAAATATTTTAGACTTTGCAGGCCATACTGTCACAGCTATTCAACTTAGTTGTAACTACATAACTCTGCAGTTCTAGCATGAAAACAGCCCTAGACTATAGGTAAATGAATGAGTATGGCTGTATTCCAATGAAACTTTATTTATGAACACTAAAATTAGAATTTTATAATTTAGAAATTTTATAATTTTAATTTTTAACGTGTCATGAAATATTCAGTTTTTAATTTTTTTAACTATTTAAAATATTCCGTTTTAGTTGGACAGAAATCGACTACTTTGGTCTGAGTATCGTATCTGAAACAGCTACATATCTGCACAGATATATTTAATCTAATACACATTTCACTATTTTGTAAGTACACATGTAGTTATGGCCTCTAAAAAGAGACTTTGGGTGACATGAATAAAAAAAGCACATGGTACAGTTATTTATGCTGATCAGTTGGAGTGTATAGTAGTGTGGAAAATAAAAAATAGGAGTAATAGACAAGTAATCTGGGAATTAGTTGTATAATTAAAATGTGTAGGACCTAGTGATGATATGCAATAACATTAGATTTACATTTTCTCTAGTGCATGTCAATTGAGATGATGAATTCAGAAATGTGTGGAGAAATTATTTTCAGAATTAAAAATTTTCCGTGGATAATTGAGAATTAGTCCCATTAATAAAGTATATGTAAAATATATTAGCTTATGTACTTATTAATGTTGGATTAGATTTATAAAATTTCTAGTTTTCCCAAAAGATTTGAATTATGCCCTAGAAGAAAGAAGCAAAGGATTCACTCTCCCAACCCCAAATATAGTGGCGCAGGATTTGGCAGAGTTGAAGCACAGAGATTTAAAAATACCCCATTGTGTGGGTGTTTAATGCATTAATACCTGTTGATTGTTAATGTTTAAGTTTATGGATTAGGTATGATCCTCTGTGATGAAAAAGTTGGAGGAAGAGGGTAAACACATAAGAAGGAATCAGAATTACATCTTTTTGTGTTGAGACTAACATGGGAAGAAGGAATTCTTGAAGTAAAAGTCAAATGGGATCTGTGAAATAAATGCTAAAAGAGGTTTTTAGGCAAATACAGCATTTAGGGCTGATTTTTTATTGTTAGTGCCATCAAGGTGATTCTGACTCCTAGTGATCCTGTGTACAACAGAGCGGAACCCTGCCTAGTCTTTTTATGCCATCCTCTCAGCTTCTGGCGCTGTATCAGACACTGCTCCACTGCTAGTCATAGGATTTTCATGGTCAGTTTTTTCAGAAGTGAGTTGTCACGTCCTTCTTCCTAGTCTGTCTTAGTTTGGAAGCTCTGCTGAAACCTGTCCACCATGGATGACCCTGCTGGTATTTGAAATACTGGTGGCATAGCTTTCAGCATCACAGCAACACGCAGCTGCCACAGCAGGATGTCCAAGGTGGCGTGGTTCTCTGACCAGGAAACAAATTCTGAGCCATGGGGGTGACAGCGCTAAATCTTAACCACTCGACCACCAGGGCTGTTTTCACTGTGTTCATTTTCAAGGTGCTGACCACAAGGTAGCGATGATATATTGTATGTAATCTCTGGATGACCTATGACATCATCCCAAGTTGTTGTGATAGAGACTTAAATGATTTTAAAGAACTTTTTTTACTATTTTATTTAGAAATTTACAGTTGAGTAAGTTTAAAACTATTGTTTTGCAGATGTATCTTGACCATTTAGTAGTGCCAACAATGATTATAATTTTTCATTGTTTCATGTTACTGTAAGGTTCTTATTTTAAACCTACAAAGTTATACCTTTTTAACCTAACATCATCTGTGCTCTCTTCTCATCACAAGAAGCCCTGAAATCAATTTACATGTTGTTAATTTGAAAATTCTTTGCTAGATTGGACAACCATATTAGAAAAGGACTAATCTCTTGAGGGCTTTGTTATAGGTAACCTAAAGAAGATAGAAGAATATATTTAAAATTCGTTGTATTTCACAAGGTGTTGGCCATTATTTCCTGGTAGGTCTTAACTAGAGTCAAGCCTCCTCTTGTGATATTTGAAAATTCCTCATGGCTGATTAATTTATATCATCAGAAGACTGTTTTCTGATTGGTATGGTGGGTAGGCCTCAGTGTATGGGGAAAATGCCTTGGCATGTCATCCCAGATCATGGATTTCATCTTTGATTGCTGTGTATGTTCTGCTGACTTCTAATATTCTTTCTATTCAACTTCCAGTGTGGATATGAGAGCCAAAAATTCAAAAAGGGCATTCTAAACACAGAGATTTATAGCATAAACAATAATACTCCAAAACACCCTTTTTGTTTTGGAAGTGAAGTATTTAAGGTAATAATAACATGAGTAAACTATTTAAAATCCGTCAGAAGTAGTTCACAGCACAGGACGGTAGTGATTATACAGGTGAATGTGATATCATCAGCTTTGAAAGATTTCAAGTACAGAGTAGTTTATCAAAAGAAATTGTATTTACAGTAGTCTCCCTCCTGTCCGAGGGGGATACATTGCAAGACCTCCAGTGGATGCCTGAACTGAACCCTATATATAGTCTGTTTTTTTCTATACATATGTACCTATGATAAAGTTTAACTTATAAATTAGACACATTAATAGATTAACAGCAATAACTAATAATGAAATAGAATGAGTATAACAGTATACTCTAATAAAAGTTACTGTAGATCTTAGCAACCTCAGCATACCATTTTTTTCTTATTAAGTTGAGAACTTTTACCTTTTCACTTAAAGGAAGCACTCTACAGCTTCCCTTTGGCATATCCAAATTGTCAGTATCACTACTCTTGTGTTTTGGGGCCATTATTAAGTAAAATAAGAGTTACTTGGACACAAGCACTGTGATGCTGCGACAGTCAATCTGATAATCAAGATGGCTACTAAGTGACTAATGGCCAGGTAGTGTGTACAGCGTGGATCTGCTGGACAGAGAGAGGATTCACATGCAGGGTGGGACTGAGCATGACGGCAAGAGATTTTATCATGCTACTCAGAACAGCAAGCAATTTAAAACTTATGAATTGTTTATTTTTAGAATTTTCCATTTAATATTTTAGGATCGAGGTTGACTGCGGGTAGCTGAAACTGTGGATAAGGGAGTATTACTGTATTATTGGTTGGTGTCTGCTTTATTGAAGACATTTCCGGGTCCATGTAAGAATGTCTCCAGTAGAACCCCTCCCCTGCCTCTCCTGCCTCAAGTCACGTATGTGCAAAATGAAGCTTATCCTTGTAACTAAACTTGCTTTTGCTTCCCTGTTTCAATTAAGTTTTAGGGTCTGCAAACCTTATAGTCATCTTTGACTCCTCCCCTCCTTTGTACTTCCTAATTTATTCATTCTCCCTAAGGCCATTGCCAGGTCTACTATTAGTATTACTGCAGCTTTTCTCATTGCTTTCTCTCCACTAATTTCCCAGTGCTTTTTTTTTTTTTGAGGAGGATTAGCCCTGAGCTAATTACTACCAATCCTTCTCTTTTTGCTGAGGAAGACTGGCCCTGAGCTAACATCCGTGCCCATCTTCCTCTACTTTATACGTGGGATGCCTACCACAGCATGGCTTTTGCCAAGCAGTGCCATGTCCATACCTGGGATCCGAACCAGCAAACTCCAGGCTGCCGAGAAGCGGAATGTGTGAACTTAACCGCTGCACCACCAGGCCATATTACTTCCTCATTTATTACTTTTCACCTGGACCAGTAGTCTTTTCTCAGTCTTTCCTCCTTGTAGTCATCTCAATATGGCTGCCAAACTGATCTTCCTGAAGTATGTGTTGCAGAATTCTTCAGGGGCTTACCATTGTTTGTAGAGCTGTCATTCCTCGAACTGGCCGTCATGATAATTTCATTTCTGTCTGTCTTCCAACACTGTCTGTACTTGCTCTCTCTGTAATTTCTGTACCAGACGATGCCTGGCTGCTGTATTGTGGTGGGTATTATAATGTTGTACGTGCACCATCTTTCCTTCCTTGAGAACAGTGTCTTGCTCTGTTTTGAAAGGGTGCTTGCCTCTTCTGTAGCCGCGTGATGGAAGGACGAGCAAGTATGCATGCAAGCAGGGTCTGAGGCTGAGAGAAAGGAGCCAGTTGAGAGGAAGAGGTGAAAGGGGTAGGGAAAAGGTAGGTTTAGCTTCTTTAGGAAGGGTCTGATTTAGTTGTGGCTAAGGGGCCCACAGCAGTAATACTGTCTCAGGAACAAGGCTTCTGGAATGCATTAAACATCTGCACGCAGGAGGGCGAGCAGGGAGTCCTCACCAGCCAACAGCTGTGTAACTGGACTTCTGCATTCCTTCACATTTGTGTAGCAGCTTGCTGTAGGTCTCCTCTGTCCTAGGTGGGTTTCATAGATTATTTCATTTAAACCTCACAGATCAGAAACTGAGGCACAGAGTGATTAAGAAACTTGTCCAAGGCTAACCAGGTAGTTTATGGTGGAACTGGAGTTCAGGCAGGCTTTACTGCCCCTGTTCTTAACCATTAGACTCTCCTGCTTCTAGTTACTGCTTTTCTTTCATAAAAAATATAATTAAAAACCCTGCCTGACAGTTGTTTTGTATGATTAAAAGAAAGCGTGGGAGGTGAGGGGGGTATAGGTGGTGTCAGTCATAACTTCAAAACTTCAAAAGACTGTGTAAGGGTAAGGGTGGGGATGGCGTACGTTGGAAGGGAGTCACATTGGTTGGTAAACATTTTAAGAATATCATTTTGCTGAGATTAATGTTTATGCTTACTGGTAGTTGATAAAAAGTGAAGCTTAGTCTCTTGTATACAATGTCAGTGTTTTCCCTCGTCAAGGCATGACTTCGGTGAGGAAAGATTTCATTCACAAGTGTCGTTTGTGTAGAAGGTTAGGAATGCCCTGGTTGGACTTTCTGAGAAAGACAAATATCAGGTGATCTGAGCATGTTAAAATCGTAGCAGTATTTAATATGAACTGAAGGGAGGAAATCTCTGAGGCAAAGGGCAGAAAATTTTTATCTTGCAAAGAATCCCTTTGTGTTATCATTGATGCAATTGATTGAAATATTGTACTTCACGTATAATAACCTTATGTCAGCTTGAAGTTTCCATCATGTTTGCTTTATTTCAGTTACCATTGTTTGTTTCCCAGTGTACTCTATACTTGCTCTATCACGGTACTCATCCTTTATTGTCATGTTAATTGCTTGTTGTATTGCGTCTTCCTAGTTGGTTTGTCACCTAAGAGAGGGCAGTGATACATCTGTCGTGTCCATCATTGTATCCCTAGACTTAGCACAGAGCCTGACGCATTGTGGGTGCTTGGCAGGTATTTGTAGAATGAATGCATGGCTTTAAGTGTTAAATAGGATACTGAAGAAGTATACAGTTGAGATCTGGTTGTTGTAAATTTAAGAGAAAGCGAGGAGACCCTTTTGGATGAGCACTGATTGTGTGTAGCCTCACCATATTCTCTGACGATCATAGGACCTTTTACACACCAGGGAGAGAAGTGTTTTCCTGTATAGTTGAATGTTTGTTTTCCCATGCTACTTTTCCAAATCCTTGTTGTTTTTTTCTCTGAAGTGCTGCCCTTTTTGTGAAGCCTCCCTGAATTCCCCCGTTGGACTCAGTTCACAGTTAAATGCCTGATTTTTTACCTCTTTTAGTGCATTTACTGCTCTCTATCATGTGTTGTTTTTGTTTGGTATGTGTTTCTTTTTCTACTAGACTGTAAACTACTTTGTGTGCAGAAACCAGGTTTGTTCAAACCAGCGTGCTTCTGAAAGTGGAAAGGGGTGCTAATCAGATGGGATGCTGGGTAACTGGTGTGTCCTGGGGCTGTGTCAGGCAAACCTGGTATCTGATCGTGTCCTCCCAGGAGTCAGCACATGGTCTTTGGCTTGGTGAATAAGCACTGGCCACCGGAACCTATTCACAAGCATGTGAAATGGGCATGAGAAGCCAGCAGAGTCATAGATAAAAACACTGGTTTGGGTTTTAGTCTTATCTCTGTTACTTTACTTGTTTAGTGACTGTGAGCAATTGATTGCATCTCTCAGATCCTCATTTTACTGACATGTTAAGTAGAGGTGATTATTTATGTCCTGCTGGTTTCTTAGGCCTATTTTCTTTTTTTTTTAGGAAAAAAATGATGTAGAAACGCCTTTTAAAACTATGAAATGTTATACAATGTAAGATATTACTGTGTAATTCTAGAATAAATTAAAGACTTGCTAGCTTTGTAAACAAACTAGAACCTGATGACTGAAATGTTTATCTATAAAATGGTTTTTAGAATAAAGTAAGCCTTACTACAGTGCCTTGTAAACTATGCTAAATAAGTAAGTAGATAAATTTGTTGTTATTGTTAGTAGTATTACTTTCCTTGCTCTTTTCCTTTCTTTAAACTGAAAAAGAATCTTTCCACCTAGAGATAAACTAATCTACTTGGGTTGTTCTGCTACATGTTCTTGTCACTTTTACTTCATTGCATCCTTGTTAATAACCAAAATGAAGAGTGAAAGTAGCAGGTTGGTGGGTTAGACTGGTACTGAGTAGGAGTGGGAGGAATTATTCAGTTGCTCAAGGCAATTAATTGGAAATCTTGATCTCTGCTTTTTTAGCATTCCATTCAGTATTTGAAATAAGCTTTATAATGTAGGCTGTATTAGAGCACAGCAATTAAATGTGCTAACAAAAAAGACTATCCCAACTATAGGTAGAGCATGCTTTTATTCAAACCATATGACTCTTATTTCCGTTTAACGGTGGTATCCAAAACTTGATGTGTTCCAGAAAACAGTAAATTAAGCAAGGAGTGTGGAAGAACTTTTACTTGTAGTAAATTTTAAAGAAGTTCATAAATATTTTTAAAGGAAATAGAAAATACGTAATTCAGATACTATCCCAGGGCAATTTAAAAAGTTTAAAAATTAAATTTAATATCCAGTACTTAGACTACATAAAAGATCTCTAGCCTTTCATCACTTTACCAGCTTGCTATTCTTATTCACTAGCGGCAGTTCAGTAAACACTAAGGGACTGTGAGAAATGAACAGGAGGCAAGTCATGAGGCGTCTACATTAACATCCTCTCATGCTACTTTGAAGTATTATTAAATCTTAATTTTTTTTACTTAACTGTAAAATTTCTCATCTAAATTCATAGTTATTATAAAGTATATTACAAAATTGAACTGGAAAAATATTATTTTGCAACCCAAAAGTACCAGTTAATTTTACTCTTCATGAAACAATAAAAATAATTGGATCAGGGAGAAATGAAAGCAACTCATTTTTAGTATCCAAATTATAGGGATATAAAATAAAAGTAATTTATATGAAGCGCAAGAAAGGGGAATTATAGTGTCATAACTAAATAATTCCTATGACCAGTTTACAGAAGGAGAACCTTAGCAGTGCATACCAGATTTAAATGTGAAGCTTCTTACCTTGTCCTCTTAAAAGATACATCTAAAAGAAAAACTGTAAAATTTGGTCTTGCATCTTTAATTAAACTATTATCACTTTCATAATATAAAGCAAAAATAAACTTCTTGAAAATGCCACATGGCTGAGTAGTATTTAACAATTTCATCTAAGGAAATTTAGTGTTGTTTAACTGATTATCAGTATTGTGCTGATGTTTTTGTTTTTTGTGGTGAGGAAGATTGGCCCTGAGCCAACATCTGTTGCCAGTCGTCTTCCTTTTGCTTGAGGAAGATTGTCCCTGAACTAACATCTGTGCCAGTCTTCCTCTGTTTTATATGTGGGTTGCTGCCACAGCATGGCTGCCAACAAGTGGTGTGTGTCCATGGCCAGGATCTGAATCTGTGAACCCGGGCTGCCAAAGTAGAGCATGTGAACTTAACCACTGCGCTGCTGGCCCAGAGCCTTAAAAGTTCTAATATTAAAAACTAGAATTTCTTTAAAGAAGGGAGGCTAACATTCATCCCAAAGCCTGACTTTTTAGTTCACTCTAGTTTTCTCAGTGTTACTGCTAAAGAAGTTATTGGATTGATTTTCTCTGAGTATCTTCTATATTGCTTTTCTTTGATTCTTGCCAGTGCAACCAGTCTGAGATTTTACATGAAAAAGGAAATCTGTGGAACTAATCCTAGAAACCTCTTTCTGTTTTCTCACATAACACTGCCAGGCACGGAAAAGACCGAATACTTCATTTGCATTCTTAAACATTAGGAACCTAGAATGAGTCTTTCAGCTGGAAATGTTATTACATCTACATTTCCCGAAGAAAAAAAAGGTTAACAGCCCACTCAAGTTTATGTTAACTCATCTCTTTTTAGTATCCTGATCTTCACAAAGAGCGTAGAATGTTGAAGCTTACCCGCCCAGCCTGTTTCTTCTTTACGATCAGCTAGACTCTGGAAATAGATATCAGTGCTGATTACAGGGAAATGAAAAGAAGACATCAGATATGCACAAAGAGAAGTGGCAATCGCTGACAAACTTTAATCTTAGTCTTCTAGAATGGAAAGAACATTTCCAAAATTAATATTGAGTATAGTAACTAGGATTTTAAAAAATAAATTATTTTTCCCATAAGCTTGAAAAGCTTACCCCAAAAGTACAAAGATATTCAGAGATTTATAGTTTTTTTGTTTAAATGGTTTTTGTTAAATTAGTAAGTACCAGAAACTTCTTCTTAGCTCTAAGTACCTTTGTCAAAAACCCAAAACATTTAATAAAAGAGATTTAACAATTTTCTGACTTAGTAATAGCTGAAAAATAGAAATGGAAATCATGTCACTGCTAAATATTAGAAATAAAGTGTTATATTGCTGTAATGTTTGTTCACTTCCTATGCGTGAAAAACAAGGTTTTATATTTAACTATATCCCTTAACTAGAAAACCTGACTTCTGCCAATTGTTGTGGTGGAGAAAGTTACCTTTACCCTGTTTCTCTAACTAAATATTGTACATGACTGTCATCTGGAAGTAATAATATTACTTGAGTGCATTGTGCCAAGTGGACACTTAATACAAAGTATACATTACACTGAATGAAATCCAGATACCGCTAATACCGAAAGAGTAAGTCATGATTTCCTTTGGCTAAACTGAGTCACAGTATACACAGTGACTTAAGTTAAATACAGTTTGTATGTCATCAGATTTCAAATGATCTTGCAATTAGCATCCCAAACAAATTAAAGAGCTGTGTTGGTTTATAAGTTTATATTTAGAATTTTAAAATAGAACCTTTGCTCCCTCTACCACCCATTCCCCATAGCGGTCAAATTCCTTAATGTTCTTATCTTAATGAGTCACATAAATTGGGTTCTTAATTTACAACGAGCTGACTAGCACTTAAAGAAAATTGCTCTGTAAATGTAGGGAGTTGGTGGCTGATGGCACCTTCTTCTAGGTCATTCTGCTCCTCCCTTTATTGATGTCCCACAGCCAATACTGGGGAAAATGAATTAGGATTCATATTCTAGTCTCCTCTCTTCATGCTCTGCACACCGCACAGCCTGGGGCCTCCAGCAGAATGTTGAGTAATGATGGAACTGTTCATCCATACCTTGTACCCAGTCTTGGGGTAAAGACCCAGGTGACTGGCATTTACTCCTTACCACAAAAACTACACTGGGGATGTTTCTCTCATCTGTGTGTTTAAATGTTCTCCTTATCTTTTGTTTTTAATGATTATTTTCAAAAGTACACTGAGTTCAGGGTAAAAACTAACCACCAAAATAGATTTCAGCATGTATCTCTTAAGCTGGGAGGAGAAGCCGCCCTCTTTTGCAGTGTAACTCTTTGGAGCCCAAGTGCCAGCTTGCCTAAAATTCTTCCTGGTGTTAAAACTGAGTTGTTTGTTTGTTTTTAACTAAACAATAGGCTGAGTAATACTACATAGGAGTACCAGAAGTGGCTTTAGTGGAAACAAAAACTATTTATATTAAATAAGAAATCTGTTTTCAGGTTTCCTCTGTGACATTTACAACATAGTCTATTAGACTATAACCAAAAGCATAGTGAAATATAACTTCTGGCACTCAGTACAGAGTGAGCACAGTTTGCCACAGGCTAGTTAAGTGGAGGTAGTGAAAGGGGAGGGAGGAGTGTGGGAGGAGGACCACCTCTCCCCTTTGACTTCTGGTTTCATGACTGGTTGAACAGGAATCCAGCCTATTACACAGCCCTCCTCCACTGCTGGCACAGATGGCCTGAAGTGCCGGTTTCTCTTGGTCAGAGAATGCAGTCCCAGCTTAGCAGCAGCATTCATGGCATGGGGAAGATCCTTTTTCTTTGCAAACACAAGTAAGACGAAATCCCTGATCAACCCTTCTGCCGCCATCCTAATGAGCTGTTCTTGGGTCTCATACAGAGAGCAAAATTTGAGTGTTTTGGAAGTAGTGATGCTTCAGAAGCTGGCTCCTGTCCTGGTGGTGGTGGTGGCCAAGCCGTGAAGCTGATGTTTTTGTACTTTACTGTTTCCACATTTAACCTATGGTGGCAGTAGTTGTTACCATTTCACTGTGTTTCACTTCGTACAAAATTATTGTCTACTGCAGCATCTGAGCCAAACATGAGAACCTATCTTTTTCATTTTTTTTTAAAGAGAAAAAGGCTCTGAAAGAGGTCAGCTCACTGACCTGAGAAACACCTTACTGGTGATGGGTACCGCTGCAGCTACTCCTGGCCCAGGTGATGGTTTCACTCCTACGTGCTGCTGGCTACTCTGAAATTGTTTTCAAAATTTTTATTGTAAAATAAAAAACAGATATAGAAAAACTACACATAACAAATATGTGCCTTAATTAAGATGATTAATCTTGTAATCATTACATAGGTATAAACATTAGATATTTGCCCTGAATCCTGGAAGACCTGTCCATGGGACCCATCTCAGTCCTAACCTCTGATCTCTCCCTATATGTACTCATTACTTTGGCTTGTATACTAATCATTTTCTTGCATTTTAAAATAATTTTACTATCCAAATGTGCATCTCTAGACACTATGATTTGTTTTGCCTGTTTATTTTTAACTTTAATGTCTACTAAATTTCTCTTACTCCGTAAGCTCTCCTTGCATACCTTTTTATCTTTACAATTTATCTGTTGAAGAACCTTGGGCCATTTGATCTGTAGAGTTTCCCTCAGTCTTGGCTTAGCTGATTGCATAATCATGGTGCAGTTCAATATTTTCTTCCATTCTTGCTTTTCCTACAAATTGGCACCTAGATTCAGAGATAGGATCAGACTTAGGTTTTGCTCCCTTTGGCCAAGACTGTAGGAGGCAAGTAATGTCTTATTAGCACTATTGGAGGTCTAAGCAGCCTTCATTGCTTACTGCCTGTATCTAGTACTTCACTGAATTGCAAAATGGTGATATTTTAATTCTAATATCTTTTTCATTAATTAATTGGAATATGTTTATAAAGAGAATTCTCATTTACTGTTCGGTTACTTAGTGATACAATTCATATAGGAAAAGCAAGGTAGATATATAATTATTTACCTTTATTTACTAGTTTTTGAGGTGATGAATAGGTTTCTTATCCTTCAAAGTTAACCAGTTCTTTTTAAAAATATTGTTACGAAGTCGTAGATTTAAACATCTTTTGTGGGTTTAAATCTGTTGGAATTATTAATGAAGCTCAAGTTGTCTGTCTTTGGCCAGTGGGACCTAAGTTGGCTCCTGAGCCTTTTTTAACTTGACCCTCATAATCTTTTACGGCTTCCTTGCTCTCTGGTCTGACAAGATATTCTAGGCTCATGTTTTACATTTCCTGCTCCAGATCTTTAGTCAGACTTTTCAAGATACCTTGGTTTCTTTTAATGGTATTTGGAGATCACAGTCTGGGTGCCAGGCGTGGTTATTGCTACTGATGGTCATTGTTTTTAGAACTTTTTTAGTTTACGGGACTAGGAAATAAAATATATATATGGACAGGTTTCTAACATATGTTTTATGTTATATATGTTTATTACATATAATATGTGTTATATTAACCATTTTATTAATAGAATATATAATGTGGATATATTTAATATATAAGTGTATTTAGATATAATGCTAACCCCAGCCCCAAACAGAGTGTGTATGTATGTGTGTGTGTGTGTATAACAAATTAAATATATAGATATTAGGTAATAAACATGCTAAATTAATAAAATATAACATTTTTTATAATAATATAACATTTATAATAACATTTTTAATAAAAATATAACATTTTATAATATCTAGTGTATATAACACAATATCAAATTATAATTAAATATAGTCTATATTTTATGTGAAATAAAATGCTTCCTGTGTTCATAGTGATAGTTTCAATTAAAATTCAAGGTTGTAGAACTTTTACTTAGTTTCTTCTTTGTTGCCTCTGTATCTGCATTCTTCTGTATTTAGAATTCTGACTCTCAGGGATAGGGGAAATGATAGAATTAGAATACCTCATAGTTATTTGTCTTGCCCAGTAGTACACACACAGCAATCTCAGTATAATAATAATAATAGCAGTATGATTACTGCTGAAGACGTTTAAAAAGTTTTTGTACATCATTTCCCTATTCTTCCTCCACTTTTAAAAGTAGTTATACTATTTCTGTATTGTCAGAAAATATAGCTGTTATATGCTGTACTCTCTAACTTAGCCTTCATTTAGTTTTACTTCTACAAGTAACACCCCCCCCCCCCCCCCGCCTTTATGTTTATCTCTTCAGTCATTTTGGTTTCCTGAAGCTCATTCTCTAGTACAGGAGTGGGCAAACTTTTTCCGTAAAGGTCCAGATAGTAAGTATTTTTGGCTTTGTAGGCCATATGATCTGTCGCAAGTCCTATCCTGGTGGTGAGAAAGCAGCCATACAACATGTAAACTAATGAGCATGGCTGACTTCCAATAAAATTGTCTTTCAGTACCATGTAAGTTTCGTGTGTCATGGTGTAGTATTCTTAAATTTTTTTCCCAAACAATTAAAAATGTAAAATCCATTTGTATATTCTGGACTGTACAGGGATGGATATCAGGTCAGATTTGGCCCACAGACTGTAGTTTACAAATCCCTGTTCTGTTAGATTCCTCAGAAAGAAGTCATGGATTCTTGCTGGTTGTTACATTTTCTCTTCCCTTTGTACTTGGAAGTCAGTTTTGTTGGATTGAAAATCCTTGGCTCATACTTTCTTTTCTTGAATATCTTATTCAGTGGACTACAGTACTCCATTTCTTTTGGCATGAATTACTGCTGTCAAAGTCTGGTGATAATTTAAACTTCTCTTTTGTATAAGTCACATTTTTTCCCCCAATTTTTTTTCTTTGTGTTAAGTAACATTGCTAGAATGTATTATGGTGTTGGTTACTCTGGGTTGAATTTCTCAGGTTTGCTGTAGTTTGTTCTTTTGATATATATTTTAAATTTTTATTTTAGGAGCTTTTCTTGAGTTATAGGTTTTAGTATTCTTTTTCTTTAGATTTCCTCAAAGACTCTTCTTATTCATATGTTGGATGTTCTTTGTTTATCTTCAGTATTTGTTATTTTCTCTTGCGTTTTAAAAAAAGTCCTTATTCTTATTGATATTTAAATTTTTAGGAATTTCCTCCTTTCCCTTTTATTTCGTGTAATGCATTATCTGTTTATTCCCACTTATGTTCCCTCTAGTTTAGCCCTCATTTCTGAAATGATTTTCTTTTTTATTTGTAATTCTGTCCTAGGTGCTATCACCTCATTTCTAATTCTGATTTATGCTATTTCATATTTTCGATCATTTTAAAATGTCTTTCAGCTTGTTTTGAAACAGCAGGTAACAGTTTTGATGTGTTGTGTTGGCATGTCTTTCTCTTGTGGTTTCTCCCCCTGCGTGGATGTTATTTTAGTACTAATTTTCTTATAAAAACGTAGTATGGGATTTTACCTTGATATTTTTATTTTGCTTAGTTTTATGTGTGAAATTAGTTTTCCTCTATATTGTTTTTTAAAGAGCTATGTATTTTTTAAAATTAGTGATACATGTCCAAGAAGTTTAAATACTTGAACAAAGATAACAAGAAAAGGTTTATTCTGAGGTCTTTAAAAGATGGACTAACCTTATACTCTCCTTATTGTTATTATCATTATTTTTTATTGTGAGGAAGATTGGCCCTGAGATAACATCTGTTGCCAGTCTTCCTGTTTTTGCTTGAGAAAGATGGTCCCTGAGCTAACATCTGTGCCAGTCTTCTTCTGTTTTGATGAGCAGTGTGTAGGTCTGCGCCCAGGATCCAAACCCGTAAACCCTGGGCTGCTGAAGCAAAGTGTGTGAACTTCACCACCACCCCACTGGGCTGGCCACTCCTTATTATCATTTTAGATGCTCATATTGTCATCACCGTATTCAGTGGGTAGCCCTTTCTATCTGCTACTCTGAACTTTTGAGATAACTGTATTAATTTTTGCAAGCTTTCTTACTGACTCAATTTGTCTCATGTGCTAACTTCCTTGCACCAGTCCTGGAACTGGCCTTTTGTACCAGAAACTCCTTTCCTTTAGCATGGAATATATTAAAGTCCAGAATCTGGGTCTTTTGGGCAGTTCAGCCGTTTTTCTATGGCTGTTTCTCCTGTCTGACTCTGGTTTTACAGATGTCCAAGTAGTAATTCTTGGTGAGCCTAAAGTGTATATATTTTTTAACATTTTGAATTTATAGTATAGCAGTTTACTAACTGTCATGGTATTTCTAAGAATGAATTATGTATCATACCTTTTAATTGGTACAGTTGGTACAGATGAGAATTATTTCTGTCCTTCGTTTCCAACATAAAGCATATTGTAAGTTAAATCTCCTTGTTTCCCTAACATATTGCTCAGACCCAACCCTTCTTCCCATTTTTTGTATCAAAAGTTGACTAGAACCATAAAATCACAGAATTTAGAATATGAAAGGAATCTTAGAGCAGTGATTTCAACTTTTGGTAGTTTCTTTCCTATGTATCACTATTAAAGTATTTTCCAGTGATGATGAAAAATGCCCACTTTTTTCATGACCATAAAACATTTATCTGCATTCAGGTTGCATGTTTATCATTCATGGTAAATTTAAAAGGACCTTAAAGAGCACATTTTTTGAAGTGAATTTTACTGCTGTGGCATGTCAAAAAGACTTACTAGTAATTAAGGAAAATGGATAATTAGATGGATAACAAAAGATACAGGGTTAACAGAAGAGTATCGAAAAGTTACTGGTGGATAAATTCTGGCCTTAAGTTCCAAATTACACAAATGACTCCGGTCAGGAACTCAGGACTTTGAAACATGTTCTATCCCTTTGCAGTTACCATATGGTCTTACTCTGACCTCATCCTGGCTTTTTTTGGTCAAAGAATTATGGGAGTCAGGAGCTAGGATACTGCTTTCTTATTTTGCTTTAATTACATTTAAAGGCTAACCCAAGAAGTACTACCGAAATATATAGATAAAAGGAAGTTAGTTATTGAAACATCCGTTTGAGTAGTTACCCAGCTTACTGCTGGTTATTTTTCTTTTGTGTTGGATGGGACAAAGAATAGTCACTGAACACTTGATGTGAGCTTTTTTCTTGGTAATTTTGCATTTTGACATGAGTAATTTTCCTCAAATTAGAATGCATGAGAAAAATGTGGTTAATCAGTGGTTCCTGGTTGTTGGGGTCTTGTTAATCAGAAGTTTTACTGTATAATCATAATGTATTTTGGGTGTTCTCATTTATGTTATTTCTTCAACTCTTTGTCTGTGTGGGTATTCTGATTGCTTGATTACATCTGCCTGGCATAGTGGTATTTAAAACAGCATTTATAATAAAAATTCCTCCATCTTAGCAAGTAAAATGAGAATATGGAAAGACAGTTGATAGTTGAAACATGATTGTTTCTTCTTGACTTTACTTAATGTTTAGTGGGTTGTAGGTTCGGGATAAAGAGAAAGGAATGTGGTTAGTATTATGGTCTAAAATCAGTAGTTTATCCATCTGGAGACATAGAGTATGTGGAGATACAGGCCTACCACCCTTTTCCCTCTTACAGAGCAGCTCCACTTTTCATATGTTTTACATTTTGTGGGCTTCACATAAGATTTTTCTTTTTTTAAGAAAATAAGGTTCTACTATTAAAACTACGTACATACATTTGGTGGAGAGGTATTTTATGATCATGCATTATGCCTGAAGAGGTTTCTTATCTAGCATGCTGCCACTTCTAACACTGATAATTGTAGATGTTTGAATTCCTATAATGTATATTGGGTCCTACGGACCTAGCTGTCTTATTTTTTTTTTTTCCTCTCCAGAGCCCCAGTACATAGTTGTATATCCTAGTTGTAAGTCCCTCCAGTTCCCCTACATGGGATGCTGCCTCAGCATGGCTTGATGAGTGGGTGCAGGTCCATGCCCAGGATCTGAACTGGCGAACCCTGGGCCTCCAAAGCAGAACGTGCGAACCCAACCACTCGGCTACAGGACTGGCCCCGTCTAGCTGTCTTATTATCCTAGTGTTCTCTTTTTATCAGGTCTTTTGGATAGGGGACGAGAGCTAACAGTTGTGGCACTCAGCTTTGTGTTTCACATTATTATTTTATTCAGTCCTTCAGTCAAACTTGCAAGGTAGTTATTATCCCCATTGTCACACAAAGAAAAGGAGGTTTTAGACTCAGAATCTAAATTCTCTTTTCATCTGCCTTGCTTTTGGGCAGGAGGGAAAGAGTACATCCTGAGTTTAAAAGCATTGGCTTTTCCATACATTTTCTCTGAATGATTTCATCTATAACTTTTAATTCCCTCCTATACTTGATGCCTTTAGAAATCCATACCTCAGCCCGGACTTGTCTTATAACCTCCAGACCTCTATATCTGCCTCCTGAACATAGGCGCTTGACTATTCCACAGTCAACTCAGCACTTTGCACATCTCAACTCAGCATGTGCAAAGTGAAATGACCATCTCATGTCCCAAATATTTATCTCTTGATATACTCCTTTTGTTGATTCCCTGTTCTACTTCTGGTCTGGGTGAGTTTAATCCTCTTGGGCTGTAATGGCTGAGAGAGCAATCCAAGCAACACGCTGCTCTAGTTACTCTGGATAATATTCTTATTAGGAGAATGAAACTCCTTTTTCAAGTCAAGAGTCCTTTCAGGCAGCAGTGCCAATAGATAGGATATGTGACATCAAAGTGATATATAAATACATGATTTATTCTTTAGACCAACCCTGACCAAAGGTCATGGGAGAATCAACAGTTAGGCACCTTACTCTGATGATGCCCAGCATACAGACCTTTTTTTTCCCCTTTCTTTATATTTAGCCTGAATTCTTTACCTAATGACCTTATTCTTTATCTCAGCAAGCTCATCTATTACCTCTCTAGACCATGCCCTATGGTGGTGCTCACTGCATCGTATTTTGTTCTGTTCCTAATTATTATGTACTTCATTAGCATTTTATTATAAGACGTAAACACAGAGAGGTGGATCCATAGCTGGGGAACTAAATGTGATTTATACAGAGCAGTTTTTATTGAAACCGTACTCTACCTGGTAAATTTCCACTGTATCCTTGACTCATCTCTTGTAGTCACAAGGATGTAAACATTCTGTGCTTTATTTTTTCTATTTCTCTGGGGTATTGGTGATCTGTTCACGTTCTGTGGAGTTAGTTGATATCCTCTGGTTTTTATCCATATTATCCCCTACATTTAGCTCAAAGACTGGCACAGAGTTGGTATTCAATAAAAAGATATTTGTGTTGAACTAGGCACTCCTCTGCAGAGTATTGCAAATACAAAGATTTATAAAGCATTTTAAGGGTGAACTTACTGTTTAGATTGGATGATAGGCTATTATATATAACACCACAGAAGTTGCTTTTCCAAAGTATACTGTTAATATCAAGCAGGAGTTCTTCGTTACTTTCAATTATTTTTCTTTGTCTCATGTATTTATGTACACATGTACTATATGCAATACAGTATTATATATTTTAATGTTTTGGCTTAAATGCTTACTTTTGAGTTGTTTTTAGTATGTGAATAATTAGTAAATATACATATGGGTTTTTCTTTTTATAAACTAGTAACTCCATATCAAGCATCGCAGTGTTTTTGTTATAAATTTCTACTTGTATTTCTCCACAGGCAGAGGAAGATGTCATTTTCATTGGACCTGACACACATGCTATTCAAGCCATGGGTGACAAGATTGAAAGCAAATTATTAGCTAAGAAAGCAAAAGTTAACACAATCCCTGGCTTTGATGGAGTAGTCAAGGTGAGGAACTGTTTCACTCTAATCTTTATGGTACATGCCCTCAAGTCAAACATTTTGTCAAGAGTGTAAGATAAAATGCAATTATTGCTTTTTAAAATATATATTTGTAGGTGTAAAAAAATCAGTGTTGTTTATACTTGGATTATTTTAAATGGCATAAGTTAAAAAGAGCAAGAAACCACTTGATACCTACAACTAAGATATACAACTGTGTACCAGGGGGGACTTGGGGCGATAAAGCAGAAAAAAAGAAAAAAAAGAAGCCACTTGAGCATTGTATTTAATGAATCAGTATGACTCAGACTTTCAAAGGAAAAATCTTAGTGATTAAAAACTGTGTCATTAGAGCTCCAGATTTCATTTAATGGTGGTGTATATTAAATGTTTGAAACATTGTGAGATTCTCTTTGTATCTTTACAGTGAGTTTCTGTTCGGTTACGTAAAATGTAAACTGTAATCATATTTCTAGTGGAAAGTAGCATAGCTGTGGATTACTATAGATCCTAGGCATCAGCTCCTCAACTAGCAAGTGGTTTCTGCACCTGAAGGCTTCTAAGAAAGAAATGCAGAAATTAGAGTATGTGGTTCCGTACCGTCCGGGAAAAAATATTCACTTTTTCTCATTAGAAGAGAGTCCCTGTGTAGACTTTAACCTTGTGACTTGAGTTAGTCTGCAAGAACTCTTCATCTCAGTGTTTCTTATTACTACTTTTTGGGATGGACAGTTCTTCATTGCGCAGGATCATTTCACACATTACAGGTTAGTTAGCAAGCTTGGCCTCTGGTTAATAAATATCCTCAGCTTCTTGCCCATATTTACATTAATCTGTATTCATCCATTTTTTTCTTCTCTCTTGTTACAAGGAAGAGAGGTGCTCCCCATCTTCTGTAAGCCAGTTCTTCCTCTTATGTTCTGGATGTATCCGTTATAGCCTTCATGTACTACAGTCTTCACTGATTGTCTTTTCTTTCTTCTGTGTCTTAGAACTCTCCTTGTCTTTATCTCCCTTCCATTACCGTTGCTATAAAAATACTTAGTCACCCAACAAATGTCCTGATCCCTTGGCTGGGTGGGAACGATGTGGTGATAAACAGGTTACCCAAGATCCTTCACATAAAGGCGCCTCCAGTTTAGTAGAAAGAAATATGTGTTCCTCCTCTTCATAGAGCACGATAACCCCTTATCAGTCCACAGCTGCCAACTGATTTCTCTCTTCCCTTTCACAGCCAAATATCTTAGAAGAATTGTCTTCACTCGTTTTCATTTCCACAGTTTTCACTTAATCTTTAATCTTCTGCAATCTGGCTTCTTTCCTCATTTCTACTGAAATTTCTCTTTCAAAATCTACCAGCAATCTCTTTCTTTCACTAAATCAAATATATACTTTTCGGTCCTGATCTTATCTTGATGTCTTACAAGCATTCAAGTCTTTCTTAGAAGCACTTGGTCACTTTTTCCTTCTCGAAATATTTTCTTCTGACACATAACTCAGTTCTAGTTTTGCTGTTGTTTTTGTATTTGTGTTTTTGGTTTGTTTGAATCTCCTTCTTAGTTTTCATGCTGACTGTTCTTCCTGTTTTTCTTCCTTAAATGTTGGTTTTTATTCTGGGTTCTGCGTAGGACATTTTCTCTTATTGTACAAACTCTTGCCGGGCAATCTTACTTATTTTCATGACTTCAGTTAACCACCTTTTCTGACAAATCTGAAACCTATATATTTGTCTTACATATCTCTTTTGAACCTCAGAACTGCACATCCAATGACTTCTTAAACAGCTTTACTTGATGCCCCTGAGGCACCTTGAAAGTAACAAGTCAAAAGCTGAACTCATCATTTTCTCTCTAACCAGGGATTGGCAGACTATAGCTCCATGCATACCTGTTTTTGTAAATAAAGTTTTTTTGGAACATAGCCATGCTCATTTATTTACATATTGTCTGTGTAGGCTTTTCCACTACACTGGCAGAGTTGAGTAATTGTGACAGAGACCACATAGCCCACAAAGCCTAAAATATTTACTACCTGGCCCATGAAGAAAAAGTTTGTTGGGGCCACCCTGGTGGCTCAGCAGTTAAGTTCGCATGTTCTGCTTCTCAGCGGCCCGGGGTTCGCCGGTTTGGATCCTGGGTGCAGACATGGCACCGCTTGGCAAAAGCCCACGTATAAAGTAGAGGAAGATGGGCATGGATGTTAGCTCAGGGCCAGTCTTCCTCAGCAAAAAGAGGAGGATCAGCAGTAGTTAGCTTGGGCTAATCTTCCTCAAAAAAAAAAAAAAAAGGAAAAGAAAAAACAATAAGTTTGCTGACTCCTGCTCTAAACTTCTCATGCTTCATTCTTTCCTGCCTGATAAGATGGTGACATTTTTCCACATAGCAAGTTTCTCAGCCTAGAAACTTTGGGTTGTTCTTGGTAAATACTGTTACAGAGAATTAGCTTAAATGTCTTTCAGATTCATTTACTGCTTTCTTTCCTCATGCTAACACCACGTTCCAGCTACCATTATCTAATCTGGGTTACCTCATCAACCTGTTACTTGGTTTCCTTGTAGCCCATCTTTGTCCCGTCCAATTTTTGACACACAGTTTGAGTGATCTTTCCAAGACTCAGATTTGGTAGTATGCCGTGTTTCAATCCTTTAAATAGCTGCCTTTGTTTCTCTCTTCCAACTGATATTGTGCCAGTTTACCCTTTGTTCCGTGTGCACCATTCGTGTATGACATTTTAGTTTTTGAAACTTCTATGCTTGATTCTGTCAAATCTGTGTTGATTCTGCTGTGGTCTTCCTTCTTTATTGTCTCCTACTCATTGTTTAGGTGTTGGCTTAAACATACATTCCTCACAGAAGCTTTCCTTGACTGTCGAGATTAGATTAGGCCCTCTGCTGTATTTTCCCTTAGCCTGCACTTGAGCCATCACATTTTAAGTCATTCAGTCATTCGTTCTTCAGTGAATATTTAACAAGTGCATACTATTTGTCCCACATTGTTTGAAGTGCTGTGGATATAGTAGTGAACAAAACAGACCAAAAAAAAAAAAATTTCTGCCCTCATGGAGCTTACTCTATAGAAGAAGGAGACAGACAATAAACAAATAATAAGATGGATAGTACATGCTATGGTGAAACATAAGACAGGGAATGGGGAATGAGAATATTGGAAGGCAGGGTCTGGTCACAGTTTAAAATAGGTTTAGCATGCCATCTGAAGGGGTGACAGAGCAAAGTCATGTGGATATCAGGGAGAAGAGCAAAGCAGAAAGAAGAACTAGTGCAGAGGTGTTAGGGTTGAAGTGTGTCCGACGGTGAACAAATAGCAAGGAATCACGTGATTGGAGTGATCAAGGGAGACAGTGGTCAGAGATGAGGTAATAGAGGTAAGACGTATAGTGAGGAGCTCAGATTTTATAGGGCCTTTTAGCCATGTTAATGATGGGTTAAATGTTTACTTATTGCATTGAATTGTAAGCTCATTGCTGGCAGGGACTGTGCTGTTTATTACTACATCACTTGCATATGGTACTTGGCACATAGTCAGTGCTCACTAAATACTTGTTGGATGAATAACGTTCTAGGAGATAAATTCTACACATATAACTGTTGTGTACACATTTTCTGTCATTTAGTACATATTTATTAGACACATCAAGAGAAAGGAACACGTATGCTCTAGATATTGGAGTAGGCTGATAAGGACTGTGAAATAACTATGATTAATATGTTAAAGAAATTAGAAGAAAATGTGAGTGAGATAGATAAACGTATAAAGAATTTCACCAGAGAATTTGAATCTATAAAAAAATTTAGAAATTCTATAACTACAAGTATATGCAAATAAGGACTTTAGATAGCTTTAACAGTAAACTAAGCAGAATGTAGGATCCACACTGTAGCATGTATCAGTATTTCATTCCCTTTTAAGGCTGAATAATATTCCATAGTATGAATATACCACTTTTTAAAAAAATGCTTCATCAGTTGATGGACATTTGAATTATTTCCATCTTTTGGCGATTATGAATAGTGCTGCTATAAATATTTGTGTACATGTCTTTGTTTGAATACCTATTTTAAGTTCTTTTGGTTATATACCCAGGAGTGGAATTGCTAGGTCTATTCTATGTTTAACTTTTTGAGGATTGTAAGATTCCATCTTAACCGTCCAGAAAACAAGATTCTAGTTGTTGGCTTGATGAAGTAAACAGCAATATTGAGGAAACGCACATGACAGCGAACTCCAGGCAGCTTCTAAGGTAAGGTGAGGGTAACCTCCCTCGAGAGCTGGCAAAATGGTGGAGCAGTCAGTCATACAGCCACAAGGAAATAAATTCTGCCAATCACCTGAATGAGCTTGGCAGCAGATTTGTCCCCAGTTGAGCCTCCAAATGAAGATGCAGTCTGGCCCACATCTTGATTGCAGCCTTGAAGACCCTGAGCAAAGTATGATGACTCTTTTCTTTATTAGGCTGTCAACTGTTGGGTTTTAGTCCTTCTTTACTGTCTCATTTTAGAGAGTTGTGCAGGTTTGGGTAGTGGTTTGAATGGGTCGTTATGAACCTTGATCTGTTCAGCGCCAATACTTCTGCCAGTATAATTTTAAGTTTTTTCTGACAAAAAATCTGGCCTTCTTAAGTCTTCAATTTGGGCTTCATTTGGTCACAAAGGATGTGTC
The DNA here is from genome assembly GCF_041296265.1 of Equus caballus. NCBI lineage: Eukaryota > Metazoa > Chordata > Mammalia > Perissodactyla > Equidae > Equus > Equus caballus. The sequence continues at coordinate 89,675,866 of NC_091700.1, forward strand.
AGAGTCTAAGTTAATTCTGGCTTGATGATGAATAGCAGAGTTCTCAGGAGTTCAAGGAAGGGGTCATCAGGAGAGCATTTGATGTGGAAATTCTGTTTGTACTGTGGAATCTTTCTTATGAAGTCAGTGTCCCATAGGAAGAGAAATATTCCTTGAATAAAGGTCCAAAGGTGACAGCTGTGGGATGGGACATGGGAAATGTGAAAAGTTTTAGAGATACCCATTATTGAGTAGTTTGTTGACTCTGAGAGAGAGCTTGTGTAGCGACAGCAGGATTTAAGGTTAATAGTGTACTACCTGTATCAATAATTAATAATTAGTGAAATTTCTCCTTTTGAGTTGATGGATAAAATGGAAAATGAGTACTTGATTCACTGTTGGGACATTGCCGATTATATATTTTTTCCTCCTTTTTCTTGGCTAATACAGAACAATTGTTTGTCCATTGTCATTTCTGTTTATAATATCTGCAGGTGTCTTTAACAAAAGACCAGTATTTAATTTCTGGAGTGGGAGCTTCTAGTTTTATCTGTAAGGCCATCAGTTTATTCTGGGTCTTATTCTGCTTCTTTTTTCAGGCTCTTTTGAAATGTATAGTATGGAATTGAAGATCTGACAATGTGACTATTTCCCATCCACTTTTTGCTTGTTTATAAAATTTCTATTTGTGGCCTTAAGGCTGCTCACAGAAAGTAAGGAAAGAGCTGGGGTCACAACTGTTTCAGGATCTCCTCCTGAATGATGCCTACAGGTGTTAGAGAGCCCATCTCTGAAGTCTCCAGTGGACTTATCCTTTCTTTACTGGCACATCTGGATTAGATCCAACCCATTTTCACAGGAAGGATTTTGATGGTAGCCTTCCAAGGACATTGTCCATCATTTATAGCTTTTCTAAACCTCTCTGATTTCCTATGTGATTAGGGATCTAAAGTCACTCTTAGGGTCTTCTTATTCTCCCCTTTAATCCAATATTTTCCATCTGAGGTTCTAACTGGCAATATGAACCGATTGATATAAATCTGGAGACCCTAAATTATACATTCCTAGAATATTCTCAATTTCTCTGTAAATCTCTATCTTGTGTAGGCTTTGGAAAGTCTTTGGTAATGCCTCTCAGTTCATAATGAGACTAAGGCTTTAATTCAGCCATAGCATCTTGCCCTGTTCTGACAGGGGCTTAATTTTAAAAAGTGGTATTGCTTTGAGGGTTTCCGGACAGCCAGAAGAAAAGGGGAGCAGGTCAGAGGAAGAGTAGGGCAGGGGAGGAGCATAGGATGGAGAAAAAGGAATAGCAGGATAAAGACCATCAGGTTCAAGCGAGTTTTACTAAATTGTTCGCATTTTTCATTTGGCTTTTCCTATGCCTTTTCTCTTCCTTGTGAACTTTATCTTCTCTCTGAGTTTTGTAAGGAAATAATTTTGGAATCTGAAATTCTTTTGGAAGCTTCCTCATGTTAATAAAAAAATGCAGAATACTAGGTGTTTGAGATCTTTCTTCCTTTTTTTCCCCTAAGATGCCTCTCAAATGAACCATTCGTATCAAAAGCTTACAAAAAGGTCTACTATGATTCTAAATCATCCTTGGTGAAATTATGCCATTTAGAAAAATAATGTGATTTTGAGTTACAGATTTAATGTATTTAAGGAGAAGTCTGACTCAGCGAGAGCACAGACCTACCCTGAGACAAACCCATGAGAGTCTTGTAATGGCATATCAGATACGTTGTTTGTGCGCCTCATGTCTTAGGCCCCCAGACTAATGGTTGGCCATCTCTAGTTGCAGGCCTGACAATGTGCAATGCCTTGTTGGTTTAAGATTTGAAGGAGAGCTCTCTTCCAGACCCATACTCCCGTGGTCAAAACAAGTCAAGACAGGAAAGTTGTCAAGAAAACCCATATCAAAATGATATAGATTTCAAAGCAAATTTTGTCCTATTTAGATGCCAATCTGAACTCACTGGCTCCTGGAGCCAGCGTGAAGATGAACTTACAGGTCTTATGCTTGTTTTCTTCCATAATGAACTTTGTCTTATCGACTTAGAACAAAAAGTGTTGAGGATGTTTTGTTACTAATAAGAAAGATTTTGTTAGTAATAAGGAAGGTTTCTTCCAATAGCAAACTTTCAAATCTGGTCAGAAAATCAGAGAGTTCCTCATTCCTAAGGTTCTTGAAAAGGAAATTGGAGCTCTCCCGGTGTGACACTTCTCACTCTTTTGCTTGGAGAGACCCCTGAGTGTCTCTCACTGGGTGTCAGAGGAGCACTGCAGTTTTTGAATCTAGGATCTTGAGCTCTGGCTTTTAGTGGGTCTTGAACAGATCCCATTGTAAGCTCCAAGATTGCTTCAAAGCGGTGATATCCTTCCCTATAGTAGGTAATAAACTTGGTTTTACTTGTTCAACAGGTTATTTTGGTTGTCTTTTCAGGAAGGCTGCATTTGACAACCTGCATTTGAATTTACAACCTCTGTTAACTTGGAAAATAAGAAAAAGTAGAAAGTAGAAGAAAATAAATCCACTTATCTTTTCAATTTTGTCTCCTTGTATGCTTTAGGTGCTTTTTAAGATCCTGTTACACTCACAAATAGTGATAGGTTCTCATTATCTTTGTTAACTTTAACCATAGTATACAGTTCTTAACACCTATTGTCTGAATTAATTTGCCACAATTGAACTGGCAGTTTATAGTTTTGAGATAACCATTTAAAAATGAATTTAAGGAATCCCCTTTTGTTTCTCTGATAAATTTTAATTCTAGTTTTGTTTGTAGTTTTCTTTTAATTGTTTCTGATATGAGACTGTACATATTTTTTTTCTTTTAAATTTGGTTATTAATTTAGATTTCTTGTGCAATAACTCCACTTTCATTTGGAACTACACTACTTTTCACATTTTGTAGTTAGATTTCTTAAGTAAAAGATTACTTTTGAGGGTATCTGTGCAGACAGAGGTTTGCTAATGAAAATAAATAGTGTAAATTTTTGGAATACCTTGTGGTTTCGGCAACTGCCTAGCAATACTTTTGCATTGGAAGAATGTATGTGCTAATTATAGATAATTCTATTTTTTTAAATCTTTGGATTTTTTAAGTCCTATAGATTTTTAAAAAATTAACCTGTCTTATTTATAAGACCAAGTTCTTTTTCTTGGCAACTATGTTATATTCTACTTTTTATCCCCCAAGTAAGTTTCATCTCCAATTTGAGTAAATTAATGTGGTTTCAATTTGTTACATTTCTCCCTAAAACTTTTTTCCTTTCCTATTTGAATATTTAGAATGTTGTATGGAGGTTATATGGAGATGGTTTACCATAATTTTTAAAAACATTGTGTGCAGCATTTAAGGAGTCTTTTGGAACAGTTTTCCTTATGTCTTGTTCTTGAATCATCCTTTTCATTAGAGAGAAACTAATGTTGTTTCAAAGTGTAATTCTCAGGGAGTCATGTGGTATCAAGTATTTGCTTTTAACAAGTTTCATTTTATTCAGCATCTTTTTAACTCAATCTTGGGAATTTAAGAGCAGAGTCACGAGTGTGCATCTGAAGCTGTTGGATGATAGGTTTTGGAATCCAAGCCCACTTGTTTGACAAAGAGTAACAAGCTGCAGACCCTGATTTCACAGAGCTTCAAGTCTCCTGAGAGAGATCTATAAGTAGAGAGGCAGTTTAGTACATTTTAATAATGCTAAGTTCAGGGTGCATGGGGCCCGGAGAGAAGGGGCATCTAACCTAGCTTGAGGGGGTTATCGCAGATCTTCCAATGGAAGTGACATCTAAGTGATACGTGAAGTCTGAGAAGTGGTGTTATCTAAAAAGTGAAGATGATGATGGAGACACAGCTCAATGGTCAGTGAAAACATCTTTTTGTAAAAGCCTGGAGCTGAGAGACAATGCGAGCTTTAGAAGACTGCAGGTGTGCAGTGTGAAGGCTCTAGTTAGAGAGCTGGAGAGAAAATTAGGATCCAGACATGTATGGCCTTGAATGCTGTGCACCTGGGTTTGGAGGTTGTTCTTGTGGCTTTGGGAGCCTCTGAATGGTTTCATGTAGAAGAGTTAACGTGATAAAATTGTGGAATTAGTGAACTTATTTTGGTTTGTCGTGAGGAAAATGTACTAGAGCAGTGAAAAACTCAAGGTTGGTGGATGAATGAGAGTGCTCTTCCTTTAATCCAGGCAAGAAATGATAGGGGCCTAAAGTGAAGTACTGGCATGGAACAAAGTAGATTGTGTGGCGAGAGATGGTGGAAGTTGAATCTATAGGTTTGTGTGATCTGTTAGATGTCAGGTGTGAGGCAGTGGGAGGAATCCCCAATGGTTAAATTGCCGCATTCGATTGTGATACCCTTCAGCGTACCAATTGGAAGGAAAATTCATGGAACTTCTCTGAGTTGGTATTGTCCTTGAAGAGGGAATACTAATACCCATTTACCTCTCAGAGTAGAGTATGGTAATGTACTTGAATGATGTTTATAAATTATGCAGTATAGGTTTAAATTAGTAATAGTTTTTATCACCCTAATTAGCCGGATTTTAAAAATTACACTCTTGTTTTAGCAGAAAGAGCCAAATAACAACAACAAAAACTAAAGTGGAGGGAATCATTTAAAAAAACAAAAATGTCCCAAATTGAAAAGCTGTGTCCTAGTAATTACAAAATACAGTATTAGACATCAGTATCCTTTTCCCCTGCTAAACCAAGAATAACTTTCCTGATTATGCTGTAAAGGCTTTATGTATATATATCCATATTTTAAAGATTGGCTCCTGAGCTAACAACTGTTGCAAATCTTTTTTTTTTTTATTGCTTTTTCTCCCCAAATCCCCCCAGTACATAGTTGTATATTTTAGTTGTGGGTCCTTCTAGTTGTGGCTTGTGGGACAGCACCTCGTCAGTGTGGCCTGATGAGTGGTGCCATGTCCACACCCAGTATCCAAACCGGTGAAACCCTGGGCCACCGAAGCAGAGCGTGTGAACTTAACCACTTGGCCACGGGGCCAGCCCTAGGCTTTATATTTTTGAAAAAAGACCCAATTATGTTTACTATGCTGTTTTATAATTGTAGAAACATATACTAAATTTTAGAAAGATTTGAAAGTATATGAAAACAGTCTTCTGCTTGACTTGGAGTTATTTGGAAAACACAGTTGTGTGGAACCTATTTCCTGAACCCAGGATTGTTGAAAATTTTGCTTTACTTTCTATAGGAATACAGAATAGTTTGGGGATCGTTTGTTGTGTACAGATACAGCTTTGACCCATTGTGCCTTGAAGCAATGATCTGTTTTTGCAAAAACAGATTTGTTCTAGAACCAGCTGAGGAAAGTAAACTCTCAGGTAGTTTCCCATGTGAATGCGTAGCAGTGCTCATCCAGTGAGCACAGAAGTCAGGGGTGGTAAGTAGGCTGTACGTAACAAGTGAGAAAGGAGAGGCGCGCTTTGAATCGTGGATGGTAGAGTCAGTATTTGACACTGAGGTCACTGTAGAAGTTGGGTGTTCACCGTCAGGGAGAACTATTTAAGTTGGCCTGTCTTTGCTATAGTCCTTCCTTCCCCTCCCTGCCCTTCTCCCTTGCTCACCAGCAATAACGAGTACACAGATCATCTGATCTGGTGAAGTGTACTGGAGATGCAAGTGCACATTTTTTGCAGTCTCGTAGTGCCAGTATTCTATATTATACAGGTTTAGAGAGTGAGTGGTGACCACAGGATGTAACAACCAAGATCAGGCAGGAAAGAAACAAACTTAGCAGTTTGGGGTGGCAGGCTGCCCATTTTATCATAGAGTGCCAACGTTGAGTGCTTACTGTGCCAGATACTGTACTAGTATGTTTCAGCCTTAACTAATTTCATCTTCTCCATATCCCCATGTGATAGATATTGTTATTATCTACATCTTACAGATGAGGGAATAGAATTCCAGAGAGGCACACTGGTAGTAAGGTAACTTGTTTACTGTCACAGAACTAGTGTTGGAGTCCGTGCCTCCTGGCTCCAGCACCTGCACTCTCAGCTGCTGGGCTTTGCTGCCATGAAGATGGGTGCCGTAGAGTATTAACAGATAAATTAGGCTTGCAGACAAGGCCCCCAGTTGCTGTTAGCTCCTTTTTACATTTTTGTGATCTGCTTTGTGTTTGGATAAAGTGACATCACCCACCCCTCCCATCATATTCTCTGTAAAACAGAATTTTTCACTGTTTTGTTCTTGGGTTGGATGGTAGAGCTCACTTAATGTAAGTTGTGCTGAAATAGAGTTAAAGAAATGGTTACTGGTTCCATTGGCTTCTTTCCTTTTTCTCCATTTCTTGAACTGCTGTTTTGGAATTGTATAGGTTAAGGCTTTCCTGCAACCCTTTCTTCGTCAGTGTTCCCAGGTGTTAAATAACTTCATAAGCTGAGTGTGGCTTCTTTCAAGACAGGCTGGATTACAGAGTGAACCACAGGGATTTTTATCACTTACAAGAATAGAATCAAATGGTATTGTTGGGCTCTTCCTTTTTCCTACCGCCTGATTCAAAGCTGTTAGGAGTATTATTATTGCTAATGTATTTTTCATTTATTTTTGTACTTTCCTGTATTTTCTCAATTTTATTACCTTTTTGTTTTTTTTTGAGGAAGATCAGCCCTGAGCTAACAGCTGCTGCCAATCTTTCCCTTTTTGCTGATGAAGATTGTCCCTGAGCTAACATCTGTGCCCATCTTCCTCTATTTTATATGTGGTATTCCACCACAGCATGGCTTGATAAGCAGTGCGCAGGTCCGTGCCTGGGATCCAAACCAAGCAAACCCCAGGCCGCTGATGTCGAGCATGCTAACTTAACTACTATGTCACTGGACCAACCCCTCAATTTTATTACTTTTGATGTGAAAATGAAAATATTATTCTAAATACTTCAGTTGAAAATTGTATAATGGAATCAGTAACATTAAATTTCTTTTATTGAAATTTTTCTTCTTTTGCTTTTTTCTCCCCAAATCCCTCCAGTAGATAGTTGTATACTTTTAGTTGTGGGTCCTTCCAGTTGTGGCATGTGGGATGCCACCTCAACATGGCCTGATGAGTGGTGCCATGTCTGCACCCAGGATCCCAACCGGTGAAACCCTGGGCCGCTGAAGCAGAGCGTCTGAACTTAACCACTCCGCCACGGGGCCGGCCCATCTTTTATTGAAATTTTTGTCTTTGACTTTTCTTCCATTTTCAGGGGGATTATTGTCCTATCTGTTAGAAATTCTCTTTTAATATATTATAGAATATTATGATATTGAACAATACTTGAACAGAGTCTGCAGTTTTAATCCTTTTGGTATTTTCATAGTTGTATGTCATCTAATTAATAGATGTGAGACCTGTCTTAAGAATGTTTTAAAACTAAGACTGAAAAGAAGAATCAGTTCTGCTTTTCCTTCAAATATTGCTAAGTTGGATTTGTGAAGAAGTAATGATGTTTTGCTTAAAAGAGATTTGTTTTACATAAATAAAGAGCAAAGCGTGTTTGGTCAAATAAAATGTAATTTTTATTTTACATTTTTATTGAAGTTTAATATCTTTAAATTGAAATGAACCTCCTTTTTATTACTTTTTAGTATAACTTAAACTTGTGGCCCTTTAATTTGAAAACTTAGTACCATATAAAGTTTGATTTTTTAAATTAATGAAATATTTATTTTAAAATTACAGTTTCGGTAGCACTGTATATATATATATTTTTAAGAATAGGTTTTGTGAAATCCTAGTTTCAACATTTTGAAGTTGCATGATGCAGTGAAAAAGTGCCTCAGTGAGAATTTCGAGACAAGGGTATATATTTGGCTTGATGTTGCCCAACGTCAACAATGTTTCATGGAGTGTACTTTGTTTCAAACTGAAGCAAAACCCAAGCCTATCTGGTTCTTGAGCCCCTGCTCTGAACTACTGTGTGGCACTTCCTTACTGTATATCACTTAGATATGTGAATTTGAAGAAGCCACTACATGTCCTTGGATATGAGTTTACCCACTTATAACACCGATGCTCTGGAGATGAGTAGTTCTGTTGGTGTTGGACTAGATCATTTAAGAGATTGTCTTATCATAACAGACTTATTTCTAGGAAGCTGATGGATACTTGTTTATTCATTTAACAAATAATGTGTTGATTGTGTCAATTTGCTAAGCTGTGGAGATTCAGTAGAGAGAAAGACTAGAGCTAGTCATTGCTTTCATGGAGATTAAGTGTGACAGGGGCTGTCATAATGGAAGGACAAAGTGTAATGTGATCACACAGCAATGGCACCTAGCCTGGTATAGGAGAACTGGAAAGGCTTTCTAAAGCAAGTGACATTTAGGTGAAACCTGAAACGTGCACCCCTGAGTATAAGAGAAACTGGTAATTTTTCTCTTACCTAGACTACTGCTTCCCAACTGGACTCTCCGTATCCCTCTCACCTCTCTCCAAACTGTTCATTTGGTGCGAGTTGGAGAGGGACTGGGGATGAGACTGGTGGCTCAGGCAGGCAGGATCAAGTATTGAAACTAAGTTAAGGAGTTTAAATTTGGTTCTAAGGCATGGGGAGTCATGAAGCGTTTAAGCAGATTTAGGGAATACTAGTTTGTTTTGGTAACATTTAATGCCCTGGAAGTCATTAATTAGATAATTTGAATAATACCTTCAAGTGTGGCTGATTTAATTTTTTTTTTAAAGATTGGCACCTGAGCTAACAACTGTTGCCAATCTTTTTTTTTCCTTCTTCTTCTCCCCAAAGTCCCCCAGTATATAGCTGTATATTCTAGTTGTAGGTCCTTCTAATTGTGCTATGTGGGATGCCACCTCAGCGTGGCTTGAGGAGTCGTGCTGGGTCTGTGCTCAAGATCCGAACCAGCAAATCCTGGGCTGCAGGAGCAGAGTGCGAACTCAACCACTCGGCTATGGGCCAGCCCCCAGAGTTATCTTCTTAAAACCTAAATCTAAGTCGTCATTCCCCTGCATAGAGCCGTGGCATTTGGAACTCCGTACTGAATCCTGGCAGGTCCTTCCAGGACAGGCCGTGCCTTCTGCTCGTCCTCCATCCTCTCCTTTCCTGCCACTTCCTTACTGTGCTTCACTTCTCGCTTCATGGACCTCCTTTCAGCTTCTAGAACATTTAATTGCCTTCCTAATCTAAGGATTTGTACATGTTCTTTCTGTCTGGAATCCTTTCTCCCTAATCTTCCCATGGCAGCTGGCTGATGTATCTTCAGGTTTTAGTTTAAATCTTACTTCAGAAGGACCCTGTCTGAGCTGTGTATCTAAAACAGGTTCTCTCGCTTTCTCTCCCTCAGTACTATTTGGTTCCATGTAACATTTATTTCAATTTTCAATTGATTTTACTCTCTTTTCTGTTTCTCTCATTAGGCTATACAGTTCCATGAGGACAAAAACTATTTCATGTAGTATTGCCTGGTAAATATTTATTGAATTAATGAGTAAATGAATGAATAAGAACAAATGGATCAACCTCATTTTTTTAAAATAAGGCTATGTAATATTTCATTTTATGCATGTACTGTTTATGGTACCAGTTTGTTATTGATGACCTTTAATCTTGTTTTTCTGATTTTCTTTGCTTATCAAAACACCAACAAATTGAAAATAATAAATTTCTTTATATATTTCTCTGTGTTCATGCATGTGAGTATATCTGTATGATAGCTCCCGAAAAATGAAATCACTGGGTCGAAAGGTGTATGTCCTCAAACCTTTGATAGATACTGACAATATCTTTTTAAAAAGATTGCACCATTTTGTACTGCACTGGTAGTAAGAGCAGTGCCTGTTTACCTTAAGGTCATCTCTCCTGGCTATCATCAGACTTTGGCAGATGAAACGTGGTGTCTCATTGTTTTCATTTGTATGTCTGTAATTATGACTCAAGTTGAACATATTTTATATATTATGCTTTTGGATTTCATTTTATGTAAACTACTTATTTAATCCTTTGCCCATTTTTCCTGATGATTGTTGGTCTTTTTCTTGTTGATTCAAGTTTTTTATTAAAATTTTTTTTCTACCTGTATCCTTATAGGGAAGTTGTACTGTGTGATGTGTCAGTGCCACTGAATTTGGAGCTATTTGGGGATTTTCATCTCTGTTAAAAGTAGTTTTATGTAGCCTGATAAGAAAAGTAAATGTGCTGAAAGAACATATTGGAGCTGACTTTATTTAATAGTTTATTGTTGAAACTGACAGTGGAGTTTTTTTTTAATGTTCGGTACATAATATGTCCTCAATAAAATATTTTGGGATGAATGAGTGACAAGTGAAAAATTAATTTTTAAGGCAGTTTGATTTTACTTGGAAGTTCATTTAGTAGAATTTGATTTTCACTGTGAGGAAACTTAAAGCATATTGATTAGTTAAAAGACAAGATTGTTTTGTGGCAGTTTATAAAAGTGTTGGATTTGTGGCAGTTAAAGAATTTTTAGAAGTTTTGCTTTGTGTAGATCTCTCTCTCTGTACACACACACATACATCCATACTATGTGTATATATTAATAAATGACAAAATATGACTAATGAATTCTATGAATTATTTTTTAACATTTGCGTGTTAGTTGTCTCAAGGTAATGAACTTTTTAGATAGCAGTTTGTTTTCTCTAGAATGTCTTTTGCAAATATACTATTACATGTTTGAAAGAAAAGACATGTTGAAAGTTTCCTTCTAGGCCTCTTATAATCCAGTCTCCATCAGCCAGCACTCTTCCTGTATTTTGTTCTCGAGGCACTAATTGTCTGCATTTGGCAGGTTTAACACTTCCTGACAGAGAGGCTATTAAGGGGAAGTATTCTCCAATAACTGTCACTGGCTTGAACAAAGAATCTTCAAACTCAATGTGTGGAAACCACTAACATTCTTAAATGACCCTTTTCATGGATTTTTATCCCTTTAAGCTAAAATTTGGAGAATCTAGGGTCAGCGAAACAGCAAGGTGTAATAAAGCAGTAAACCTTGATTTTTCGGGGGTAGAGTGGGAGGTATAGATTTATCTCTGACTTGAAAACAATTGTTATTTGGAAAATCTCATTAGCAGATGTGACTGCTTGGAGTAAAAAAAAAAGAGACTTAGAACTGATGTCGCTCTCAGGACCGCTTTGAACTTAACAAGCACCTATTTGTGGAGCAGACTGGCTAATGAAAGGAAATTAAATTTTTCTGACAACTTCCCCTGCCAACCTCCTTATTCAGGGGATGTTATTAGGTACTGAAGACTTTTAAGGAAGATTTTTTTTTATTAGACATAAATGAAGCAGTTATAAACATCCCCCACCTCGCTTTTGGGGGAGGATTCTGACATGGTTACTCTACTTTAAAGTGTTAGCTTAAAAGCTTGAGAAATACCAGCTTTCACTTTAACATTTTAAAGTTATTTTCTAAAAATTCAGGCATTCTTACCAGCTAGTAGTCTCAAAACGTTATTGTCATTCCTTGTGATAGTTTTGTTTATGTCACTGAATTATAAAAAAAGTTGAATTTAGTAGGGGGTTTGGGTTTAATACCTTTTCAGCTTTCTCTTTATGGGGAAATGTATCGGGAGTGTTCTATTTTGAGTGTGTTAGGTGAGAGTTACTAATCAATGAAATGGTTTGGATGCAAAGGAAATTTTTGTCCTTTCAGTGGCATTGGTTGATATTTAGTGATACTTAATCCTTACATTCATAAACTCTTACCTTGCACTGTTTTGGAACGCATTTTCTTTCCTTGGCTTTTTGAAAGTTGCCTCCCTGCTAGTTGGTTTGTTGAATTTAAGGTTTTAATTTATGTAACAAGATATAACTGGTAAAGATAAAATATGTATACAAAAAAAGGATGAAATAAAAAAGGAAAAGTAATGGAGATCACTAAAGGAATTTTCTGGGGGGGAACAATTGGCAATTCCTGTAGATACTGGAGATTTACTTTTTTATTTCTGGAAAATCTGTTGAGCTCCTCCCAAACAATAGAGAATCAACTCCCCCTGCTGACAGAATCTAGGAAAACATGACATATAAATATCAGAGAGACAGAAACAAGCTGGCTGTGGACAAGCTTTAATGATCTAATTTATGATTCAGTATTGATTGTAAAGATCTAAATTCTGCCGTTAAATTCCAGCAACTGCACCAAATCATTTGGCAATTCTGGTAGTGCTTCCTGCCAGCTCATTTCAAACTGCTTTGAGTTTCTTAATATAATAATGATGAGGTAGAATTTACATTCCACTTATGGTATTAATTTTACATTTCTCTGAATGAAAAGAGTTAGAAGGTTGTAAAATTGAACATTAAATGAATCAGAGGAGACAGTAGTGCAATATATGACTGCCCTAAAGACATTGTGCAATGGCTGATGGGATTAATGTTGGGTCTCATTTCCTGCTTTTACAGGATGCAGATGAAGCTGTCAGAATTGCAAGGGAAATTGGTAAGTTCTTAAATTAACTTTGGTAGAGTTTCTATGTCTTTCAGCAGATATGGTTGAGTAAACATGTAATAAGCAATTCCTATAGAGCAAGTCATTTTTTAATAGTTTTAGCTTTCTGATTACTTCTTGCTCTGGAAGAATTTATCAGTTGAATTACCATACTCCCTTATTAAAGTGAACTTTAAAAAGTAATTTGACCTGAAGGATAGCTTTTTTGTAAGATGAAATCACTGGCTAATTAAAGGAAGGAATTGTCTTACGAATTCTTGAGATTGGATGTAATATAAATTTAGATATACATAGTTGAATACATCTTATTAAAATGAAGGACATACATGATTAAGATGAAGATATCATATTTGACAAGGCTCTTCAAGTTTTCACCTTTTCCTAAGATTTAAATATCAATTTAGTAATCTTACTAGGAAAGAGAACATAGAATGTGAGAAATTAGAACTGAATATTCTAAATTGGAATCAAAGGTAAAGTGAAGGACATTTTAAAGACAGTTTACTTGACTGTTTTAGGTGTAATTGTTCTGGGGCAGTGCTTCTCAACTTTTTATTTTCGAAAGTATTCCTGGTGCTCATGACAACTGTTGTATTTTCAATATCTGCTAATTAGGAAAATACATGAGGGCATACTGTTATCATAGGTTAGCACTGCTATTAAACAACTTTACAATTTTGTTAATCAAGTTAGTTTTTGTAAAACATTTGACTGAAATTTGTGGATATGTGAGAGAAATTAGAAAATGCTTGGTAATCAGGAATTCACAGCATCTTCTTGCATTCCCACACTAGGATAGGGCCAAGCTTTTCTGCATGCTACATTAACATTTCTTTAGTCCTGTTTTCTCATTAAGATTGATTATTCAGAGTTATTTCATACATTTGGAGAGCATTTGATTTATCAGTTTGCATAGTTGTGATATGTAGAAATATCTTATTGGTCTGAAAGTAACCTCTTGCATGACTAAATATATTCTGTGCAGTAGGAGCAGTCTAGCTTAGCAGTTCTTTAGTTATTTTAAAAGCTGTTTGGCTTGTTGCACCTCTGTTGGATTGGCTAAATTATTTGGGTTTGGCTCATTGTTAAGTGTGTTTTGTTGTTTATTTGTTTTGCAAACATTTTTCTTACCGATATAGGTCATGGACTTTTAAGATCAGGCACTAGAAAATCTTACTTTATCTGACTACAACATCTCTTCATTAATCATTTCTTCAGACTCCCTCAGTGTTTTCAAAAAGCGTGTCAGTACTTCCCAGGAAGATTTGCTAGATTGCTGAAAACTTGGAGTACATGGAACTGATTTGTGGTTTATTTCTCTGAGAAAATCAAAAGTTTCTGTGGTTTGAAACCACTGGCATTCCTGATAGCCTAAGAGGCATGTGGCATACCTGCTAGCTTTTGAGGAGACTTTCCTAAAATAATTTCATTGTATTCTATTGCATACTTTTAGATTTCAGAAGTCGTTTTTCCTAGTTCTTGTTTGATAGTAGTGTTTTATCTACATAGTAGGATATAATAATACTATTCTCACGATAGTATCTACATAAAAAGGACAGAATATTTGGAGGAATTTGGAGAAATAAGAAGGGATTAGGAGAAAATCCTGAATAACATTGGCATGCCACATTGTGAATTATGAATCTTCAACTCTTGAGCATTTCCTTTGTGTAAAGGGCAGGCTGCAGATTCCTTGCTTGCTTTCATGCCGTGTCTTCTAAATTTTTAAAAATAATCTGTGACCTTTAAAACAACCAGTTAATGATGATATACTCTGACCAGTTCTCATCACTTGGCTTTCCTCCCTTAATATTTTAATTCTGTGCTTCACCCGCTTTCCAGTGTTTTACTACTGAATTTACCTAATTCAATCTAAGGTTCTTTTCTTTCTATTTGGGCACATCTTTTATGACTTCTTCCTCTTCCCTATCTTTCTTCTTATTCTTCCCTAATTACTCCTTCTCATTTCTGGAATAAATGATGGCAATCATGGCAAGTAAGTATAAGAGTGCTTGTGTTTTGCTTATGCTGAAAGAAAGGGAAGCCATAAAATTCGAGGTGAAATAAAACATAATAACTAGGGTCATCAGTTTTATAAAGCTTTTGGAATTTCCCTGAAAACACTTTCTTGAATCACCACGGAAACGTCCCATAAAATCTTTTCCCTCAGTGCTAGCTTCTAAAATAAATGAAATTACATATTATTAGAATCCCTTGGTTTTCGGTATTGTTTCATGATTCATCAGTTTTGTTTTCTACTAATTTTATTGAGAACATCACATTTAAACTACATTATGATTTCAATGGACCTTTGTGAGTTTGTCTAAGAGGTGAATTCAACAATGATTCCATGGGAAAATATGTTCCTAGTTCTAAACAACTGAATTATAACTAAACCTTTGAACCTATCTATTTGTAAGTTGTGGATTGACCACGTGTCATACTTATTCATGTTTTACTTCTTTCTGTGTTACATGGTGAAAATGAAATTGATTATTTTTTATGTGATTTTCTCCTCTCGTGTCTCTACTTCTCTTCTGGAAACAGGAGTCTTTGCTGCCCAAGGAGGAAACTGACTGCCTTAGCAGTGACGAATTAGGTGTCTTTTACATAACAGTGGCTCTTGTTTACGGAGCATTTCTTCCATGTAGTGGGTGCTTTGTGAATGTTATTTCTCATGCTAATTCTTGGGTTAATTATTTTCATTTACATTTAAGAAACTAAGGATTAGATATGGTAAGTTATTTGCTCAAGGTCACAGAGCTACTGAGTGGTGGGCCTGCTTTAAATTTAGGTTCATTTAGCTCCAAAGACCATGGATTTTTCATTATACTTTGGCTAAACTAATGAGATTAGAGAATGAGAGCTAAAATTTGAGTCACCACTTTGTGTAAAATACTGTAAGGCACTTAAGAATGTTATATGTGGAATTAAAGAAACACCCTTTTATCCTTGATGGGGTGAGAGACAGTTAAGACTTAATATGTAACCTCTGTGTACTTATTTTTTGGTCTTCCTTGTCTCCCTCATTCTCACTCCTGATTTTTCCCTTTGACCTCTCTAGGTTTAGAGATACAGGGCTATTGATCCCCAGTTTCTCTTTAACCCCAGAGATAGACAACGGTAATCAGGGAGCTTGATTTGCATTAAAGGTTGATCTTTTCATGGGATCAAAGGTCCTTAATACAATCAAGCCAAAACTGATTCTTAAAAGGAAAAGAAATAGTAAATCTGAAACCTGTTCTTTAACAACTTGCAGATTATTCTGATTCTTTTCTTTTCTTTTGCTAGTCTTTCTCACAATCACAGATCATGCCCAATTTAAATAAAATTTTTTGGATCCTCAGGTCCACCATTCTCCACAACTCCTTCTCCCACAGTTTCTACATCTCAGTAAATGTCACTCCATTCTCTCAGTGGCTAAAGCTGAAACCTAAAATCTATCCTGGTGTCTTTTTCCTTGTTATTCTAGTATACTCCATCAGTAGATACAGTCAGTTCTTCATTCAGAATATCTCCCATATTCACTACTTAACCATCTTTACTCCTAGCACTCTCCTCTAAACTACCATTGTCCTTCCAGGAACAATAGTTTCTCTGCTTCTTTTCTTAAACAGTTAAAAGCTGTTCTTCACGTAGCCGTCAGTGTGATATTTTAAAACTGGTAAGGACACATCCCATCACATCCTACCCCACCCCTGCTTTAAACCCTGGTTTAGTGGTTTTCTGTTGCACTTAGGTAAAATCAAAATTCCTTACCCTGACTACAAATCCAAATGATTTGCCACCTGCCTTTCTCTCCAATCTCATTTCCTTGCCTATCCTTCAGTCACGCTGGCTTTCTTGAACACACCAAACTTCAGGGCCTTAGAATAAGATTTTTTGGAGACAGGGGAGAGAAGGGAAGCCTGGAATACCTTAGCTGATAGCTTCACATAGATGGCTCCATGTAGCCTTTCATTTCTTTGCTTAAATATCATGTCTTCAAGAGAAGACACTCTAATATTGTCATTCAGTCATTCTATCTTACAACAGTATTCTAAATCTCTGCGTAGTACTCATGACTTTTGGATTTTTTTTTCATGTTCGTTGACTTTTTCCTCAGTATATTACTTTGAAAAATTTCAATCAGACAACATATTGAGAGAATTTTACAGTGTGTACCTATATACCCAACACCAAGATTTCACTTTTACTAAACTTGTGTTATCACTTATCTATCCATTTGTTAATCCATCTTAATTTTGGTACATTTCAGAGTACATTGCAGATATCAGTATGCATCCCACTACATACTTTAAATTACACGTGATTAACTGCATTCAATATTTGTATACAATTATGTTATTTTGAGGTGAAATTTGTATACAGTAACGTGAACAAATCTTAAGTCTGTATTTGCTGATTGATATATGCATACGTCTGTGTAACCCAAAACCCCAGCAAGATACTGAACATTAATTACTGTCACTCCAGAGAGCTCCCTCATGCTCTTTCCAACTCAGTCGTCATCCCTGACGTCCAGAGGCAACCTGTTCTAAATTTTTATGCTAAAGATTAGATCTTTTTGAATTGAGATAAAATTTAAATACTATAAAAGTGTACAAAGTGTACAATTCAGTGGTTTTTAGTATATTGACAAAGTTGTACAGCCATCACCACTGTCTAATTCCAGAACATTTTCATTACCCCTAAAAGAAATCCTATATCCATTAGTATTCACTTCTTATCCCTCTAGCCCCTGGCAACCACTAATTTACTTTCTGTCCCTATGGGTTTACCTATTCTGGGTATTTCATATAAAAGGAATCATACAATGTGCGACCTTTTGTGTCTGATTTCTTGCACTTAGAGTTTTCAGAATTCATCCATGTTTTACCATGTATCAGTACTTCATTCCTTTTTATGACTGAATAATATTCCATTGTATATATATACCACATTTTGTTTATCATTCACCTGCGGATGGACATTTGAGTTGTTTTAACCTTTTGACTATTGTAAATAGGGCTGCTATGAACATGAGCATACATGTGTTTGTTTGGGTACTTGTTTTCAGTTCTTTTAGGTATATATTTAGTTGTGGAATTGCTGGGTTATATGGTAAATCTGTGTTTAAATTTTGAGGAATCTCCCAAACTCTTTTCTATAGTGGCTGAACCATTTTACCTTCCCATCAGGAATGTATGAGGGTTCCAGTTTCTTCACATCCTCGCCAACACTTATTTTCTGTTTTTTAAATTTTTTTTATTTTTTAAATATTATGGCTATCCTAGTGTATGTGAAATGATATCTCTCTGTGGCAGATGTTGGCAGAATGGATAAAAACGATGATCCAACTATTTGCTGTCTGTAAGAAACTCACTTTAGTTCCAGAGACAGAAATAGATTGAAAGTGAAAGGATGGTAAAAGATATTCCATGCAAATAGTAACCAAAAGAAAGTTGGGGCAGCTGTACTAACATCAGACAAGATAGACTTTAAGTCTAAAACTGTTACAAGAGACAAAGACATTATATATTGATTATTATAAATGTATTGACTATTATAAACATATATGCACCATGCAGCAAAGACCCAAAATATATGAAGTAAACATTGACAGAATTGAAAGGAGAAATATTTCTACTATAATAATTGGAGACTTCAATACCACACTGTAAATAATAGATAGAACGTCCATAGACAGGATCAATAAGGAAATAGAGATCTGGAACAACACTATAAACCAATTTGACCTTATAGATATAAATAGAACACTCTACCCAACAATAGAAGAATATACATTTTTCTCAAGTAACTATTTGTTAAAAGAAAGAGTGAAAGAGTGAATGTTTGTTATAAAGAATTTTTTAAGGAAAGGAGAAAATAATATCAAACTGGTGCAGTGTCTCATGAAGTGTGTTCTTTGTCCTGCAGTATTCCCATGGAAATACCTCCCTGCCCCTTTTATTGAAGTATCTTGATGGATTGCCTTTTTCTTAAAATAGTGTGGGATTCCCTACATTAAATAAATTCTGTTTATCTTTGCAAAGGATTGTTTTATGTTCATTTGGTTACTGTTTATAGTAAAAATGACCATGGATTAGTTTTCTTTGTATTTTTAGTACTTAAGACAATGTTCCTCACATAATATATATTCAGTAAGTGGTTATTCAGTGAATGAATCCATGAGTTTAAAAATGAATTAACTAATTGCACATTTTAAAGTTTCTTTCCACAATGTTTATAGATTATACTTTGACAGTAATTTTCTCTCTGTTTTTCCTTAATCTCCAATTTTATAATGGAGATACCTGGGAAGAACAGGAATATTAAGTAAGCCATGATGATCTGTCAACAAATAGATAATTTTTAAAAAATCTAGGATTATTCAGGTAAATTTAGTATGTGCTTATTAATGACTCCTACTCTGAAGTTCTTGCAGGCTATTCTTGGATTCATTAGGCTGGACTAATGGAAGTTTTTAGGAATCTTAAGATTCAAATGTATGAGAGTCTTCTGCTGAGCCTTATTGCCTTCACACTAACCTGTGACAGTGATGTCTTACATTCTTCGCAATTTAGGCTCTCCCATGTGTTTCTTCTTGATGTTGGTCTTCTAACTGCCTCGGCCTCTGTCTCTGATTAGTGTATAGGGACTTTGGTTGTCCTTTCTTCTGTGCCCTGTCTGTTTTCCCTTACCTATTCCTCCCATCTTTCTTTTCACATGGTTTAACATTAAAAAAAGAAAAAAAAGCTGCTCGTGTTTTTTTTATATGGAAGAATGATATTCCTACTTAGGAGGGATAAAAATACTTGGCCAAGCCCTGCAATCTTTTATTTCCTCTATTTATTTCATGCTGCTTAGAAAATGTTTTGCATGTGGTATATGACTCTGTGGTTAAAGATATGTTGAAGAAACCTTTGAAAAAATATTGTAATTTATACCTTCTGATCAAGAGGTCAAACGTACCTATTAGAATGTTCAAATCTCGTAGTGACGTTTTTGGCTATTTGATCAATTTTTGAAAGAATAGGTTTCCAAATTTTCCCTTGCTTGTCAGGTTTTGCCTATGAATATTCTCAAGATAAGTTAATAAATAATATAACAGTTCAACATGTGTCTTCTTGGCTAATTTTACTTTTTATCAAAATGTAGTGACTTTCTTTTTGCTTTCAAATCTGATTTTATATGATCTTAATATGCCTAAACTAGCTTACTTTGGTCTTTTCCTTGTATGTTGCTCTGTCTTTTCAACCAACCAGTGAACTGCTGTTTTAGGTGTATCTCTTGTAAGTATATGGACTGATGTTGGTTTTTCTTTTTCTAATTAGATTGGCCGTGTCTTTTAACCAGAGAGTTTTAGTCCATGTACATTTATTGTATTTACAATAATTTGAATTTTTTATATTGTATGCTTTTTATTTTTGCTGGTTCCATTTTTTTTTATTCTATTTTTGCTAGTTTCTTGGCTTCTTTTTTTATTTTTTTTGAGGAAGATTAGTCCTCAGCTAACATCTGCTGCCAAACCTCCCCCTTTTTGCTGAGGAAGATTGGCCCTGAGCTAACATCTGTACCCATCTTCCTCCACTTTATATGTGCGATGCCTGCCACAGCTTGGCCTGATGAACAGTGCTTAGGTCTGTGCCTGGGATCTGAACCGGCGAACCTCACGCTGCCAAAGTGTAGCATGTGAACTCAACAGCTACGCCACTGGGCTGGCCCCCAGGAGCTCTGTGTATTTTAGATACAAGTCCTTCATCAGATAGGTATTTTGAAAATATTTTCTCCTACCCTATAACTTGGGCTTACATTCTCTTAAGAGTATTTTGTAGCAGAGCAGAAGTGTTTAATTTTTTTGTTTCTTTTGAGGAAGATTAGCCCTGAGCTAACATCTGAAGCCAGTCCTCCTCTTTTTGCTGAGGATGACTGGCTCTAAGCTAACATCCATGCCCTTCTTCCTCTACTTTATATGTGGGATGCCTGCCACAGGATGGCTTGACCAGCGGGGTGTAGGTCCGGACCTGGGATCCGAACTGGCAAACCCTGGGCGGCCAGAGCAGACCCTGCAAACTTAACTGCTGTGCCACCGGGCCTACCCTGGAAGTGTTTAATTTTAGTAAAGTCCACTTTATCAGTGTTTTTCTTTTATGGATTGTGCTTTTGATGTTGTATGTAAAAACTCGTCACCAAAAGCAAGGTCACCTAGATTTTCTCCTATTTATCTTCTAGACATTTTATTGTTTTGTATTGTATATTTAGGTTTAGGAACCACTTTGAGTTATCTTTTATGAAAAGTCTAAGGACTGTGTCCAGGTTCTTTTTTTTTTTTTTTTTTTTGGGTGAGGAAGTTTGCCCTCAGCTAACATCCGTTGCCAATCCTCCTCTTTTTTTTTCCCTTGAGGAGGATTGTCACTGAGCTAACATCTGTGCCAGTCTTCCTCTACTTTGTATGTATCAGCCTCCACAGCATGGCTGATGAGTGGAGTAGTTCCACACCCAGGATCTGAGCCTGTGAACCCTGGGCTGCCAGAGCAGAACTTGAACCACCCGGCCGCAGGGCCGGCCCCCAGATTCATTTTTTTTGCATGTGGATGTCCAGTTGTTCTAGTACTGTTTGTTACAGAGACTATCCTTTCTCCATTGAATTGCTTTTGCTCCGCTGTCAAAGATCAGTTGACTATATTTCTGTAGGTCTGTATCCAGGCCCTCTATTCTATCCCATTGATTAATTTGTCTGTTCTTTTATCAATACCATGCTGACTTGATTACTCTAGCTTTATAACAAGTCTTGAAGTTGGTTAATGTCAGTCTTTCAAACTTGTTGTTCTCCTTTAATATTGTGTTGGCCATTCCGGGCCTTTTGTTTTTCTAGATAAATGTTAAAATTAGTTGGTTGATATTCACAAAATAACTTCCTGGGATTTTTTTAAAGATTTTATTTTATTCTTTTCCGTTTTCTCCCCAAAGCCCCCCAGTACATAGTTGTACATTCTTTGTTGTGGGTCCTTCTAGTTGTGGCATGTGGGACGCTGCCTCAGCATGGTTTGATGAGCAGTGCCATGTCCGTGCCCAGGATTCGAACCAATGAAACACTGGGCCACCTGCAGCGGAGCCTGTGAACTTAACCACTTGGCCACGGGGCCAGCCCCTACTTCCTGGGATTTTGATTGGGATTGCATTGAATCTATAGATCAAGTTGGAGAGAATTGTTATCTTAACAATATCAAGTCTTCCTATCCATGCACGTGGAATATTTCTCCGTTTATTTAGATCTTCCTTAATTTCAGTAATCACAATTTCAGTTTTCCTCATATAGATACTTTGCATATTTTGTTAGATTTATGCCTAAGTATTTTATTTTTTTGGTGCTAATGTAAATGATAATTTGTTTTAAATTTCAAATTCCAGGTTTTCATTGCTAGTATATAGGAATGCAATTAACTTTTTTTTCCCCTGAGGAGGATTCACCCTGAACTAACATCTGTTGCCAATCTTCCTCTTTTTGCTTGAGGGAAATTCGCCTTTAGCTAACATCTGTACCAGTCTTCCTCTATTTTGTATGTGGGTCGCTGCCATAGCATGGCCACTGATGAGTAGTGTAGGTCTGTTCCCGTGAACTGAACCTGGGCCACTGAAGAAGGGTTTCCTGAACTTAACCACTAGGCCATGGGACCAGCCCTTAAATTAACTATTTTATGTTATCATTGTATCCTGCAATCTTGCTATAATCGCTTATTATAGTTCTAGAAGATTTTTTTTGGTGGTGATGGTTGATTCTTTGAGGTTTTCTTTGTACACAATCATATTACCTGCTAGTGAAGAGTTTTATTTCTTCCTTCCCAATTTGTTTGCCTTTTTCTTGTCTTATTGCATAAGCAAGGCCCTGTGCTAGGATGTTGAATAGGAGTGGTCAGAGGGAATATCTTTGCATTGTTCTTGATCTTAAGGAGTAAGCATCTGGATTCTCACCATTACTTAGCTGAAGGTTTTTTGGTAGATGTTCTTTATGAAGTCTAAGAAGTTTCCTTCCGTTCTTAGTTTGCTGAACTCAGTGGTTGGATTTTGTCAAATCCTTTTTCTGTATCTGCTGATATGTCATATAGTTTTTCTTCTGTAGCCTGTTGATGTGATGAGTTGCATTAATTGGTTTATTAATGTAGAACCAGCCTTGCATACCTGGAATAAATCCCTCTTGGTCATGGTGTATAATTCTTTCTATACATTGTTGGATTTTTTTCCTTTCAGTCATTTTACTTTTATACCTAGGAATTCCATTTTTAATTTTTTATATTTTCTATCTCTCTTCTCTTTATGATCATTTTTCCTTTAAATCCTTTCCCATACTTACAATATTTGTAGTAGCTATAATTTGTAATAGCTGTTTTAAGGTTTTTCGTTTCTGGGTTTGTTTCTGTTGACAGTTTTTCTTCTGTTGTGGTTCACATTTTGCCTCTTCAGATGTCTCTTAATTTTTGATTGGACTGTAAACATTTTGAATGTTATATTATGTGTTTGGATTTTGTTATTTTTATTTAAAAGATGTTAAAGTTTATTTTGTTTGTTAGATAAGTTAATTGATGTTCAGATTAATACCTTCCAGGCTTATTTTTTTAAAGCTTTCTTAGGGCAAGTCTAGCATAGCCTTTTCTGGTATTCTGATTCAACGTGTATGTTAGGCATCTCTCTCTGCCTTACATACTTCCTATACTAGAGTTCATAATTTCTATTTCATTATACGTTTATGGTTCTTTCTTAGTACAATGTAAACCCTTAGTGTTTTAGGCAGGAGAGAGAGGTGATCTTATAATATATTTTAAAAGAATCTTTGACCGCTGTGTAGTTTGATGGGACCAACTATAGTGCAGGGAGTTCTGTTAGGAGGCTATTACAGGAGTCCTATGAAGAGGTGATGGTAGTTTCTGTGAGTGTGGTGATAATGGGGATAAAGAAAAGTGGAAAAATTGGATTTTTAATAAAGACTTTATAAGAGTTGCATACCATCCAGCAGTTGTATTCCTAGACATATTCTCCAGGAATCTCTTACACAGGATTGCAAGCAACACATAGAAAAATATTCATAGGAGTATTGTATGTATAAATCTGATTGTCTAGTCATAGTAGAATGGATAATGCTTCTGTATGCTTATGCAGTGAAATATGTTACAGCAGGGAAAATAAATGATTTGCAATTACTGAGATTATTAATGAATACGTTTACTTACTATTATTTTGCATGCTATTCTCCAGGCGCTCTTAGCCACTGGGGGAACAACAGTGAGGAAAGGCAAAAAACTACGTCTTCATTTTTTTAAACTCATCTTGCTACAAACAATGTAGAAATTACTTAGAGCAAGAATCATTAATGTTTATTATTACCATTGGGTAGACTATTGTTTGAGGATAGGATATTCACAGTTTCCAAGTGTCAACCTAAAGATTATTTGCTAGTTACAAACAGAAAATGACATATATTTTATGAGGAAATTTAATAGATGCCATCTTACTCAAGTAATCAAACCTAACTTCATCAGCAAAAGGACAAATGGATGTTTTAAGAATGAGAGTACAAAGTCAGCTATGTAGTATTTTTAAAAAATTTGTATTCTGAATCCAATAATGAGGAGACAATCAGGTAAATTCAAATTGTGGAATATTCTATACAACCACCACCTTGGATTTTTCAAAAATATCACTTTCATAATAAAATCCCTCAAAGCAAAAAGGTAAGTTAAGTATTTTACATTAAAGGAGAGTAAAGGAATATAACGAATGCAATGCATAATGGTTGATTTTCCTGTAATTATAATGCACGGCCTTCATCTGGGGATTTCCTTCCTGTCTGTTGTGAATTTTTTTCCCCCTGGTTCTTTTGTTTTAGCTTTTGAGATCACGTTATCAGAGCCTCTTTTGTCCATCTAGAAGACTGTCTTACTCTCTGAAATAGCTTTCTTTCCTTTTTCCTTTGAACCTTTCTTTTAGGAAATACAGGCCTTTTAATTAATTATAAGTGTTTCCTAACTCTTTTTAAAAGAGGCCAAAAAAGAAAAAAAAATCACACCTTCTCTTTAAGCCTTGAGAGATTTCTGATTAGCACCACCAAATTAGGAACAGGACATTTCCCAAGACTTACTTCGCTTTTCCCTTCTTGTTAAGTTTTCCTTCTCCATTAGTCATTATATTCTATGAATTTTAATTCAAGAAACTGTAGGTGGAAAAGCTACATAAAATTCTTTATTATATGACTCTTTGGACTATTGCATCATGAAGGTGTCGTTTCATCAGCCTTTAAGTTGCCAGGTTATTTCACCACGTATAGGGGCAGGTTTTGCTTGAAGGGGGAGGTCATTTATTGTGTCTTGTGCATATCAACATGGTGCTATCAGTTGATCAAAAAAAAAATGAGTTCTTTTAGTTTTGGAATCCATAAGTAAACAAGAAAGCGCCTAAGCTCCTGGAGTCTTCCTTCATTCCTTTAGCATCCATATCCAAACTATCAGCAAGTCATGCTGACTCTACCTCTAAGACAGACTTCAAGTCTTTGTCTTTGCTTCTACCAGCCAAGTCTAGGTTACAGCTCTCGTTACCCTGGGCCACTGCAAAAGCTTCCTAATCAATCTCCTTGTTCCCATCTTTGCCCTTTTATAATTCATACCTTGCAGAACAGCCAAAATGATCTTAAAAAATGCTATGTTAGGTCACTGCCTTCTCCTATATAACCTTTCCAACTTGTTCCTTCTGTCAGGAATATTCCTTCCTCATTGATTTTCAGAGGGCTAGCTCTAGTTCATTCAGGTCTCAGTTTAAATATCTGTTTTTTCGGAGAAGGCTTTTCAAGGAAAAGTAGCCCTAATCATTCTCAATCACATCTCTGTTGTTTTATTATAGCACTTATCACAGCCCTACCTGTTATATATGTTAGGATATGTATAATATATATGTGTATGTATATTTAGGTGTATGTATATTTATATATAATTCTCTGCTAGATAGTAAGTGCCACGAGAGCAGATAACTTTCTGAATTGTTTATCTTTGTATCCTCCCAAGCCAGATCAGTGTTTGGCATGTGGTATTTATTCAGTATATGTTTTTGAGTTCATGAATGACAACTTGTTGGTAGAGCTAGAAAGAGGATCTCTGCTGTATGGTTGAAAGGGATATGCTGGATTGCTGGAAGGAAAGGAAACCAGTTAAGATGTCATCCCATAGTTAAACCTGCCCTTGTAGATTGAGTATAGAGAAGTAAGAATAGAAACCTTTAGTACTTTGGTAACCTATATTTTCTTAAATATTTAATTTTTTTCTTGCATAATATTTAGTAGATTTCATTTTGGAAGCACTGTGCAGAAGGGAAATAAGAAATAGAGACTTTTTGCTGGTGGAGTTGGAGGAGTGTTGTAGGAGAGTCGCATGTCTCTGGGCTGGGAGGGGGAGGTCAGGTGGTGGAGGAGGCGTCCA
This sequence comes from Equus caballus, assembly GCF_041296265.1. Classification (NCBI taxonomy): domain Eukaryota; kingdom Metazoa; phylum Chordata; class Mammalia; order Perissodactyla; family Equidae; genus Equus; species Equus caballus. The sequence continues at coordinate 89,701,730 of NC_091700.1, forward strand.
ATGAGAGGAGGGTAAAGATAAGGAAGAACTTGCCAACAGTACCAGGACTGAGTTGTTTTTTTTTTTTTTTTCAAGTAATCTTTTTATACTAAGAGATTCATCTCCTTTTGAAAACCTTGGAGAATTTTGTTTTATTATGATAAGGGAGGTGGTTCTGTTTCAAACATGTCAACTGAGGAATATAAAGTTAAAGAAATGCATCATAGACAAAAGAACAGAAGAGTAAGTACTCTAATGGATAAAAAAAAAAGTGTGAGAGAACATTAGTAGAAATTTCATGTCCAGACTCTAGCTAAGGTGAGGGGTAGCGATAACTGTGAACTTGATCATTTCTGGTTTTTCTGGGAATGTCAGCTTTTGACTGAATCCTTTTTTTCCTTTTTCTTCCAACTCCTGGCACCCCATGACTTACCCTAATTAGAACCGCAGAGATTCAATAAGAAAGTAGGGATGAGGGACTGGACTTTTTGATATTATTTAACATCACTTGTGTGGAATATTCTTTTTCTCCTCTTCAAATGGCTAGGTCTTGTTTATTCAAGGCATGGTGACAGCATAAAAATATGCACTGTCTGAAATTTAGTGATTTATTTGGCATAAGTAGGAAACCTTGGCATGAGTGCAAAACCTTAACCTTTATATTATTTCCACTTATAGCTCAAAAATTAGATTGAGTTAGTGACTATAATATCACTAACTTTTGCCAGTTTCTCCCTCCCTCCCAAATGTTTTGTATTTGGCTTGTTAGATTTTTGTCAGGGAATCTTGCCTTTCTGGATTAGACGTATTCACAGGTTGAATGCTGCTTTGCCTTCTTTGGGGGGACCATATTGTAATTGCCTTTTTATATATTGCCCTATTGTCTAACAGCTCCTCACTTTCTCTGAACAAGTAATAATTTCTTGTTGACAAGTTATTTTATGTGTTTTATTTCCCCATCTAGTTCCTTGTGACCAAGCACGATTTCCCAATCTTATTTCAAACCTCACAAATCACTGCATAGTTTGTGGTCCATAGTAAATGACTAAGATGAGATTAAACTAGAATAGAATAACTGTAAATTTCCTAATCCTCAGATGGAACTGAAAATAGTAGAGATATGGGATGTGGATATTATACCTCTTGTGGTTTCCTATTTACATGGATAAATAGTTTGTGATGGTGAATTGCTTACATGGCTTTTTGGGGGGCGGGTATGGATCCATTTGTTTAAAACAAGACCTTATGTTGTTGTGAAAAAGATTTCTCAGGCATGCCAGTTTCTAATTTTCAGATATTGTTTCTTCACTGCTCAAAAGCAGGCTAATTCTTCTTTATTGATTTCAATCTAATTCCTTTATATGACACTCATTGTGAGGCTATAGCATTGAATGAGACGAGCACCATTCTTGTTACTCTTATGCAGGGTCTGTACTATGCAAAAGTAGATAGCATACTTTGCCCCCAGTTGATGTTTTCAGTTGTCTTTTCCTCTGCCATCCTACAGATACTTTATACTTCAGATGAATTGTTTTGGTCATTTCTTAAACTTGTCCCATGCTTCCCTGCCTGCTTTATTTCTGCTGTTCCTGCCTAAAGTGTTCCAATCCAACTCATCCTTCATATCCTCCTATAATGGCCCTTTCTATAATATGCTTTTCTTAATCCCTTTTCTCTTGCCTTCCTATGATCCTTTTCTCTTCTGAATTCCCAGTGGTAGAATTATTTGGGTACTGTCCCTCTTTCTTCCTAGATTATAAGGCTCACAATGTGAAAACAGTATGCTAGTTTTTCTTCTCCTTACTGCGCTTATAAAGCATTATTTTTAAAATGCTATCTTACGTGAATCTATCCCACATAAACACAACCAACATCAGAATTTTTAAAATTGAATTAATTATGAAACACTTAGGAAGCAAGTGGCATTTTAACTAAGTTGAAGTTAAGAGTGATGTTTTGTGGTTCAAGGGTCAAAGGTCTGTGACATTTAGCCCTCTCTTTCCTTTTCCTCTAAGATCCTATAGCTAGAGTTTAGTGCTATTAGAGCATCACAGTCCAGGAAGAGTCCTTTATGGGCTCACTGACCTCTCCTTTATTCAGAAAAGATCGTAAACAAGTGGTCTCAGAGATGAGTATCTTCACCTTCTTTTCAGAAAACCTCTAAACACGGAGACTACAGCTTTTCTTGATAAATCATTATAGATGACTCATGCTGTCAAAAATTTTACTGTATAAAAGCTAATCTGAATACTCAGTCCTATTAACTAATGGCAGTTTTATGATTTTATTTTCTTTTATAAAATTTTAGCCGGAAATGTCCTTTGTTTTGAATCTTACTTTATATTTTCATAATATTCACTAGTCTAGGCATTTCCTGTTGAATGAATGGAATAGTGCAATACCTTCTCCATTGATATCAGTGAAAGCTGGATCTTCTGCTTCAGCCTGTGATATAATAACCATGGCTTAATTTTTCCCCAAACCATCATGTCGATTCTTGCTGATAAAGCTGCAGAGGGTCCCTGTGACTTTTCAGTTGAAAATACCTCAAGTACCTGTAAATCATTACTTTTGAAAGAAGGGAGTTTAATTTGTTATGTGTACAAACAGCAGTTTTGGGAAATCTTAAGTGTGCATGTGTGTGTATGAGTGTGTGTGTGTGCATGTGTGTTTCCTTAATGCTATATGAGTTGCTTCTTATGTCTTTGGTTAGTCAATACTTTTCTACTCCTATTTTTGGAATCCACCGTCAAATAACTTATGTTTTCTTAGCTTTTTATTTCACTACTGGGGAAAATGTTATATTTATTGATACAAATAGTCTTTTTTCTTTTAAAATGATCACACTCTCATTTAAAAAAAAATGTAAGATCATTACACTGGTGTTATTTTCCTAACTCTAAAGAAAGGAACTTTTAAATAAATTAGTTATTGTCTTCTGCGTTATTGAACATGTGGTCAGTTGTCATGTTCACGCATCCAAATGATCAAAGTCTGAACTTCTGTCTAATTCTTCCCTGCTGTTAGGCTACCCTGTCATGATCAAGGCCTCAGCAGGTGGTGGTGGGAAAGGCATGCGAATCGCTTGGGATGACGAAGAGACCAGGTGAGATGCTGTCCAAAATATACTTTTGATGAAAATTGCAGTTACTAGAGTGTTATTAAACTGACAAGTAAACAGATACCGAAAGTATAATAGAATAACTACAATAAACATCTAATTTTTACTCTTTTACATGGGGAAGAACTCGAAATTATGCATAAAATGTTCTTATTTATATTTTGATGGTGATTATCCTATTATAGAAAGATTTTTACTTTCTTAAATAGTGACAAAGGATTTTTTTTTGTTTTTACAGTGTATTTTAAAAAGTTACAACTGCGATTCTATTTTCTAGGTAAAAATTACTAACATTTGGCTGTAGAATTCTGAATGCAAAGATTTGAACCAAATATATTTAAAAGCAGTCAGAATTTCATTTGTTTATGTATTACTCAGTATGTACTTGCTTGTCTTTGCTTGTTTAAAAAAGTAGTGAAATACTTTGATAATTTTATAGTGTGAAATATATTTCCTTTTGAATTTGAAATTACTGTATGTCCTTTATATGCAGTGTACTCTATTGTAAATTTAGAATACTTTCTTATTAGTGGTTTCAGAAATCAAAAGTAATTTTTAAAACAAAGTTTAAAAAACCCAATGCATTGATGACATTATGGTGATTAGAAAATAACTTTTTGAAAAACTACCTAGTACGAACAGGTTTCAGGGACTCTATTCAGATTTGTATTCTTATTTATTTTCAGGTTTGGCAGCAAGAGAGATTTATGTCATTTTTTGGAGGAGAGGGATGAGAGAAATCCCTGAATTATTGTTGTTAATGCTGCCTTTTCTGACCTTTCTCTACCCAGAAGTAATTTGGTCTTCCAAATGGTTAGTTCTGCTTTCTCCCTTTTCTTCCTCTTTTCCTTTCCTCCACACTCCCCCAAAATCTCTTAAAGACAGAAATCTGGATTATTTGGTGTGATAGTTGTCCAGTGCAAACCTAGTTCAGAAGTTAGGTTCTAAAATGAACAAGTAAGGTGAAAATCTCCTAGAGGCAATGTATTACCCTTTAAAACCTTATGAGAAGACACCATGTTACAAACTTGTGCAGATAGTTTTAATTCAAAAAGAAAATTGTCTCAGAACTCCCATTGTTTCTTTGGTTGAGCATCAGAGAAAATAATTGGCTTGGGTTTGTGGGGCGATGATATATGACAAATATAGGTCTTTAAACCCCAGTCTCACTCTCACAGTGGCACTGATACCAGACGTTGACTGAGGTAACATCAGGTTCTCCTCTTCCATCTTAAGCTTACCCAGTAAGGAGAAACTCATTGCGTGGATTGGCAATATTTATTGAGAGCCTACTGCATGACAGGGACTGTTTTATGTAAGGTTCCAGGAATACAGTAATGAACAAAAAAAGACAATCCATTCCTCCATGTAGTTTTTACTCTAGATCAGGAGTTCCTAACCTTTGAATTCATGGACCATAAAGTTCAGGGGAAGTTCATGCATCTGGATGAAGAAAAAAGTACATATTTCTTTCACTAGCCTCTAACTGGAATTTAGCGTTTCCTCCAAGATAGGCAACAAACGACCATAGTAGTAGTATCTGTGGAACTTTCCACCACTTAGGAAATCACATATGTTATCTTATCACATTACAGTGGTGGCAGAAATCTCTACAGTGATTATTAGATTTGTTGTTGGAGCTTATTAATAAATAAAGAGCCACATATATTATATCCAAAATTTGTTTTAAAAAATACTTTGATACCTGTATTTCAGTATAATTTGTGTCCATGTGATCCTATACTTTTTCCTTTATGCATTTTTTTATTATTATTATTATTTTGGTAAGGAAGATTCGCCCTGAGCTAACATCCATTGCCAGTCTTCCTCTTTTTTTGCTTGAGTAAGATTAGCCTGGAGCTCACTTCTGTGCCAGTCTTCCTCCGTTTTGTATGTGGGGTGCCTCCACAGTATGGCTGATGAATAGAGTAGGTCTGCACCTGGGATCCAAACCCGTGAACCAAGTCCACTGAAGCAGAGCGCACGGAACTTCAACCACACAGTCACGAGACGGCCCCTCTTTTATGCATTTTAAATCACTTTAAGCCTTATTTTGACAAGCGATTCGTATGCTGTTGCAAAAGGGATTCGTAGCATAAACAAGGTTTAGAAACACTGTTTTGCTAGGAAGAGAGAAACAATGAACGAAATCAAAGTAACTCATATACTATCATGGAAAGTGGTAAGTAGTATAAGAAAATTAAAAGAGGAAAGGGAGAGGCATGAGGAGTGTTGGAGGGAATTCCTATTCTAAACAGGATTGTCAGGGTTGTCCTCATTGAGAAGGCACATTTAAGCAAGGAGGTAAGGATCCAGACAAGGGAAGAGCAAGTGCAGAGGCCCTGATGCAGGGGCATGTCTTGAGAGGTCTAGGAACAACAAGGTGGCCAGGTGGGGGAGGGAGGGAGGAGTAGAAGGAGATGGGGCAAAGGATTTTGGGTGGAATGGGGTTAGTAGATTGTGCAGGACCTTTAGGCCATTCTTAGTGAGATGGGGAGCTGTTGGAGGGCTTTGGGTAGAGTAGTCACAATCATGGGCCTTCAACAAATGCCTAACATTATTTACATTTCTTTAATTATAAAACATTTCAAACATATGAAAAAGTAGACTATAATGAACCTCTGTTTATGTATCATCCAGATTAACCAGTTATCAAAATTTTGTGGCTTAGGTTTTAAAAGGATCATTCTGGTTGCTGTCTTGGTAATTGACTTATTGGGGATGGAATCATGAACTCTGGAATCAGAGAAACCAGTAGGGAGGCTGTTGCAATAATCCATGCAAGAAACACGGTGATGGTGGCTTTCACAGTGTCGTGGTGGAGGTGATAAGAGAGAGTTAAATTCTAAAAGTAGAGGCAACAGGACTTCCTGAGTGATTGGATACAGAGTGTGAGAGCACTCGAGGATGACTTTCTGGCACTGTTTTAAGTTATCTTATTTTTGCTCTTATTCTCTCTTTGGTCTTAGGGTTGAGTTATATGAATTAAATGCATATGCTGCAACAGTGCTTGACTTGAAAATTTCTTGGGAAATGCTGAGAGGTTAAGGTCAGAGTGAGGGCTTTTATCTTCAAAATTGAAGAATGGTCTGGAACTTTTTGCCTGGCTTGGTTCCTTTTGATAGTGGAGACTTGCCTTTATATTTCAGAGCATTGGTTAACTATGTAAAATGTTTAAAGTTCGGCTGGCTGGTTGCTGTGTGTGGCTGGAAGCAAGCATAAGAGGAGGTGGCATACTTAGTCCCATTTTTACCACATAACGCGTGTTATTTGGCCTTTGTCTTTCAAAGTTCAGGTGTTGAAGCTATCTCTTGTGCTTTATTTGTAACCCCTGTGTGCCAGTGGACCTCTCCATGGGGGGCATGGACTTCTTCATAGTATAGTGGCTTTGGACTTCTTATGTAGTGACCCAGAGTTCCAAGCACAGTTGTTTCAGATCCAAGTGGAAGCTGTATCACTTTTTATGATCCAGTCTCAGAAGTCACACAGGTTCCCTTGCACCATATTCTGTTGATTACCAGTGAGCACAAATTCTGCTCAAATTCAAAGGGAGGAGAATTAGATTCCACTTCTTCATAAAGGAATGGTAAGATTCTTAGAGGAGCACATGGAATGGGAGATACCACTGTGGCCATCTTTGGAAAAGACAATCTGCTAAAGCCTCTTTGTAGGAAAGAATGTTGTTGTGAAGATATTAAATATAACTTAATGGTTTTGGAAGAGATGTGTATTTTACAAACTTTAATATTTTTGTCATTGTTTTCCCCTTTTTCTATGGCATTTACATAGCAATTTCATTGAAAGCCTTAGCACTTATTTTCCATTATTCTTAGGATCTCAGATTTCTTTTCTTTCTTTTTTTTTTTAAAGATTGGCACCTGAGCTAACAACTATTGTCAGTCTTCTTTTTTTTTCCCTTTCTTCTTCTCCCCAAAGCTCCCCAGTACATAGTTGTATATTCTAGTTGTAGGACCTTCTGGTTGTGCCATGTGGGACACCACCTCAGCATGGCTTGATGAGCAGTGCCGTGTCTGCGCTCGATCTGAACTGGTGAAACCCTAAGCCGCCGAGGTGGAGCACACGAACTTACCTACTCAGCCATGGGGCTGGCCCCTCAGATTTCTTACTAATCATTTCTCTGGGGCTACTGTTATAACATATTCCTTTATGGTGGGGATTGTTCTTCAGTTTCTTGGCAGTGACATTTGCTGTGTTTCTGTTGACCTGTGGATGTTAATTTAAAATTGTGTATTTTCAGATATCACTATATACGTTCATATATTAGGCGCCTTTTGGTAAATAATATTAACCCCTTCTTAGACAGTAAATGGCACATTGATTCAAAATATGTTCATATAATTAACAGAGACACATAGATAAATAATTTTCTACCTAAACCAGTACTCTCTTCAACTTGATAAACCATCTCTGAAACGTTGTTGAGATTAATAAAGGTATGACACTAGTTGATTTAATGATATGTGCCCCTCATTTTAAAAAGTTGCTATATATCCTCTCTTAACTTGGAAAAATCAAAACTACAGAAAAATTGAGAGAACAGTCCAGAAAACACCTAAATATTTGTCTTCTAGAGGTCACCAACTGTTGGTATCATGCTGCACTGCATCTACTCTTTCCTCCCTCCTTCCCTGAGGAAGAAATTTTTTTACATAATCCACAAAATAAAACTTAATAGCCATTAATTGTTGTCTTATTTTATTCCAAGAAGTGTCTCCCTCTTGTAACATCTTTCCTAAGCTTTTTCAGGGAAGAAACATCTATAACTTGTCTTAGAATCTTTAGAACACCTGAAAGATTTTTGAAAGAATAATGTTTATTGTTATTATATAATAAATTAAGGTGAAACTCATGAAGGTTGTTGAAAATAGCCTTAGATATTTTTTACAGTCACCTCTGGCTTTCTTGTCTCTATCTAAATTTAAATGAAATGTCATGGCATGAATGGAAAATTGATCATGTTTGCATTTTGGAATACCCCTCAGAGTTTAGGTGCTCTGAGGGCAGTTTTTTTAAATTTTTGTATTCTCATCATCTAAATATGCATCAGGCACATAGTTTTATGATTAGTAAATATTTATTGAATGAATTTTTAACTGAGTGTAACAAATGCTGTTCTTAATACACTTTTCCATGAGCTTCAAAATACGTTGGCGATGCTTTCAAACTTGATAATTTATTTGGGTGACTTTGATGTTTTTTCTTTTGATGTTCTTGGTTTAAACAAAATGAAAGCTCTCAGTCAGTACAGTAGAGACAAACTGTAAAGTGCTGTTTTTTCTTTGTGAATCATCATATCCCATCTAATAAAAAGTTGGTTATATAGTATTGAATACAGTGATTCATTGTGCTGTAGTTTCTTTGAGGTTTGTAGCCTCCTGAGATCTAAACTCCATTTCCCTAAATCAAGGAAGTAATGGAGGATGAAGAAACCCTGGTACTTTTTCCCTGAGAACTCTGAGAAATAGGAATTTTTGCAATATGTTTTGAAATTTATGGTCCAGTCAGTGTTAACTTGCAATGTTGTGTTTTTCAAGCACGAAAGCAAATGAGATAGTTATTTCTAATATTGTTGGATGGAGTGTCTGAAAATTAAAGGCTTGGAAGAATTTTAATATTGTACATTAAATGCAGGTATTTAAAGATTAAGAAACTATTAATTACATGTAAAAGAAATATATCAATGAATGGAAAATAATATGCTTAAATAGTTTTAGGTAAAAACAAGTTTGAGTTTTTAATAGACTAAATGAGCTCATTTCATATTGTGTGAATTTAATAAGCATAAAATAATGATTTCAGTTATAGTTTGAGAATAGCATGTATAAAGCAGTAATTAATCATATTTTTATTTTCAAAAATTGAACTTTTATTATTTTTGAACAATTTTAAAGAAGATAAAATTGTAATGATCTGTATGGATTGTGGGAGGCAATTACATTTAAAGGTGTGTATTTAAAATATCAGGAAATGTTCCTGAGGATCCTCCTATTGTATGTTCGTTCTCACTGAGTATATTTGCTGTCGTTCTGCTTCATTTGTGCAGTTGGCTAGGCCCTTTACAATTTGTCTGCGTCTTCTGACTTTTGAGTCAAGTGGATATGCATTTTTATATTTTTTATTAATGAAATTAAGGTGTATTAAGGTTGAAGAAATGGAATTTTATATGATTTGTATGGTTTATTAAAAGAATCCCGTTTTTAACAGTTGGTGAAATAAGTATCGATATTCCTATTTTGATATAAAATTTAGGATCAGGGAAATTAAATTGCTCGCCCAAGGTCACAGAGCTAGTGAGTGGAAGAGTTGCAGTTCAACCAAAGTTAATTTAGTTATTTGTACATTAAGTGAATTTTTCTCTTTTTTGTTCAGAAGTAAGCCAAAATAAATATTTAATTGATCTGTTTTCTTCCTATTGAGGGCTGTATTTGTTTAGTTAGTTTGACTGTTCTTCTGTTTTCCTTTACAGGGATGGTTTTAGATTTTCATCTCAAGAAGCCGCTTCAAGTTTTGGCGATGATAGACTACTAATAGAAAAGTTTATTGATAACCCTCGTCATATAGAAATCCAGGTTGGTACATTTTAAGATACTTCCTAGTTATTTTGACTTTAAAATAATATAATTTATTTCTATTGGAAACACTTCCTTTCTTCCATTTAGGATGATTGTGAGTTGTTCTGATATATTTGAATAAGTACAAAATAGGAAATGTATATAAATTGATCACCTCCCTTTTGGAATCTGGTATACTTTTTGTTAAAGTGCCACAATGTTGGTCAGGATGGGAAATGATACATAAATCCAGCTCCAGAAAGAATCAGTCCCAGGATATCTGGCCAGGCTAAATATATTCCACCTAGAGACTCATTCAGTCCCCTTCTGAGATTGGACCATTTTGGGGCATTTTTAAAAGAAAAGTGCCTGGACTCCTGTGTCATTTCAGTTCACCAAATATCTGTGTGGCTTACTGTGACAAGTGTTCTGCTTGGAGCCGGTTGTGTAGAGATGAACAAGTCATTTCTTTACTCAGAGTAAGATTTTGATCCAACCATTAAAGTGGTTGTGGAGGTGTGGATTTCAGCAAAACAAATGGGTTTTCTGAAGTAAAACACAGAAGGAGAGAAGTCTGCTGAAGTTTTCATTTTTCTGTTGGAAATGCCTTGTGCTAATTTTATACATTGTGGCTATGAATTGATATGTAACTATTAAAATTGATAAAATAAAAGCATCAAATTAGAAATCATATTGAAATTTAAGTATATTTCTTTCTTAATTTGGTGCAGATAGAGAACCAGAAAACTAAATAAAAGGTTGTTTGCTGCCCTTGTCCTTTCTGCTGTGGCATAATATGGTGAAGACCTACATTCTGCCATTGTGTTTTTAAGCTTAATTATTATTTTACATAGATATTATTTATAGGTGGAAAATCTTCATGTAGATTTTCAAATTTTCCAGAGTGGGGAAAAAATTTGCAAATTATATAATCAATTTATATTTTTAAAACATTTAGGGGCTGGCCTGGTGGTGTTGTGGTTAAATTTGCCCACTCTGCTTTGGCGGCCCAGAGTTCACAGGTTCGGATCCCGGGCATGGACCTAGCAGCACTGCTTGTCAAGCCATGCTGTGGTGGTATCCCACATAAAGTAAAGGAAGGTTGGCACAGATATTAGCTCAGCGACAGTCTTCCTCAAGCAGAAACAGGAAGATTGGCAACAGATGTTAGCTCAGGGCCAATCTTCTTCACAAAACACAAACAAAAAAATTGAATGTAATGTATTTCTTTCTGAGGCTAGCAAGGTTTGTCTTTGTTTTTAGATGTTCTAAATTGAGATATCACACATATACTGTGAAGTCCACAAATCTTAACTGTACAATTCAATATAAAATTTTATATACAGATATAACTTGGTAACAACTGTCCAGATCTATATATGGAACATTTCTGTTACATCAAAAGTTTCCTTCGTACCACTTCCCAGTCAATCCCTCTCCTTGGCCACCGAAAGTCACTGCTGTTCTAACATCTAATACTAGAAATTATTTTTATTTTTTCTTAAACTTCATAAAAATGTAATCATACAATATATACTTGGTTGTCCCTGGCTGCTTTCACACAACATCATATGTTTGAGATACTTCCATGAGGCTGTATGTTATCAATCACTTTGAGAAATTGCTCTGTGGTGTTCCGTTGTTTGAATAACCTGCAGTTTATCCATTTTACTGTTGTTTCCACCTTTTTGATATTATGAATAAACCGCTATGTTTTTTTAATGGACAAATACATTCTTTCAGATATGCTGAGGAAAGGGGGTGTTGGATTACATGGTAAGCTTATGTTTAGTTCTAGTAGATACTGTGGTTGTCCTAATGAATACTCTCACCAGCAGTATATGAAAGTTTCCACTGCTGCCATCTCCAACACTCAGCATTCTCAATTTTTTTCACAGTTAGCTATTTCGGCACACATGTAACAGTATCTCTTTGTTTGAATTTGGATTTCCCTGACTATTGATGTTGAGCACCTTTTTATACGTTTATTGCCCATCTGAATATCTTATTTTGTGAAGGGACTGCTCAAGTCTCATCCTTGCTGCTCTTTTTTGAATTAGATTTTTAAAAATTATTGAGTGCTCAGAGTTCTGTATCTATTTTGTTTATGAGTACTTTGCCAAATATATGTATTGTGCACATCTTCTCCTTGTCTGTGGCTTGTGTGTTCACTTTATTAATAATGTCTTTCAAAGAATAGAAGTTGTTAATTTTATTGAAGTCCATTGTAAGCCCATTTTGCACACCCAAGTTAGGAGCTTTATCTTTCAGGTGTGATATTTAGGTCTGTTATTCTCCTTGTATTATTATTATTTCCTTTATTTGGTGTGAGATGAAGTCAAAGTAAGTTTTTTTCCATTCTGGTATCCAGTTTCTCCAGAATCATTTATTGTAGTGACCATTTGTTGTAAATTAAGTGACGTTTGGTCACTGTCTCAATTATTTTGGTTTTATACTAAGTCTAGAAATCTGGTACTGTAAGTGCTCTAAATTTATTGTTTTTCTTTATATAGTTTTGACTCTTTTTAGGTTCTTTGAGTTTCCTCAAACTTGTCAACCCATTCCCCCTCTACACCACTCCCTGCCCCCAACACACACCTGATGGGATTTGGATTGTATTAAATTTAGAGATTATTTTGGGGAGAACTGACATCTTAGCAACATTGAGTTTTCTATTCCATGAACTAGAATCTCTCTTCATTTATTTAGATCTTCTTTAATTTCTCCCAACACTGTTCTGTAGTTTTGAGTATAAAGGTTTTGTTTGTACTTCGTTAGATTTATTCTTAGATATTTGATAATTTTTGATACTATTATAAATATTATTTTCTAAATTTCATTCACCTATTGGTTGTTGCTTGTGTATAAAAATAGTTGATTTTTATATATTGGGCTTGTATCTAGTATCCTTTCTAAATCCAATTGTTTATTTTATATGTTTTGGTTATCTGTTGCCGAGTGACAAACTGCTCCAAAATGCAATGATTTGCAACATTTAAGGTTGCACAACAGTGTGAATGTACTTAATGCCTCTGAACTGTACACTTAAAAATGGTTACAATTGTAAATTTTATGTTGTGTATATTTTGCCACTATAAAAAACAATACAACATTTAACTCTTTCTCATGATTCTCTGGGTCGATTGGATTCAGCTGGGCACGTCTTTTGTTTCACATGTTGTCTGTCCCCTGGGGCAGTAGTCGTGCTGGCACTTGGCTGGTTTGGAGCATCCAGCGTTAAGCGCCTTGGAGGGTTGACTTGAAGAAGAGCACAGCCGAGATGCTGGGGCAGCTGGGCTTCTCTCTCTCTCTGTGCACTCTTAGGGCATTTCCACATGGCTTCTCAATGTGGCATTTCTATATGGATATTCAGACTTTTTACGTTGCTGGTCAGAGCTGCTTGAAGGAGCTGTCCAGCCTTTTTAAGGTTTAGGCTCAGACTGGCACAGTCACTTTTGTCGCATTTTTCAAGTTAGTTGGCCAGCCTAGAATCATTGCTATATGAGATTATACAAGGGTGTGAATACTGTGATTTGTGTCCTATTTGAGGCTGTCTTTGAATGCTATCTATGACAACCCATTCTCTGGCCCCCAATGATAGCAAAATATGACCCCCCCCTTCCTTCCAAGACCAGGATCTCACCTACACATTTTGGTCCAGGTCTGGTTGAGACTTCTTCTATATGGTTCCTCAAGAGCAGTTATTCTCTTGGGAACATCTCTGAATTTAAAGACAGTCTGACACCCACTCTTCCAACATACAATGATGAAAAACGGATATGATACTGCAGTAAATACCCCTATTCAACAAGATAGAAAGAGGGAGGCACACACTGTTCACTGATTCTTTGCAACTGAAAACCAGCAATTGAAGCTGAGAGATTCCTTAGGAGGTTTTTGTGGTAATTCTAGTGAGTGATGCTGGCAGCTTGGGCCAGGGTGTTGGTAGTGGAGGTGGTGAGATGTGATTGAATTCTGGATATTTTGTGAAGGTAGACCAGATTTTCTAAAAGATCAGATGTGATATATAAGAAAAGAGTAAGGCATCCAAGATAGCTTTAGAGTTTTGTCCTGGGGAATTAGAAGAATGGAACTGTCTTTTACTGAGATAGAAAAGACTGTCAGAGGTGCGTGTTTTGGGGAGGAAATCAGTTTATGTTGGGCAAATCAAGGTTGAGATGCTCATTAGATATTAAAGTGTAAGTGTTGAGTAGGCTGTTTATATTTAAGTCTGTAATTTAGGGGAGATATTTTTGGCTGCCCTTCCTGCATTTCTTGTAATTTCCAGGGTCAGAATTAATTTTCCCCTTCTCTATATTCCCCATCTAGCACTTGTTTATGCTACTAGAAGATCACTTATGTTATTTTCTCTTTAGCTATCTGACTTTTCTGATTGACCAAGAAGTTCTTGAGAGCAGAGGCTAGGTCTTACTCAGCAACCAGACCAGTGTCTTTCACATTACCAATGCTCAATAAATGTTTGTTAAATTGTGTTAAGTAATTATATATTTACTCAACCTTTTAATTTATTTTAATTAGCCATGGCATGTAGTCTAGGTGATATTTTTAAACATAGGTGAAAGTATCTCTCAGTAGCTTAAATAAATTGGACTCAGTAGCTTAAACAGACGTTTTCCATATCTGATCTACACTTGGAAGGTTTTTTATTTACTTATTTTCTTCAAATTTTATTTCCTTATATTAGGTAATTTCTGTGTAGGATAGAGAATACTCAATGAAAAGTAAGCATCCCTTTCATCCTTGTCTCTATGTCCCCTGGTCTCTATCCCGAGAAGCAGGCACTGGTAATGTTTCTTGAATCTTGTGCCATAGTCCTGAAGTATATATGTATATATTACCTATCAGTTTTTACGTATGCTGTCGCATACCATGTCCTTTCTTTTTCTGGAGCTGCGCCCGGGCGGTGAGGATGGTGTCACTCTGTGTGGCTTAAACCAATGATTCTCAGTCAGGGCACTCCTGGTATTTCATGGGCTGGATCCAGGGATGCTAAAGGGCTTGCAGTCTTTCATGATGAAGCTCTTCTCAGTAAGCACTGTAGTATACCTGGGAGATTTTTCCATGTTGAGTACATGCATTTCTATAAAGGGCTGTATTAAAGTTTAAAAAAAACTCATGATGCCTTTAAGGATTAACTTTTCTTACAAGCACTTTTTATTTATTTCTGTTTACTTAGTCTCTTCATTTATTTAATGGAATAAGTGGTCATCAAATTATTTTGTTGACTGCTTAGTAAATGACAATTTTTAATAAAGAACTGGGAGACTACACAGAATTTAGAGAAAAACAAACTCGTGATTCTATATGTGAATCTAATACTTTACAGTTGGAAATGTTGCTGAGAATTCTTGGTTAATTTGGCTTTATTTCTTAGAGACTAAGTCTACTTTCATTTCCTTGTCAACTAGGATTAAAAAAGAGTTTGAGAGTTATAATGATTTAAAATATTTTTAGATGTACTTCATACAGTCACCTTTAAGAATCTTAGAAACAAAATTCTAACTTAGTGGCATTTCATTACTCTAATGTTTTCCTTTGTTTGGAATCCTTCTTGAGGTTTAGGTAGATTTTTATTCCTAAAAATTAACTTTGCAGTCGTATGTTAACTATTCATTTTATTACCCTACCTGTTATACCCATGATCCTTTTTTATCTGACTTTTTCAGTATCCATGTAAGATATTAAGATTGTATTATCTACTGTTTATAATGCATGAGGAAACAGAGTGACTTGCCCAGGGAGGTTGCATAGCTGTTTGGACCTAGAATTAGTGCCTAGTCTTTTGGCTTCTAGAGCAGTTTTTTCCTCTGTGAACTTAATATATGCGTTCAGTAATATGCATCTACTCTTTAATCTTGAAAATAGATTAATCCATCCCTGAAAATCAAACATTCTGTGCAAAAATATTAATGAAGAGACTGTTTTAGCATTGCCAGATTTAGCTGATAAGATAAAAGTTAAATTTAAGTTTCAGGTAAGCAATGATTTTTTTAAAAAGTAAAAAATATGTCCCATGCAATATTTGGGACATATTTTTATTAAAATTTTTTATTGTTTATCTGAAATTCACATTTCACTGGGTGTCCTGTTATTTTATCTAGCAACCTCAGCTTATTTCCCATTGTTACAAATGGGAAAAATCATAATATTTTATATATGAACTCCAGACCTTTAGTAATTTCCTGTAACAAAAATAAAGCACAATAAGAACATCCATATGTAAGTAACAGATTACATGTTGGATATAAATAAAATAGCATTTCCTGATCAACAGACATTTAATATGTTAACAACAAACAGATATTTGTAGTAACAACTCGTGGTTCTCCTAAGCACCATTGATATCTAGAATGTATATCCCCTTTATTGACACTCAGTGTCTTTCACTAAATTTGTACAGTTGATTCTGATATTTTACCTAGTGTATTGAAAATGTAACGTGAGAATTTTTTCCTCAAGTTGTTTTGATAAAAATGTTTTGAGTTTTGAGGTTGTAAATATGAAGTTTTCGTTTATTAACATCAACCAAAAGAGGAACATATTTGAGAGGTCGTAGATTCTTTGAGGTTTGAGTATCAAAAACCAAGGGGTGTGGCATGGAGAAAATGTTAGGGGGCACATGTTCTATGGGTACGGCTGTGTGCTTTTTCAAATGGTATTGCGCTTTCAGGTTTTAGGTGATAAACATGGGAATGCTTTGTGGCTCAATGAAAGAGAGTGCTCAATTCAGCGAAGAAATCAGAAAGTGGTGGAGGAAGCACCAAGGTAAGAGTCTCTCCCAGTGAACATTTATAATAGTCTGCTTTCATGTATTTCTTATATTTCTTTTTCACTTTATTGGCTAAAATTGCTTTCATAGTCATGGTAGAATCTGTTAACGTGTATTTTTATAATTAAGAATTTGCCACTTGATCTTCCTCAGTACTTCAGTGCATGAAAGTGAGAGAATACTTGAAAAAGTAAGTTGGGGTTGAATTAGAGAAGAAAGTATCAGAAGTCATTTTTATGACTCCTGTAGGTTTCTAGGTAATATAGACCCTGCTGGTGTTTCTGGGCATGTGGAATTTCTTGGATACATGCCTTCTAGCGTCTCCTACTGGTGAAGGTTTCATAAAACTAATCCTGAATTTCCTGAATTTATCCTAATATGAAAAGGCTTCTGGGGCATGGTTCTTAGAAATTCCTTGATGTATCAGAACTACTTTGGGCACTTCTCCAATCCACCTTTCATGTGTTTGGTGTAGCAGTTTCATGGAGCCTCATTTCTAATTTGATGCTAGGTTGGTATTTGTATATATTCTGGTTTTGTCTTAGTTTTTAAAAATCCCGAGTTGCATGTACATCGTTCTTTTTAGTAACCAGGCACTTAGGAATATTGCCAAGTGTTGTTTTAATCAGCATAGTCAGTGTGCTTTGATATAATGCGTGTATAGTTTCTGAAAAGAGTAGGTGTGAATATGAATGAACTTTTAATCACAGGGTAATGGTAAAAATCAAATCCTACTGTAATTATATTAGTTTTTAAAAATATGATGCAGTGTAGTGGTTTTAAAATACAATCCCCAAATCCTTTGCCACTTCTCTTCTTGAGGAGTTGGGGGAGGGATCTATGTTCCTTCCCTTTGATTCTGTGCTCTGGGACTGCTTGACCAATTGACTACGTGGAAGCGAAGCTGTGCCCAGGCCTTATGAAACTGCCAGCTTCCGCTTCCTGTCTCTTGGGATACTTACGCTTAAGAAGCAGTCACGATGCTGTGAAGAACAGCTCATTGCAGCCTACGAGGGGCATGACCCACTACCTGTGGTGTAGCCCTCTAACTCAGGGCCCAGGACTAGGATGGAAGAAAGGAAGAAGAAAATGCAAAAGGAATGCTCTCCGCATGTCTTTAGGAAGGGTCCCAGAGCCTGCCAGTATTGATTACCTGGTGGTGATCTGGAGTTAGCCACTTTGCCAGGGAGGCTGGGAAATGTCTTTTTTCCTTAAGTTACCACGTGCTTGGCTAAAATTCCAGATGTGTGGAAGAAGGGGACAATAGATGCTGGTAGAACAGTAATAGTCTCTGATACTTCTTTTTTTTGCAATTTTATGTTGTGCGTTCTGTTGAATCTTGTCCAATATAATTAACTTTCTCTTTTCATTCAAAATTCACTGAAGTCTTATCTGAGATAGAAGTCTTTCACAGACGGAAATCTTGAACCATGATTTTGATTTATTTCCCCTCTCTCTCTCAAGATGTAAATTTTTCACGTGAACATCTCATTAATTAATTTAGAGGAAAAAAAGAAGAACATTTAAAGCAGTAGGAATCAAAATTTTAAAAAAACCGCCCTAGAACTGATTGTTATTAGTGACTTGATATGTATTTGTGTGCTGTGAAATATTAAAGTAGTTGGAATCGGTAGTTGTCAGTTCCTAGAGTGAGAATTTACCACTGTGCTTTGAGTGCAGTGATGAAGTTGCTTATAGCTCTGAGTATCACCAGCAGAGTTTATGACAATGGAAAGGACAAGACCAGACAGGACAAACATAGTTTTACTCAACTGTACTTGAGATTCTCCAGGTATTATGACATTAATCTTTGGTTGTATTTCTTTCTTTTGGTTTCATTAATTTTGTCAGCCAGTTATTGTTGAAATATCTTCTATGCCTATATCCATTAGGTTAATGCAGCACTGTTATTTATAAGAGGTAAATAAGATTCATAATGGTAAAATCCAATGGTTAATCCTAACGCCTTCAAAAGGAAGACAGTAGGCAGCACACTTCCCACCTGTGAAGTGCTCTTGCCTTCCCCCGACCAATTCAACTTGAGTATATTCAAGGCTCTAGATCTAAGCAGCAGTTCATAAGGAATAGAAATATGATACAGATGTGAAAAGACACTGAGGGCTTGCATGCAGCCGAACCTAAAACGCGAAGAACGAGACAGGAAAATGACCATATCCTTGGCGGAAAAAAAGGGAAGAGGGCATTACAAGTTAAAAGAATTGTAAAGATGTTAAAACCAATCAAATGCAGTAGCTGGACCTTATTTGGATCCTGATTCAAAGAAATTAGCTGTAAAGATATTTATCAGATAATCAGGGAAATTTGAATACTAACTGGATATTAAATGCTATTAAGGAATTCTTGTTTATTTTTAAAGTGTGATTATATTGCAAAAGAGCACCGACAGAAACAGAGGCGGAAATTTTTATGGATGAAATAATACCTAATTTGGGATTTACTTTAAAATAAAAGAAAAAGCTGGGTTGGCCTGGTAGAAAAGTGGACTTGCAACAAAGATAAAACAAGAATGGCTAAATACTAATAATTATTACATATGGGAAATATGTACCTGCAAGTTCATTATACTATTATATAAGAAAGCTTTCATAAAATGCTATCTAAATCTTACTTATTTGGGAATAATTTTAGTCCAGAAGTAGAAAAGAAGTCAGTGTTCTGTTTCTCAGAGCCTTTCTTGCATAGAAGCAAAATCTGTGAAAATGCAGAAATGATTTGATATTATTCTTTTCAGAGTTCATTGGAAATATTTCAACTTTACTTGCCTGCTAGAATGTGATTTTGATATTGTAAAAAAAAGTTTTGAGGATTTATTAGATGTACAGTTGATTCTTGTTATTTGTAGTAGTTATGTTCTGTAAAATTGCTGTGAACACGAAATTAGTAAATATGGAAGCGTTGCTCCTAAGGGAAATACAAGGTTAGGTTCCCGTGATCCTCTAGTCAGAACATTTTCATCAACTGATCAGTACATAACCTTGTTTTATATGTGTTTCTGTTGAAAAACACCTTGCTTAATATCTATTATTGATTCATTAACAGTGAACTCGTAGTCCTGGCCAGCAGGGCCATAACTTATGCCTGAGCAGAGTTCATTTGTTGCACATTTTTTTCTCTGTAAGGCCCATCACAGCCTTCTTGCGCTTAAGAACACCAGACTGCACTTCAGTGTAACACTCGGGCTGTTTTAGACAGCGAAATCACCAAAAAGAAAACCACACACACACACACACAAAAAAAAAACCCCTGCAAAAATGCAAAGAACATGGCAATAAATAAACTGTGAAAAGGACACTTGTTTACAGTATGAGAGCTGAATCAAGAAGGCAGTGTTGCCTTGTTCCACCTCTGCTGGAAACACGCATATTGGGAGTGTCATAAACGACTGTGAAAATGCTGCGAGTATTAATTTTGGGGTTACAAATAAATTTTAGCAAATAGGCAAATTTGAAAAATGGTATCCATGAATAACAAGGATCAATTGTATATGTTAGCTTCCAAGAATTTATTTTTTTCCCAATTTTAGCTTGAAGTAATTCTGAATATATATGTTAAATTTTACTAACTGAAACTACTTGTGCTGAAGTAGTTGTATATTTTATAAACCAATTAAAGTTGCAATATAATGTGGAAAGTTCAAATGTTAGTTTTCTAAAAATCTGAAATTGATGTATTTAAATGTTATGCTTAATAATACAAGCATATATTATAAGCATATGCAAAGCATATAATGTGAAATCTTAAATTGATATAGATGATCATATCTGAATAAACTTTAAGAAAACTTTTATGTAAAGCACACAGAAGAGTACTTGAGTTTTGTTCAAAATGTAGATTATTACTCTTTCTGTATTTGTAGCATTTTTCTGGATTCTGAGACTCGAAGAGCGATGGGAGAACAAGCTGTAGCCCTTGCCAAGGCAGTGAAGTATTCTTCTGCTGGAACTGTAGAATTCCTTGTGGACTCAAAGAAGAATTTTTATTTCTTAGAAATGAATACGAGACTTCAGGTAACAAAAACTCTGTTTTTCATTCCTCTCCATGCCTCTGTATTTTACCCTCCCTCACCCACCCCTTTTTGCTTTGTAAAAGTTAAAAATCAACTTCATAAAGTGTTAAAGAAAGATTTAGTGTTTCTGCTTGTGCTCAAACGTGTTAGACATGCTGGGTGAGCACCGGGTCAGTTGAACGTCGGTGTCCAGCCCTCTGCTTTATTACTGTTAAGTCTTCAGATTGGAAATTCCACTTTGGTTTTTTTCTTGAGCCTCTCTCGATGAACCACATTAGTTAGCGTTACTGTGCTGTTAAGAGAAACTAGTCTAGGTATGATAAATAGAAAGAGATTAACTGCTTACAAATGCTTAGAAGGGATGGAGGAAGGACAGGTCGGGTACCCAGAGCAAACTTTCAGGAATGACTCTCAGAACTATACCACCCAACCTGGCTTCTGGAGCAACTGGCACCTTTGCCATGGCTATGAGCTTGAGAAATCAAGTGGCCACCCCTGAAACTGTTGACTTTACGGACATAACTACCTCATTCCAATTAAGGTCTCAGGAAGCCATTAGTGCTATTAGCTAACTGGTGGCTTTATTTCCTTCCTTCTTCCCTTTTTTCTTTTATTTAAACTGTAAACTAAAATACACATAGAGAAAAGTATATAGAACATAAATGTATAGTTGAAAAAATTTTTATAGCAAAAAATCCATGTAAGCGTCGTCTGGATCTGGAAGTACCAAAATGCCAGCCCTTCTTACCACCCCCAACATTTTCCCCTTCTCAGTTATTCCTCCGCCATGTTCCTAGAGCCATTCACTCTTCTGACTTAGTTCTAAACACCTCTTTGCATTTTTGTATAGTTCTTCCTTTTAATTATGTACATCTAAGCAATATAATTAATTTTGCCTGTTTCTTTTTTAAACTTTAAATCAGTGGGATCATATAATGTATAATTTTTTGTACCTGGCTTCTTTTCTCAACATTATGCTTATGAGATTATATCATGGGACTGATTTTCATCTACTATGGCAGAATTTATGTATCTAGATGCATTTTGAGACCAATATCATACATGTTTGAAGAGTTTGTGTAGGGAATAACCTCAGTAGTTATTGCTCAAAACTTGTGACACTTCCATTTGAAATTACTTTATAAGTCTGTATTGTATTGTTGTGAATATCTTTAGAAGTGACAGAATTTTGCCTTTTGGAGATAAATTTGATTTTGATTAAAAATATGTCTTTATAACAAAGTATGTCTAATTAGATAATTAGCTGGGAAATCATGTTTTTGATTAAAATGGAGACTTTATTATGTCATGATGAAAATAATAGCTCGTAATGTGATTCTGAAGGCAATTTGAAGTGACTATAAAACATTTGTATTTTATTCCAGATGCAAAAGATACTAGATTGTTTAGTTGGAATGCTTATCAGAATTTATGGAATTAATAACCAATCTTTTTAGGATACTTTATTACTATGTTCTTGTGTGTGTGTGTGTGTGTGTGTGTGTGTGTGTGTTTTCATTTGTTTCTAGCTCATTTATCTCAGCCCATAAGATTTTTCAAGTTTGTCCCATGGTTGTTTTTTGTATAAGACCTCCAGAAGTTGGTATTTATATCAAATAATTCTATGTAGTTGGTCAAAATCATTTAGGTACCTATGTTTATATTATGTATCTTGGATAGGCCAGGAAATTATGTTCTATACCCTCAACAAAGATTATATATGAATTTCAGGAAGAAAATTAAATTCATAAAGAATTCTATCATATTAGATCTGATAGTACCTAATTCTACACTACCTACTAATATCACACTTTGATACGTTTGTGTCTCCCATTTAATGTTTAATAATATTTCTTTTTTTGTGCATTTATTTCCAGTGACAGTAATCCCGTGAGTTACCAGACAAATTAATTTAGATTCTTTTGGAAGTATGTATGTGATGGGGAAATATTTGGTGGTGGAGGCTGTACTTGAATGGGAGCATGAGAAAAGAATCTTGGATTTCATAGTATGCAGAAAGCCATTCTTACATATTTCAAAGACTTCTTTCTGATATTGTTTAAATAATTTAAATGTTCTTTTAATAGTAGATTTTCTCTTTCGAATTTCTTAACTAAGCTTAAATTATAATACTTAAGGCACATTCACCAAATTCTTTATCTTCAAAGATATATGTTATCTCTAATTAGTGTTTCAGTTTGAGCTTGCAGGGCTGTAATTTTCTTTGTTCTTTGTTTTTTTCCTTGAAATTTCCTGATTGAATTGCCCCTTTTCCAGCTTTGGAACTTGTACATTTTTTCTAGTAACAGATATGTGAGTAACATCTTCATTTTGCTAGATTTCCTTAAGAACGAAATTTGAAATAATAAATACAGTTTTTCCTTAAAGAGATGTAACACTGAGAAGTCACCAGGTTTGGTGCATAAATACTTGGTTTACTTGATTGGTTTTATTCTCAGTCTGGTCAGAATTTGTGTATCAGAATTAGCTGTACTATCTTTGTATATGTTTGTTTGTTTTTAAAGTCACTAGTTTTCTGTCGCTTAAAGATAAAATTCAAATAGTTTTCTGTTACAAGTTCTTTTCTCTGTGGCTTTAACTCCCCTCAGAGTCCTCTTTCCTGCCACTGCCTGTCTCCGTGTACTAGTTTGGAGAGAATCCTTTCTTTCCCTGCAGTCTGTCATTCAGTTTGACCTGCGTGTGCCTTTATCATGTTACTCCCTTTGGTCGGATGCTCTCTGTTCACTTCTTGTACTAGAAACTCATGTGTTGATCCACACCCATCTCACTTGTTTCCTCTTTGCATGTGAAAGATGAATAGATGAAGTACTCTACCAAAATATGCAATTTTGTTAAAATGCTATTTTAATGGACTAAATTATATGTAATTTTGCTCGAATAATTTTATTATTATTATTTTATTGAATGATAATACTAAGAATTCATATAATTGGTAAAAAAGAAATCCAAATGGTTCAAAAGAGTCTGTTGGAAAAGTAACTCTCCCTACCACAGTTTTATCACAAGCATTTATTTCTCCACTAGAGGCAGCCTTTGTTTTACTTAACAGTGTATCTTTGGTAGTGTTCCATACTCAACTTAAAGTGTTATCATCTTCATTTTTATGATTTTTAATATTCAGTTGTATGGATGAACAATCGTATTATTTCACCAATTTCCTATTGATAATTTTTCCAGTATTTTGCTATCACAAATAGTCCAATTATGAATGATCCTTCATGTCATGATTTTGCACATGTGGAAGTAGAATTGCTGGGAATATAATATGGGCTTTTATAATTTAGTTAAATATTATCAAGTTGCCTTTTATAGGAGAGCTTATTTCCTCACTCCCTGGCTAAAAAGATCTTTGCCTTTTGATCTTTTTCTCTATAATAGTGAAAAATGGTATCTCATTTTCATTTTCCTTATTAAGAGTAAGGTTGAATTTTTCTTCATAGATTCATTTACATTTGCTTTTCTTTGAATAGACTGTTAGATCCTTTGCCCTTTGAATTTTCTTATTGACTTGTAGATGTTCTTTATATTTTCAGGATTTAGCCATTTGTGATATTATCAGGAAGTGATGCTTCATGAATATTTTCACATTTCTACACAGTGAGGGCTTTCTAATCAAAGACCTCTGGCACCTGGATTAAAGGATAGCAAGTTAAAAGATAGAGTGCTGGAGAGAAAGTCTTATTCTCCCCAGAAGGATGTGTTTGCATTCCAAGCTGTGTTGGCTCTCCTCCTCCAGAACGGTGGAAGGAGGGCTATGCCGGCAACACTCATGTAAGCTCTGAGCTGAGTAGTTCTGGGGTTCCTCTCCTGTGGACATACCCCTCTGCCTGCACAGGGATGTCAGGCCCCACAGAGAAGTAGGGTGTGGGGAATGGTGCTAAGATGCTCTGCAAGTAAACTGTTCGTTTCTTCTCTGATCCAGAAACTGTTTCATGGCAGGAATGACAAATAAATGTATATATAAAAACATAACAGATATGATTTATAGCTATTTTTGTCTTAGCTGTTTTACCTTGTATATTGTTTTTTTCTTCCCATGCAGGAGATTTTTGTTTCTAAATCTTGCAGTTGAATTTTGAAATCTCTTTCTATCATTTCTGGTGTTGTGACATACTTAGGCTTTTCCTTCTCTATGATGAATTAAACATTTTCCTTCCATGTTTCCTTCCCATACTTATTTAATCTTTCCTGGTAAAATTTTCACTGCATCTGGAATTTATTTTATTTATTTCTCAAATGGCCGCCTGATTGTCACAAGCATTATTGAATAATCACTTTCTGCACTAATTAGAAGTCACCTTCATTATAGACTGAATTCTATGTATGTGGATCTGTCTACTTGACTGTCTTTTTTTAAACCTTTCCATTTATCCATGTGCTAGTCGCACATTGTTTTGATGTTATATCCATATAATAGTACAGTATCCAGTAGAACTATGCCTTTCTCATTAGTCTTATTTTTCTATATGATATTTTTAATTAGCTTATTTTATTTATATTTAACAGAAGAAAGAGAAATTAAAGTGATGAAATTGCTGAGCTACTAGATAAATGTTTCTAATTTTATACAGAGATGTTAGTTCTTTTCTTTTTTTTTTTTCTTTTTGTGGGGAAGATTGGCTCCGAGCTAACATCTGTTGCCAATCTTCCTCTTTTTGCTTAAGGAAGATTGTTGCTGAGCTAACATCTGTGCCAATCTTCCTCTGTTTTATGTGGGATGCCACCACAGCATGACTTGACGAGTGGTACTAGGTCCACACTTGTGATCCGAACCCACGAACCCCCAGCTGCCAAAGTGGAGCACAGGAACTTAACCACTATGCCACCAGCCAGCCCCAAAGAGAGATATTAATTCTTAAAAGAATGAATGGAAATTGGCACATTTGTGTTTAATCCTGCTTGCTTTCTTCTCTAACTCTTCGTTTTTGCTGTTTCTATGATTGGTTTTAGATTATTGTAACATTGCTTCCTTTTCTGTAGGTATGAGTCTCCCAGTGTTTTCATCTTACTTTTGTGTTTTAACTTGTTTTCATTATCACCATCAGCATCTTACCACAACTTTATGGTTAATCAATTCTTCATTTTGATTCATTTATGGTTATCTCCTTTTTTTTTCTTTTTTAAATCAAGAGCTTATTTTTGAGAGGTATCCATGGGTGCTGTATTCTTTGAATTCTTAGATGGGCGACAAGGTTATCCTTATATTTGAAGACTTTTCACCTGTGTATAAAATTGTGGAGTTTGAAATATCTGAATTAACATGTTATTAGTTTTTTGACCTAATGTAAACCCTTGATTAACTACCAAAACCTACCAAAAAAAAAAAAAAAAAGAAAGAAAGAGAAAAGAAAAAGAAAGAAAGGAGAAATGAAAAATCGTTTGGAAGAGGGAAGGCTCTTGGAGCTGATATGTGTGGCTCAGTGCAGCTCTGAGCAAGGAACAGCCAGCGCTGCTGAGGGAGGAAAAGGGGGAAGGAAAGCTCTCGCTTCTCCTCTGCCTTTGTTTAGGGACTGTTACTGCCTCTCCCTCACAGGGCAGCCAGGCATTGATGGCTCTGACCAATTTCATTATTTTAGCTGATTCTTTTAACATTTCTTGTATTGGGACTGGCCCTGTGGCTGAGTGGTTAAGTCCGCGTGCTCTGCTCCCACGGGCCAAGGTTTCGCCGGTTCGGATCCTGGGTGTGGACATGGCGCCACTCGTCAGGCTATGCTGAGGTGGTGTCCCACATAGCACAACCAGAAGGATGTACAACTTGAGTATACAACTATGTACTGGAGGGCTTTGGGGAGAAGGAAAAACAAAAGAAGAAGATTGGCAACAGTTGTTAGCTCAGGTGCCAATCTTAAAAAAAAAAATTTCTTGTATCTTTTTAATAGACACACCTATGTTGGTCCTTCTTGATTTTCCATTTTTTTTCTATGAGCTTGCCTTTGTGAAAGATGACATGTATCAGTACCACACCCAGGGCACAAATGCACACGTCCTAGCCTCCTCCTTTCACCATGTCGTGATTGGGGTTAGCTCAGTGTTTGGGATTTTATTGTGATCACAGTGTGAATGCTGCTCACAACAGTCATGTTGTCAGCTAAGGTTATTTTCACTTTCCTGCACCAGTTTGTTTTCTCTGTAGCTAAAAATTTCCTTTTTTTGTTTGTTTGCTTAGTTTTCCATGTGCTTATCACTATTTATCCATAGACTTATCCTGTTTTATTATTGTGTGTTTTATTATATTCAAACACATTGAATTTTCTGCCACTTTCTCCTTGTCGTAGAACTCTCTGGTTTCCTTCGACCTACTATAGTCTGGAGAGGTTGCCCTCTGCAATTGTATCTTGGCTTTCTAGCTGAGATTTCCCCACTTTGTCTTGAGGATTCCTTATACTTCTCTTTTTTGGATCTTTTTCTCCTGGATTTTTGTTTTAAACACTGTTTTTTTGTTCTCTTTTTTCTTGGAGCATATCTTTAAGTAGCTTCCTGAGAACAGGTGCATAGGAACTAAATTATATGAGAATTTGAAGGAGCGAAAATGACTCCGTATTAACTTATTATTGAAAATAAGAACAATGGTTTTTATTGTGGTATAATCTGTGTATCATAACATTCACTTTTTTCAGGTATACAAATACAATAGACTGAATGTGTCCAACTCGTGAGTGGATAAGTAAAATATAAGATATGTGTCAAGTTGGTGGATATTTGAATTGTTTCCAATTTTTGGCTATTATAAATAATGCTGCTATGAGCGTTCACACATAAGTCTTTGTGTGGACAAATTGTTTCATTCCTTTTTTTCCTTCCCAGCCCCATGTGTCTGTCTTTCTGTCTGTCTTTGCTTCATAGTAATTTTCAAACATACAAAAAGTACTTAAGAATAGCAAATCAAATAGCAAATCAATATCACAATGAGATAGCAGTTCATATCCACTAGAATGGCTATCGTCAAAAAGACACTCAAGAACTACTGTTTGGGAAGATGTGGAAATGTGAAAAACTGGAACTCTTACACATTGCTCATGGAAATGTAAGTAACTTAATCTTGTTTAAAAGTTTACATCCTAGATTCCACATTGAATTAGGTCATGTTACATCTCCTTCTTTTTGTTTTTATTTACCTGTTCTTTTCTTTGAAAGCGTTATCACTTGTTTTAATTGTATTTTTTAAGTTCAAATTAAAAAAAAACCAATCTAACACTTAGTATGAAAATTTAGTCCTTCTAATTTTTTTTTTTTTTTAAAGATTGGCACCTGAGCTAACAACTGTTGCCAATCTTCTTTTTTTTTTTTCCTGCTTTATCTCCCCAACCCCACCCGCCCCGTACATAGTTGTACATCTTAGTTGCAGGTCCTTCTAGTTGTGGCACGTGGGACGCCACCTCAGCGTGGCCTGATGAGTGGCACCATGTCCGCACCCAGGATCTGAACCCTGGGCCACCACAGTGGAGCGCGCAAACTTAACCACTCGGTCACAGAGCTGGCCCCCAGTCCTTCTAATTTTAAATGCTTGATTTTATTTCATCTTTACTTTTGTTTTATAATTAATATTCCATTTTTTCTGTTTTCCTATTTGTTGCTTGAATTAAATTGCTAATTACTCCTATTGTTTCCCATTGATAAATTGGAAATTCTCTTGTCCTTTAAAATTTTATTTATTTTCATCCTCTTATTTGGACAGACGTTATCTCCATTAGTATTTGTGAAGGTGATGTAACGGTTCTTCTGACTTTCCAACACTAAAAATTCCCTGAGATAATTTCATACTTCTAGGCTACTTTTGACTTTCTCCTGTGGTTTATCTCTTGTTTCCAAAGTCTCTTACCAGCTTCTCTATACACACCCCTGGACGTGTCTCTCAGTTACTATAGCTTCTCTGTCTTTTCCCATTTTTCAGACTTCTGCCGTAGTTCATTTGTTTGTTTAGAAAATCTTTTCATGTAATTTACTCAGCTGGAATATATGGATGACATGCTCTGAAATGCCACATTGTTAGATATATTCCTTTAGCCCTGAAAGGAGAAGGATATTTTTTTATTTTTCATTTTCTTATTGAGTTAATGATAGGTTACAATCTTGTGTGATTTCAGTTGTACATTAATGTTTGTCATTCGTGTTGTAGGTGCACCACTTCACCCTTTGTGCCCACCCCTCACCCCACCTTTCCCCTGGTAGCCGCTAATCTGTTCTCTTTGTCCACATTTTTAAATTCCTCATATGAGTGGAGTCATACACAGATTATCCTTCTCTAACTGGCTTATTTCACTTAACATAATTCCCTCAAGGTCCATCCACATTATTGCAAATGGAATGATTTTGTTCTGTTTTGCAGCTGAGTAGTATTCCATTGTATATATATACCACAACTTCTTTATCCATTCATCTGTTGATGGGCACTTAGGTTGCTTCCATGACTTGGCGGTTGTAAATAATGCTGCAATGAACATTGGGGTGCATAGGACTTTTGGAATTGCTGACTTCAAGCTCTTTGGATAGATACCCAGTAGTGTAATGGCTGGATCGTATGGTAGTTCTATTTTTAATTTTTTGAGGACTCTCCATACTGTTTTCCATAGTGGCTGCACCAGTTTGCATTCCCACCAGCAGTGCATGAGGGTTCCATTCTCTCCACAACCTCTCCAACATTTGTTACTATTAGATTTAGATATTTTTGTCATTCTAATGGGTGTAAGATGATATCTTAGTGTAGTTTTGATTTACATTTCCCTGATGATCAGCGATGATGAGCATCTTTTCATGTGCCTATTGGCCATCCGTATATCTTCTTTGAAGAAATGTCTGTTCACGTCTCCAGCCCATTTTTTGATCAGGTTGTTTGATTTTTTGTTGTTGAATTGTGAGAGTTCTTTATATATTATGGATATTAAGCCTTTGTCAGATATATGACTTGCAAATATTTTTTCCCAGTTAGTGGGTTGTTTTTTTGTTTCAATCCTGTTTTCATTTGCCTTGAAGAAGCTCATTAGTCTGATGAAGTCCCATTTATTTATTCTTTCTATTGTTCCCCTTCTCTGACTTCTCATGGTGTCCAAAAAGGTCCTTTTAATACTGACATCAAAGAGTCTACTGCCTACGTTTTCTTCTAGAAGCCTTATGGTTTCAGGTCTCACCTTTAGGTCTTTGATCCATTTTGAGTTTATTTTGGTGAATGGTGAAAAAGAATGGTCAATTTTCATTCTTTTACACATGGCTTTCCAGTTTTCCCAGCACCATTTGTTGAAAAGACTTTCTTTTCTCCATCGTATGCTCTCAGCTCCTTTGTCAAAGATAAGCTGTCCATAGATGTGTGGTTTTATTTCTGGGCTTTCAATTCTTTTCCATTGATCTGTGCACCTGTTTTTGTACTCATACCATGCTGTTTTGATTACTGTAGCTTTGTAGTATGTTTTGAAGTCAGGGATTGTGATGCCTCCCGTATTGTTCTTTTTTCTTGGGATTGCTTTGGCAATTTGGGGTCTTTTGTTGCCCCATATGAATTTTAGGATTCTTTGTTCTAATTCTGTAAAGAATGTCATTGGGATTCTGATTGGGATAGCGTTGATCTGTAGATTGCTTTAGGTAGAACAGACATTTTAACTATGTTTATTCTTCCAATCCAGGTACATGGAATGTCTTTCCATCTCCTTATGTCGTCATCCAATTCTCTGAGAAAGGCCTTGTAATTTTCATTATATAGGTCCTTCACTTCCTTAGTTAAATTTACCCCAAGGTATTTTATTCTTTTTGTTGCGATTGTGAATGGTATTGTGTTCTTGAGTTCTTTTTCTGTTAGTTCATTATTGGAGTATAGAAATGCTACTGATTTATGCAAATTGATTTTGTACCCTGCAACTGTGCTGTAGTTGTTGATTACTTCTAAGAGTTTTCCAGTGGATTCTTTGGGGTTTTCTATATATAAGATCATGTCGTCTGCAAACAGCGAGAGTTTCACTTCTTCCCTCCCTATTTGGATTCCTTTTATTCCTTTTTGTTGCCTGATTGCTCTGGCCAGGACCTCCAGTACTATGTTAAATAAGAGTGGTGATAGAGGGCATCCTTGTCTCGTTCCTGTTTTCAGGGGGATGGTGCTCAGTTTTTGCCCATTGAGTATGATGTTGGCTATGGGTTTGTCGTATATGGCCTTTATTATGTTGAGGTAGTTCCCTTCTATGCCCATTTTGTTCAGAGTTTTTATCGTAAATGGCTGTTGGATCTTGTCAAATGCTTTCTCTGCATCTGTTGAGATGATTGTGTGGTTTTTATTCCTCAGTTTGTTGATGTGGTGTATCACGTTGATTTATTTGCGGATGTTGAACCATACCTGTGTCCCTGGTATGAATCCCACTTGATCATGATGTATGATTCTTTTGATGAATTGCTGAATTCTTCTTGCCAAAATTTTGTTTAGAATTGTTGCATCTATTTTCATCAGTGATATTGGCCTGTAGTTCTCTTTTTTCCTGGTGTCCTTGTCCGCCTTTGGTATCAGCATGATGTTGGCCTCATAGAATGTGTTAGGAAGTGTTCCATCCTCCCTAATTTTTTGGAATAGCTTGAAAAGGAGAGGT
Organism: Equus caballus; assembly: GCF_041296265.1. NCBI lineage: Eukaryota > Metazoa > Chordata > Mammalia > Perissodactyla > Equidae > Equus > Equus caballus. The sequence continues at coordinate 89,732,802 of NC_091700.1, forward strand.
ATTAAATCCTCTTTGAAAGTTTGGTAGAATTCCCCAGGAAAGCCATCTGCTCCTGGGGTTTTATTCTTTTGGATGTTTTTGATTGCTGTTTCAATCTCTTTCCTTGTGATTGGTCTGTTCAAATAGTCTGCTTCTTTGAGTGAGCTTTGGGAGATTGTAGGAGTCCAAGAATTTATCCATTTCCTCTAGGTTATCCATTCTGTTAGCATAGAGGTTTTTGTAGTATTCTCTTATAATCTGTTGTATTTCTGCAGAGTCTGTTATTTCACCTCTTTTCATTTCTGATTTTGTTTGAGCTTTCTCCCTTTTTTCTTTGTAAGTCTGGCTAGGGGTTTGTCAATTTTATTTATCTTCTCAAAGAACCAGCTCTTTGTTTCATTGATCCTTTCTACTGCCTTTTTCGTTTCAATAGTATTTATTTCTGCTCTGATTTTCATTATTTCTCTCCTTCTGCTGACTTTGGGCTTTATTCTTCTTTCTCTAGTTCAGTTAGCTGTAGTTTAAGATTGCTTATTTGGGATTTTTCTTGTTTGTTAAGATGTGCCTGTATTGCGATGAATTTTCCTCTTAATACAGCATTTGCTGTATCCCATATCAGTTGGTATGGCATGTTATCATTTTCATTTGTTTCCAGGTGTTTTTTGATTTCTTCTTTAATTTCTTCAATGATCCATTGCTTGTTCAGTAGTGTGTTGTTTAGTTTCCACATCTTTGTGCCTTTCTCAGCTTTTTTCTTGTAATTAATTTCTAGCCTTATAGCGTTATGATCAGAGAAGATGCTTGTTATTTTTTCAATTTTTTTAAATTTGTAGATGCTTGCCTTGTTTCCCAACATATGGTCTATCCTAGAGAATCTTCCATGTGCACTTGAGAAGAATGTGTATTCTGCTTTTTTAGGTTGAAGTGATCTATATGTGTCTATTAAGTCCAATTGTTTTAGTTTTTCATTTAATTGCACTGTTTCCTTGTTGATTTTCTGTCTGGATGGTCTGTCCATTGATGTGAGTGGGGTGTTGAGGTCCCCTACTATTATTGTGTTGTTTTTAACATCTTCCTTTAGGTCTGTTAATAGTTGCTTTATGAACCTTGGTGCTCCTATGTTGGGTCCATAGATATTTATAAGCGTTATTTTTTCTTGATGAAGTGTCCCTTTGATCATTATATATTGTCCCTCTGTGTCTCTCTTTACCTGTCTTATCTTGAAATCCACTTTATCTGATAGAAGAATTGCAACACCTGCTTTTTTTTCCTTGGTATTAGCTTGAAGTATTGTCCTCCACCCTTTCACTCTGAGCCTGTATTTGTCCTTGGGGCTGAGGTGTGTTTCCTGGAGGCAACAAATTGTTGGATCTTGTTCTTTAATCCATTTTGCCGCTGTGTGTCTTTTTATTGGAGAGTTCCATCCGTTTACATTAATAATGCTGTCAATCTGTTGCTCATTATCTGCCTTTCCTGCTTTTCTCTTCCTGTGTTCTTTATCCTACCCATTTGATACTGCAATTTCTTATGCTGGGTTTCTTAGATTTTTCCTTATTTATGTTTTGTGGCTCTGTTCTGTTTTTTAGTTTATGGCTACCCTGAAGTTTGTATTTAGAATCTTGTGTATAGTATAGTCTATTCTCTGGTGGTCTCTTACTTACTTGGCCTAGACTGATTTAGTCCCTTTGCTCTTCCCCTCCTAAATTATTATTTTCATTTCTTATTCCAACTTGTGTTATGAGTTTGTAGTTAGAGTGATAAGATCGTCTTTGCTTTGGTGGTTTCCTTACCTCTATCCTAATGCTGTAGTTGAATATTTGCTGTCCTATTCTGGTTCTATCTATCTGTCTCCCTACTCTGTGGTTTGTGACCCCTTTCTCCCTTTTTTTTTTTTTTCAGGTATGAGAACCTTCTTGAGGATTTCTTGTAGTGGAGGACTTCTGGTTACAAATTCTCTTAACTTTTGTTTTTCTGGAAAAGATTTAATTTCTCCCTCATATCTGAAGGATATTCTTGCTGGATAGAGTATTCTTGGCTGAAGATTTTTATCTTTTAAAGTTTTGAATATGTCACTCCATCCTCTCCTAGCCTGTAAGGTTTCTGTAGAGAAATCCGCTGAAAGTCTGATAGGAGCTCCTTTGTAGGTTATTCTCTTCCATCTTGCTGCCCTGAGTATTCTTTCTTTGTCTTTCATTTTTGCCATTTGTACTACTATATGCCTTGCAGTAGGTCTTTTTACATTGACAAATCTAGGAGATCTGAAAGCTTCCTCTACACACATTTCTCCCTCAATCCCTAGATTTGGGAACTTCTCTACTATAATTTCATTAAGCATACTTTCTGCTCCATTTTCCTTTTCCACGTTCTCGGGAATTCCTATGATCCTTAAATTCTTTCTCCTCACTGAATCTGCTTTCTCTCTAATACCTTCCTCATTCCTTTTAATCCTTAGGTCTCTTTCTTCCCCTGTCTGGAGCCATTCAGCCTGTCTATCTTCGATTATGCTAATTTGCTCTTCTATGGAGTCTGCCCGGGCATTCAGGGAATCCGTATTCTGTTTTATCTGTTCCATTGTGTTTTTCATCTCTAGTAATTCTGTTTGGTTCTTCTTTATAATTTCAATCTCTTTTGGGAAGTAACTCCAGAACTCGTTGGCTTGTTTCTCTATCTTTCTCTCTGCCTCATTGAAGTTTTTGATTATAGCTGCTCTGAACTCATTTTCACTTAGTTTACCTATTTCCAAGTCCTCAGGACTTAATTCTGTGTTTTTATTGTTTTACTTCTGGTCTGGGGCTTTTATAAATTGCTGGATGGTAGCGGAGTGGCTTTTTTGCATGGTGGTAGAATTCGGTTGCAGTTACAGCCTGTCGCCACTAGATGGGGGTCGAGAGCTGGGCGTTCTGAGCTCTCCGCCTTTGGGCAAGATGGCGGCGCACAGTGCGCTTTGCCAGGAGGGAGGGGCAGGTTTTCTCAAGCAGCAATCTGGGTTCAGATCAGTTCTGTTCTCTGGTCTCCCGGGGCCCTGGGTTTATGGGGTCCCTGCACACGGAAGCTTTCCCCTGTCAGCGGGTTTCCACTGTACTGGTGGCGGGAGTCCTAGATGATCCCCCGGTCATATGGCCCCTCCCCTGCTCCTTCCCGGACCTGTGCAGTGATCCCAGACTTTAGGGGAGGGAGTGAAGTTCTCTCCTACCCCGTTCCAGCTCCTCCGAGGCCAGCAGCAGGGTCTCCGTCCTCTGTCTTTTGATACTGTAGGTCTCCGAGTCCTAGCATTAGGTTCATTAGCTGAAATTCAGGTTTTTTTCCCAGTCCTTTGTTGTACTTTGGAGGGGAGAGAGTCCTGGATCAGCTCACCCCGCCATTTTGCTCTGCCCCTCTCCAGGAGAAGGATATTTTGATTGAGCATAGGATTCTTCAGTTTCTGTTCTTGTCTTTCAGGAGTTGATGCATTCCACTGTGTTCTAGCTTCTAGTGTTAAGTCTGATGTCATTCTGATTTCTCTGCCATTGCAGGGAATGTATTCTTACTGTCTGAAAGGTGACCTAGTTTTCTCTTAATTCTTGGATTTCAGAGTTTTTTCCCCCTCAACCAGGATATGACTGGTGTGTGCTGTTTACTCCGTGTGCTCTTTCAGTGTACAGATTTCAGTGTTTCTTCATTTTAGAGGAAGTTTCTTCTCTTAACTGTTTCCTTTCCTCACTTATAGTTTTCTCCATCTGGAACTCTTGTTATTTGTGGGTTAGGTATCCTGGACAAACTCTCTAAGGTTCATACGATTACTCTCATTTTGTATTTGTATTCTGTTTCTTGATATTATATCTTTATGTTGCTCTTCCAGGTTACTAATTCAAGTTCCATTGGTGATCATCTTCTCCTTTAAGTAGTTGACTGACTTGCGTAATTGGGAAATCATGTTGTTTTATCCCAGAAATTCTAATTGCATATAAGTGTATATCTGTGCATGTATTGCTAGTTTTCAAGTTTCTAAGTGCCCTTACTACTTTTTGGATAAAGGTTTTTTCTGTCTCTCAGCTGCTCTATTTCACTCGGCATATTTAATCATTATTCTGAATGCTTGTCCTTTCTCAGTGGGTGAGCCCCCTACTGTGGTTTTACTACAGTTGTTTTTGGGTTGTCAGTACTGAGTTCTGTTTGTTGTAATATTTTAAGTGGCAGTAGTCTTTCAAGTTGTTGAAGACACAGCCATGTCTACTCCTGATAACAGGAAGACCATATGCCTCCTAGCATTTTCCTCATCTCAAGGACAGAATCCAGCTAACATTTGTTGACTACTCGGACTTCTTGGCAAACAGACCAGGGACTCTTCTGGAGCCTTTATTGACTTTCTCTCCAGGGTCCGTGGATCTCTGCAGGCCAAGCTGTCTCCAGGATCTATTCCTTTCATGTACTTCCTTGGCATTTTCTAAAGCTAGTTTCTAAGTTTTGTCCAGAGAAAGGAGCCCATTTCCTGTTCTTGGCTTTCACTTTCCTCCAGATCTCAGCATGTGAGATTTCTTCAGCTGCTCACTGACTCTGGGGAGATAGAGACCATGGAATTTGGAGTGGACAGGTAGTGAGCCAGGTTGGTTTTGCCATCTTCCCAAAGCAGAAATATCTAACCTGGGTTGTCTGGGTCTCTTGAGTGAGCTATAGGGGAGTCTGAATCCTCTGAAATTGAATACACACTTTTCTGGGGAGAAATTCACTGAGGTTCTAGACCCAAAAATGGTTCAGAACAACTCTAGCTGATTAATGGGGAACTCTGTTTTCATTAATTACAAACATCCACTATTTTCACTGAGTGCAAGTAAATCCTAGCTCTACACCTCCTAGCTGTATGACTATAAGCAAATTCCTTAACTTCTCTGTGCTTCATTTTCCTTATATGTAAGGTGAGAGTAATTATGGCACTTGGTTTAGAGGACTCTGAGCATTAAATGAGTGAATACACTTAAAATGCTCAGAACAGTGCCTGTTTATACTAAGCACTCATTCTTCTTCCTAATGTGGAAATCTGACAGTAATATTCTGCGTGCTATTTTTGTTAAATATTGGTTAACGTGTTTACTTTTACTGTTGTCATTATTATTACTAAATCCTGTCAGTAGTTATTCTTTTTCAGATGGCAAACTGAGCCACAAATTAATAACGTTCTCTTATTATTCTTTTGTCAGTTAACTGCAGAATTATTGTTACAAATGAACAAATATACTTGAAATATAAACTGCTTTGAAAGAAATCTTTCCATCATAAGGGTGTTTATGTAAGAGTCTAGCAGAAAAATGGAGATGGAAATCTTTCTTCTAAAAATGAAACTGAGAGATAAAAGTGTTTGTTACAATGATAACCTATTTCTGCTTAGGCCTTTGTGCTAAGATTAATATTAGCACACTGAATACACCTTTCCAAATTTGTTGTGTGTGTGTGTGTTTGTATGTGTAATTGTTAAATTCCAAATCTAGGTTACTTTTAGGTTTTAGTTTTTTGGAAAAGCAGCCTTTATATAGTCTACAAAGATGAAAATAATTAGAAAACTCCAAGTAGAAAGGAATAAGGCTTATAGTAATTAAGCCCAAACATGATCATCTGCCTATGTCATATCCTTCGGAATAGAGTGCTAAATTGTCCCACTTTTGTTAGACCTTAGTCAGTTGCTTATATTGATTGCTACAGTGAAGGAGGAATCTACTTTTGCTGTGGAAGAAAAAGTGCAATAGAGTTGTTGAAATTCTATGGAGGCCAGACACCCTCACATCCCATCAGAGGTAATAATGTACCATATGGAACCTTTATATTCCAGAAGGATTTTTAGAAACTCTTTTGTAGCAGCTTGATTCTTACCCTTTGCTATGTCATTTATTTAAAAATTAAGAACTATTGCAACCCAAATTCTGGTTTCTAAGAATTGACTATAACTGAACAAATACTATATTCTAATTTCAGAGCAGTTTTAGATTTAAATAATATTCAGGACTTTCCATACTAAAAGAGTTTGGTCTTTTATGGAGTTGGAGTGTTTGATTGAAAGAATAACTGTTGGGAATAGGAGAAAATATAGGGAAATGTATTTGTAACTAATTTGTAAAATTCCATTCTTGCCAGAGGGGTCATTTTAGATCTGGGCAGAAGTTGACCTTTTGTATTATATCTAAAGTCATACAGGCCGGGGTTCTCACACTGACTAGAATAAGCCAGAGCTGGGATGTTCTTGACTATTTGAAGTCAGTCTCCTAGGAAACTGAGAATATAAAGTAGGATATGTGTTACTTTCCTTTAATATTTATGCAGTCTTACTAGAAAGTTGGAGGAAAGAAGTTTTTATTATACAGATATGAATAGATAAACTTGTTAGGCACTTTCAGTTAGGTTTTTCTTTTAAAGCATATTGTAAACTATTTTGGTGTCTTTGAGTTCTGGACTCTTCTCTAGATTTTAATTTTTCAAAATTTGTTCCTGTATTAGTTTCCTAGGGCTGCCATAACAACATACCACAGACTAGGGGGCTTAAACAACAGGAATTTATTCCCTCGCGGTTCTGGAGGCTGGAGGTCTAAGATTAAGGTGCTGCCGTGGTTAGTTTCTTCTGGAGGCCTCCCTCGTGGCCTGCAGAGGACCGTCTTCTCTGTCTGCACGTGGTCTTTCCTTTGTGCTGTCTGTGTCCTAATCTTTTCTCACATCAGTCATGTTGGATTGGGGCTCGCCCTAATGACCTCATTTTAGCTTAATTGCCTCTTTAAAGACCCCATCGCCAAATACAGTCAGATTCTGAGGTACTGGAGGTAGGGACTTCAGCATATGAGTTTGGTGGTGATGGGACACAGTTGACCCATAGCAGTTCCATTATCCTTTCTTCATCTGATTTTTGTGTTGGGGTCAACAGGGAAGTGCTGTGATAGAATCTGTTCAATTTTTAGTGCCACTCATGAATATAGCCATTATTTTCAAGGTGAGTTTACAGGAATGCTATGTCGGGGCCTATTTCCCAACGTGCTTTTTATCTTTGAGTCCTGTGGATCAAAATCTAATAACTTTAGATCTTTATTTTGAAATCCTGTATTCTCAGGAGGTAGAGCTTCAGAATTTTAATAGGTATATCTTAGATTCTGTTCTGGACAAAGAATCTCTCTGAATCAAAAGAACAGAACCAAAAATAATGGTATCAGTTATCCTTTCAGGCTGGAATAACAACAAACTAAAAAGATAGGGACTTATTATGCCAAATACCATCATGAAACTCAATTTTATATAACAGGACAATTTCTTCATATTTGAACAGGTAAATCATACCTATACTGCTTTCCGGAGTTGAATCAAACAAGTTCTGCTTACAAAAGATAGCTTTCGCAAACCAAGTCTTGTAATATCTGTCAGTTTAGACTTGATGTTTTTTAATAAAGATGTTACTTAAAATTACATTAGTTTAAAATAATATTATTTCAATATTAGAAATTCTTAATATTAAGAATTCACTCACCTTATACCCCTTGTATCTCATGTGCCTTCTCTGTAAACTGATAATGGAGCATTGAGGGACAAGTTTGTGCATATGAAGGGACTTTGTAAATTTCACTGCCATACAGATGTTAGTTGTGCTGTGTACGTTGGGTCTTCTACTTTTGGGGACAGTTTCTGTTTTGACTAATCAATTGGTATACCACTCAGCAGCTGACAATTACGACCAAATATCCCTCCATTCAAGGAACTTTGAATACTTTTCATCACCGCTCCTCTGTATAATTCCAAGTTAACATATATTTTATTGATCTGAGGTCTTTCTACACTTTTTGTGACTTTTCCCTCCTTTAGTCTTCCCTCAGTTTTAATTCTCATTTGAGGTTAACTTAAGTGTGTAATTAAAATTTGCCTGAATCTTGCTTCTGTTGAGGGACTACTTGCCTGTTACCTATTAAAACCTTAGGAATTATTAGGAAAATAAAACAATAAAATATTTAAAAGTTTAAGTCAGAGAAAACCTATTGAACAAATTATCTGCTATTGATTATTTCACATAGTGGAAAGGTTTTGATTGAAGAGAAAATAACGTTGATCAAGTCAGATAGCTTTATTTTAATAATGTTTTGTAATGTAAAAACAAAAAACTCTTTCTAGTGACATTGCTTTACTTTTTCTTTTGAAATTATTTCAGATGTACAGAAAAATGCAAAATATTACAAAGAATTTCTGAACAGCCTTCAGTAACATTTATATTTGCTCATCCCTATATCTGTATCTGTATCTATATATTTCTGTATCTGTATCTATCTTTTTTACCTGAAGTAGTTCAGAGTAAATTGCAGACCTGGTGCCCCTTTACTTCTAAACATGTTTCTGTTTCCTAAAAACAAGAAAATTCTTTTACATTACCACAGTACCATTATCAAAATCAGGATATTAACGTTGACATATAACTATTGTCTAATCTACAGATGATGTTCAGATTTCACCAGTTGTCCCACTAATGTCTTTTATAGCAAAAGAAAAAAATTTTCTTGTTTAGGATCCTGCGTTACATTTACTTGTCATGTCTCTTTATGTTCTTTCCATCTGAAACAGTTCCTTATTCTTTTGTTGTCAACTATGATATTTACCTTTTTTTCAACGAGTACAGGCCATTTATTTTATAGAATGCCCGTCCTTTTGTATTTGGTTTTTCATGATTAAATTCAGGCTTTGCATTTTTGGCAGGAATACTACAGAAATGGTATTGTCCTTCTTTCTCCTTTACCACATAGGAGACACACGATGTCTCTTTATTCCGTTACTGGCGATGTTGGTTTGGATGAGGTGGTATCTCTCAAATTTCTCCATCACAGAATTACTATTTTTCCTTTATCATTAATAAAATATCTTATGGGGAGATACTTTGAGACTCTGGAAATATTTCATTAGGCTTTCACTCCCTAGTTTTAGATACTTCCTAGTTTGTATTTAATGAGGAATAAGGCTGAAGATTACAGTGGCAGTGGCAGAATTTATGACTATAATTTTTAGAATCATAAAGATAGATAATGACAGCACAATACCAGAAAGATTGTTTTCCTAAATTCATTACTCTTGAAATTTTATACATCAAGAACTCACAGGTGAAGCAAAACCTAATTTACCTCACTGTTGCATTTGACAGGGTCAGTTATTTATTTTTTTAGGAAATAATTTGAAGCAACAGATTAGTAAAAGGCAGTGGCAGAGGTCTAGATGTGAACACTGAAAATAGTGACAGCTTGATGGTGACCAAGAAGACAAAACTAAATTAAAATAGCAAATAGATCTCCAAAAAGCTAGCTGTTTGTGACCGTCTAACATAGGCGTATATAACCATAGATGTTCATTCTAGTCCCTGAGAGTGATTATGTCCTATAATGTGGCATTTGATGATTGTTGTTGTTTGTACTTGTTTGGAGGGGATTCATGGCGAGATAGGGGCATTGCCAATACAAACTGACTTATCAGCTACTAATAGACTTTGAAGAGTGGTACTATTACCTTGATGAATATCTTACTCAGTAATTTACCTTTGAGGATTCAGAAATTCTAACTTGATAGGGCTTACTCCTTTTTATTGCATGTGTGATTTTTTCCTCTCTTCTTTTTGGTTAGGTCTTACTTTTGCTGACTAAATCACAAGATTTATATACTAGGATGTCAATGTATTAATCTCCAATGCATAATCATTCTATCTGGCGGATCCCCCTATTCATATGTTTCTTGGAACTAGCACACATTTCTGCTGGGTAGGAAAATTATATGTGAAGCCAAGTTCTCAAAAATTTCTTTGGTGAGTATAGAGTCACAATAAAGAAGTCAGTTTTGTATTTTGAATATATAAGGCCTTATTTCTCAAAGTGTGTTCCATGGAATTTTCAACCCATAAAGATACTCTACGGAAGGAGGAAGTGTGTGGTAAATAAATGATGTATGATATCCTCCTCTTGGAGAGTCCCAAGACATAGTGATGTATTAATGAGTCTGAGGAGTCTTTCTAATTAAAAAAAACTAAAACTATTTAATTTAGGTTAACTCCATGTTTCCCAAATAGAAGTGACACAACTCCCATCCCCCTGACCACACACATAATAGTCCTCAGAATAGGTGTTTATTACCATCATCCTTTTGTAGTTAGACTTTTCTTCTAGGTTGGACAAGATGAATTTGTTGGCTTACCAGACACCGATCTTTGACGTTTTTTTCTTTTATAACCTTTTGTTCCACTTAGTCACCTTCACTTTCCATTGACCCTCCCTCCCTCCCTCCCTCCCTCTCTCCCTCTCTCCCTTCCTCCCTTCCTCTCTTCCTCCCTTCCTCCCTTCCTTTCTCCTTTCCTCTCCTTTTAAAGATATTTTTAAGACTATTCAATTATATTTTGGCCTTGGAGCCATTTGTCTCTTTATATACCTCTGTTCTGATCTCTTAAGTATTAACTTAGGAGAGAAACGATTTCTAAGTTCTCAGGGGTGGGGGATATACATGGTTATTTAAACAATGTTACTCTTAAAAGATTCCTGATAATAATAATACAGAGTCTAGAGGAAATGTTTCACATATCCTGTTGAACAACTTTGAAATTCTATTAAAATGTTTTGAGAAAGATTTTTTTCAAAAACGTTTAAAATTATAAATTTTACTTTAAAAAAAGTATTTCTGTTACCTGAAAAATTCAGGCATGTTAGACTATTTTGTAAACTTTAACAATACTTGAACCTCAATGGATATTTTTTTAAAATTCTGTAATAATGATTTTTGTCTTGAGCAGCTAGATATTATTTTAGTTATCTACTTAATTACTTTTATTTTGAAATGCAGTTCACTAATTTATAGTTAATTTATATTTAATTTATTTTAAAATATATTTATATTTTTTAAGTGTTGTGTTATGTTCCTGTTACATAACTCTAAGTAGGGTTAAAGTGAGTCTATGTTTGGATTCCATTCAATATGGGTCTGATGTACTTTTTTCCCCTACAGATTATAGGGAGATCTCTAAGATAAAACAGAGCCCTCTAATGAATTGGATCTTTAAGCTTTCATAGTAATATGTTTTATAAAAGACAACAGCACATAGTTATATAGCCATTTATGTTGACTACATGCTTTTTTATACATTTTTCCGTGAGGAAGAACAAGAAGGTTATACCATCTCTGGGGTGACATAAATTCCAGCCCTACCTCTACCACTTAGTATAGGTGTGACTCTGGATTTGCTGTGCATTCATTCATTCAATATATATTTATTTGCCTAGTATATAGTACATACTTCTCTGGTCACTAGACTTAGAAGGATGAAATTAAATCATTCACTTAGCTTTTAAAATTCTTTTCTCACCTGACAGGGATATGTGCACAGTATTGATACAAAGCCCTTAGCACATAGTAGGCTCACCTCTTGAGTAGTTAGTGTAGTAAGATGCTTTCTCACGTGAAGTTTGTTTCTAGTAATAATAGAGAGGTTCTACAGTTTCTTCCTTTCTTATTGTGTTTATCATACAGTCTTGTTTCTCGCAAAATTCTAATTTGCTTTCAAAAATATATTTTTTAAATTATCTAATAAGATCTTTATTTAGTGTCACATTTATTTTACAAAGGGCAGATGCTTATTTTAGTGATTATTTGTCATTAAAATTATGTCAAAATGTCTTAAAATGTTGTTGAAACTGTAAACAAACTCATAACACACACAGAGCTAATTATGGATGCCATCTGTTTATTTTTACAAAGCTTTTTTTTTTTAAGACCATGGCATTGTCTGCTTATGATAAGCTTCAAGATTATTATAATGACTAAGTCCTGTCCTTCAATTAGTGTAGCTGAAGATGGAAAGACAATTCGTTTGTTCACTGACCTTTTCCTGTGTCAGAGTGTATGAAATATGACGTGTCATGATAAAGAAACTATTGTGAAGTGCATTTAGAACATGCTTAATTTTTATGAGAAAAAGAATTGGTGTCAAAGCAGCAGATGTGGCCAAAGTTTTAGTTAAATTTTTAAAACTTATTCAAGGTTTAGATGAAAGACAGATTATCTCTTCTTTGCTAGTGCCATAAGTGGCTTTATTTTAGCTAAGTTTAGGAACTTGTAAGCAATCGATCAAATTTATAATGTGTATCCCTGTTAGTATCCCTATATGTTGGTGCAGGGTTTTATAAATGTGTAGCCCATGTGTTAGTGTGGAAGGCCAGGGATCCCCATGACAGCATCATCCAAAGTAGCTCTCAGCAATTTGCTGAGAGAGCAGTGATTTCACTGGCTCAGTTTTGCTATTGTGCATGCTAAGCACTCCCCATGTAAGTCTGGAGGGAAAACAACCTGCAGGATCCATCTGCTCCTTTCTGCTACACTGCATTGATGTAAGAGTACGCTAATCTGGTTGCTTGTCAGGACAGGTTAGTGAAAGCATGCAAGTGGGTGAGACTTCGGCTAGACTAGTGCTTTGGAAAATCATAAGCTGCTTCCATAGATGCCATGCTAAGTGTAGCAGAATAGGTTGATTATCAGCCACATTGAAGATTGCCCCTGAATATGTAATTCTCAGTTAAGAATTAGTTTCAAAATTAAAAGTGTTAAACATTTGTGGACCACATCTGATTAAAAACTGGGAAAAGTAATATAGATAGTTTACAAAATACTTTTTAGGTGTTAGTTTTTCTTATCATGCTTTGTACTATATTGTGTTTATTCTTTAATTTTGTTCTCAGATAGTTTTTTAGTCAAATAGGATTAAATGTTAAATATAATTAACCTCATTTTACTCAAAGGTTGTTGAAATTCTTCTTGCTTATTTCTGTTTATTTACCTTTTCCTACACCTATTGACTGGCAGATATTGGCCTTGCAGGTTGAGCATCCTGTCACAGAATGCATTACTGGCCTGGACCTAGTCCAAGAAATGATCCGTGTTGCCAAGGGTTACCCTCTCAGGCACAAACAAGCTGATATTCCCATCAACGGCTGGGCAGTTGAATGTCGGGTTTATGCTGAGGTAAAATGAATGATGTTGGGAGGAAGAATGGTGATTGTGTTCCAAGTTATGGGACCAGGTATAGGTAAACAAGATAAAGTTCGGGTTTTATAACCCGTGTCAAGTATTTGATTATGTAATCCAGAATTGAACCAGGGGAAAGGTTAGGTAATTTTGACATAATTCAAAATAGTTTCAAAGGATTGAGTTTAATTAATTTTTGTATATTTTTTCTGGTTGGAGGAATAGCTACTAATCAGTTTAAAGGGCAACAAAGCATTAGTTGAATATTCTCGTGCTTGAATGGACCATGGGTTTTTTTTGTTTGCCTGTTTTCAAACCTCATTTGAAATAAACAGAAGCGTTTATTTCTATGGTTTTATCTTTTGTTTTTTTGAGATCTTACCCCGGGTACATATTAGTTGTTAATTCAATATTTACTTAAATTTTTTCTCATAGCTTTTTTCCCTAGTAATTTTATCCCTTATGGTTATATGAAAGTAACAACTAAAATTTAAATTGCAAAGCTTTCATTCATAATTTTAATTATAGATTTTGCTCAGAAACTCTCAGTTTAGTACTTTCATATTAATTTATAACTATATTAACCAGATAATAAAGCAGTCGACACCTGAAAATGCTTTTTTCAAATGATTAAAACAAGAATGCAAGGAAACATTTAGACTATCTTTTACTTTTAGATATTGCAGCCTGTCTGTCGAAATAAAAAATAAATTAGCACTATCTTCATTTAAGAGTACTGAAAGTTGTTTTGAAATGTTTTTAAGGATCTTGAGAAATATGTTTTGGCTTGGTTATTGTTCTTGCTTTTTATTATGTTTTAAATGTGTTTTCTTCCTTATTGTTATGACACTGAACTTATTTAATATTTATTCTGATGACTTAAGATATTTACAAATGGAGCACATATCTAGTAGCATGTGCAAAGTTTCTTTTCAAGTCTTTATTTGAAGAACCAAAATTCTCAAATTTTACCATATGCGAGCTGTTTTGAGAGTAAGAAAAACAAATATCTTTAGTGCACTACATTTGTTGTTCTGAACTTGAGTATGTTTTGATGTAGCGCCTAGGTTATTTTATTTTTGCCCAAGGCATTCTAAGAAGATTTATAAAAAGTTGGAATTTTACCAATTTCAATAAAGTATGATCAAGGTCAGGCTAAATTCTGCTTACAGTTCTGTTTGATTTTTAAATACACTTCTAAGTTGTCTAGAGTGAGTATAAGACAATGATATTCTGAAATCTGTGATTTGGTAAATACAGTATGTTGAAAATAGACCTATAAATCCTTCTTCATTGTATAAATATTTAACCTTACTTGTGCTGATTTATATTTCAAAGACTGTGCTTCCTTTCCTTTGAACTTTCAGGACCCCTACAAGTCTTTTGGTTTACCGTCTATTGGGAGATTGTCTCAGTACCAAGAACCAATACATCTACCTGGTGTAAGTCATTAAGCTATAATACCAAGTGAGGGGTTAAAATCTTGATTTATGTCATACTTTTATGTTAAAGCATGTCAACACCAAAGGGTGTAAATTGAAGGACAAGTAAAATTCATGGGGAATCAGTTTTTTATTTTTTAATATTTTGTACTTTATGATGTGGAGGAAAATCAGAGTTCACTTGATGGGGGAAGTCCAGAGACATCTGACTTCTAAATAAATGATATTTTACAATGTCACAACTTTTTTGAAAATTGTAATGAAAAAGATGATGGAATCCTAAGAGTCGGAAATGATTTTTCTGTGTTACAATTTAATCTTTTTAATAAATCTAATCTAGCTTGCCTGTATAGTCAGATGTCAAGAAATTCAAGTACAAAATAAGCTTGTTAACTGAATGGATTAAGGAAAACAAACTGTACCTCATTCTGTTAAGTGTCATGGACTCTAAGAAGTATATATTATTTACACCAGTTAAAGAAAAGTGATTACTGTCTGCTTTATTCATATTTCCTCTATATTTAATAGCTGTTCATTAAATAGTTTTTTTTTTTCATGAAAAGAACAAGGACATACCCTGTCTCTTAACAAGGTAGTAAGTGCATATATATATGACATTACGTTAGCTAGTGGATGACGAGGCTGTACCATCTGTGAATATGATTATTCAGTTTGATTACTGGACAAAGATGGTGAAAAATTACAGGAAGAATTCTAAATTTGAAGATGTTATTGGATATATGATTTATTTCAGTTTTTAAATTGTTTTTGCCCATGTGCTTTCTAAAGGGACTTGACCCTTTCTAGGCTTGGAGACTTCATGCTGTGTTCAAAGCCTGAAGGCAGAAAAAAAATTGTAAAGATTTAACAGGCGTTATGTGACGTTAAATAGCAGATGAGAAAACAAGTATCATAGGGACATATCTAAACATTTTTTTAATCAAACAAAAAAGTATTAAATAAGAATTCATAATGATTACTCTAGTTGTTAGAAGTTTTCACCACGTTGTAATAGCTAACAGGATGTCAAACATTTTGCCCTCGCAAGTTTTTGCAATTTGCAATTTTCAGACGTGAGACCTGTTGAAAGTACAAGTGATAATGGACAAACTATACCCCCTACAGTCTTTGTCCCACCAAATCTTTCTTCAATTAATGCTGCAGCAGGAGTTTTATGTAATAACATTTGCGCTTGTGAGCCATCCATAGAAAGAAAAAACAATTAAAATGCCTTAAATGTTCTGCTTACTGCTGTTATTTGCTTGTGTGAATGTTGCATGTCAGCTAAATGGACCAAGGAATAGATAAAGTGATTGGGTGCGGGAGAGTGCACACTAAGCTTTGTCTATCATTATTGCTGGGAGCAATCAAATTGATGTCAGCAGGACAGTAGATGCGTTGACAGCTGTAATTATGTATCTCCATGGTGATCACTTTTGGCCTGTCATGGAGGCCCACGAGTCCCCTCCCTTGGAAGCATTTAATCAGATTGGGCTGTCACTTGTCAGGTAGACGTGGCGGGCTGGGAGTTGTGCTGAGGGGGAGAGGTGACTCGAGAATGCAGGGTGGGAGATGGCTCATAGTTTCACAGGGTCCACTGTTGGTACAGAAAAAAAGACATTTGAATTGTGCCAGAGGTTTCTGAGCAGTGGTTTTAGACTCATACACAGGTGCTCGGGAGGTGGTGGTGGTGTTTGTTTTTCCTCTTTATCTTCTTAAACTAGATCAGTTTTAACTTAGGAAGCCCTTTGTGGCCCTTATCTTTTTTGGTCATAAGAGTACATACTTCAGTGTTAACTTACAGTTTGTACGTTTCACATGCTGCTTTAAGCCTAAAATTTATTTATATGGCAAAGATGAAGATTTTCTTTTTATCTTTGATCACCATATTTTGTAAATTTGTTCTTTCAGACCACAATTTTGTTCTGCTCAGAAATTTGGTTACAATTCCATTTGACTTTATCCTTAAAGCTTTTAGTGCAAAAAGCTAAAATATATGTATTTTTGCATAACGTTTTTTCCCATGGAGGGATGGAGACTTAATTTGACTTTTAATTCATTGTTGAAACTAAAATAAGCTGATTATTATTTGGAAAAAGCTGCATAAACAGTAAGTTATAAGTCAGAGTCTTCATGCTTTGTTACAGTTTTAAATTGGAAATGTTAATTTGCTTATACAAAGATATGTGTTGATTATATATTATACAAGTTGATTTTACTCTCTGTATTTTTAAATTAAAATGACATACCTTCTGTGATTATAATTTTAGTAAATAAACACATAGTTAGATCTAAGAGCCCTAGGTAACTTAACTTTTAGGATGGTGTTATCCAAGGTAACTAAAATTTTAAGTTGTGAACTATAGGAGAATGTAATAAATGTTCTTTATTGTCTGTGTTATTTTACCAGTGGGTTGAACATCAAAGTTCCACACTAGCTTTGTAGCAGTTTATGTAGCAAATAGTAGGATATGTTTAAAGTCAAAAGTTTTAGAACTTGTACCAATCTCAATTTTAAACCCAACTTTAGCAAGCATGCTGTCATTTTAAATAATACATGGTGGTAAAATGAGCTCTTTAACTTTTTGCTACAAAAATTAAGAAAATACAAGTTCAGAGATGTCCTTTCTGCTATATAACTTGATTACCAGTTCCATTTGGGGGCTATTTAAATGTGGGAAGAAGGTAGATTATGATTTTATTACTTTCACAGCTGCCCCATTAATTCTTTTCTAGGTTTTATAAACACTGTGAATTTCATAGAACTTCAGTTTATGTCCTGAAGTATGTTTTTGGAAAATAGAATGCCAAGTATATTTTTTAAGTGCGCTGAGTGACTTCTATTTAAAATTAAGATTTTCACATGTGAATGTGAATACAAATATCCATATTTTTGTTTGTGTTTGCAAATACGGAAATAGAAGCACTCTGGGTATGTTATAATGTTATTTTCTGAAACCTTACAAAGAGAAGAGTAGTGTAATTTTTTTTTTTCCGAGAGAATGAAACTGTGCTTTATCTTTTGATGTCACCATATAATAAAGCCATCATCATACCCTCATGTGGATATCCTAGACAAGAGGTTCTACATGTGGTCCCTTGATAATTGCCTAAATTAAAATATTAAAGGCCTAACAGCCGCTGTGTTGACCTTTTTCTGCCTTGCTGCAGACAGATGAGCTGCTGTTTGTTAGGAAGGCTTCTTCCCACAGGTGAAGAGCTACGTGAGCTTCCGCTCATCTCTTCCCACCCCTTTACAATGTTGGGCATCAAAGTCCTGCTGTTCCAGCAGCTTCGATTAAATTCCTCTGTCCTCAAGATCCCTAGGACATGCTTGACAGTCTTCAGTATTTTGATTAGCTTTTAAATACTTCAGATTCCAAAACAGAGGCACAATAATTTAATAAATATTTCATCCGCAGCAACTGCTCATTTTAAAAGTTTTACATGGCTAACCTCTGTGCCTTACGGCTGATATCAAACTGGGAGATGAAAACAAGAATCAGCGATGTACTAACTAACTTGTTGGCTGGTTAACAGCAATCAGGCTCTTCAAAAGAATATTTTGAACTTGTGCTATTTTTTTTCCCCATGAAAATTGCAAAATCGGAACTCTAATTGGGGCTGTGTCCTTACAAAGCAAAGCCATGAGAAAAGCTGTGTAAACATTAAAGTCTCAGGGGACTAACAGTAACAGAAAAAAAAGCATTTTACAGTTGAGAGGGTGAGACAAAAAAGGAAAGTGTTATAGACATGAAAGCCCCAGGACCAGCGTTCCTACGGAGCTGACGGTGCTCCGAGTCCTGCTGCATGGCTTGACTGGGGTCCTCATTGGGACTCTCAGAGGGTACAGTGGGGAGTGTGACTAGGAGTGGCATCACTCATGCTATGCTTCAGTTGGAAGATACCATCAAATAGCTACAAATGCATCACAGGATAGTGATGTATGAAGTATTTTTTTTGTGTGTAGTTTCTTAATTCCTTCTTTTATTGGGAGAACAAAAAATATATGTTGCACTGCATATTAACAGATCAAGGTAATTTGCTTTCTGTATACTTTGGATTGTTTTTCTGTTTTCCACAAGCTGAAATGTTATTCGAGATTGAAGTTATCCATCTGTTTCATGGAAATTAAATTTGTTATGAGAAAAATATCTGCACAATACTTTCACTTCTTTCTTTCTTTCTCTCAGGTCCGGGTTGACAGTGGCATCCAACCAGGAAGTGATATTAGCATTTATTATGATCCAATGATTTCAAAAGTTAGTTCTATTTCTTAATGATTTCTTTCAGTATTATTCTGAAAAGACAATGGACGTATTTAATTTAAAAGTCTGAAATTGGGCCTTTACCTGAATCATGTGCTACAATTAAACGAGTATTTATGCACTGATGGAAAAGCGAAAGCAGAGCAGATTTTCTTTAAGAGAGAAATTTCAACATCGTGTTAGTTTGCAACACTCTCTCCTCCCCAATCAAACTAAACTATCATCCCCTGCCCCCTCAGTGACAAACTTATCTACCAGTGGCACCGACCCTGCCCATGGCATTCAGAATGAATTGGGGTTTTTTTCTGACCATTCCTGAAAATCACCTGAGCTGACAGTATGAATGGCAGATGGTGTCAAGGAGTTGAGATGATAGCTGTGTTTGTTAGAGTACTTTTACCTTTTTCCTTTTTATGAATCACTAATTACTTATGTAGATTTGACATAATTAAATTTTATGTGAGAGTATAAGATGTCTTTTTGCCCACTTATCTTTTTGCAATTTGACTTTCCAGAATAAATTAACGACTCCACTTAAATTTTTAGATCTCTTAAAATCTTTAGAATCTTAAGATCTGATGAAATGTAAAATTCTACCTGCAATAGCTAAAACTGTGAATTTTATTTAAATCTACAATGCTATTTTCTCTGAAGTGTTAGACCTGTATTGAAGGATGATTTCTTTACTGAAAATCCTATTTCTCAAGATGGTTTTTCTCCCAAATTGTACTTTTTTATGTAGTTGCAGTAAACAAACCATCTTTTATTTTTCTTTGTTCACTTAAGTTTTTACACTAATATTGTTAAGATGAACTTTAAGTATTTTGTTTGAGAAACACTAATTTAAAAATAAAAATACGTATAAATAGATTTATTTTAATAGATATGGTTCCATTTTTGGAGCAATACATTTCTGTTCAGAAAAATGGCCTGCAAATTAAATTTCAACCTGGCTTGATACTAAAGAGCTGAGAAATGTACTAAAATAATTGTAAACAACAAATTGATTAATGTAATACCCAGAAAAATATTTTATGAATAGTTACTTTTTTACTGCTAATTTGTATAAGATACATATAAATGGGCACAAAATCATTTAGATCAGTAAGACCTTTCAGTTTTTCTAATGCAAGTACCCCTTGCTTCTGTGCTATGTTATATGTACAAGTTAGCTATTCAGGGTGTCAAACTTGGAAACCACAGAAAAATAGGGAGAGAAAAAACAAATCTTGCCTAATCGTCTACTATCCCAGATGTTCATATCCTATCTCAAATGTTCACATTTTGATATCTTTCCTTTTAAACATTTTATGCTTGTTTTCTTTATGTCAAGGAGCTCTTTTCTGTGATAGTGAAATATAGGAGAAAAGTCTGATATAGCTTGATTCTAATATTTATTTACTTAAGAAAAATCTTAGTTGACATACTTTATACTAAAAACTGGTCCACTGTGAAATTTCAAAAGCTGCTCTGGGAGGTCTGTTATGAAATACTTTAATTTTTACTGGGATGAATCATTTGACTCATAGATCAATGGAGCTACATCTCTCTATGTAAAACGCTTTTTCGTATGTTTGCTTTCAGCTAATCACATATGGTTCTGATAGAACTGAAGCACTGAAGAGAATGGAAGATGCACTGGATAATTATGTTATTCGAGGTAAAAAGAAACATTTGAAGTGCTGCTATTGTACATGGCGTCCAGTTCTGGAAAACAACTTGAAAATTTAATAATTAGAGAATTCGATAGAACGTTTGCTTACTATGTGTTTAAATAGAGATAAGAAAAGCTTGAATTAATTAAACTGACTTTCTAATTAAGAATACCTGTTTCATATTCTTTAGCAGTCCTGTGCTTTACATATACATTTTGAATTATTTAATTAAACATATGGTTTATGACCTTTCCTGGATGAGCATTTAGTATTTTATAGGTATGTCTTGTATTTAAAATGGTTCTTTATTCTGAAGTCTTTTATTGGCCAGTGTAGTTTGACAGAACATTTGCTACATTACTGCCTTTGTATTTTTGTTGTTGTTGTTTTGAAGTTTGAAACTTGAAAACATAATGGAGATATAAAATAGAGTGACCTACGTTTGACTAATTTGAGAGTAGAGGGAATAGCTCTGTGCTTCTATAAATTAGAGAAATTATAGAATATTTTCTAGAAAATGCACTTTTGTTACCTTATGTATATACAGGATAGTTCTAATGCCTAACACGTGTGATCCTACAAGACTTTCGGGGGTGTAGTGAGAACTGAATTAGGAGCAGCCATTACATTTAAATAACTAAAGCAGAGTTATACTTATTCCCCTTAAGGAGTAAATTGCATTCTAAATTTTATTAGCAACTTTCCATTAGTAGTGAAAAGATCATTTTACTTTAGGCCAGCATAAATTATCATAAACTTCAGAATAATGGACTTTAATATGATATTTAAAGTGTAAAATATAAGTTCATTTTGAATTATGAATGAGTAGTGTGGATCTAAGAACATTCTGTAGGAAAGACTGGCTGTATAGTTTTGCTCTTTTCTCAGGCCTCACCAAATAGAACAGTGGGGCTAGGAGGCTAGATTTTGGAGACTGACAGGGTAGAATGGTGGTGGAATATGACTGCACAGCCTCCCTC
Source organism: Equus caballus (assembly GCF_041296265.1). Taxonomy (NCBI): domain Eukaryota; kingdom Metazoa; phylum Chordata; class Mammalia; order Perissodactyla; family Equidae; genus Equus; species Equus caballus. Next base: position 89,754,101 of record NC_091700.1, read on the forward strand.
AAGCCCATATGGAGTTTGAATGCAATTTCAAAAGCCCTCCCTTTGAGTGGACGAAGCCTGTAGATTGTAAGGCTTGGCAAGTGTTCTACAACTTTGTGTAAATTAGAAGTATCCTGTTCTCTCAGCGTGTCCAGCCCTGGGAAGGGGAGCCCAGCTTAACAATGGAGCATGTCAAGCCCTTACTCTGCCTCCTTGACCAAGTGCCTTTTTGCAGTGAACAGTTGGTACAACTGTACAGTAGTGGCCCATGACAGTTTAGTGACTCTATTTGTTTGCTTCTATCTTTCCCTGCTGATTTTCCTCTATTTGCATGTGAGTCATGCAGTCCTCACTTTCCTCGTCTTTTCTCTTGTCAGATCAGGAGAAATTTCTCCTCCCTTCCTTATTACTCTTCCCCTCTTTTCTTCCCATTTGTTAACTAACAAGTGGCAGTGATTGTATCTACTGTCATGTGCTAGTGATTCACCTCTGTCAATGAAAGGAAAACAGTAAGCTCTCAACTGAATCTAGATGTAATAAAAAAAAAACCAGTAGCATCACTATCCAGAGCATCTAGAAATTTGAAAAATCTCCTTCACACTCTTTCTAGCTTATCCTCTAATTCCTTTTCAGCCTTAATTGTGGAATATTAGCTGGTTTTATAACTCTGCTACATTCCAGCATAAGCGGCAGATACAGATTCTCTCTGTGTGTTGGCTAAGTAGGCCTTGAGGGGTCGGTTTTCCTACAGAAATACTATTGCCCCCTGGATTACTTTAGATCCTGTTTGGAACACACATCTAATTTGAGTGTGTGTTTAACTGCACGTATATAGACATAAACGAGGGACTTGAGAACGTTGTTCCTGGAGGCCTTTGAAGTATTTGTAAGAATTTTCTACAGATTTCTCTCTCCCTTCCCTTATCATTGTATTTTTTATTGTGGTTGTTGAATTATTAGACTTTGGTTAATTTAATTTTCACTCTAATGATCTTGAATAGTAAATTCATTAATTTGAGATAGTCTGAGTAAGAAGATTTTATCAGATCACATCTCTTTTGAGCTTTGATATAACATAGTGCCATGGCATATGGACAGTTTGTCAAAGTATTAGGTTAGTATTGGTCTTAACTAAAAGTTACCCTTCTATTCTGTCTGGCTTTTGAAAGGAATACTCTTTCATATTAACAGAATACACTTTCATGTTTTATATTTAAATGAACACTTTTTCCACTGAATTACTTTCTATACTTTATATAAAGATTTGCCAGTTAATATATTTTTTAATTAAGTGACTTAAATACAAAGTAGACTTAAGATTATTCTCCTAACTTTGTATGTATCACAAGTAAAAAAAATGTATTTTATTGGGCAGAGAGATTTTTAGGCAGTCTAAAATTTCTACCTTTGAATCACTGTGTTGCAATAGAAAGACAGGCATGGGGTCATATCCTGTCCTGACAACACTTAGTAACTGTGACTTTTGTCAAATTACTTTGTTTCTCTGAATCTCATACACCACATTTAAGAATGGAGTGTTGGGGCCGGCCCCGTGGCTGAGTGGTTGAGTTTGCATGCTCTGCTTTGGTGGTCCAGGGTTTCACCGTTTCGGATCCTGGTCGTGGACCTAGCACCACTCATCAAGCCATACTGAGGCAGTGTCCCACATGCCAAAACTAGAAGGACCCACAACTAAAATACACAAGTATGTTCTGGGGGCATCGGGGGAGAAGAAGGAAAAATTAAAAATTAAAAAAAAAAAAAGAATGGAGTGGAATGGGCACACTCAGGCATCTTTGGAGTGTGACTTGCTATTGTCTTTTGGGAAAATAATCTGGCATTAGATGTTAAAATAAAAGTACATACCTTTGACCTAGCTGTTCAATTTTCGGCAATCTATCCTATAGAGTAAAGGACTGAATTGTGAGATGATGTTTACAAGGACGTTTACAACAGCATTGTTTGTAGAAGCCAAAATTCTGACCAACCACAGTGTCCACTAAATGGATGGATAACTGAATAAATGACTATGCATCTTCACTGTAACATACTGTGCAGCTAGGTCTTGAAGGCATATCCATATGTGTTGTGAAGGTAGAAAAGCAATTGGAGAGTAAGATGTACTGGCGCCTCTTATTAGTTAAACCACCTTCCCACCCTAAAATGTCTTAGTTGTGTTTGGACGAGCACAGAGAAAGATGTGGACTTATACACATCAGATTGAAAAAAATATATGTGTATTTTTTTTTAGCTTAAAAGATTTATCAGAGAGGGATTTTTCTTGATACATTGCCCTGTAGCTTTTTATTTTCGGCATTTCAAACTTATAGAAAAGTTGAATGACTAGTATATTGCACACCTGTACACTCTTCACCTCAATTAATTGTTAAACTTTTCTACACTTGCTTTTTTCCTCCATCACACCCCTTCTCCCTTTCTTTGCCTTCTCCTCCTTTCTCTTCACTCTTCCTCCTTCCTTTCCTCTCTCCCTTCTCTCCTGTGTTTTTTCCTGAACTATTTGAAAGAAAGTTGCAGATGTCATGACATATCACTCCTAAATACTTCAGCATGCATCTTAAGGGTAAGGTCATGTTCCTGCAAAACCGGAACACCATTATCACACCGAAGAATATTAACAGCAGTCTCATAATATCATCTAATGTACTGTCCATGTGCAGGTATCCCCACTTGTTCCCCAAAGTGTCTTTTTTTATCTGTTTTTTAACCTCATCTACAGTCCTAAGTTCGCACGTTGTCTTTGGTTATGTCTCTTTACTATCTTTTGCTCTCTGTATATCATATCATTAACACTTTAGAAGAGTGTGGGTCAGATGACATAGACTCTCACGTTCTAGATTGGAAGTTTCAGTATTGGTCCAGTGAGGGCACTTGGAAAATGAGCTAGAAAGATGGGGGTTGCAGTTGGAAAGTGATATATTTGGAATTGATTGTGAGTATGGTGCAGTTTCTGAAGATTAGATGATTTCAGGGTGTGCCTATGGGACTAGATGGCTAAAGTAGAAGGATAGATTATTCAAGATGAGATCTAAGAACTGAGCAGTGAGTATGTTGCACGTCTCATCCACACAGGGGTGATGTAAGTTAGGATCAGAAAGAAGGTCATGAGTCAGGTAACGTAAATTCTTTAGTGAGTATTGGGTTGTGGCAAGGATGTTGATAGATGATGGGGAACTGGAGAAGATTTTATGACCAGATAAAATAAACCTCCAGGAAACAGAAGTTTCTCCAAGAATTGGAAGAGGTAATGTTCTGGAAGTGGCAGTGCATTGCAAGGGAGGTGTGTGAGGGTTGCTGGAAAAGTGAGGTCCTTAGGGCATTGAGATTTTCAGCTGAGGCAAGGAGGAGGATGGAATATATTCATACACACACATACATACGTACACAGTGGAATATAGTCTTGTTCACACCACTTGCTCTCATGTCCTCTTTTTTCCTGCTTCACTGTTTTCATTTCCTGGGCTACACCATCCTCTGCCTGAGGACCTTAGTACTTAGGCTATAGTTTAAGCACTTGTAACAGAGAATCAAAAATACAGTGACCTAGTAACAGAGAATCAAAAATACAGTGACCTAAGACAGATATGGTTTAATTTCCCCCCCATGTAATAGTCCAGAAAGGAGATTGTTAAGGGCTGGTAGGGTGACTCTTGCATTCACAGCAGATGGTTTTCATTTTGGTGCCCAAAGTGGCTCCTTTCGTGCCCATCATTGAGCCTCAGCAGGAAAGTGGTGGGGACAGGAGAGTTCACTCGCATTTTTTTCCAGGGCATAACCTAGAAAGCACCCTTTATTTCTGCTCCCATCCTATTGGCATTTAGTCACATGGTCATACCTACCTGCTAGGAAGATGGGAAATACAGATGATATCAAGGTGGCCATATACTAAGCTGAAAAGTAGCATTTCTCTTATTAAAGGAAGGAAGGGAGCTTAGATATTGGTGGACGACTAGGGGGAATAAGAATATATTCATGCTTCTGCTCATTTGTGGAAACACACTCATACACGAGCCCAGAACTAATAAGATGGCATACCTACAGGAGGTGGAGGGAGGATCTGGTGGAAGTGACTGGGGAATGGGAAACAAAGTACATGGGATGAAGGGGAGAGGCTTCTTTGATTATACAGTTCTGTGTGATTCTGACTTTTAGATCCATATTAATATTCCAAAATAAATAAAATAATTTGTTTTGAGGAGAAATTCAAAATGGAATACAGACAAACAAATGGACAAGACTGTATGAATAGTTAAAATTATGCTGAAGGCGAGAGAAAATATAAGCTGACCTAAATAACTTTTAACAGTATTTTGACTGGATACCCTCAAGCTAAAGACAAAATATGTATAAGCAAATATTAAACTCTGGTTAGTAGGTTTGTTTTTCCTAGTTCATGGGTTAGCAGTTCTGAAGCCAGTTTATGTATATTCTGGGATTGAGGAAATAAATACATGTATTTATGTATTTATGTGGATAAGAAGAGCCAAGTTTCTCACTGTCAGAATGTGGGAATGGATAAGAGTATAAAGAATCCTATGGTAGTGAATTGAAATTGGAGGTATCAGTGTGAACCCATGGTTTTTAACATAGATTGAGAAATAAATATGTTATTGCATGCGTGTGTGTTTGTGTGTGTACATGTATATTCGTATTCTCTAGGTCAGGGTGTCTTGACTTTAGCACTATTGACATCTTGGGGTAGACAATTCTTTGTTGTAGGAGGGCTGTCTTGTGTATTGTAGGATGTTTATCAACATCCTTGGCCTCTACCCACTAAATGACAGTAGCATCTCCTCAGTTGTGACAACCAAATATTTCCAGATATTGCGATATGTCCCCTGAGGGGCAAATCGCCCTCCATTGAGAACCACTGCCCTGCTAAGAGGTCGTAGAAGCATTGACACCCATAGCAATGAGCACACTAAGATCTTGTTTTCTAAATACCATTCTCCCATAAATGGAAGCGCTACTCCCTGATAAAATGGCTGATTTCAGGAAGAGTATAAGATGAACCTGAAACGTCTTGTGTAATAAAGTAATCAAGTGCTCGAAAAATGATTACAGGTCAAAAAGACTCAGGAGCCGGCTTTAAGGGGCTTTCACTGACCAGTCTGGGAAAACTTTAACAACAAAATAAATAATGCTAGCAATGGATTACAATCTTTGGAATCAAGTAAGAGTCTGTGAGTTCATACTGAGATAGATAAGAAAGATAAATGAGGGAGGGAGCTCAGCTCTTTCTCACAGTAGATTTTTAACTAATAAGTGTAGAAAAATCACCATTTGGGAGACACTAAATTGTTTGGGTAAGACTTATCAATGACGGATGCTAAGATTAGTGGGTGAAAATATGGTGAGAAACAGGTATGTGCATAGTTTCATATCTTCCCAGGAGATACTAATTAATTACAATGGGATAAATAGTACCTTTAAAGTGGAGAAACCTAGCAACTTCCCAAATGATCAACATTAACATCACTGGTAATGGGTCAAAGCAACATCAAGCACCTCTTGATATGATGCACTGAAAAGAGCACTTCATTTCTGTGATATTCTTGTCAAAAATGTATAACCTGAATATAATCACAAGGAAACATCAGACAAACCAAAATGAAAGACAGGGTACAAAATAAATGGTTTGTAGTCTTCAAAGGTGTCAAGGTCAAGAAACACAAAGAAAAGTAGATCAACTTATCTAGATCAAAGGAAACTAAGGACACATGACAACTAAATGCAACGTGTGATCTTGGATTAGTTGCTGGACCAGAAAAAAATGTTTTTCTTTTGTAGTAAAGGTCATAAATGGGACAATTGGTGAAATCTGAATGTCTGTAGATTAGGTGATAATACTGTTATCAGTGTTAATTTTCAGATTTGGTCACTGTATTGTGATTACATAAGAGACTTAACTTGGCTTTAAGAACTATAGTCTAAAGTAATTAGAGATAAAGTGCATCGTGTCTGCAACTTACCTTCAAATGTTTAAGAAAAAAATTGTGTGTATACATAAAGAGAGAGAAAATAAATGATAAAATAAATGTGGTAAGATGTTAAATTTGGAGGAAAAAATGTTTCTAGGTAAAGGATACACAGAGACTCTTTGTACTTTTTTGGGAATTTTTTGTAATTCTGAAATTATTCCAAAAAGGTTTAAAAAATAGGTGAAGAGGAGCATATACTGCCCCCCAAAACTAACATTTAAGAAATAAAAACAGAGATGTATTGTGACTCATACATCATTCGTCTGTTTAATTCTAAAGGATAGGGGAGTTTAAATTTGTTTTATGAGGGGCAGAAAAGGAAGGACGGTTTTACTGTCTAGTTTGAGAACTGCTTAGTTGCTCAAATAAGAACTTTTTTCCTGAGCTGATTGTGAGCTTTAGTTAAGATAAAGAATCTTTAGAGCAAAAACGTAATTTGGTTAAAGTTAACTTCTGAATCCCCATGAAATAAGCAGTGGCTTTTGGCCTCTGTTTGATCCTGGCAGCGTGTGCAGCTAATGTCTGGCCAGTGTTTTGGAAGCAGCAGGTAGTCAGGGGAAAGCTGCCTCTAGGGGTCCTCTCTTCGTGGCCTGGTCATGATCTCCTATACAGACGAGACCCTGTGAACTTTGGCAGAGGTCGTCCTCAATTCCCAGACTAAAACTCAGAGTCATAATTTTTATGAGTATGTGATTAATAATATGGTTGACGTTATAAGCTAAGTCTCGGAGAGTACCTCTACTATCCACTTACTGTCTGAACAAGGATCTGTGTAAATAGCGTTGTGTTTCCTGGGACAAGGAAGGAAAGTAAACAAATAGAAATGGTAACTTTCAAATGTGTGGGAACTCTTTTAGCAGTTCAGTGATTTTTCTCATTTATCTCATCTTTTGAGCTTTTGAGGTATGAAATAATTTTTTGATTATTCCTCTATTTGGCTTTAGAATTAATTAATGTACAGAAGTTTTTAGAGCAGTCAGTTGAAGCACCTAGATTTTGATTGTCTGCCATTGGCCGTTGTTTCGCCTTGGAGTCCTTAGGAGAGAAAAACAGATAATGATTTGATTTTGAATAGTAGTATGTAATATTTTTCTCAGAGAATGTTAAGGAGAAAATGCTTTTCTGTATTAATTTTATTCCTGAAACATCATTTAGCAAGATAAAAGTCTGTTTTTTCATGCTCTATTTACTATTCAAGTAGAAAGATTTTTAAAAGTCCATGCTTCATTTGTGTGCTTGAGTGACTCTGTTCTTTGCTATCCAAATGTAAATTAATGTTTGGTTATAATTCCTATGCATTATGTTTTCTACAATCAGCATCTCTTTTTCAACTTTGAATATGGAATAAAAATACAGCATATCATTTATTCTGTAAAACTGCATACATTTTAACTTTTTGGATGTCGTCAGTTACCAGCTGAGCACTGGGCATCAGAAAATGGTCTTACTTTTATTCAATTATCATTAACTATTTCTGAAAGCTCTTTTACTGAAGACGGGGTCTGATGCCAACTATTTTGGCCTTGGCCACAGTTGTACCAGCCCTGGACTGGAAGAAGAAAGCTGGTAAATTTAAATAGGAAATATGAAATATATGAAGTGAACAGTATTATTTTTATTTAACTGAAGGAGGGAAGTTCAAAAATCCTGACAGCTTGCCTTTCTAAGTTCTCTATTATTTATACAAAAAAGGCTTATAAATTGAAACATTGTGAATTGTTAATTTGTACATAGTACCTTTTATCGGAAATAAATTACAGCTGCACCTCGATCTTCTAACTTTCATCCTTTCCAGTCCCTCCTTTAGGATCTTATTTTTTTCAGAACTTCAGTTGCTATACATGATTAATTTGCACATTGCTGGTTTTGCTTTACATTTCCCACTATTTCCCACTCTGTTTTGGATTCTGTCATGTGGATGCCCACCTCCATGACTTCTGTATTCTGATGTGTATGCATTCTGACCTGCCTGCTCTTCTGAGGTCTAATCATTTGGGCATCATCAGTCTCATTTCACAGGCATCTCAAATTTAGCTTGCCCAAAATGAATCAGATTTTTTCCTCTCAACCTGTTCCTTCTCTGTAAAGGGCATCTTCTATTGTGTAGCAGAGCCAAAAGTTTGGATGTTGTGCTTGACTCGTCTCCCCCATTCTTTTTTATTTTATTTTTCTTGTTGAGGAAGATTAGCCACAGGCTAACATCTGTTGCCAATCTTCCTCTTTTTTTTTTTTTTTTTGGCGTGAGGAGGATTAGCTCTGAGCTAACATCTGTGCCACTCTTCCTCCACTTTATATGTGGGTCACTGCCTCAGCATGGCTGACGAATGGTGTAGGTCTGTGCCTGGGATCTGAACCCACAAAGCTGGGCTACTGAAGCAGAGTGTGCCAAACTTAACCACTGTGCCAGGGGGCCAGCGAGGTCCCTCCTCGATTCTTGATGTCCACTAAATCACCAAGCCTTATCTGCCTCCTAAATCTCCCTCAAGTCTAGCTACTTTTCTCCATCTGTATTGTCTACACCCTAGCTGTGACCTGAGCTCTTGCCATTTTTCAGTGTGTCTCCTGCAATGGTCAGCTAATGGTTTTTCCCGTCTTCACTCTTGCCCCTCCCCAGTAGCAGCCTGAGTGGTTCCTGGAACGCACGTATCTAGTCGTATCTACCCTCCTTTACCCATTCAACTTGATCTCTCAAGGTAAAGTAAAATCTGTGTGTGGCTCTCAGACCCTGAATGCCCATGTTTGGTTTTTCAGGCACGTAGTTTTCTCCTTTGCTCCCGCACTTCAGCCTTGGTGTCCTTCTTTCAATCCGCTTCATAGAAATGCCTAGTGGTATCCATTTGCTTTTTACAATGAAAATTCTTAAATACTTTAAGTTCCTCCATAATACTACTCCTCTTTGTGTCCTTCTGCGTCTGTCTCTATTCTCTTTCCCAGCCAGGAAAATTTGTGTAAGTCGCAAATATTTTCCTCTTCCTGGAACACCACATCTGTCATTTCCTATGCATATAAATCTCTCTGGCAAGCCATAACCCTTTCCTCCTTCAAAAGTGCTTTAGTTTTGTCTGTCTGTAAAACGTACGACAAAGGGATTCATTTCCCTTTTATAGCCTGACTTCTTTCAGGGAGTCTTTGATTTTAAATTCTTGCCTACCTAGTTTGTCTTTCTAAGCATCTTAGCACATTGCCTTCAGTTGCTTTTCATTTTTGTCTATCCAAATATCACTTATAATATAGGCAATGTCACATTTTCACAGTGATTTGTTAGGTGTATTGCTGTCATCAGAAGTTTCCTACACCTTCCAATACTTTCCTCATATAAATATACCTAATTACAAAAGCCCTTTGAAACAATACTTATTGAGTATAGGCTAAGGCATTACCCACAGAGCAGGGTTGGGAAACTGCATTTCTCCTGGGCATGTGCTGTGAAAGATATTTATTAGATCATTGTCTATTTGGGATAGCTTCTTCCCTAGAATATTTGTGTAGCTAAAAGAATTGCATTAATATTTGAATTTTGGAACTTTCTCAGAATGTTTTGAGGTAGTTTGAATAGGTTGAAAATTGACTTTTATAAAATTATCGGTACATAATATCTTCTGAATCAGAAACAGAGATGCTCAGAATTTTGCATATGGTCTAGTATAAAGAGATGCATCGAAAAATGCCTAGAAGAATGTATTCAGTTGTTAACATTGGTTGGCTCAGAGATAGGTCATATTGAAAAGAACGCCCTTCTTCTGCTTGTTTACATTAGGGTACAGGGTAACCTGCTGCAACAAAGATGCTTAAATACGATGGTATAAATAGCATAGAAATTTATTTAGTTCTCATTTAACAGGCTTGCTGGTCCATGCTGATGGGGAAAGTTAGTGTCCTGTGGCTATTCCAGGAGATACACACAACCATACACCCGTTTTGTTGCTCCGCTTTCTCTGCGTTCCCAAAGCTGAGTTACTGCCATGTCAGGAAGCCTATAGGAAGAGAGAAGGAAAGGAAGTCCAAGCAATTTTTTTTAAGTAACTGCGGCCTGAGTCGGATACATCACCTTAACTTACAGTCCCTTGTGTGAGGATTAGTTTGTCATGTTTAGCTAAAAGACAGACGGAAAATGAAGTCTGTGTCTTGGTGGTCTTTTGTTCAGCTAAGAACCTGGACAAAATGAAAAGCAAATTTTAAGGGAAACCAGCAGTCTGTCACAATATACTTCTATATTAAAAATTTTCTTTTATATATATGACTATTATAATTTATATTGTACTAAACTTTAAATGAATGATTCAGCCGTTCTGAATCACTATTTTCTTTTTTAAGTCTCCCTTTTCCTTATCATTTTCTTATTCTATAACTGATTACTGAAAGTTCCCCAAAAGCAGGTACCATAATGTTAGTTCTCATTTTTCTTCCGATGATATCTAATTGCTGCATGAGTAGTAGGTGTAGAATAAATGTTGATAGATATAGATTAATTTGCTCTGAATAGCAACTTTGTTAAAACCTCATAGCAAACGTCAGCAAATGTTTTTGGTAATGGGCTAAGGAATAAATATCTTAGACTTTGTGGGTTGCACAGTCTCTGTTGCAGTTACTCAACTCTAGTGTTGTAGCATGAAAACAACCATAAGTAAACACTGCTGTGTTCCAATAAAAGTTTATTTATAAAAATAGGTAGTAGGCTAGATTGGGCCTACAGGCCATAGTTTGCTGACCCCTGCCGTATAGGATGGGCACACCCTCTAAATAGAAATAGGTGGAAACTTAGATTTGTGGAGCTGCACTCTTACAGAATATGAAACTGGAAGTAGGTAGGTACGTAGGTAGGTCGGTCGGTCGGTCAGTCAGTGCTGAGGCTTAGGATACAGTACAACTTCTGTCTAATGTTTATTAATCACATATTGTCTTCTCCCTATTTATCCTCATATAAAAAAAGGATAATAATATCCACAATGATTCTAATGCACCTTCTTGAGTGCCTGGCGTTGCATTAAGTGTTATCTCATTTGTACCTCCTGACAATCATACTGAATAGGTTCTCTTGTTATCACCATTTGACAAGTGAGGAAACTAAAACTTCGAGAGGTTAAATAGCTTACCCAACGTGAGACGTAGATGTGGTACTTGAACCTGAGTGATTCTTAGCTTACTTTATAATTATTCTTGTAAAAGTAAGGACTCTCTAAGATTTGAATAGGAAGATCAGATTCAGGCTTTCTAGGTTTGTTATGCAGCGTAATGGTACAGATTAGACCTGTACAGAAGTGGGCTAAAGAAATTGGAAGGAATTAACAAACCTCTCTGTTTACTTCAACTTCAGTTGTATTATGTTCCAGTGGCCCTGCTCTTATTGAAACCTGATCTAATTCCTGCTTTCCCCGGATTTGAAATGCCTCTTTATACTACCTTTTATTCCTAGTTAACATCTTTGTAATCTACATTGCCAAGATCAAATAATTCCTTCATTAGATCTTTCTATGTCATAGAACTCTCCTGATACCGTTTGTATCCCTCTTGTGGCAGTTACCTATTTGAACCTTACTTTGGAGTAGTTGTTGTGTACCAGGCTCAATTTTTCATACTAGATCACAAGCTTTTTTCATCTTCTTCTTCCTTCCTCCTTCTTTCCCTTACCCTCCCACTTTTCTCCCCTTCCCTGTCCCTTCCTCCTCCTCTTCTTCCTGCTTCTCTACTTATTGAGGTATACTTGACATATAATAAACTTCTCATATTTAAAGTATTCAATTTGACATAGGTATACATCTGTGAAACCATCGCCACAATCAAGACACTGAACATTTGTGTCAAGTCCAAAAGTTTTCTCATGGCCTTTGTAATCTACCCGTTCTCCAGCCCTGTCCCAATGCAACCACGTGATCTGCTTTCTGTCACTGTGGGTTCATTTGCATCTTCTAAAATTTTGTATTGATTGACTCCTACCATATGCATTATGTTTGGTCTTGCTTCTTTAATTCTGCGTAATAATTTTGAGATGCGTCTTTGTCATTGCATGTTTTAGTGACTCATTTCTTTTTATTGCTGAGTGGAATTCCATTGTATGGACAAGCTACATTTTGTTAATTCATTCATCTGTTGATAGACGTTTTAGATTATTTCCAGTTTTTTAATTGCAAATAAAGCTGTTAACCTTTGTGTATAAGTGTTTGTATGGGCTTATGTTTTTATTTTAACTTGGGTAAATACTTAGGAGTAAATTGTCTGAATCATATGGTGAGTATATGTTTAACTTTTTAAGAAACTGCCAAACAGTTCCAAAGTGGATGTACCAATTTATATTCCCACACAGGGTGTGACAGTTTCGTTTGTTCTGCATCCTCACCAACACTTGGTGTTGTCTATCTTTTAACCTTTAGCCACTTAAATTGGTGTTTGGGAGTATCTCGTTGTATTTCTTTGACAATGACGTTGACTGTCTTTTCTTGTGCTTACAGGCAATTTGTATATCTTTTTATGAAATGTCAGTTTAGATCTTTTGCCTATTGTTTTACTTGGTTTAGTTGTCATGTTGTTATTGTATTGTAAACATTCTTTATATATTCCAAATATAAGTTCTTTGCTTATGTGTTGTGAATATTTTCTCTCAGTCTATGGCTTGCCATTTCATTTTCTTAACTATATCTTTGAAGAGCAGGCTTTTAAGTTTTGATGAAGTACAATTTGTTAATATTCTTTTTTATGGTTCCTGGTTTCTGTGTAGTACTAAGAATCTGTTGCCTCAAGGTAACAGATCTTTCTCCTGTATTTTCTTCTATAAGTCTGTCTTATAGTTTTAGGTTTTATATTTAGATTTGTCATCTGATTTGAGTTAATTTTTGTGTATGGTATGAGTTAGGGTTGAGTTTCATTTTCATTTTTTCTCAAATGGATATCTAGTAGTTCTACCATTTGTTGAAAAGACGTTTATTTCCTCATTGAGTTGATTTGGCAATCACAAGCTTCTTATGTTAACTTTTAGTGTTTTATTGCTACTTCAAGTTCAGATATTTTTTTGTTGTTACTTGAAGTCAAGGAGTTGAATTATCTTGCATGGTTTTTGCTAGATCATAAGACACTGATGATAAATTTCACCAGATAAGAAGAATTAGATTTTTAACTGACTCATTATTCTCTGATTCAATCTGATATCATTTTATTTTTAGGTGTTACACATAATATTGCATTACTTCGAGAGGTGATAATCAACTCACGCTTTATAAAAGGAGACATCAACACTAAATTTCTTTCTGATGTATATCCTGATGGCTTTAAAGGTTTGTATGCATTGAAGTATTTTAGTATATTAAAGTTATTTTTTATGCTTTATTATAATGTATAACTTTTTCTAGTTTGAAATTAAGACCTTTGACCTATATTATACATGATTTATTAACATACTTAGAGTATCCTAGACAATTGACATTCATGATTTTGAGTATTCATGAGTGACTCATGAATGTGTAATAATCTGTAATTTTGTTAAGTGAGGAATTCAACTATGTGGAATGGTGTCAGTCTGGTTTTGAAGCAGAAATATATAGGCAGAGCATTAACCTACCTCATTTTCTGGTTTCTGAAAATGAGTTCAAATTTGTATCCCTGCTGATATGAATATATGCAGGAACACTTCTTTTAATGATTAAAACTATATCTTTATGAAAATTAGCACTGAAAATTACAGAATACCAGATGCTATTCCTATTAATGAAAATGAAGATGTCTAAGAAGATGATGGTTTTCGTTCTGAAAAATGAATTTATTGAAGGAACAAGTAGAATGTGAGATTTAGCACTGCAAAGTTATCAGTGTTTCCACGTAGTAGAAAAATTGCTCATCAAGTGAGAGACAGAGAAAACCCTTTAGTGAGCATAGAAAACATGGTTAATGAGATGGTAAGAAACTGACAGGATCTGCAGGAGACAATAGAAATGTTATTAAGGTGAAAGCCACAAGCCTCTACATATATTTCTAATGAACTTGGGGATATATGAAAATTAGATGTTCTCTTACAAGTTTCAAGTGTTCTTTATGTCCATTTTAAAGTGTTTTAGTATGTAAAATGACCCAGTCATTTTAGAAGCTATATATAGATTCAAGTCAACTTCATGTAGTTAAGCTATTGAATACATTAGAAAGCAATTTCTTACAATGTAGAGTTTTCATAAGACTAACTGTGGATTACTGATTTGATCTTTCTTTTAAAACTTTAGTATTACAGGGTTTCATCATTAGTGCCAAGGTAAATGAAGAATATTTCTTTTTGGGAACTCAAAACGCAAGACAAATGAATCATCAGGATCTTTTTCTTACAGCCCTAACATGATTACAGTTTTATACTTCATTCATTTTCTTTAATATCTGTTGGTTTCACAAAGCCAGGAACTACTTATGTTATTGCTTCTTACTGTATCCCTAGCAGCTAAAACGTAACAGACACGAAGTAAATATTTGTTGAATTAATGAAAAGAACCTTATAGTATTGATGAAAAGGGATTACCTTGGATATATTTAATTAACTGTACGTCTATCCAGATTACCAGTTAGTTCTATTTTGATCCTAACGTTTTGGCTTCTTGTCGTGTCTGAAGTTTTAATTAAAAGTTGTAGTAAGTTGTGAAGTGGACTCAGGATTTCCATATGCTTTTATGTCTGCCTCACTAATGCTTTTGTGAAGGTGATATGACATGAATCAGTAAGCAGAAGGAGACAACGGGTCAAAACTTCAGGGAAGCTTTAGAATAAACATATTGGGGCTGGCCCAGTGGTGCAGCGGTTAAGTGCGCATGTTCTGCTTCAGCCGCCCGGGGTTCACAGGTTCGGATCCCGGGTTGGGACATAGCACCGCTTGGCAAGCCATGCTGTGGTAGGTGTCCCACATATAAAATAGAGGAAGATGGGCATGGATGTTAGCTCAGGGCCAGTCTTCCTCAGCAAAAAGAGGAGGATTGGCAGTGGATGTTACCTCAGGGCTAATCTTCCTCACAAAAAAAAAAAAAAAAAAAACAGAACAAACATATTGATGTGGATGGTATTTATATATACATACACACATTCATTACGTGTCTGGATATATGGTATTATATTCTATTACCATGGAGAAAAAAATGGGGCATTTAAAATTTCTGATTGGAATTGATTACTATGTACATGATTACTAATTTCTAATTGGAGTTGATTACTATGTATTGTGTGTTGTACATTCAGCAGCAATTGAAAATGTTTCAAGTTCTCAAGAGAACTTAGAAATTTACTTGAAACCCAGTATTGCATGGGGCCAACACCATGGAATAATGGTTACGTTTGGTGCACTCCACTTTGGGGGCCTAGGTTTGGTTCCCAAGTGTGGACCTACACCACTCGCTGGCGGCCATGCTATGCCGGTGACCCACATACGAAATATAGAAAGATTGGCACAGGTGTTAGCTCAGGGCTGATATTCCTCAAGCAAAAAAGAGGAAGATTGGCACAGAGGTTAGCTCAGGTCCAATATTCCTCAAGCAAGAACAGAGGAAGATTGGCATAGATGTTAGCTCAGGTCCAATATTCCTCAAGCAAAAAAAGAAGAAGATTAGCAAAAGATGTTAGCTCAGGGCCAGTCTTCCTCAGAGGAAAAAAAAACAACCTAGTATTGCAGTTTTCTGTGATAAACTTAATATGTTACATTTCTTTTTTGGTAGGGAATTATCAGCACAGACATTAAAATTCTGTTTCTTAGGCTTATGCAAGATAGGAACACAATTTTTAAATTGTTATAAGTTGTTAGAAGAAAATTTAGCAATTTTTAACCTCAGCCTTCATTTTACGTGTGAGGAAACTAAAGCCCAGAAAGATTGATAAGACTAAATGACCAGTAATGTAATAAAACCAGAAATTCAACTTTGACTTTTCTACTTTTGTTTCAGGACTCGTTCAATTGTGCTAGGATTTAAATTCATAAATCACAAAAGTCTTCAGAGTATGCTATATGTTATCATATTGCCTGTAAGGACTTTGAAAGTACACACCTATATTTGCCATTCTTAATGTCTACTTTTTATTCCTTCATGTTGTTTTCGTATCAGTTCTTTCTTCTCTGAATGGCAACTCTCTCTCGTTCTTCCTCAGATTACTCTATTTCTCCTTCCTCGTTTTTCCCCAGAGCAGGTCTTAGATATATTAAACTGTATCATCTTTGATTGTTTGATATATGTGCCTGAAAGAGACAGCAGGAAGTGGCAACTGAAGTTAATCCAGGATCTTCTCCATATGTTTGAGACTGGGTCATTTTGCCCCTTTGGGATTACCCATCTGCTTCCCATCTGTCCAGCTATCCTAGGCACTGTTCATAGGCAAGTGCTTGTTTTTATAACTGCATTAACATTTTTTATTATATATGTTTATTATCCCAAGTTTATTTGTAGACTAGGGCAGTGTTACTGTAAGTTCTTAGATTGAACTTTGAATGATTGTGTCTAAAATTTAAAAATAAAATACACAAGAATTTGTTCTTCATATCAACTTATTAGATTCTGATGTTGAAAGGCTATTTTCTTTTCACTCTGAAAAATAAATGGAAAATGGAGAAGAAGATATTTTGATTCTGGAATAAGAGGAAGAAGGTATTTTAAGAACTATTATTTCACTTGGCGTGTAATGAACATTTTGGACTTATTTCTCTGCTGCCTTGCCGTACTTCAGCCACCAGCCCCATCAAAAGAAATTATTAGAATTATATTTCTCTTCTGGAAGTTGCAGAATTTTTATAAAAGTTTGATTTAACCCAAGAATTATACCGTTAATTATACTTCTCTTTTTTTCATTGAATTTAGTCAAGTATTTCTAAACCTTTAAAAATAGTACTATAATATATAGACTGAAGTGTTGCCTTTAAAAATTCAATCATTAAAGTCATTTAACAGATAATTAGTATAGGTTCTAGAAGAAAACCAAAGATGCATGATATATTTTTCCTGCCCTTAAGGAGCTTACAACACGGGAGAAATAAACATAGAAAGAACTAACTACACAACAGGACAGAAGAAAATAAGTGCCAAGTGAAGATAGAAGCAAAGTGTCTTGAAAGCAGAGAAAAAAGAAACCAATTCTAATTTAGGGAATCAAGGATGACTTCAAGAACACGGTAGCATTTAGACTATTGAAATACTTCTCTAAGGACTCTATTCCTTAGGCGCTGGGGCCACCATGCTGCCTTGGGAGAGCCACTGTGTGCATCTCTTCCTAATGCATCTTCTTTGATATAGTATTGGTAGTTTGAAATCAGTCTTGGAGAAAGTATTTACAATAAGGAAGTTAGCAAATGCTGCACACTGAGGCATTTCTCCTTCCTTCACACCTCAGTTGGTTGTTAAACATTTACCAGCAAGCTACTGCCTAACCCTTTGACCTGACTATTGAAAGCAAACAGAGCCATTAATGTACAAAGGGAAAGGATTACCCATCTAGGAAGGAAGACCTAGAAGAATCCCTGAGGACAGGTGGTCCTCAGTTTTAGAACTGCTGGTATGGGAAGCAAATGACTACTCTTACTGAAAAATAGTAACAACACCTAAGAATATTAAATTAGAGGAGAAAGACTTTAATAAACTAAAAGCTGTGAGTTTTAGAAATAAAACATTTCAGCAAAATGAAAGCATGGTCACTGCTCAGAACCAAATTATAGTGACCCAAAGAAATAAATGGAAGACATATCTCAAAACATGTAGCAGAAAGGTAAAGAGAGGGCTGGCCCCATGACCGAGTGATTAAAATTGTGTGTGCTCTGCTTTGGCAGCCCAGGTTCATGGATTCAGATCCTGGGCACGGACCTACTCTGCTCATGAGCCATCCTGTGGCAGTATCCCACATACGAAATAGAGGAAGACTGGCACAAATGTTAGCTCATGGTAAATCTTTCTCACAAAAAAAAAAAAGGTAGAGAGATTGGAATCATGTAGGAAATGATGAGAGATGTGGAGGGAAGATCCAAGAGATTTTATATGTAGATAAGCTGAAAGATGATTCTTAACTGACATAGCAACCTAAGAAAGTTGAATCCTAAGCTGACAGTGTAAAAACAAAGTAGCTCATTATCACTGCAGAACCCTTCAGAAGTCTCAGTAGTTATTAGTTCCAAGTACCTTTGGAAATTCCCAAAGGTGGAACTGTTGGTCTAAAATCTCTGATAGGTTTTCTCCATATTCCCTCCCTCACTCTTCAAAGCAGGGTGACTCTCTCCTCCACCCTGGCAAAAGCTTTGAGGTTCTTCTCTGTAGAGAGTAAAATAGTCTGCACTGGGGGACACCAGGCACAGTTGAACAGAGGATGGAGTGAATGTGGACATACTGAATGTGGTGACACTTCCTCCCCCCAGCCTTGATCCCCACTTGGTTTCCAGAGTGCTGGCAGGCAGGCAGGTGCTGTCAGGCACAAGAGTAGAACATGCCTCTCTGAGCAATCTAACCAGCCCTAGAGAGGTTACCTATGGCTCTCCCAACAAAATGATCTGGACAGATTACCCTACACCTGAAGCCCATAGTCGGCAAAGCCACATCCCACAAAGAGGTGAGAACACGTGTGACTTAGAATCAGGACATCTGTCAGAATTGTTTAATACAATACTAGATTTAAGGGTAACCACCAAACGAGTGTTAAAAATAGATGATAGAACTAAAACCTTTTAGGAGAAAACAGATCAGGCTTCTTAAAAACTCGGTCATGCATATGAGGATGGATAATAGCATGAGGTTTGCAGAGGTTTCTGGCAAAGGTACTGCTGCATCGTTTTGGCCTCCAGTAACTGAGGGCTTAATGAGCAAGGAGTGGAGAACCTAAACATTGTTTAGGTCTTAGGGCATTTGTTTGAAGTTGTCCCCCAAAAGTTTAAGAAAGTGAGGCTTAATTGTTAGGAGGAAATTTTTCTCCTTTTAGTCACATATATTTACTGAACCCGTTAGGTCAAAGGTAGTGGTCTCAGCTCTAGAGGTAAAACTATTTCAAAAAGCCAAAGGCTTTTTAAACCAAGAACTGCACCTTTTTCCAGCCATGTCTTCACCAGAGAGTCAGTTGTTCCTTGACTTATTGACATCACAGTAGAGGTTTCAAGCCTTAATGCTCTGAACATCAAGAGCTAGGTTTGAGAAAATCTTCGAACTTCACCTGGGCTAAGGGTCTACTTCCACGTAGAAGTGGCGTGCTCCTGTTGAAGATTTCAGCTGTTAGAGTGCTTGAGGCTGCGTCAGTCCTGTGGAGGCTGGAGGTTCAGACTTTCTGCCTTCTCACCAGTCCTATCCCACAGCTTCCCGGAGTCATGCCATGAGTCTTCTCCATCAGCATTGGCAGAGGGGTGACAAACAAGTGTCAAATTGTAGTGCTCTCTTAGTTTACATTCACACTCGACAAAGGAATAGGAAAAATGTAAAAGAATTTAAATCTACTTTGTCTGTATCCCAGAGTTCTAGGTGCTTAGGATTTATCAGTAAACAAAAGAACTTGCTGACCTCATGGGACTTACGTTTCAGTGAATTAGCAGGCAGCATGCATTCTCAACTCCCCTTGTAATGACTCTACAGGATTTTACAGGTGAGAACCTGCTCAGAACAAACATGGATGAAGTGCACTTGCCTTAGCTTTTCCACCTAGAGCAGGAATTGAATGCAGGCATGGCTGACTCAACACCAAACTAGCACGCTGCAACCTAGCCTGACCTGCCGTACTCTTGCCTAGCCTCAAAACTGCCTTCTCATTGGCCTGCTCACTGTCACCATTGCACATTCCAGTTCACTCTTTACTCAGCAGCCAGAGTTAACTTTTAGAACCAAATCAGATCTTTTCCCTTACTTTGAAAGCCCTCAACGGCTAAACAAATTGTGGTACATCCGTGCTATGGAATACCGCTCAACATTAAAATGGAACAAATTACTGATTCATTCAACAACATGGATGAATCTAAAAGATATGTGCAAAAGAAGCCAGGCACAAAGAAATACTTACTTTGTTCCTTTAACGATCATGTGTCATATAGTGATGTTTTGGTCAAGATCAGACTGCGTATACAAAGGTGGTGCCATAAGATTATAATGGTGATGTCATAGCCTTTATTATGTCGTAGCACAACACATTACTCATGTGTTTGTGGTGATGCTGGTGTAAACAAATCTGTGCTGCCAGTCATATAAAAGTATAACAATGAAGTTATGTACTGTATATAATACGTGGTAATGATAATAACTATATTACTGGTTTATGTATTTAGTATACTTTTTATCATTATTTTAGAGTGTACTCTCTCTACTTATAAAAAAAGTTTACTATAAAACAGTATGCCATGTTATGCCAGCAGCAGTCTCATACATCTCATGTTTATTGCGTTTATTGATTACATCATTTTCTTTTGTGCTTGACTTAATGTCATGTTGTTTTCTTCATTATGGCCCCTGAGCATACAAAATCAACTGCTAATGTTGTCAATAAGAGGCCACATTGAATAATTGACCTGGAAATGAAATTAAAAGTGATTAAGGCCTGGGGCTGGCCCCGTGGCCGAGTGGTTAAGTTCGCGCGCTCCGCTGCAGGCGGCCCAGTGTTTCGTTGGTTCGAATCCTGGGCGCAGACATGGCACTGCTCGTCAGACCACGCTGAGGCAGCGTCCCACATGCCACAACTAGAAGAACCCACAACGAAGAATACACAACTATGTACCGGGGGGCTTTGGGGAGAAAAAGGAAAAAATAAAATCTTTAAAAAAAAAAAAAAAAGTGATTAAGGCCTATGAAGGTGGAAAATCAGTGATGGTTATTACCCACCAGTCAGATGTGTCCCATTACACCATAGCTATGATCTTGAAGAACAAGGACAAAATGATAGAAGCTATTAAAGGTTCTGCTTCATTGAAGGCAACGAGACTAACAAAAATTCGAGAAGGGCTTAAATGAGACATGGAGAAACTTCTGCTCATTTGGTTTTAAGACCAGACATAGAAGCATATCCCTCTCAGCACCATGATGATTATGGCCAAAGCAAAAAGTTTGTGATATTGAAAGAAGAAGCTGGTACTGACTATGATGTTGAATTTATTACTGGCTCTGGGTGGTTTAAACAATTCAAGAATCGTCGTTCATTACATAATGTGAAATTGAGTGGTGATTCTGTGAGTGGTCACGTGAAGGCAGCTGAAGAATTTTTGGAAACTCTAGAAAAGCTGATTGTGGAAGAAAATTACTTACTGGAGCACATATTCAATATGGATGAAACCTCCCTATTCTGGAAATTGATGTCTGAAGGGACTTTTATCCATAAGGAGGCCAAGTCAATGCCAGATTTCAAGGCTTTTTAAGTCTTGCTTGGGGGCAATGTTGCAGGCTACAAATTGAAACCCTTTGTGATCCAGCACAGTGACAACCCCAGGGCCTTCAAGCACATCAGTAAGCACACACTACCCATGTACTACGGGAGCAGTAAGAAGTCATGGAGCGCCCAGCTTCTGTTTCAAGATGTCCCCCTGAATTGCTGTGCCAGAAAAATGGAGAATTATTGTGTGGAGAATAACATACCTTTCAAGGTTTTGCTTGTTGTTGATAATGCTCCATTGTTTTATTGGTGATCTTCATCCCAATGTCAAAGTGGTGTTTCTCCCTCCAAACACCACCTCTTTGATCCAACCAATGGGTCAAGGAGTTATTGTAGCTTTTAAGGCCTACTATCTAAGGAGGACCTTTGTCCAGGCTATTGTTGCAACTGAGGAAGACACTGATGCAATTCCGGAAGTATTACAACATCTATGACTGCATCAAGCACCTTTGTTGGGCTTGGGATGAGGTCACCAAGGAATGTATGAATGGCATCTGGAAGAAGATATTCAAGAGGTTTGTCCATGACTTCAAAGGATTCGCCAAGGATAAGGAGGTTGCAAAAAGTCAACAAGGCTGTGGTTGAGATGGCAAACAACTCTAACCTGGGTGTGGATGAGGATGACATTGAGGAGTGACTAGATGTGGTTCCTGAGGAATTGACTAATGAGGAGTTGTTGGAACTGGAATAGGAATGCATAGCTGAAGAAGAGGCAAGAGAAGAGGAAACTGTAGAAGAAAAAGAAGAATCTCCAAGAAATTCACAGTGAGGGTTTTAGAAGAAGCTCTTGCAGACTTCAGCAGGCACCAAAGAGTTTGAAAATATGGACCCTAGCACCATAAGATTTTCATTAATAGGAATATTCATGATGTATTATTTGCTTACAAGCAAATCTGTGGTGGAAAAAAGAAACAAAGCAAACCACCAGGGTCATATTTCCAAAATGAATGATACCTCCTCAAAAAGAGCCTCAGGCAGGTCCTTCAGGAGGTATTCTAGAAGAAGGCATTGTTATCATAGGAGAAGGCAGTTCCATGCATGTTATTGCCCCTGAAGACCTTCCGGTGGGACAAGATGTGGAGGTGAAGGACAGTGATATTGATGATCCTCACCCTGTGTAGGCATAGGCTGATATGTGTGTTTGTGTCTTGGTTCTTAACAAAAAATTTCAAAAAGTAAAGAAAAAAACCCCAAAATTTAAAAATAGAACAAAACTTATAAAATAAGAATATAAAGAAAGAAATTTTGTATAGCTGTACAATGTGTTTGTGTTTAAATCTGTTATTACAGAAGAGTCAAAAAGTTAAAAAAAATCAACAAGTTTATAAAGTAAACAAGTTATAGCAAGCTAAGGTTAATTTATTCAAGAAGGAAAAATTTTTTTTTTATAAACTTTGTGTAGCCTAAGTGTACAGCATCTATAAAGTCTACAGTAATGTACGGTAATGTCTTAGGCCTTTATATTCACTCACTACTCACTCACTGACTCACCCAGAGAAACTTCCAGTCCTGTAAGCTCCATTCATGGTAAGTGCTCTATATAGGTATACCACTATTTATGTTTTATACTGTATTTTTACTATACCTTTTCTGTGTTTAGATACACAAATACTTAGCATTGTGGGTGGGGGGGTTGGTGTTAAGATGGTGGCATAGGCGGAGTCTGAACTCATCTCCTCCCATGGACACAATCAATTTCCAACCATTCTTGGAACAATTACCCCTGAGAGAGAACTGAAAACTGGATAAAAAGAACCCCTTCAACAAAGGACAATCTTGACTGAGGTGGAAGAGACAGAAATTCTTTCTGGAGAGACAAAAAGCCACATTTGTGAGCCGCAGAGCTTCACAGCCAGCCTGGAGCAATCCTAAGGTATGCAGCCTTCTCTGGAGGACTGGGGGAGCATTACCAGTATAAGAAGCCTTTGGACTCAGCACACCTGAGATGAGTCTCATAATATCTGGCTTTGCTGGCTATTAAGTACAATGGGGAGGACCCTGGAAAAGCTGTCAGACATAAGTGAAAAAAGCCGACTCTTAAGGGGCCCATGCACAAATTCACCCATTTTGCAAAGCGACCTAAAATCACCAGAAAGAAATATGCACAGTCCTTTTTTGAAAAGAAACTTACCTGATAGGCTCTGGGTTCATCTCAGTGAGAGGTGAGACCTCTCCAGGGACTGAGACATTGGTGGCAACCATTATTGTGACGTAGTATAGGCATGCTGACACAGATGCTGTCAGATGCCATTGGACTTTCTTTCCTGGCCTGTTAGCCCAGGGTCCGCCCCACTCACTACAGCAGTGATTTAATCCAGCCCAGCCAGGGCAAGCAGCCTACGCTAGGGAATGGCCTCACTCAACAGCAAGACCTTGGGCTAGTTGTGGGCTTGCATAGGTGGGGTGTCTGGATGCTCTGCAGGCAGGCAAGTGGGTGAACATCTGCAGGGCAGGGCCTGTGCAAGGAGTGGGTGGAGTGTGTGGGCGCCTCTGCAGTGGGGTGACTGGGTCTGCTTCAGGGGTTTGGGATGTGACATAGGCCAGAACTGTGTTCACCATGTGTATGGACCTGTGGGCTGTGGGGCTTGTCACCTGCAGAAGACTTGTCCTTCTCAAAGAGCCATGTAGGGGATTGGCCCCACCTTCCAAAGCCTGCAACGATTTGGTACTCGCATGCCTGGGGCCAGCCCCCCTCAGCTGCAGTCCTGAGAAAGCTTACAACAGCCTTGCAGGCTGGAGGCCTACAGAAATTGTAAGCCCCTGAGCCTAGCAACCAGCCACACTGGGGGCCTACTCACTTAACAGAAAAACTGCAATGGGAATGTGCTATTAGACTTTGCAGCCAATGGTGCTCGGGCTCCCCAAACCTGATAAAGTGACTGAAGGGTCCACAGTAGCCACATGCAGTTGAGAATTACAATTAGCTGGCCAGGGGGACAGGCTGGCCTTCCTGGGGACTTGTAGCAATAGCAACCCTGCCACAACAGAAGGAAGCACATAGCCCACACAGGGGTCACTCCTGGAACATTTAGAAATGGTGATGAGAGGGAAGCACACTGTTGGGCCTCATAAGGCATCAACTGCATAAGGCCACTGCTCCAAGATCAGGAGACTTAGCTGACCCACCTAGTACATAGATATAAGCACAGAAAAGGAGGCAAAATGAGGCGGCAAAGGAATACCTTCCAAGCAAGGGAACAGGTCAAAACCAAAGAAAAAGAACTAAATGAGACTAATAAACAATCTACCTGACAAACAGTTCAAACAAAGTCAAAAGGATCCTCACTGATCTTGGGAGAAGAATGGGTGAACTCAGTGAGAACATCAACAAAGAAGTGGGAAATATAAAAAAGAACCAATCAGAAATGAAGAATACAATACTGGAAAGGAAAATTTCCCTAGAGGGACTCAATAGCAGAGTAGATGATACAGAAGAATGGATGAGCAAGCTCGACAAAAGACAAGAGGAAATCACCCAAGCTGAACAGATAAAAGAAAAAAAGATTCAAAAAGAAGGAGAAAACTTTCAGTAAGCATCATGGCGGAGTGAGCTTGCCTGGCACTCTCTCCCTTTCCACATACAATAAAAAAGAACAACCATATTACAACAAAATAATATCCTAATAGCACAGAAATCCTTGGAGAGCCATAGCAGCCAAACGACGGAGGGTGGAGAGGCTGGAGACCCCCTCGGAGCAGCTGGAATGGGGTAAGAGAAAACCTTGCTCCCTCCCCTAGAGACTGGGATCACTGCCTCTGGAGGCTCCGTGAGGGAAGGAGTGGGGGAGGGGCCACACGTTAGCAGGATCACCCAGGACTCCCACAGCCATGCAGCCCAGATGGAAGCCCTCTAATGGGGGAAATCTTTCGTGTGGGGTGACCTCAGCAAGCCAAGACCCCAGGAGAGCAGACAGCGAGAGCTGATTGGGAAACCGGGTCTGCAGGCAAGAGAAGGTGCCCCTCCCTCCCCGAACCTGCGCTGTGCCAGCCATCTTGGCTGAAGGTGGAGGACTCATCATACATGGCTCTAGACCCCCATCTAGTGGCAATAGGCTGTAACTGCAACCAAATAATAGCGCTATGTGCAAAAAACGTTCTAGCATCAAACAAGTCATAAAAACTCCAGACCAGAGGGAAAATAAGCACCCAGAATTATGCCCTGAGCACTCAGAAATAAGTAAACTAAACGAAAATGAATTCAGAATAGCTATAGTCAAAAAACTAAATGAGGTAAAGGAAAATATAGAGAAACAAGTCAACGAGTTCTGGAGTTACTTCACAAAAGAGATTGAAACTATAAAGAAGAATCAATCAGAAATACTAGAGATGAAAAATACAATGGATCAGATAAAACAGAATACAGAGTCCCTGAATGTCTGTGTGGATGCCATAGAGGAGCAAATCAGCATAATTGAAGGTAGACAGGTTGAATGGCTCCAGACAAAGGAAAAGGGAGAATTAAGAATAAAAATGAATGAAGAAAATCTCTGAGAAATAGCTGACTCAATGAGGAAATGCAATATAAGAATAATTCGAATCCCTGAGGGTGATGAAAAGGAGAATGGAACAGAAAGTGTGCTCAAAGGAATAATAGCAGAGAACTTCCCAGATCTAGAGAATGAGACGGAAATACGTGTGGAGGAAGCTTTTAGGTCTCCTAGATATGTCAATGTAAAAAGAACTACTGCAAGGCATATAGTCGTAAAACTGGCAAAACTGAATGACAAAAGAAAGAATACTCAGGGCAGCAAGGCAGAAGAAAATAACCTACAAAGGAACCCCTCTCAGACTTTCAGTGGATTTCTCTGTAGAAACCTTACAAGCTTGGAGAGATTGGAATGACATACTCAAAACTTTAAAAGATAACAATCTTCAGCCAAGAATACTCTATCCAGCAAAAATATCCTTCAGATATGAGGGAGAAAAATCTTTCCTAGACAAACAAAAGCTAAGGGACTTCACAGCCATGAGACCGCCCGCCCCCCAAGAAATCCTCAAGAAGGCCCTCATACCTGAAAAAAGAAAAAAAGGGAGAAAGGGGTCACAAAACACAGAGTAAGGACACAAATAGAATCAGAATAGGATAGCAAATATACAACTATAGCATTAGGATGAAGGGAAGGAAAACACCAAAAACAAAGACAGTCTTATCACTTTAACCACAAAGTCACAACACAAGTTGAAATAAGAGATGACAATAATAACTTAGGAGAGAAGGAGGAAAGGGACTGAATCAGTTTAGGCTAAGGAAATAAAAGTCCACCAGAAAATGGGCTATGTTATACACAATATTCTGAATACAAACTTCAGGGTAGCCACTAACCTTAAAAACAGAACAGAGACACAAAAAATAAGTAAGGAAATAAGAAACCGCAGATGTCAATGGATAGGCCAAAACACTCAGGACGAGAAACAAAGGTAATGCAGGAAAACCAGAAAACGAGTGACAAAATGACACCATCAAGCCCTTATGCATGAATAATCACCTTCAATGTAAACAGATTGAACTCTCCAATAAAAAGACACAGAGAGGCAAGATGGATTAAAGAACAAGATCCAACAATCTGTTGCCTCCAGGAAACACACCTCAGCTCCAAGGACTAACACAGGCTCAGAGTGAAGGAGTGGAAGGCAATACTCCAAGCTAATAGCAAACAAAGGAAAGCAGGTGTCGCAATACTTATATCAGACAAAGTAAAATTCAAGATAAGGCAGGTAAAGAGAGACATAGAGGGTCAGTATATAATGATCAAAGGGACAGTACATCAAGAAGAA
Organism: Equus caballus; assembly: GCF_041296265.1. Taxonomy (NCBI): domain Eukaryota; kingdom Metazoa; phylum Chordata; class Mammalia; order Perissodactyla; family Equidae; genus Equus; species Equus caballus. The sequence goes on from NC_091700.1 coordinate 89,781,169, forward strand.
ATAATACCTATAAATATTTATGCACCCAACATAGAAGAACCAAAGTTCATAAAGCAACTATTAACAAACCTAAAAGAAGACATTAAAAATAATGCAATAATAGCAGAGGACCTCAACACCCTACTCACATCATTGGACAGATCATCCAGACGGAAAATCAACAAGGAAACTGGAATTAAATGAAAAGCAAAGACAGTTGGACTTAATAGACATATAGAGAACACTTCACCTCAAAACAGCAGAATACACATTCTTCTCAAATGCACGTGGAACATTCTCAAGAATAGACCATATTTTGGGAAATAACGAAAGCCTCTATAAATTAAAAAAATTGAAATAATAACAAGCATATTCTCTGATCATAATGCTATAAAGTTAGAAATTAATTACAAGAAAAAAGCTGAGAAAGGGACAAAGATGTGGAGACTAAACAATATGCTATTGAACAAGCAATGCACCATTGAAGAAATTAAAGAAGAAATCAAAAAATATCTGGAGACAAATGAAAATGATAACATGCCATACTAACTGATATGGGATACAGCAAAAGCTGTATTAAGAGTGAAATTCATTGCAATACAGGCACATATTAACAAACAAGAAAAATCCCAAATAAGCAACCTCAAATTACACCTCACTGAATTAGAGAAAGAAGAACAAACAAAGCCCAAAGTCAGCAGAAGGAGAGAAATAATAAAAGTCAGAGCAGAAATAAATGCTATTGAAACAAAAAAGGCAGTAGAAAGGATCAATGAAACAAAGAGCTGGTTCTTTGAGAAGATAAATAAAATTGACAAACCCCTAGCCAGTCTTACAAAGAAAAAAAGAGAGAAAGCTCTAATAAACAAAATCAGAAATGAAAGAGGGGAAATAACAACAGACTCCGCAGAAATACAACGTATTAGAATACTACGAAAAGCTATATGCCAACAAAATGGATAACCTAGAGAAAATGGATAAATTCTTAGTCTTTTATAATCCCCAAAGCTAAGTCAAGAAGAAGCAGACAGTCTAAACAGACCATGACAAGGAAGGAGATTGAAACAGCAATCAAAAGCATCCCAAAGAATGGCAGATGGCTTTCCTGGGGAATTCTACCAAACTTTCAAAGAGGATTTAATACCTCTCCTTTTCAAGCTATTCCAAAAAATTAGGGAGGATGGAACACTTCCTAACACATTCTACGAGGCTAACATCACGCTGATACCAAAGCCTGACAAGGACAGCACGAACAAGGAGAACTACAGGCCAACATCACTGATGAACATAGATGCAACAATTCTAAACAAAATTTTGGGAACTCGAATTCAGCAATACATCAAAAGGGTCAGACATCATGATCAAGTGGGATTCATACCAGGGACACAGGGATAGTTCAACATCCGCAAATGAATCAACGTGATACACAACATCAACAAATTGAGGAATAAAAACCATGTAATCATCTCAATAGATGCAGAGAAAGCATTTGACAAGCTCCAACAGCCACTTATGATAAAAACTCTGAACAAAATGGGCATAGAAGAAAATTACCTGAACATAATAAAGGCCATATATGACAAACCCACAGCCAACATCATACTCAATGGGCAAAAACTGAGTGCCATACCCCTGAAAACAGGAACAAGACAAGGATGCTCTCTATCACCACTCTTATTTAACATAGTACTGAAGGTTTTGGCCAGAGCAATCAGGGAAGAAAAAGGAATAAAAGGAATCCAAATAGGGAGGGAAGAAGTGAAACTCTCACTATTTGGAGACGACGTGACTTTATATATAGAAAGCCCTAAAGAATCCATTGGAAAACTTTTAGAAGTAATCAACAACTACAGCAAAGTTGCAGCATGTAAAATCAACTTACATAAATCAGTAGCATTTCCATACTCTAATAACAAACTAGCATAAAAGGAACTCAAGAACACAATACCATTCACAATCGCAACAAAAAGAATAAAATACCTCGGGGTGAATTTAACTAAGGAAGTGAAGGACGTATACAATGAAAACTATAAGGCTTTCCTGAGAGAAATGGATGAGGACATAAAGAGATGGAAGGACATTCCACGTACATGGATTGGAAGAATAAACATAGTTAAAATGTCCATACTACCTAAAGCAATCTACAGATTCAATACAATCCCAATCAGAATCCCAATGACATTCTTTACAGAAATAGAACAAAGAATCCTAAAATTCATATGGGGCAACAAAAAACCCTGAATTGCTAAAGCAACCCTGAGAAAAAAGAACAAAGCTGGAGGCATCACAATCTCTGACTTCAAAACATACTACAAAGCTACAGTAATCAAAACAGCATGGTACTGGTACAAAAACAGGTGCACAGATCAATGGAACAGAATTGAAAGCCCAGAAATAAAACCACACATATATGGACAGGTAATCTTCAACAAAGCAGCTGGGGGCATACAATGGAGAAAAGAAAGTCTTTTCAACAAATGGTGCTGGGAAAACTGGACAGCCACATGTAAAAGAATGAAAATTGACCATTCTTTTTCACCATTCACAAAAATAAATGCTAAATGGATCAAAGACCTAAAGGTAAGACCTGAAACCGTAAGGTTTCTAGTGGAAAATGTAGGCACTACACTGTTTGACATCAGTATTAAAATGATTTTTTCGGACACTATGTCTTCACAGAGAAGGGAAACATTAGAAAGAATAAACCCATGGGACCTCATCAAACTAAAGAGCTTCTTCAAGGCAAGGCAAAACAGGATTGAAACAAAAAAAAAACCAACCCACTAATGGGAAAAACTATTTGCAAGTCACATATCTGACAAAGGGTTAGTCTCCATAATATGTAAAGAACTCACACAACTCAACAACAAGAAATCAAACAACCAAAAAAAAATCAAACACCAAAAAAAAGATGTAGAAAGGCATTTGATAAAAATTCAGTAGCCATTCCTAATAAGACCCTTTTCTAGTAACACCTTTCTGGTAAAACAGAAATAAAAGTTAATTAATTAAATTTGCTAAAAAGACTACTTACTGAAAACTAAAACATCATTTTCAATGATGAAATGCTAAAATAATTTTCCAAATATAATGAGATCTATAAAATTACCAGTATTATTAAACAGTTTTGGAGGATTAAAAAGAAAGTAGTTGGTTTGACTATTTTAAAAGGAAGAGACATAATCTTTCCTTTTTTTCCATATGATTATATCCCTAGAGAATCTAGAAGATCCTACTAAAAGCTTCTAGATTTAAGCAAATTTGGCAAGGTGGCTTAATGCAACAAGATAAGTATGCAACGTTAGTGTTTCTTATTTTAGTAAGAGCCAGCTTGAAATGAAAGTGGAAAAACCCAAATCTATTCATACTATAGTATCTTGTTAAGACAGTAGACAAAAATTTATTAGGGAAGACATAGACCGTATATGAAGACAACTATAGAATCTTGTCAAGGAATAAGAAACATATCTGAACACATGGAAAAATAATCAGATAATTGTTGGGAGGACTCAATAGCATGTGAATGGCATTTTTCCTCGAATTACTACACAGATTTTATATAATTCCAGTTAGGTTCACAAGGCTTGCTACATAAGTGATTTAAAACTTATCTGTGATCATAAATTTCTGAGAACAGCCAAGAAAATTATGAAAAATAATAGAGGAAAATTGGCCTTCCATGTATTAAAATATATTGCATGCAAAGACTGTATTTAAACAGTATGACATAAGGGATAAGAATGGAATTGCTTGAAAGAAAAACAGAGAAATGGATAAATGTATCATTGTATATAATGTAACGGAATAGGGAACTTATAAATGGAATTTAGTATATGTAGGAATTTTTTCTCTTACTATATAGAAAATGTGAGATGCTTAATTTATGCCAGATACAAAAATGAATTCCAGAAGATTAAATTTAAATTCTAAAAAATAAACACAGAAACAATTAGAAGAAAATTGAGGAATATAATTATTATGTAGAGGTTGGAGTGGTCTTTTTAAAGAATATTGAAAAGATTTCTAATGAAAACTAATGATATAACAATGTTCTGTTTCTTTGACAAAATATTAACAGCTAATTTAGCATTTTTAAATAATTCTGATTGGTCCATAAACTTGAAATTAGTGCTGTTGTAAAAAAATATTTAGTTTTCCTCTCAGATGATTATTCTGTGGTCAGTGTCCATTAAATGGCTAAAACCCAGAATTTTTCCTTTTTTTAGATTTATATTTCAATTGATATTAAATTACTTGTTGAAATTTAGCAGTGGGACATTTTGTAATTTTTAAAAATTAACGATTCTATATTATACCTTAGAATCTATGAGAACATCAGCTATAAATATTTTTTAGAAATATTGCTGCTTTATTTAGAAGTTAATTCACAATTTATTAGATTATAAGAATAGTCTAATATTATCTGATATTGGTCCATGGTATGATTGTATAACCTCCAATCACAGTGTTTGACATTAAGACAAAACTCTTTACATTTTAACATCTATTATTTTCATGATTTGCAAAGGTGACTATTGTTAGAAAAGAACTAAAAAACTATTCTTTCATTTTTTGTGTGTATAAAAGAAAGTGATTGTGATGATGGAGACTCAGAAATCCATCTCACGTCAAGAACTCTGAAGGAACTACAGGTAGTTAGCCTGGAGAAGAGGCGACTAATTAATAAAGAATATTGTCATTAACGTGGTCCAGTTGTTGTGCCCTGAGCATTGCTGACTTGTATTTATTTGTTGACTATATCCAACAGGCAAAGGGTCACTTTTGCAGTTGGTAAGGCATCCCATATATTGATCACACCAGTGAGAGAGAACCAGATGATGAACTAATGCTTATCTCATTACCCAAGAGGAAATCAGGGCCGCTTTCTTCTGCCTTGGAAGCGCATTCAGGTCTAAATGGCAGTGTTAAGCTGGATTTGAGTCTATTGTAGTGAGGAACAATAACATTTGGTACATGTATTTCAAGACACCAGGGCCAACCATGACACGGATTTCAGCAAGGTAAAAACCGGAGGACATACAGTTAACGGAGAACATTGAGAGGGAGTCCAAGGTCAGAGTTAGAGCAGAGACACTGTAGTGGGTATCAGGCCGTGAGGGAACATGCAGGAGTCAAGGCCACTCCAGTCTGTGATCAGGAGTAACTTTATGCTATAGCTATTACCATAAGAATAGTTTGGTTATGATAGAATCTTTTGTACAGTGCCTGTTTGGACTTGAATACTTCTTTTTTGACATGACTAGGGTACCCCAAGAGTGGCAGGATATAACCAGTCTTTTATTTAACTAGTTTTAGGATGTCTAACTACAGTCTATATCCTTCAAGATTGATAATGTACGAGTGTAAGAGAGAATAGAATTATTCTGTCTTACTTCAGATTGGAAAAGTCAGATCAGTGGATGGAAGTCACAAAGAAACACTCTGATTCAGTATGAGAAATAACTTCCTAATGATTTAGAAATCCTTAAAAGAGTTTGTCAGTTTTCTGTATTGGAGGAATTCTGGAGATCCTAGATAACCATCTGTCAGACAGCACTGCAGAAGAGACATCCACACTGCATGGAGGATGAAGTAGATGATCTTTGCAATACTTCTTTATTAAAATTACCTGAGATCCCTAAACAAATTGTAGAAACAAATTTAGTTGAACTGTAGAAGTTAAGAAGTCTTCCCTACTCTTATATCAGGAAAATTTATTGAGAGTTAGTCATTGGTAAAACTTGAGAATCTGTTCCAGTATCAGTAAAAGAATTGAAGTTGTTATGCGTTGTACCAGTTTGCCTGTAAGATGTGATGGATGGTGTTCAATTTTATCTGGGAACCTCCTTTCTCAATATTGTCTGAGTTCAGTGCAGCTAGCAGTTTATTAGACCAGAAACGCTGGTTCAGCTTGTTGTAGTTTACAAGCTTCCCATAATGTATTGTGTTTTCTCTGCTGATGATTTATACTGTGCAGATCTGTCTAGAGCATTGACTGCTTTGACTGTGAACCACTGTAAACAATATATTCTACCCCGTGACTTTGCACACACCCACTCATGAAAAGTACTGTGTGCAAAGTGCTCTCACAATTTGTCTTTCTGGTCATGACCCACTAAAGTAGTTTCATGAACTACCAAGTGGTTTGTGTTACACAGTTTGATAAACATGAGCCTCAAACACTTCTATTCGAAGTGAGATCTGTAGACCTAAAGCAGCAGCATCGCTCTGGATCTTTTAGAAAGACAAATGATCGGGCCACACCTCAGACTTATCACCAGTCAGTCTCTGCATGTGGAGTACAGGAATCTGTGCTTTAATCTAGATGATTCTGATGCACAGTGAAGTTTGAAAAGCACTCGTCCTCTTTATACTCCAAAGAGCTTTTGTGGTTTTATCTATTGATATTTGCTATATTATGAATTAAAACTTAGGAACTTTAAAACTATTTATTAATTCATTTTTAAAGGAGCAATAATAAATTCGTTATATGTTGACATCAGAGAAGTGATGTCATCACATGTCATATATCTCTCTAATCAGAGTAACTCTACTACTGTATATTCCTAAAAATGTGAGAGAAAAAAAAGCACATTTAGCTTTATTTTGAAAGTAGTTTTGACCTTGCAGACCCCCGCAGGGCTTTTGGAGACTCCAGTAATCTGCAGGCCACACTTTGAGAACTGCTCTTGTAAATTGTGTTTTTGAGAAGACTGAGACCAAATTTCTGTAATCCTCAGATAGGGTACTTTATTATGGAATTATCTGAGATGTTTTCATCACTGCTTAAGTGTTGGGGAAACTCGCGAACTTTTCAAAGCCTGTAGAAGTGTGGTTTATTAGGCTATTGAGGGTTCTATTACTGAATTCCTAGAACCAGTTGATAGATCCTGCACTGGTCTTATAGTTTATGGAGCTTCTGGGTTTGTCTAAAGGATGGTGGATTACTGGGGCTTTCCCTTCCCTCCAGTTTCATGAAACACTCCACCTTTCAGTTTCACGAAGCACCTTCCAATAAAAAGATGTGCTTCAGATCTAGAAAGTGTTTTTATTCTAATTATGAATATTTTTAGTGTTATTTCTATTTTGAGTGACTTTTTAGGCGTAATGCTCAAATTACTTCATTTCTTTCAAATAAATTTAAATATCTACCGGATTGTTTTTTCTTTTTTGAATTGCACAAGTACCTTTTATTGCTGATGATCCAGCACGCAAATTGTTTGTACTGTACCATTTAATACTTTGTTAACTGTGTATGGCACTGTGGTAAATAAATAGTATTAGAAATTGTAGTGAAATTACACAGCTCTCAAGGGGATGTGTTAACATGCAGACCCTGGAGTATCAAATCCTGCCTTGACTCATACACTTGTTGAAGTATTATGCAACTAGAGCAGATTTCCCTGCTGTCCAGCTTGCAGCCAGACTTCCCAGTCTTCCCAGGCCTTGTCAGGCTAGACCACTGCCCCCAGGTCCCGCTATATTATGGTCAGAAGAGAGAGTGAATTAAAGAAGGAGAGAGATTGATTCGTTGGCTGGTTGACTGATTGGGATTCAAACTCTTACTGCACATATAGAGGCAAGAGAATCACACCTTTATTCTCTTTTAATCCTTCACATTAGAAAACGTAGCCGAGCCAATATATTTGACCAGCAACACTCCTTTTCTGCTTACCCTTTATCCTCACTCTCCTGAGAAGTAAAGTTGAGGGTGGGGAGTGGTAAGCAGAAGCAGATGCCAGGATCCTTAAGCTTTTCCTAGAGGTCTCTGTGAATATGCTTTTCTTATTTGTAATTATTTTGTTTTGTGCATCTGTTTAACATCTTCTTTTCTAAATTAGACTGTAACCTTCCAGTGAGCAGGGGTTTTTGTCTTATTTAAACAATCTTGCTAGTCCTCCTCCCCCAACCTGCAGGCTCCAGTGCCTGGTAAAATACTAGCTCCATAATATATGCTTGATTGATAAAATATTTGTTTGATGGACTCATAATTATATAATATAGAAGCACAGATGTTAACGTTATGTATGTAATTGATTTCCCTCAGGACACAAGTTAACAGAGAATGAGAGAAACCAGTTATTGGCAATAGCATCATCATTGTTTGTGGCATCCCAATTAAGAGCACAACGTTTTCTGGAACATGAAAATTCAAGGTATGTTAGATCGTTTATAACAGAATAAATGAGCAGAAAAATATTGATGATCTAATCTGCATAGAAATAGCTAATAAAAGATCTAATCTCATTTCTGGATCTTCTTATGAAAATGCTATTGCTTCTATTTTGTTCAAATGAATTTTTTTAATTCAGAAATAAAAAAAGGATCTTGGCCCCTCTAATTTGAATATTATTGGAGGTAAGAAGATATTCTGAAACCTTACAGGAAATCTGTTCAAGTAATTTGTATTTGTTATTTCTGTTTTATTACTTTGTTAATCTTGAAAAAATTTTTGAGAAGTGTGATAATGCTAAAAGTTAGGAATGAATCTGAGCAGTTAAAAAAAAATACGTATAAGAAACTCATTTATAAGATACAAGAAGGAATTAACACCAGGATGAGTTAGTTACTTGTGAGCCCTAAGGATACCTTTTAGCTTCCTAGTGACCTAAGTAAAAGGGAATACATGCTTTATAACAGGGCAAATAAAAACATAATCATGGTGACATAATGCTTCTAAATAATAGGATTATTTATTGTGAATGTCTGTGTACTTGCTAGAATAATCCTATGTTAGCAAGTGCAGTCCATTACATGCTAGAGTGATGCTGTTGGTAAAATTGTGTTACTTCAACTTCTTTTCCTTTCTTTTTGCTTTTCCACAAGAGGAAGAACAAAGATAAAAAATAAAAAAGATGGCAGGTGACCAATCAGCTTCGACGAGCACAGATCAGAAACTCAGAGTACCCCTAAAGAATTAGGCAGAAGAAAAATGAAATTGAGTTTAGGCTATATCTTAATAGCTAATGTTGTTTTACATCGGAAATCTCAGAGTAATGGCTCTTCATTTGTTCTCATTCTCAAGAGAAAGTAAAAGATGTTTGATGTATGATCTTTTGTTAAGTTATGATTCAGTAAATATCTAGGGAGAGAGGAGAGGGTATAGAATATCAGTAAATCACTGAATGACTGGAAGGAGGAGGAAAATGATCAATAGAGCCGTGGTTGGTTTTTTCTCCCCTAAAGTTGTGCTGTCCAGTGTAGTAGCCACTAGTCATCTGTTTTTATTTGAATTAAAATTAAATTAAAAATTCAGTTTCTCAGTCACGTTCCATTGACAATATCAGTGCCATCTCTAGGTGCATTTCCAATGCTTGCTAACCACTACTGTGTTGTAGTTAGTGGCTACTGTATTGGGCAACCAAAAGAACCTTTCCATCCATTGCGGGTCTAGTGCCATCAAGCTCTGTTGGACAGTGCTGTTTTGGGGGGATGTGTGTGTAGGAGAGATCCTAGCTTTTGTTTTAAAACCAGAATAATACCTTGTATCATTTTTTATTATTCTTTTGGTAAATACAGTATTCATATCCTGATTCTGTTACATTCAGATGTTATTTGGACCTTGATTATTTCAGAAGTTCTGAGTGTAGCTAAAGATAAATTGGTTTAATCTTCAAGAAATGTATGCAGGTTGTTTTCACAGAGGGCCGACTTACCATTGGTAAGAATCTGAAGAAGGTATGAAAAGGAGAAGAATAAATTGTACCTGTAATCCCACAAACTCTTCAATAACCACTTTTAACATTTTGATATATTCCCTTCCAAGTATACATATATATGTGTGTATATTTATATAATTAGATACATGTGGCATATATACCTTACGTAGTTAGAGTCATCCTGGAAGTATTGTTTGAATTCTGTTTTTTTAAACTTCATATTATGTTGTGAATATTTTCTTCTTATTCACTGGTCTTTGGAAGCATATATTTTTTTGTTTTTATTACAGAGAATTTAAGACATCTGCAGAATAAGCTTTCAAATTTCAAAAGAGACCGTCAAGAACATTATAAAACAATATAGAAAATGGCAGAATGTATTCAGAGATATATATCCAATTTAGAACTTAAATCTATAATGTATAAATAATTCTTACAACACAAAAATAAGTTAGACAACCCAATAAAAACAAAAAAGATTTAGCATAGACTCTTTATCAGAGAAGTAAAACGAATGGCAAATAAGTTCGTGAAAAGATGGTGAACATCATCAGTCGTTAGGAATTATAAACTAGATCACAATGCTATGTCACTACACACCCATGAGAATAATCTATATCAAGTGATGAGTGGATAAATAACTGTGGTATATCCATATGATGGAATACTATTTAGCAATGCAAAACAATGAAGTACTGATACGTGCATCAACATGCATAAATCTAAAAAGAAAATTATGCTGAGAAAGGAACCAGTTAAAGATTATATAATGTTTGATTTCATTTATTTGAAATTTCTAGGAAAGGCAAAAGTATGAAGACAGAAAGATTAGTCGTTTCATAGGTGCAGGTGTTGATGTCACAGAATTACATCTTTATATATTCTGTGCCAAAACCCGTAAATCAATAATTATTTTAAATGCATTAGTCTCTTAAATTATATAGAAAACGAACTGTGGAGTTTCAAACCAAAGTTACAATGATACTGACTTTTAGTCTAATAATTGACTTTTTTAATGCATTAGTCCCTTAAATCATGTAGGAAACAAAAAGTAGAGTTACAAGCTATTGTTACAATAGTACTAGCTTTTCTAATTGTCCGTGTATTTACCTTTACTGAGATAACTTATTTCTTCACCTGGCTTCTTGGTACTGTCTGGTGTCCTTTCATTTCAACCTTAGCATTTCCTGCAGGGGAGGACTAGTGGTAACAAACTCCCTACACTTTTGCTTATCTGGGAGTGTCTTAATAACTCACTCACTTTTGAAGGACAGTTTTGCTGGATTTAGGATTCTTGGTTGACAGTTTTTTTCTTCTGGCACTGAATATATCAGCCCACTGTCTCTGGCCTCCAAAATTTCAGATGAGAAATCTGCTTGTAATCTTAGTGAGAATCCCTTGTATGTGATGCTTTGCTTCTCTCTTGGTACTTTCAAGATTCTCTCTTTGTCTTTGTCTTTTGAAAGTTTGATTATAATATGTCTTGGTATAGATCCTGAGTTCATCTTACTTGAAGTTGGTTGAACTTCTTAGATGTTTTATATTCATGTATATCCTCAAATTTGGGAAGTTTTCAGCCATTATTTCTTCGAATATTCTATCTGCTCCTTTCTCTCTCTCTTCTTCTGGGACTCCCACAATGCATACATTGGTCTGCTTGATGGTATCCCACAGTTCTTTAGGCTTTGTTACTTTTCTTCACTCTTTTTTCTTTCTGCTATTTCAGACTTGATAATTTTTACTATCCTATCTTCAAGTTGCCTGATGCCTTCTTCTGCCTCCTCAAATTTGTCTTTGAATCCTCTAGTGAGTTTTCAATTTCAGTTATTGTACTTTTCAGCTCCAGAATTTCTTTTTCATTTTTTTTGTAGGTTTTCTGTCTCTTTATTGATATTTTCATGTTGTTTACACATCATTTTCTTGACTTTCTCCACATCTCCTTTGGTTCTTTGAGCATCTTAAAGTAGTCTTTGTCTACTATATCTGCCATTAGGTCTTTTTCAGGGAAATAGTCTGTTGACTTTTTTTCCTTTGAATACTTTCTCCTTTCTTTGTATGACTTGTGATTTCTTTGTTGAATACTGGACATTTAAATCTAATAATGTGCTAACTCTGGAAATCAGAATCTTCTTCTTCCCCAGGGTTTACTGTTTTTTTTTTTCTTATTGTTTTTGTTTATTTAATTGTTGTAAGCTTCCTCTGTGCCAAAGATCAGCCTGAGATGTAAAGTTAAAATTTTCTCAGGTCTTTTCTGAGCCTTTCCCTGGGTATGTATGGTCACTTTCCAATTTTCCTCATATATGCAGTTATTTTTGAATGTCTTAGTCTTTAATATCTGACTTCTAAAGAGGAAAAAGCAAAAAATGAAGAGGGCAGGAAGGGGGTACTAGCCCTTTAAATCCCCTAGAAGTCACTTCAGCCAGAGGGGGAGGGGCTTGCAACTTGCGGAGAAGGGTAATAACAATGGCTAACTGTCTTTTTGTCTGAACCTCTGTGATTAGAAGCAACAGTTAGCAATCAGAGCACAGCTCCCCAATATTTGGAGGACAGGATCCTTTTTGTCATCCTGGCTTCCATAAGCTGTGTGCAAGCTGTTCCAGGAACAGGTGTGCAGCTGCCTGCCACATGGCTGGGGATTGGGTGGATGGGTAGCTACTATTGTGCTAAAAGCTGAAATTGATGAAATTGACTACAATTTTTCATCTAGGTCTTCCCCTGAAAGTTGCAAGTCTTCCACTGGACTCCAGAGTTCCAAAATAGTTAGAGCGATTCTCCCAGTGTAATAGGAAGCAGATTCCTGGTGCCTCCTATTCTGCCTTCATCCCAGAATCCTCCTCTTTTATATTACTGTTGAGCTCTTTACCCTTTAGAAGTTGGGAAAAATTATATAAATGAAATATGTAGGCCAAAGCTCAGTTATGTAGATAATTGTGCACATATTGCCTATGTGACAAACAGTATTTATTTTTGGTGAGAATGTTTTTCTTTTGAACTTATCATTTGTTTATCAGGCCAATTTATTGTAAAATTGGTGCCACCCATAACAACAGAGACCTATAACATCTAGTAAAATATCTTGGTCTGTTTGACAAAGCGTGATCTTGTTTAGGCAAAGTGAATCTAAGTTATTTTTGCTAGTTTGCTGAAGAGGTCCCTGATACCAAAGCTGTTGTAAGGTGGTTGAATCTTCACATTTTGGCTTCAGAGTTGTGTTTTCATTATTGGCTTGGGAATGGAGTGTACGAGTCAGCCTCCAGGTGTGGCTCCACATTACTCTTTCGTGGGTGTGCTCAGTAATGTTTATGCTTCCAAACCCAGTAGCCCACAGCCCTTCCTTTGAGCTGCTTGTTTTGGCTGCTGATCTTATTTTCCCAATTTCTCTGTGGGTTTTACTCTTTCATCATTTATGACTTGGAAAAAGACATTAATAATATGTACCCATAGTGTTTGGATAGTAAAAAGATAGCAGTGCATTTTAGGAAAAAAGAAAAGTTAATGTTAGAAACAATAGCAGTTTTTCTTAGGATGACTGTAAATAAATTTGGAGAACATAATGTAAGTTTTTACATAAATACATGCTGACTTATGGAATTATTTTTCTTTATAATCATTTTTCATAAACAATTTTATTGACAGAAATGAATCATTAAAAGTTAAACAATTGTGTTAAACAATTGCTTTGTGTTATTTGAAACTAAAATTATTTTGTTGGCATTGTAGTTTGAGATAATAATTTGCCTCACTAACTGATAATGACTGGAGGCAAAAATACTAAAGAAGACCATTTAGTCCCTTTTAGTAAAATTTTATTTAATTTTGCTTAAAATGCCTGTTTTCCTTAGATCCAAATGTTGTTCGCAAGTCAGCAGTCACCTTTCTGAGCTAGGACCTCCCCTTCCATTACCTTGGTTCAAGTGCCCCTCTGCCATCCCAAGCTTCTCAGACACCAATGAGAATGCCGCTCTGCCCTCTCTAAATTTCTCTACTTCCTGCCTTTCCCATTGTTACTTCTGTATCTGTCGCTTTCTTTTGTTAGGTTTTGTAGCTATGCAAATTGTCCTCCAGGCTTTCTTATGTTTTATCACTCAGACTTCCTAATTCCATGATTATCTTTCTGCTAAGCTGTCTGACTAACTTATCATTGTAATGATGATCACTTCTAGGGAGAGCAAGGCCCCCTTTCCAGGTAGCAGTATGACTGGTAACCAGAGCTCTCTTCCTGTCAGAGGGCTGTCTTGCTTTCCCATGTTATCTTGCGTGTTGTAAGAATTTGGTAGGGGATGTGGCTCAGAATAAGCCTTTGACTCCCATTTGGATGTCAGTCCTCAGGGTTAAGCCATGCTGAGGTGGACATGGGCAGTGTTATCTGTTCTCATATTAAATCTGTTTTAAGATATTTGAAAGTAAATGTTCATTCCATGGGCTTTTAAAAAATATTTTTTAATGCAGATATATAGCAAAGTCATTACATTTTGTTGGCTTGTTTTTGCTTGCTTGCTTCCTTTTCCTTCTTCCTTTGCGCTTTTCACCATTCCTCAGAGCATGTGTTTAAAATCCTAAACATTTATTTTATATGTGAATTATTGGGAAAATTAGCAACATTTAACTCTTTAATCCATTTGGAATTCACTTATGTGCATTTTATGAAATGGCTTTCCTCTTTGTGATTTGGTAGCTTATTTAATTTATAACATACTCCAACCTCCTCCCCAAATAAAGTGGTATCTTTTTATAACTCAAAGGATGACAAGACAGAAATATACGTGAGTGTCTTAATCACTTTGGGCCACTATAACAAATTACCATAGACTGGGTGGCTTAAATAACAAACATTTGTTTCTCACAGCTCTGGAGGCTGGAAGTCCGAGGTCAGGGTGCCACCATGGTCGGGTTCTGGTGCAGACTCTCTTTTAAGTTGCAGAAAGTCTACTTCAGTATCCTTACGTTGTGGAAAGAGGGCAAGCTAGCTCTCTGGCCTCTTCTTATAAGGGCACTAATCCCATTCATGAGTGCTCCACCCGCATCCCCTGATTACTTCCCAAAGCCTTCTCCTCCAAATACCATAACATTGGGCATTAGATTTCAACATATGGATTTTGGGGGGACACAGACATTCAGTCAACATTGCGAGTGTATGCTTGCTCTCAAATGCTCTCTCCCCGCCATCCCTTCTTCCCTCTCCTGTTCCTCTCTTCTCACCCCCCTCTCTCTGCTCTCTTACCGGTGCTCTCTCCTCCCTCATTCTCCTCTTCCCTTTCCCGTCTCTCTCACTTGTGTGACTTGCATGTACACACACAAACATACAACACACACATGTAAGTAGGTATGCATAGGTTCATAAATACTTTCTTTGGGTTAGTGGAAAAAACTAGACTTTAGAACTAAAGTCTGGGTTTTAGTCATAACTATACCATTTATTAGTAATGTAACCATAGATATATTACTTTAACTTAAGGTTACTTGTAAAATGGGAATATGTATTCTGTCCTGTTTCATAGAGTTTTTGTAAGACTAATTGATCCTGTATAATTATGTTTCAATACCCCCACTTTTTTTTACCTAATTTGTTATAAAGTAATAAAAAATGAATTCCGTATTATAGTACAAAACCAAATAACTGCTTTATACATAAGCAAAAAAGAAACTATCAAGAACAGGGAATGGCATTTTTTAATTTGTTTTATATCAGGTAGCTATAAATATGATAAAGTAGAAATTGTGGTATAAACTAAAACTAAACTATTTTATAGTTTTCTTTTATTGCACTGGCATTTCATATTTCGAATTTATTTTGCAGGGTGATGTGAGGTTGAGATTTAACTTTAGTTTTTCATATAGTTAACCAGTAGAATTAATCCTATTTATTGACTCGTCTATCCTGTCCTTATTGATTATTAAATGTCACATTTATCCTATAAAATTCTTAAAGATATTATGGTCTATTTCTGGATTTTTTTCTTCATTTCCATTTGTCATTCTATCCTTATGTTAATAATTTACTTTCTTCTCCTAAAATTTATTGATCATTCTTCTAGCTGAGCTTTGAAAGCACTTTGATATTTGAATTGCCTTAAAGTTATAGTAAATTTGGATAGAATAGACATCAAGTATTGAGGATTTTCAAAAAATATGATATAGCTCTGTATTTATTGAAGTCTTTTTATTTCTGTCATTAAAGCTTTATAATTTTTCATATTGTAAGTGTATCTTTCTTGTTTATTCCTAGGTAGTTTATATTTTTGTGTTATTCTTAGGTTGTTTATATATTGTATTATTATTCATGGGATCTTTTTCTCTTTTTCTAAATGATTATTGATATTATAAAGAGAAACTACTGATATTTGTATTTTTTTTATTGTGGAAAAATTGCATAACATAAATACCATCTTAACCATTTTTAAATGTACAGTACCTTAGTATTAACTATGTGCACAATGTTGTGCAACAGATCTCTAGAATTTTCGTCTTTCAGAATTGAAATACTATACCCATTGAACAACTTCCCATTTCCTCTCCTCCCATCGCTTGGCAACCATTAGAGCAAAGGCCTGCAGGAGGAAGGGAGTGAGTCATGTGACTATCTGGAAGAAGAACCTACCAGTCAGAGGAGATAGCAAATGTAAAGCACCGGAGGTCAAAGTATGCCTGGCCTGTTGGATAAAGAGCAAGGAGGCCAATGCAACTTCAGAGGAGTAAGCAAGTTATAGAGTAGCAGAGATGGAGTTGTATTAGGTAGGCTGTTGTAAGGACTCAGGCTTTCACCGAGTGGGATGAGGGGCCACTGCAGGATCTTGAGCAAAGAAGAGCTTGGTGTGACATGTGCATTAGCAAGATCATTGTGGCTGCAGTGTTGTAAATGACTAATGGGGTCAGAGTGGGAGCCAGGAGACCAGTTAGGAGTAGAGGTCCTAGGCCTGAGCCTTGGAACACTCCATAGTAACGAGTCAGGAAGAGAAAGTGGAACTAGCAAAGGAAACTGAGAAGGAATAGCAGAGGAGTTAGGTGGAAAAGTGGGTGGTTTGGAGAGTCAAGCAAAGAAAAGGTTCAAGGAAGCAGGCGTGTTCAACTGAAATAGATCAAATAATGAAAAGTGACTACTGACCATTGAGTTTAGTAATGTGGAGCTCATAGGAGACCTTGATAAGAGCAGTTTTCAAGAATGTTGAGTGGGAAGTGATGGTTAAAGTTGGATTGATGGGGGTTCAAGAAACATGGAAAAAGAGAAATTGAAGACTGCAAATACCAGCAACTCTTATGAGGATTTGCATTTTTTCTATATATGTACATATAGTTAATGCCTTATTTTGATTTTACAGAAAATGGGCCATTCTACTTGAAAAGGTATCTTTTTTTTTTTGACATGCCATTATGTTGTCAACATTTCTTTGTATTAAATAATTTATGAAAAAGTGGTTTTCAAAGACTGTGCAACATTAGTACTTAAAAAAATTAACATATGATTGAGGCCAGCCTGATGACGTAGTGGATAAGTTCACATGTTCTGCTTCTGTGGCCTGGGGTTCACCGGTTTGGATCCTGAGCACAGACCTATACCCTGCTCATTGAGCCACGCTGTGGCAGCATCTCACATATAAAATAGAGGAAGATGGGCACAGATTTTAGCTTGAGGACAATCTTCCTCAAGCCAAAAGAGGAAGATTGGCAACAGATGTTAGCTCAGGTCCAGTCTTCCTCACACACACACACAGGAAATCAACATATGATAGAAAATCTTGCTTTTATAGATTGATAAATCCAGAGAATCGCTTTGCATGAGGATATGTGATATTAGTGGTCGCTGGCAGCACAGAGTTCTGTTGTGCACCCCACATCCCTTAAACACTGTAAATGCATACACAGAATTCTCTAGAGCTTGTTTTATTTATGGCAATCCCTCTATTCAGTCATTCGGGCTAGGAAGATTATGTCATCTTCAGTTCTTTTGGCTCATTCCCCTGGCACTGAAACGTCAGAGTGGTTGGCATGGTGCAGTGGAAGCAGCACTGAGTGAGGTGTCAGGAGTGGGGATTTTGGTCCCAGCACCACTACCAAATATCAAGGTGGTTGGTACAAGCCTTCAGTTTCCTCCTCTGAGAAATGGCAGTGTTGGATTGGATGATTCCTGAAATCCTTTTCAGCTCTGATCCTGATTGAATTGTATGAGGCAGACCCTTCTAGTCTCTCTCTTGATGTTTGAGCAGAAGTTAAAGACTCAGGAACAAGAACGCCTTCACTATGGCCTGTGATAATGCTGAGGAAAAGACGTCAGCCTGAAAGGTTTTATAAAATGTAACGTTTACTTTTGTAGAGGATTACTTTGTGCATATGGAGTCAGAGTATAACCACCACTTTAAGCTCATACTTAGGAGAACATATCAAGTATCTTGACTGGCTGCAGAGCCTGTCATCAGTTTAACTCGTAGTCACAGATGCGTAATGGAAAATAACACTCACTTGGATTACAGTCGTCGTGTCTACGTTGTATTGTATTTTCTTTCCTCATCTGGCTTCCTGATAAAATGAAGAATCAATTTTTTAGAGATTTTTACCTGACAGGGGCAATTATCTAGTTTCTTTCTTGCTATTAAAAAAGTGTCCTTTCCTGGTTTTAGATTTATAGTTCATTCACCCATTATTAAGTTTTCAATTAGATGATGAAAGTTTAAGCTTTTGAAATATGATCTTAATCTTTGAAAGATAACTGGAGAAAGAAACAGAAAAAAGTAGCCTCGTGAAAATAATTCCCAAGGAAAAGCAAGTATTGTTGGACAGTTGGATTTTGGCTCTCTTGCTTAAATGTCTCTGAGTGTAAACAAGTATATCAAATTATTAACACATTTACACCATCTATGACAATAAAATACAGCTTATGAATCATACTTGTTTTGTTTATGTTCTCAGATAAGTTACTTCCTTGTGACAATGAAGTTAATATACTGATAACTGACTATAATAAAAAATAGTACTTTGAGTGTAGGTTCACAAACATACATGGTCATACCATGCCTTTGGAAATATCTACTTTCATTTGAGCAAATAAATCCCCTGAAAGCAGCAAAAGGGGAGAAAATGTTAATTCAGTCATTATCCTTTAAGCTTGTCTTACTTTCTACTATCTCTGTTATGATATTTTCAGTTACTTAATATGACTTTGCCTTGGATGATTTAGAAATCTGTATGAGATTAAGCACAAAATATTAAGTGGATAAATTGTTCTATTTATACATTTTTTGCTAAATATTACATTTAAAAATATTTTTCTTTTCTTTGATTCTACTATAAGAGCTGAATAGAAGAGAGAATGGCCTCATTATTGTAGGAGAATTTCTCTGTTCTCTGCAATGATTCCAAAAGCTCTTGCACACTTCATCAGTATTATTGTAATTCTTTGGCTGCAGGATATTTGGCAGCTGTTGCACCCCACTGGCAAATCCTATTCATACTTCTTTCCCATTCACCATTGCCATTGGAGAATTGATTTCTCTCTCCTCTACTCTAACCTTTCCCAATTCATTTTGGATTGTTCAATGTGAAACATTTTAATTTCATATCATACAGCTATTCAGCTCACAATCCCTTTTTTAACCTGTCACCAGGGTAACAGCATAGCATGCTTTCTTTAGGCAATCAAGTTTTTATTTCACATGCTTAATGTTGCATTAAATGTTTGCATTTTGTTTAACCCCCCTTAAATACTTTGAACTCTGGATATGTTTTATAGGATAATGAAATCCTTGATTTTTGAATTGAAACTAAATCAACACTATCTCTATATTCATAATAAAATGTCAGATGATTAATTTACATAATTCAAAGGTTATTATTAAAATTTCAAGTTGGCTGATCTGTATAAAGCAATTTGCTGTAAGTAATGGAGGAATATTTGTACATGTTTATGTTTATCCTTGTTCCAAAAAAAGATTTAAAGGTAGTTTAAGGAGATTTCTCAGTGAGATAAGTAAAAATTTAAAAGAATAGTGGAATTGGTACAAATGCAAAAATATATCTTTTGAAGACGTTACTTGATTTTTCGGTATAATGCTTTTTTCTCTATTTGTGTGCTTGTGTATGTATATATATGTGTATATATATGTATGTACGCAGGGAGAGAGAGAGGGACTGTGATGATTTATGTATTTGATGATGGATGAAGAAATGTGTTATAATGAAATTAAAAGTATCTTCGAGGACATCAGTTTGGGCGTTATGTTTATTGACATCTGTTTATCAATTTACTTTAGTACTACCTTTTCCTTAAAATGAATAATTCAATAGAAGTGATAGATTAGTGAAGATGAAAATGCGTATGTTTAGATCTGGATTCTTTGAATTGAATAGACTTGAATTTCTCTTTATAGAGCTACCTTTTCATTTTTATCCAAAATAATAGTTTCAGTGAAATTTGTTCTATGAATAAATTTTATGAAATTTGGAATATTCTAAGAAATGTAGAGAAATATGTAAGAAAAGGAAGAACAGAGACTAGTATCCCATGTTGCTTGAAAGCGCTGTTATTTTAAAAGATATTGGCATAGTAGCTGTTTAAGTATCCTTATATTTCATTATATAAGCACTCAATTTTCACATTAATCTATAGGATAAACTGAATTAAGCTGCTTGTTTTTTTCATTTTATACCATAAAAATCTTTTTAAAAACTTTTTATGATTTAGTGCTCTATATGATTTTTGATTTCTCACAGTGTGTCAGGCTAATTTAATATCCTGAGTGCTCATATGTAACTAATGACTCTGAATCTTGATGACGTTGGTCTAGATGACCAGTGTGCTGGCTGTCTGTTTCACAGGGTCACTTTCTTTCAGTAGAGTAAATTTATGAATATATATTTAATGATGATAGCATTTTACCTTCAGGATTCGAGTTATTAGATCATTCAAAAAATAACAAATAGTACTCCTTGTAATAAGATGCTTGGGTTTAGAGTAATAACAAACCAGTTCGTGCCCTTTAGGAAACTTAAAATAGAACAAGATAGGCAGACATTAAACAGATAATTGTCAACTGTGAAGACAGCTATAGGAAAGGTGCAGGTTGTTATCCTGATGAGGGGAAGGATCTCATTTGCAGGTTTGCCACGTTATCTAAATGTCCAGTTTTCAATGAAAAGTTACAACACACAAAGAAACATGAACGTATACCCCATTCACAGGATAAAAAATCAATAGAAACTGTCCAAGAAGGGGCCCAAATGTGATTATTATACAGTGACCTTAGGTAACCTGTTAAAAATACTTTGAAAGGAAGAATGGAAACCAGATATGAAGAATTAAAGGAAGCATGGCAACTATGTCTCCCTAAATAGAAAATATCAATAAAAAGATAGAAATGGTAAAAAAAATCAAATAAAAATTCTAGAGATGAAAGTACAGTGCCTAGAGTGAAAAAGTACACCAGAGGGACTCAACAATAGATTTGAGGTGGCAGAAAAAACAATCAGCAAATTTGAAGATGTCAATTGAGATTGTCTAGTGTGAGGAACAGAAAGAAAAAAAGAAGAAAAATGAACAGAGCCTCAGAAACCTGTGGGACACCATCAAATGTACTAACATACATGGTGAGAGTCCCAGAGGGAGAAAAGAAACACAGAAGAGCAGAAAGAATATTTAAAGAAATCTTGGCTGAAAACATCTCAAATTTGATAAAGAACATTAATCTGCACATTCAAGCAGCTTGTTAAACTCCAAGTAGAGAGCCACACCTATGCACATTATAGTCAAACTGTCAGAACCCAAAATGAATCTTAAAAGCAGCAAGAGAAAAATGACCCATCGTGTAAAAGGGATCCTCAGAAAGATTAAGAGCTCACATCTCATCAGATACTGTGGGACCTAGAAGAGAATGGGATGGTGTTTATAAAGTGCTGAAGCTAAAAAAAGGAATGTCAACAAAGAATTCTATATATACAGCAAGACTTTAAAAATGGAGACATTAAGAAGACCTTCCCAGGTAAACAAAACCTCAAAAAATCTGTTGCTAGCAGACCTACTCAACAAGAAATGTGAAAGGAAGTTCTTCAGGGTGACATGAAAGGACACTAAACAGAAACTTAAATGCACATGAAGTAATAAAGAGCACTGGGTAAAGACTACTATATTGGTAAGTATAAAAGACAGTAAAAGTGTATGTTTACTTTGTAATACCTTTTTTTTTCTGATTTAAAAAACAACTGCATAATGCAATAATTACATTCTAAGTTGATAGGTACACAATATATACAGATGTAATTTGTATGACAATAAGAAGACAAATGAGAGCAGAGGAAACAATGCTATACTCGCGTAAATTTTCTGTATGCTATTGCAATTGTTAGCATTAATCCAAATGATAGTGTTTAAACATAAGGTGCTAAGTGTAATCCCTGGGGTAACCACTAAGAAAATAGCTTTAAAAAGTAGTAAATGAAACATCAAGGGAATTGAAATGGTACATTAGAAAATATTTATTTAAACAAAGAAGACAGTAATGAAGGAATAGAAGAACACAAAAGTATGACAGAGAAAGCAAAAAGCAAAATGGCAGATGTAAATCCTACTTGATGAGTAATTATATTAAATGTAAATGGATTAAGCATGCCAATCAAGGACAGATATTGGCAGAATGGGTAAAAACCAAGATCAAACTATATGCTTTCTATGATAGACATACTTTAAAGATTTTGTTATTTCTTTTTCTCCCCAAAGCTCCCTGGTACATAGTTGTATGTACTTTTTTTAGTTGTGGGTCCTTCTAGTTGTGGCATGTGGGATGCTGCTTCAGCATGGCTTGATGAGGGGTGCCATGTCCGTGCCCAGCATCAGAACTGGCGAAACCCTGTGCCGCCGAAGCCGAATGCGCGAACTTAACCACTTGGCCATGGGGCTGGCCCCTATGATAGACGTACTTTAGATTCAAAGAAAGAGAAGACTTAAATTGCTAAAATTAGTAATGAAAGAGGAGAGGTACATGCTGGCCTTATGGAAATTAAAAGGGTTTATACGGGAATAATGTTAACAATTGTATGCCAGCAAATTAGATAACCTAGCAATGGAGAAATTCCTAGAAAGATGCAAGCTACTGGCTCAAGAGGAACTAGAAAATCTGAATAGACCTGAAAGAGATTAAATTAGTCATCACAAAATTTCCCAGAAATAAGAGCCCAGGACCAAGTGGCTTCACTGGTGAATTCAATGAAGTATTTAGAAAGGAATTAATTAATACTAATCCCTCACAAACTCTTCCAAAAATAGAAAAAGAGGGAAAATTTGCAACTCATTCTACGAAGCTAGTATTACTGTGATACCAAAACCGAAGAGCAATATCGCTCATAAATATTAATACAAAAATCTTTAACAAAGTACCAGCAAACTGAATCCAAGAATGTATAAAATGATTATAAACCATAACCAAATGAGATTTGTCCTAGGAATACAAAGTTGGTGTCATATCTAAAAATCAGTCAATGCGATAAACCATATTAACAGAATGAAGGAGAAAGATCACAGGATTATCTCAGTATGTACAGAAAAAACATTTGACAAAATCCAGCAGCATTTTATGATAGAAATCACTCAACTGATTAGGAATAGAAGGCAACTTCCTCAACCTGATGAAGGCCATGTATGAAAAACCCACAGCTAACATTATATTTAATGATATACAACTGAATGTTTCCTTCTAAGGTCAGGAATAAGACAAGGTTGTTTGTTGTTACTTTTTGTCGACATTGTACTACTGGAGTTCCTACTTAGAGTATGTTGGCAAGAAAAAGAAAAGGTATCAAGATGGAGAAGAAGTGACATTATATCTATTGGCAGATGACGTGGTCTTATATGTAGAAAATCTTAAGGATCACAAAAGATTTATTAGGACTAACAAATGAGTTTTGCAAGGTTGCAGGATATAAGAATAATATGCAAATATTTATTTTTATACAGTAGGAGTGTACAAACCAAAAATGAAATTAATAATTTTATTTACAATATTACCATAAAGAATATAATACTTAAGCATACATTTTTTAAAAGAAGTGCAAGACTTGCATTCTGTGAACTACAAAATAGTGGTTGAAATAAATTAAAGAGAACTTAAATAAATGGATAAACATCCCACATTTGTGGATCAGAAGACCTAATATTAAGGTGGTAATACTCACCAACATGATAGACAGATTTGGTGCAATTATCAAAATCTCAGCTGTAGTTTTTGCAGAAATAGTCATGCAATTCCAAAATTTGTATGAAAATGCAAGAGACTAAGCCATAGACAAGACATGGCCAAAACAGTCTTGAAAAAGAAGAGCAAAACTGGGGAACTCATACTTCCCGATTTCAAAACTTATTACAAAGCTACAGTAATCAAGACAGTATGGTACTGACATAAGGATAGATGTGTTGAACAATGGAATAGAGTTGAGAGTCCAAAAATAAATTGTTACACTATAAGCAGTTGCTTTGAACAAGTGTATGAAGATAATTCAATGAATAAAGAATAATCTTCAATAAATGCTGCTGGGGCAACTGGATATCTTCATGCAAAGATTGAAGTTGGTTCCTCCCTACACCACACACAAAAATCATAGACCTAGAAGTAATAACTAAACTACAAAACTGTTAGAAGAAAATGTAGGAGTTAATCTTTGTTACTTTTGGTTAAGCAATGATTTCTTATGTAAGATGCCAAAATCACAAGCAACAAAAGAAAAAAATAGATAAATTGGACTTCATCAAAATTAAAAGCTTTTATGCTTTAAAGAGCAGCATCAAAAGAGTGAAAAGAACTACTGAATGGGAGAAAATACCTGCAGATCATATATTCGATGAGAGACTTTTATCTAGAATAAAGAACTCTTTTAACTCATAAAAAGACAACCCAATTAAAAAATGGGCAAAGGACATGAATAGAAATCTTTCCAGAGAAGATATACAGATATCCAACAAGCCCATGAAAAAATGCTCAACATCATTAGTCATTAGGGAGATGCAAATCAAAACCACTTTACACCTACCAGGATGGCTGTAATTGAAGACAGACAATAACAAAATGTTAGTGAGGAAGTGGAGAAATTGGAACCTTCATACATTCCTAGTGGAAATTTATGAGTAAAATGGTGCAAGCCTGGAAATAATTTGGCAGTTTCTCAAAATGTAAGGCATTACCACGTAACCCAGCTGTTCCACTCCTAGGTATTTAACCAAGAGAAATGAAACAATTTGTCCATACAAATGTTGTATACAAACATTCACGAATGTGCATTTTTAATAATAAGCAAACAGTGGAAACAGCCCTAATGTCCATGAAATGATAAGTGGATATATAATATTAGATGAAATGTGACGTATTTATATAATAGAATATTATTCAGCAATAAAAATAAATGAAGTATTGATACTTCCTACAACATGGACGAAATTTGAAATCACTGTGCTAAATGAAATAAGACAATCACAATAGACCACAAATTTTGTCATTCTGTTTATATGAAATGTCTAGAATAAGCAAAGCTATGGAAATAGAAAGTCCGTTAGTAGTTGTGTAGAGTTGCGGAGGTTGGAGGTGCTAATGAGTCCAAAATTTCCTTTTGGGGGTTATAAAAATGTTTTAAAATTGCTTGTGGTGATGGGTACACAATTTTATGTCAATAAAGCTGTTTAAAAATTTAAAAATTTGTTATGTATTTTATATTTAAGAATTTATTTTCCTAGTGGTATAATAGAAGTTCAAATTTTAGGAATTAAAATGAGACATCATTGTATCTTTCTTTAGCATGATGGAGTCTTTATTAAGAATGTCTTCTCACAATTATAAGATACATTTGTATGACTGCTCAGAATTTAGTGATGTGAATAACCTTTGCAATTTGAGGCGTCAGGTGTTCTCAGGCTACTACCTGGCAGGCAGAAGTGGTGCACATATGTGATCCGGTATTCTTCCATCCTTTCTTTCCTCCTCTACCTTTGAATGTGAGTGATCCAAAGCTAAAACAACATGAGAGAAGTTCCAGTTCCTGCACTGGTGGTGTAGCTTATTTCCAACTAACCCTCCTCTAGATAACAATTATAAACTCTGGGGAAGATAGACAACTACTTGAAGGCTCTGGAGAACAACTAAAAGCAGTCCGAATTTGAAGATTTTGACTCTTCATAGAAGGAAAACACACGGATGAGATCCACATTTACCTGACCTTTCCCCTGAGGGCAGTCACCATTGTATGCACCAGAGCATGGCTGGAACTCAAGCAGTTAGCCATAAGCTTATTGGTTTGAGGTCTTGGGAATGATTCTCAGAGTTGTCAGAACTGCTGGAAATTGAGCAGGGATATCATGGCAAAAACGTGCAACAGAGTGAGGAGTTCCATATCTGAATTTAGCTTCCCTCAACTTGTTGGTTGATCACTGAAATATGCATGTATAAAGAAGACTCCATGGAACCCAACATATAAACCCTGCTGGAAGGCTGAATGAACTGAGCTGAAATTTCAGTTGCTGCCCACCAAGGAGATGATAATGTTTGGAATTTGAGTCTCACCAAATTTGAGGGGCTTGTAAACACCTTGAATTTTCCACTAAAACCCTAGGAGGACCATGTGTTAGGAGAAAACACTATGGTTTTGGAGTAAGTGATTTGGACTTTTAATTCACTAAGAGCAAAACCAAATAGACACATCCTAGCACAGCATAAAGGCAAGCCTCCATCACTTTGGGTGATCTGATCAGCCAATAATTCAACTTCCTGTTGTAATAAAAATCAGTTCTTTTCAGGGGAAGATAACAGGAAAACTAGAGTCTCTCCAACATATCCACAATCAATTATACAATAAAAATTCACTTGGCATACAGTCAAGAATTAAAGCTGAACCATAGGACAAAAAGCAGTCAGTAGAGGGAAATGCAAATCAAAACTACACTAAGATATCACCTTGTACCCGGTAGATTGGCAAAAACATCCAAAACCAAGAGCGACAAATGTTGGAGAGGTTGTGGAGAAAAAGGAACCCTCATACACTGTTGGTGGGAATGCAAACTGGTACAGCCACTATGGAAAACAGTATGGAGATTTCTCAAAAAGTTAAAAATAGAAATACCCTATGACCCAGCCATCCCATTACTGGGTATCTATCCTAAAAACCTGAAATCAGAAATCCCAAGAGTCCCTTGCACCCCTATGTTCATTGCAGCGTTATTTACAATAGCCAAGACGTGGAACCAACTTACATGCCCAGAAACTGATGATTGGATAAAGAAGATATGGTATATATACACAATAGAATACTACTCAGCCATAAAAAAAAGACAAAATTGGCCCATTCGCAGCAATGTGGATGGACCTCGAGGGTATTATGTTAAGCGAAATAAGCCAGTCAGAGAAAGACGAACTCTATATGACTCCACTCATAGGTGGAAGTTAACATATTGACAAGGAGATCTGATCGGTGGTTACCAGGGAAAAGGGGGAGTTGGGGGAGGGCACAAAGGGGGAAGAGGTGTACCCACAACATGACTAACGATAATGTACAACTGAAATCTCACAAGGTTGTAATCTATCATAACATTAATAAAAAAAAAATTTAAAAAAAAAAGGCAGTCAGTAGAAACCAACTGTGAGATTACTAAGAAGGTGAATTCACGGACTATTAAAATTATTTTCAAGTATTAAAGATAACATGAGGGAACTGATAAGGAAAATCAGCATTGAACTGGAAACTATAACAAATTACCAAGTAGAAATTCTAGATCTAATGTGTATTATATCTGTAATGGAAAATTTACTGGATAGGCTGAAAAGCATATTGGTGCTGGCAGAAAATAAGAATTGGTGAACTTAGAAGAACAGAAATTACACACTCTGAGGAAGAGAAAAAAGATATTTTAAAAAATTGAGGAAGGCCTCTGTGACCTGGGGATAATATCAGGAAATCTAACTTACATGTATTTGGAGCTACAAAAGGAACAAGAATAGAAAAGGGCAAAAAATATGTGAAGCATATTGAAAGTTGTTTTCTTCAGATTGGGAACAGGGCAGAGTTGTCTGTATTTATCACTTTTATTCAACATTATACTAGATATCCTAGCCAGTACAATAGGAAATAAAAAGAAATAAGAGGCATGGAGATCAGAAAGGGAGAAGTAAAGTTGTTCACAGAGTACATAATGGTTTGCTTAGAAAACCTTAAAGAATCTATAAAACAATTACTAGAATAAATTTAGCAAAGTTGTAGGATGAAAAGTCAGTCAAATATAAATTGTGTTTCATAAACCAGCTCCAATGAGAAAATGAAAAGTAAAGATCCATTTAATATAGCATAAAAATACTTAGTAAATACTTTAACAAAATAAATTCAAGACTGTCACTAGTCAGAGTACTAAGGCATGAAAAAATGGTAAAGCATAAAGATTGGAAAGGAAGCTTTCCAGAACAACTTAATAGGTTACTTAAGAAAACTCTAAGGAATCTATGATACAGCTAACAAAACTAAAACAAAAATAGATATAAATTTAACAAAAGAGAGTCAAGACTGCCACACATTGCTAAGAGAAATTCAAAATGTAAAAAGATAAGAGGCTGGCCCCAGGGCATAGTGGTAGAGTTCGGCACTCTTTGCTTCAGTGGCCTGGGGTCACAGGTTTGGATCCTGGGTGCAGACCTACACCACTCATCAGCCATGCTGTGGCAGTGACCCACATATAAAGTGGAGGAGGATTGGTGCAGTTGTTAGCTCGGGGCTAATCTTCTTCAGCAAAAATAAGTTAGAAAAATGAGAGCTGTATCATTGTCATGGGTAAGAGGAGAAAATATTGTTAAGGTGTCCCTTCCCCTTCCATTAATGAATAAATTCACTGCGGGCCCACTCATCATCCCTTAGGGTTGTTTTGGGGAGGAAGGAGAAGAAATTAACCTGTTCGTTTTGAAATTTTTATGAAAATGCAAAGGGACCTAAAATAACTAATACAGTCTTACAGATGAACAAAATTACAGAACTTTACAAATTTTCTTCAAACAACTAGATGAACCTCCACCCCTATCTCACATCACACAAGAAAATTAGATGAATCGTAGGTCTACATGTAAACCTCTAGAGGAGAGCATATGAGCATAT
Source organism: Equus caballus (assembly GCF_041296265.1). Lineage (NCBI taxonomy): Eukaryota > Metazoa > Chordata > Mammalia > Perissodactyla > Equidae > Equus > Equus caballus. Next base: position 89,809,899 of record NC_091700.1, read on the forward strand.
CCGGTGGGCCTCGGTACAGTCAAAATACTTCTTAGCAAGAACATAGAAGCACTAAGCATAAAAGGAAAAATTAATACGATGTTTTTATTAAAAATTTCCATTAAACAACAAAGAGATATCATTGCATGCCTACCAGAATGACTAAAATTCAAAACCTTGACAATACCAACTGCTTGTGAAGCTGTGAAGCAGCAGGGACTGTTCCTCATTGCTGATGGCAATGCAAAACGGAGCAGCCGCTTTGGAATAGTTTGGTAGTGTCTTAGGAAACTAAACATCTTCCTCTTACCATATGATCCAGTAGTTGTGGTCCTTATACTATTTGGATATTTACCCAAAGGAGTTGAAAACATGACCACACTAAAAGGTTCATATGAATGTTTATAGCAGCTCTACTCATAATTGCCAAAACTGAGAAGTAAGCAAGAGTCCTTCAGTAGGTGAATGGATAAGTAAACTGTGGTACATCCAGACAACATAATATTGTTCAGTTATAAAAAGAAATGAGCTATCAAGCCATAAAAAGACATGGAGGAACCTTAAATGCATATTACTAAGTGAAAGAAGCCAATCGGAAAAAGCTACATTCTGTATGATTTTAGCTATATGGTATTTTGGGAAAAGCAAAACTAGAGAGATAGTAAAGGTCAGTGGTTGCCAGGGACTCAAGGGGAAGGAAGGAAGGTTGAATAGGTTGAAGATCACTGGGGATTTTTAGGGCAGTGAAACTATTCTATGTGAGATCTTAATGGTGGATACATGTCGTTATATATTTGTTCAAACCTGTAGAATGTACAGCAGAAAGAGTGAACCCTAATGTAAACTGTGTACTTTAGTTAATAGTAATGCATCAATATTGGCTCATCAGTTGTAACAAATGTACCACATTAATGCAAGATGTTAATAATGGGGACACTGTGTTGGGGGTTTAGTGAATGAGGGTATATATAGGAATTCAGTACTTCCTGCTCAATTTGTCTGAAAACCTAAGACTGCTCTAAAAAATTGTCTGTTAATTTAAAAAAAAACTGCTGAAGTTAAGACATTTTTAAGAAAATTAATAAGCAAGCCAAAGAGGAGAAAATATTCACAATACGTGAATCTGAGGGAGGTTTCATCCAAAATAAAGAACTCCCACAATTCAATAATAGGCCAACGTAGTGATAAAAAATGGGCAAAAACTCGAATACAAGTGGCTAATAAGCACTAATGTTGAGGTGCTCAACATTATTACTCATAAGGGAAACGTACGTTAAACTCTAATGAGATGTGGTTTCTCAGCCACCTGTCTGGCTGGAAGTAGAAAGACTAATACCACCAAATGGTGGCAAGCATATGGAGCAAACTCCACTGCTGGTGGGAGGATAGATATGTTTTAATACTTTGGAAAATAATTTGGCAGTTTTTATAAAATTAAACATGTCTACCATAGTATTTCCACTCCTGGATTTTTTTACCCACAAGAAATAAAGACATATGTTCTCAAAAAATGCTTGTACAAAGAATGTTCATAGCAGTTTTGTTCCTAAGAGCCCCAAACTGGAAACAACCCAGATGCACATCAACAGAAAAATGAACTAATTTTAGTGTGCTTGTACAATAGAGTACTATTCAGCAATTAAAAAAGAATGAACTATTCAACATGAACAAACCTCAAAAACATTATATTGGGCAAAAAAAGGCCAAACACAAGAGTGCATATTTTTGGAGTCTGTTTATATAAAGTTTTAGTCTAATCTATAGTCGAACTACTGGGGAGAAGGGGCAGATTTACTGGAAAGGTAAATGATGGAGTTTAAGATTTTTTGAATTTCGCTGTATTAAAATTGTATATTAATATTTAAAAAAGCATAACAGGTTTGTTGAAATAGTGGAGGAAGATTTCAGATTTTATTGCACTGAATTATGATAATGGTAATGATAACTCTTATTTAGCATTTATGTGCCAAGCACTAGTCTAAGCATTTTACACCTTTTCTCTCTTTTAACCAACATGTGAATCAGGTATTCTTATTATCTTTGTCTTACTGAGAAGAAAACTGAGACACAAAGAGGATAGTAACTTGTAAAAACTCACATAGCTTTTGTGGTCAGTGGTCAGTCAGACTGTAGGGTCTGCAGGGGTGATGGCTATACTACATTGCCTTTTCCTGACTAATTGTGCCCAAAGTTTAAATTGAGAATCTAAACCCTTATTGGTGGAAGAAGGAAATAGGATCTGCATGATAATAAAATATGTAAGATTATAAGTAATGTTATTATTCATTTCTAGATTCAGGTGTCATTTGTATAATTATGTGTAATGCTAATGACACCAAACCTGGGGACGTTCCCTATTTCTAGGCACTATTTTGTGATTCATGCTCTTCTACATAGTCTCGTGTATTCTAACGGATGCGTTTTAAATTGCATATAAGCAGAATTCTCTTCCTTCACTATGACAATTCCTAGCTTTGAAGAGGTTCTCTGAAAATGCTGCTTTTATCTTTCTTCTGCTGTGATGAACTTTAATGTTGGAGTGTTGTAAGTTCTCACATAATAAGGCTTAGATTTTTGTTTGGTTTGGCAGTAGACTTCTGTTTAAAATTCCTTTAATCTGTTCATTCCATGCTTTTTATATTCATTTTGATAGCTGATGGCTCTGGAAAGAATTTTATATGAATTTATGGCACTAATGAAACTTTTATTTGTGACTCTTCATCCATCCCAACTTGCTGAAGGTGGGTTTTTCAGTGAATTGCTGAATTTTTGTCTTTAGATTTTTTTTTCCCCTGGAGGAAATAAGAAACAATTCATATGCTAGATCTAAAGTTTCATTAAAATTGCTTATGCCCTGTTTCAGGCATTTTAAGTGGGCCATCTGTCTAAACATCTCTCCCTTTTTTTTTCTGATCATTTCCTCGACTTATTCATGAACCATGGGAGGGCTCCTTTGTAGTCTCCATGTAGCTGGTTCTGTCTACCCCCACTGAATACATCTATGTGCTTGCATAACATATCTTTTCACCGTGCTGGAAATTCTCTGAACTTGGTTCAGATGAATGGCCCACTTTTCTGAAGGCCTTTTTCTTCCTGCAAAGATTTGTATGCAGAAGCTGACCTCTGTGGCTATGGAATGCAGCATATTATTCTTGATCATTTTACAGACCACCCACTGTGAAAGTTATGATGAAGGATTGCTTAATGATTCTTTGACCACTAACATTGTTTTAACTCAGTATTTTACTCCTAAATAGGTGATGGCGCAATTGAAAACCAGCTTTTCTGAGTGTCTGATAATGTGGTTTTGAGATGCTTATAATCCTTGATAGCTAAAGATGCTGTTATGTTTACACAAAATCTGCTTTAAAAAGACATGCAATAGCAATGTATTTGAGTATTGCTTCCACTTTTTTGAGTAAAATATTCCAATAAGTATATTAGCATTAACATTTGTGATAATCAGCTGGCGGTTTTTACCATAAAATATGGAAAATTTTAGTTTTGTTGAACATACTCATTCTGGCTGGCTGATGATAATCAAAGTAGACAGGTCTGGGTAAAAGCTATTATTTGATTTGCTTTGCAAGTAGCTGTTTATGTGAATTCTTTTTTACTGGGGTTTTTGGGTTTTGTTTGTGTTTTGAAGTAGTAGCTTAAATGATATCAGCTTTGCAGATAACTAATCAGTTGTAGAGATGAAATTTTTGATTAGATGGCAGCCTCTTTCACTAGACACTTCAGTAAAGGAAGCTATTTTCTGGGTATCATTACTGTGGTGAAGTGAGTGAAGATCTGAGACTTTTTCCCCCTCTTTTCAGAGAGTTGTTCATAAAAATCTCCTTAGAGACTATTTTGAATTTAATGGATAAATGTAATTCTCTTCTAGAATTACAATTTAGGTGATTGCTACCATTATAAACGTGTGTGTGCTAGTGGAATTGATATCACTGTTTTGAAGTAATTATTATTCATGTAATTTCAATGATTTTCCAGAAATAGAGCATATGTACTTTCAGGTCGCTGTGTATTATTATCTTTATATTTTATTTCTGCTGCAGAACTTATTGATATTTATATTTAGCACATATGCCCAACCCCATTCACTTTATTTAAAAACAAAACAGAACTACTGTCCAAGTTATGTAAAAGCCAGAAGGAATCCTAGCAAATTTTGATTGTAAAAGAGTGAACTCACGAAGAGATTCCACTGTTTCACCATCTTTTTGTAGTATCTCAAGGTCTTGCTTTCACAGTGAAGCCTCTTTCCTATATCTGTTAACGTATCACCTTAAAAGAAATTGTTATAGATGTGCCACTTCAGGAGTTGTGTGCTCAGAAGAAGCAACAGCTCTCCCCTGTCACCTCCCCACCTCTGCTCTGATCCGTATTTTACAGGTGTGGAAACTTTGGTTCAAAACGATTGAATGAGTTCCCTGGGACGTTGCTAGTAAGAGAAGGGGCTGAGATGAGACCTCAGCTTTCAACTCAAAAGAGCCTGTGTTCTTTGTACAAGGTCCCTCTTGGGGCAGGTTATAGCATATATGAAACAGATGTGGATCAAAATAAAACAATGGAAAAATAAATAGTTAGGTTCTGAAGAATGGCACCTCTATGTCGCCACCATCTATAAGATTGCTTTCGGTGGGAAAAGGCATTCTGGGCTCAAACAGGATGTCAGGATCAACAATTTCCCAGCTCCTCTGGAAACAGACTTGTCGCATAACTAAAAAGGGTCTCACATTTACTTGAAAGAGTGACCTCCACTGGGTCACTAAATTGTGAAAAATATTAAGCATGTAAAATAGGTTAAGTAGAAGAGAGATCACTGAAGTTTGTGTTGTGATTAGGGAACAGTTTAAGAGAGAATATTTTTCTTGAAAAATCTTAGTTTGAGAAGCAGAGAGGAGAAGGAATAAAGGGATTTCAGTGATGGGGGGAAAGGAGTATAGGCCTAGAGTTGGGGCTGATCATAATAATACAAGTTAACATTGACATGTATCATTTAATCCTCAATATATCACTGTGATGCAGATACAGTTATTATCTTTTTTACATAAGGGAACTGAGAACAAAAAAGCCATTCGCTCAAGGTCAGAACTAGTTAATGGCAAAGCTGGGTTTTGTACCAGTTTCTGCAAGTCACTAGAGCCTGAGTTTGTAACCAACGTGCTTAGTTCTCCTGCTTGGCTTGGCTTGGTTTGTAAAGCAGTTTAAGGGCTTGGCCCTAGCAGATGTACAAGTCAGAGAATATTCAGAAATGAAATTGAATACAAAGAGTAGGGCCTTATTTTTAAGAAACTTAAGTAGTAGGTAGTTTAATTAAGATTTAACCTGGTAAGAAGTAGAAAACCATGGAACAGTTCTTGAGCAGGAGGGTAACGTAGTTACCGAGGATAGCAAAGATTTAAGGAAGCCATGTTGCACAGTAAACTAGCCATGGGGTTATTTCTGTCATACAATACCCCTGAGAGGTCAGGTGTTGCCCCCATTGGAAGGTGAACAAAGTGCAGTCCAGTGAGGTCATCTACGTCGTTCAAGAACCGCTGGGTAGTAATCCCGGAGCCTGAGGTTCACCCTCCTTCAGGAGCTCCTGCTGTGCTCCTTGGGTGACACGGCCCCTCCTGTGCAGTGCTTGGTGCATAGGAGATGCCTCTCAAATTCTTTCCTACTCGCCCACACTCAACCCTTTCTCCCCAACCTGTGCAGGGGGCTGGAGATATAAAAATAAGGCATGATCTTGGTCTTTTAGGAGCTCACAGGCCAATGGGAGAGACAAGCAGAAACAAGCAAATGCCCTGTAAAATGGAGCGCCCAAACGGAGGTCGAGGTGGGACGCCACAGCCCTCCTCCCTTTCCTCTCTCTGCCCCATGCCTTCGTCTCTCTCTCCCCTCTCCGCTCCGCCTTCTCTCCCTCCTGTGTGCTCCCATGTTGTTCTCTCAAGCTCTCATGGGTGAAGCTTTGTCCTCTGAAACAGCCCTCTTCAAATTGCCAAGAAAGGATCTTCCAGGCGTACAGTGGGCATTATTGTTGATTTGTTGATGCATTTTTTTACTTGAATTTTTATTTCTATAACATTTAAAATATTTGTCTTCAGAAAATAAATCAGTAAATAGTGGGCCAAATACAAATATTCACCTAAGTTATTAACATCCTTCATTAGACATTGTCTAGAGGTGATTTGATTATAATGATAGTTTTTGTGACTACGACTTTTTTAAAATTGAGTATGCAGAGAATTCTTTCGAAATTCAGGGGTAAATTCAAACATAACCCACAACATTTTTTCAGAACTAGGACTTAAGCCAGAGTCTGGATGCTACTTGTTTGGCACTTAGTAGATATTATGTCACAACTATAAATAATGTAAACATGCAAGACTTAAATTAGGTTAATTCAAAAATCAGTAGAATTTTGTTACTTTAAAAAATTGTGAGAAAGATTTGTATTCTAAAAATGTTTTTGTCTCTGGCTGCTTGACCCAATTTTTCTACATATAATATTGATCATACACAAGAAAAGACCTGTGCATTAAGACTAGTATCATTGATGTTGTACTCTTACCAAAACAAACAAACAAACTAAAAATCAAAACAAAAACAAAGGGACACAAGAAGACTTTGGGAGGTGACGGGTATGTTATTACCTTGCTTGTGGTGATGGTGACACAAGGGAGTAAACACCAAACTCACCGAATTGTGTGTGTTAATTATTTCAGTTTTGTTTTTTTTTTGAGGAAGATTAGCCCTGAACTAACATCTGCCGCCAATCCTCCTCTTTTTTTGCTGAGGAAGATGGGCCCTGAACTAACATCAGTGCCCATCTTCCTCTACTTTATATGTAGGGTGCCTGCCACAGGATGGCTTTATAAGCCATGCATAGGTCTACACCTGGCATCTGAACAGGTAAACCCTGGGCTACCAAAGCGGAACATGTGAACTTAACCGCTGCGCCACTGCCTGGCCCCAATTATGTGCAGTTCTTTTGTTTTTTTTGTTTATTTTTGAGGAAGATTAGCCCTGAGGTAACATCCGCTGCCAATCCTCTTTTTGCTGAGGAAGACTGGTCCTGAGCTAACATCCATGCCCATCTTCCTCCACTTTATATGTAGGACACCTACCACAGCATGGCTTGTGAAGCTGGGCAGTGTCCACACCTGGGATCCGAACTGGCGAACCCTGGGCTGCCAAAGCGGAATGTGCAAACTTAACCACTGTGCCACCAGGCCAGCCCCTATGTGCAGTTTTTTGTGTATGAATTATAGCACAAGAAACCTGCATAAAAGAAAAGATTTGCATTGTAATTTTTTAAAAATAGTCTTGAACAGTAACCAAATATTGAAAAGAAATTAATCTTGCTTAAGGAAGATTAATTTTTGAAGGACTGTCACAATTAAGCAACTCAAATTCACAGACTACATGAGGGTACCACACTTATACCCAGTGACTGCTGTGTCTTGGGAGTGTCTCTGTGTTTTTTGTTTGTTTGTTTTTAACCCCTCTAGTTTAAATCCAAGAGCTTTTTTCCAATAATAGAACCTTTTGAAATAAAATGTTCTAAAATACAGCTTTTGGCAGTTTTACCCTGCACACTTAATGTGAGAGGAAAATCAGTTTACTGAGAGAGACTAATATAAAATTAGTAACTGTTTTTCTTTTCTTTCTACTTCAGAGTACCTATTATTAAACCGCAAGTGGCCACCTGGGAGCTCTCAATAAAATTGCACGATGAAGTTCATGCTGTTGTAGCATCAAACAGCGGGCCCACCTTCTCTGTGAGTTTTTCTTTATTTTTTTGTAATCTTGAAATTATCTATGAATATTTAAAGCAATTTTTAACCTATTCAGTGACTCTCACTTTTTGAATCTATAATGCAGCCGTGTCTCTGTTTCGTCTCCTTTAGGAAGCTGAATGTAAATGGGCATTTTTATTCTCTTATGTTAATTAGGAAATGCGTTCCTGGATTTAGCCACAGTGTCAACCCACTTCCTGATACCTCGTTCATTTTTCTGTTGTTGAGAAAGTAATACTTTTGCCTTTGTTAGAGAGAAGAGCATCTTTAATTCAAATTCCAAACATATGATAGCTGTGGTAGGTGAGCACGCTTTGAAACAAGTAATCTGAAGCCTCATAGAACATGTTTTTGAGATTTCATGTTGTGAGACATGCTTGAGCTTATTTACCTTATGGTGACATTCCTTTTGTTTTCAAGAATTTAGGCCCTTGCATAGTATCCATGACAGAACTGCTTTAGTTTAATTCTGATCTATACTGAACAATGTTACAATAAGATAGAATGTTTGTACTGTGGTCTGAATGATATGTTTAAATTCTGTGATTGGAGATTGCCAGAAAAATACCATAAAGAGTTACTATTTTCACTTGTGTCTTTTTTCTCTTTCAACATGAACCCACAGCAGCTGCTGTATAGTTAGGATCATGAATACTGTCTTAATCTACGTCTCTTTTCTTGTGGCTAAGTTGCATTGAAATGTCATTTTGTTTTAGGGAAAAAGTGACTTCTTATCAAATGATTTAAAGAGGATATGAAAATCCAAATAATATAATGTCACTGAAATAAGACCTGGTGAGACTTGAGGTGTATGGCAGTTTCTTAATCCCAGCTAGAAATACTGCAAGTCAAGAATTAGTGAGAATTCATTTATTCAGCAAATATTTATTACATGCCTACTGTGTGCTAAATAAGTGCTAGGCTGTTACACTGGAGAAGCTGACATTCTTATGTGGTAGTCAGAGTCCCAAGTAAATAAGATTAATTCAAGAATTAAGGATAGTCTCCTTGGTTGTCTTTAAATTTTGTGATTTGTTCTATATGCCAAAATTGTTAAAGCATTTGTTACTAAAAGATATTTCACTCAGCTCTCTTAAAGTGAAAGCTATGATGAAGTTAAACAATTGTCTTATGATATATTTTTACGATTAATTTATGTGATTCTTTATATTCCTCTTTTCCATTTGATCATTTAAAAAAATAGCTTTGTAGGGGCTGGCCCTGTGGCCTAGTGGTTAAGTTCGTTGTGCTACACTTTGGTGGCCTGGGTTTGGTTCCTGGGCATGTATCTACAGCACTCATGGGTGGCCATGATGTGGCAGCAACCCACATATAAAATAGGGGAAGATTGCACACATGTTAGTTCAGGGTGAATCTTCCTCAAGCTAAAAGAGGAAGATTGGCAATGGATGTTGGCTCAGGGTGAATCTTCCTCAGCAAAAGAAAAAAAAAAAGCATTGTAAACCGTAGCAAATTGTATATATTAAATACTAAAGAGTATTAATATTATAATGTAGCATTTTCCTGGGGGAAGGTTAACCTTACAAAAATTAGCATAATTTTCAGTTCTGTACTCAGTCACCATTTGAAGTATTACTGTTAATCTGATACTCTAATACAGTGTTTTTCTAAGCATTACCTTAATAAGAAAACTGCCCAGATTATTTCTTAGAGCTGCTGTTTCTTTGTGCTTGTTTTAGATTCCGTGTTGGAAAACTAGACACCATTGGCTTGTCAGTTCAAGTGATGTCTTTTGAATTTTTCCCATAGAATTACCTCCTGTTTCACTTCTTAGCTCCTGAGGAAGTAAGGCTGTTTAAAAAAACACATCAAAATTAATGCCATAAAAATTTCTCTGGAAAATATTTACCTTGATGTATATAGTATCAAAAACTACTTTTCATATTTATTGACTTAGCTATTATGAGAAGCATCAAACCTAATTAGAAGTGAGTACTCCTGACGGTGTATCCCTTTTTCCTAAGCATATTTGGATTGAGCTTCATTTGACATCAGTATTGTGAAAGGAGTCCAGTTAAATAGTGTAGACTAAGTAAAGGCTCATTGGTATGAAGATTTTAATAGTGTGGAACCCTGCTTTTAGGATGACTGTTTACTTGGTTTTCTAGATCACTCACTGCCACATCAAGAAAAAATTAATTAGCCTAGAGGTGACAGTCTAGGCTGGTGACCCCAGAGGTGGTACAGGCAAAGTGATATTTGTTTAGCCCATGGTAGTGCTTCATATACCCGATGTTTTCAGAGTTCTTTAATTTTTAAAAACTTTAAATTATAAGATGTTTCAAATGAGGAAAGTGGAGCAAATGTACAATATTCTATACAGATCTCGTATGAAAAAAGAAGACTTTCATAGGTACAGCTAAATCCTTCCTTTGTATCATCCCATTCTGCCCTCTTCTTCCCCAGAGGTGACAGCTATCCTCAAGGTGCTGGGCGTCCTTCTTGTACATGGTGTTAAACTTTTTGTATGTATATATGTACCGTAATAACGCTGAAAAAGTTGTGAAAATGTAAACACATACTTTTTTATGTAAGATTCAAAAGTAGACAAAGCAAAACAATTCCATTTACAATAGCATCAAAAAGGCTAAGATATTTAGGAATAAACTTAACCATGGAGGAGAAAGACTGGTATGCTGGAAACTACACAACATTGCTGAAAGACATTAAAGACGACACAAGTAAATGGAAAACCATCGTGTTCGTAAATTGGAAGACTTGATGTTGTTGTGATGTCAGTACTACCCAAAGTGATCAATAGATTTGATACAGTCCCTGTCAAAATCCCAACTGGATTTTTGCAGAAATAGAAAAATCCATCCTAAAATTCATATGGAATCTCAAAGAACCCCAAATAGCCAAAACAGTTTTGAAAAAGAAGAACAAAGTTGGAGAGCTCACACTTCCTGATTTCAAGACTTATTACAAAACTATAGTAATCAAAATAGTGTGGTACTGACATAAAACAGACACATAGACCAATGGAACAGGAAGCCCAGAAATAAACTCTTGGATATATGGTCAAATGACTTTTGACAGGAGTGCCAAGACCATTCAGTGGGGAAAGGTCAGTCTTTTGAACAACTAGTATTGGGAAAATTGGATAGCAAAAGAATGAAGTTGGACCCTTACCTTACAAATGTGCAAAACTAACTCAAAATGTATCAAAGACCTAAATGTAAGAGCTAAAGCTATAAAACTTAAAAGAAAAAACAAGGGAAAAGCCTCATGACGTTGGATTTGATGATAAATTCTTGGATATGACATCAAAAGCACAGGCAACAGAAGAAAATTAGATAAATTAGACCATATCAAAATTTGAAACTTTGGTGTATTAAAGGATGCAGTCAACAGAGTGAAAAGGCAATCCATGGAACAGGAGAAAATGTCTGCGTGTACCTGACAAGGAGTTATCATCCAGAATATATAAAGAACCCCAACAATTCAAAAACAGAAAAAAAAAAAAATTTAAAAATGGGCAAAGGGCTTGAATAGACATTTCTCCAGAGAATATATACCAATGGCCAGTGAACACATGAAAAAATGCTCAATGTCACCAATTGTTAAGGAAGTGCGGATCACAACCACAACTGGATACCACCTCACAGCCCTTAGGATGGCTACTATCAAAAAACCGCAGAAAATGGTAAGTTGGGTGAGGAGGTAGAGAAATTAGAACCCTTGTGCACTGTTGGTTGGAATGTAAAATGGTGTAACTGTTGTGGAAAACACTATGGTGGTTCCTCAAAAAATTGAAAGTAGAATTACCATATGATCCAGCAATACCACTATTGGTTGTTTATCCAAAAAATTGAAGGCAGGGTCTTGAAGAGATAATTGTACACCTGTATTCAGCAGCATTATTCAGAGTAGCAAAGAGGTGGAAGCAACCCAAGTGTCCGTTGACAGATGAACGGATAAACAAAATGTAGTATATACATACAATGGAATGTATTAGCCTTAAAAAGGAAGAAAATTCTGACACATGCTGCAACATGGATGAACCTTGAGGACATTACGCATAAAAGGGACTACTGTATGATTGCAAATTATGCAGTCCCAGAGTAGTCAGATTCATAGACAGAAAGTAGAATGGTGGGTTACCAGGGGTTCGGAGGAGTGGGGAATGGGGAGTTATTGTTTAAAAGATACAGAGTTTCAGTTTTGCACGATATGAAAAGGGTTCTGGAGATGGATGGTGGTGATGGTAGCACAAAAATGTATGTGTGTAATACCGCTGAACTTAAAAATGATTACGATGGTAAATTTTATGGTATGTAAAAATTTTAAAAATACGCAAACCAATGCAAATTAGTATTTTTAATGAAAAATTTAAAAGTAGGGAGGATGAAAATTTTAAGGAATGAAGAAATCATGATAGAAGTGAAGGTTAAGTGAAGAAGTGAAAGTTAAGATAGAAGAAAAATTAGTAGAAGTGAAGTATTTTATGTATTTTAGGTCTTTATTCTGATTCTGTATACAAGTATCAGAATGATCAGCAGAATTAAGAAGTATAAAACCTACTACATATGAGGTTGAAATAAACTAATATTGTATATAGCTTATTAAGATGGTAAATTTGAATATCAAAAACAAACTGATTCTTATTTATATTTTCATGATTCCCTTCTGGATTCTCAAGATGGTTTCCATTTCTCTTTTATTCTGTGTGACACAAAACTGGTCAAAATAGTTCTTGGTAGAGGAAAAGATTAATGCATTTGTTGTTTTAAAGATGATGAAGGGCTAAATTCATATTGAGGACAATTCATTCCAAAGAAAAATGTCAGATGCAAAAATCGAGACAGAGATCTTCAAAGAAAAATGTCTTGATGGGAAGAAAATTAGCATAGGAATTCAGCTTTCCCAAAGATGGAAAATGAGCACTGTACATGCGCTTAAAAAAATTTTTACCTGATATTTCATGTTAACTACTAATAAACTAGAAAAGTTATATATGATTCTAGATATTGAATTAGATACCCTTTGTTACAATAAGCCAGTGATAGAAATTTTTCTGAAGACCTTGTAAACTATTTAAGAATAACCAGAATCCTTAGGTTATTGACTTTTCACATACCAATGTGATTTTTGTGCTAATATTAAAAAGAAAACTCTAATCTAAATGATCAAAAGGAATGTTTAGTATGGTCAAGGAAAATAATTCTTTTCAATTTTCTTTAAGTTCTTTTCAGTTCACTTTCCAAAGTGAGATTTATTTTTTCTTCTTTTTTTTCTTTTTTTTAAGATTGACTCTGAGCTAACATCTGTTGCCAATCTTTTTCTTTTTTCCTTGTCTTCTCCCCAAAGCCCTCCAGTACCTAGTTGTATATTCTAGTTGTAGGTCCTTTTAGTTCTGCTGTGTGGGACACCACCTCAGCATGGCTTGATAAGTGGTGCTGGGTCCGTGCCCAGGATCTGAACCAGTGAAACCTTGGGCCGCCAAAGTGGAGCACACGAACTTAACCACTCTGCCATGGGGCCGGCCCGTTTTTGCTTCTTTAGAAAGGTCAAAACCTTACATTTTGATAGGCATAAAACTTTGCTGCAGTTTTAAATTACAATCAGAATCCTTTCATTCTTCCAATTTTAAGTAAGTTATGTATTGATAAAATTTGTATTAAAAGTTAAATGGCAGAGATCCACTTCTGGAACAGGAGTTCTATGCAGGAAACTAACTATAATTCGTGAAAATTATGAAAATCTCTATTTGCAGATGACATGTTTTTGTACGTAGAAAAATCCTAAGAAATCCCTTAAGAAACTATTGTAAGTAATGAACAAGTTCAGCAAGGGTGCAGGATGCAAAATAAATATGTAAAAATGAGTTATATTTCTACTCACTTGCAGTGAACAATCCAAAAATAAAATTATGAAAACAATTCCATTAACAAGAGCATCAAAAGAATAAAATACTTGGGAGTAAATTTAACAGAAGTGTAAGTGTAAGAAAACTTATACTGAGAAAACTACAAACTTTTGAGAAACATTAAAATCCAAATAAATAGAAAGCATTTCATATTCATGCATTGAAAAACTTAATGTTGTTAAAATGACAATACTTCCCAAAATGGTCTTCATAGTCAGTACAGTTCCTATCAGAATCCAAGCTTTATTTTTGTCAGAAATTGACAAGCTGATACTAAAATTCATATAGAAACTTAAGGGTCTCAGAATAGCCAAAACAATATTTAAAAAAACGAATGGAATTAGAGAACTCAGAGTTCCCCCTTTCAAAACTTACTACAAAACTGTCTTGTAATCAAGTCAGTGTAGTACTTGCATAAAGATAACTGTATATCAATGGGAAAGACTTGAGAATCCAGAAATAAACTTATAAATATATGGTCAACTGATTTTTAACCAAAGGTGGCAAAATAATTTGATTAGGGAAAGAATAGTCTTTTCAACAAATGGTGCTGGAACAAGTATATATCCACATGTAAAAGCATGAAGTTGGATCCCTACTTCATATTGAGTTAATATACCAAAATTAACCTAGAATGGATAAAAGATTTAAATTTAAAAGGTAAAACAATAAAACTCTTAGAAGAAAACGTATGGGTATATCTTTGTGACCTTGCATGTGGCAGTGGTTTCTTAGATATGACACCAAAAGCACAAGCAACAAAAGAAAAAATAGATAAATTGGTCTTTGTCAAAATTAAAAACTTTGCTGCAAAGGATACTAACACAAAATTGAAAAGACAAACTACAGAATGGGAAAAAATATTTGTGAATCATATATCCAATAAAACACTTATATTTAAAATACATAGAGAAAACTTACAACTTAATAAGAAAAAGACAACCCAATATAAAAATGGGCAAAAGATCAGACATTTCTTAAAAGAATATATACAATTGCCAGTAAGCACATGTAAAGATGCTCAGCATCATTGTCATCAGGGAAATGCAAATCAAAACTATAATGAGATAGCACCTCACACCCACTGGATGGCTATAATAAGAACAGTCAGATATTAGCAAACGTTGCTGAAGATACAGAGAAATGGGAACCCTGATACACTCTTGGGGAATGTAAAATCGTGCAGCTGCTTTGGAAGAGTCTGGCATTTCCTCAGAAGGTTAAACATCTGGGTTATCGAGAACCTTGACTCCATTACATCATGAGTATTTAATCATGAATATTTAAATAAATATTTTTAGACTTATTTATATCCTTGTTACTATGGTAGATGTATTTTATCTTCCAAATAATATTTCAAGTAATAATTTTTCCAAATAATAGTTGCTGGGCTAGATGGCAGCAACTCAAAAGATGAATTAAATAGGAATAATGTTCATTTATCCTTTTTGCAAAATAATTTGGTAACTTTCATCAAAGACCTTTAAAAATATTCGTATTTTTTGGTCCACTAAATCCACTTCCAGAAATCCATCCCAAGGAAGCAATGAAAAATTGTTAATATGAACATGATATTGTGTGGGGAAAAAAAATTAAAGGCAGTGTGCGTTGGAGCTATCCATGTGAACAATCTCTACTTATGGTGGTAAAGGGAAGGCAGACGTGGAAGTGATTAAAATACAGCGATAAATGCCTTAACAGAGGTGCTTCAACTAATTAAATCCATGAGAAAGAAAGAAGAAAGCACTCAACTGCCTGAGGCAAAGGAAGGATTTAGGGGAAGATGAAGAGTTCTGCTTGGCAGAGAAGACTAATGAGTACCAACTTAGAACATGATTTATGTGTGAGCTGCGACTTGCCGTGAAATCACAGTATAAATAGGTGAGGAAAAACAGAGGGACGAGGTAGCATAGGAGAGGTAAATTTGTTGAAAAATCAGAGGCATCTTCTATAGATAAATAACTTTAATTTCTTGTTATGGAAGTGTATGCTTCCTTAATTTTATTACTTGGTTGCTGTAAACAGTAAAGTGAGGAAGGGATTTCCCTTTCTTCTTCTAGTTTTTTTGATACTTATTTTAGCCTAGTCAAAGGTATTTTCATGAAGCAACGGATTACTTTCATCTGTTTTATTGAATATGTGCCTTGTCCCAGGCACTGTGATAAGCACTTTACAAACATTATCTCTAAATGAGATAGTCGTAAACCTGAAGGTAGATGTCAGTAGCCCCAGTTTACAGATGAGTGTGGAAACTGAGGTTCAGAACTACTAACAGTAGCCGGAGTCACAGAGCTTGTGAGTGTAGAATCTAAGACCAAACCTAGGTCAGTATGATTCCAAGGCCAATGAGCTACTACCTTTTGGTATCTCATTCTACAAAGTAGTTTTTTTTTTATGTTTTCTTCTTCTTTTTTTCTTTTTTGGTGAGGAAGATTGGTCCTGAGCTAAGATCTGTTGCCAATCTTCCTCTTTTTCTTTTTCTTCCCAAAGCCCCAGTACATAGTTGCATATCCTAGTTGTAAGTGATTGTAGCTCTTCTACGTAGGATGCTGCACAGCGTGGCCTGATGAGTGGTGTGTAGGTCCACGCCCAGGATCCAAACTGGTGAACCCTGGGCTGCTGAAGCAGAGCGCACGAACTTAACCACTTGGCCACCAGGCCCTCCCCTGCAAAGTAATTTTGATAGGCAAAATTCTGAGAAATAGTAGCACTGTCGTGGAAAATTAGTTCTACTAGACTGTAGATAGATCATCGTTAGTACAAGGAATAATACGTTCATTTTTAACCAGAATAGTTTTATCTCATGATAAAAGGAATTCTCTTTGTGATATGCTGAAATTAAGGCTCAAGTCATACCGTTAAAGGAATCCATGAAAGCATCACAGGAACTTGAATAAATCACGAAAACATTATGTGACACAATATTATGTACACAGTTTTAAAGGTACACAATTAGAGATACTGGTTGAGAATAGCTGTTAGAAAGCATTTTTAATATCTTATTACCTCTTGTAGGTGTTGATGGATTTTTCAAATTGGTGTTAAAATTCAAAATATTGATTTTTAGCAGTGATTTTACAGTTTTATACAAATAAGTAATAGTTTTTGAGTGCAAAACAACATTTGAGCTAGATAAGATTTTGTGTCTAAAACAGTTTGTGCTTTCATTTTGTTTTCTTAATAATGTTCGTTTTAGTTGATATAAAATTGTCTCATCTTTAGATGCCTGTGGTGGAGGGAGGGAAATGTTTTGTAGTATTCATATCATTGAAATTACCTCCCTATATTTTTCTTCTCAAAGAAAGAATATGGTGATGAACATAAGAATAAAAAATAATAATTACATATGGATGCCTAATAAGTAATTATATATGCATTGTTTGAGGTTTTCTTTCTCTAATATAGCCAACCCTTTCCCATTTGTTTTACCACCATGTATTCTGTTCTAGATTTCTTGACTAAGAAAACATTCCACCAGAGTTTTTTTTTGATATTCAGAGAGCACTTTGATAATGTGGTTTTAAGTAGAGCTGTTTAAGTATTTTTACATAATATTTTCATAAAGATGAAGAATTGAATGAATTTAGCATATACCAATAAATAATCTTGTGTACAAAATAACATTTTATGTTTTCAAATGTTGGTGTAGAGAATCTTAAATAAGAGTTTATACCTACGTTATACACCATAATCTCTATTCCTTTTCCTGTTTGTAGAGTAGAGAAGTAATGCTAAATTGTGTGGTTACTGGAATTTTTATAGGGACTTGGTAAGAATCATGGTTCTTTTAAAGAAATAGTTTTCAAATGCCCTTTCTAGAAAAAATACAATATTATTATATCAGTCCTTTGCCTCTAAGGTCAATTTTTGGATTAGACTCATTCTTGAACATGAAAAAAATATCAGCAAACAAGATCAACTCACTATTACATTTGTACCTACTATAGGCTTTTTATTAAAAAATTATCTATGGCTTAAGTGCACAGTGGGTAGACAGAACAAGAAAAGGATATTTTTGTAGTAGCATTTTTTTTCTTCTTCTCCCCAAAGCCCCCAGTACATAGTTCTGTATTCTAGTTGTAGACCCTTCTAGTTGTGCCATGTGGGACGCCACCTCAGCCTGGCTTGATGAGTGGTGCTAGGTCCACACCCAGGATCTGAACCTGTAAAACCCTGGGCCACCAAAGCAGGGCACGTGAACTTAACCACTTGGCTGTGGGGCCAGCCCCTATAGTAGCATTTTTCACTGAATACCATACTACTGTTAAGCGCTTATAATAAAGGACTATAATCCTATTCAGAATTGATTTATAGTATGTGAGAAATGATAGAAAATTGAAGTAAGTTTTTGAAGTTATGCAATATTTCATATTTAAAATAAAACAAATTTTTCTTTTAACAGTAGTTCAATGTTATCACGTAAAGTACTTCTCGTTAGGCAATTGTTTCACTTAGACCTCCCCCCCCCCCCCCACCCAGTGTTAAAGAGTATACTAAACAAAGTAGCAAAAAATTTTATCCTATTTGCAGAAAATATTTTGTTATCAATGAATTTCTTTTCTGAAAAAAGTAATACGTGTAAACATGAAATTCTTTCACTTTGGCAAAAGCATTTCTTGATAAAATTATTTTTCCATTTGAGAAAAAAATTACTCAGAAAATAAGTCAGAGTAATGCTTAAAAAATGTCAAATTTTTCTGCAAAAAATGTAAAAGCATCATAAGTAGAGCCAACAGAGAAGCCAACAGACTAGAGGGAAAATTTGTGGCTCATCCTAGTGACAAAACAGAAATGTTCTTAATATATAAAGAACTCTTATACATCGACATGAAAAAGACCAGTCACCTATGTGAAAAATGTTCAAAGACAGTTTATAGCAGAGAAAAATAAATGGCTCCTGCGCATATGAGAAAATGTGCTAAACCACACGGAGAAATTCAAGTTAGAATTATGATGAGGTACCATTTTCCACCTACTTCCACCTATTTCTACTTCCACCTAAAGTTTTGGCAAAGATAAAAAATTTGATAATTCGCTAATTTTATAAGGTGGCAGAAAAATAAGCCCACATATATTACTGTGGGAGTATAAATTGATAGATCCCATGGAGAACAATTTGGCCAAATGATTTTCTCCTATAGGATATGTTGACGTGTAGGAGATGCACAGGTATGTTCAGGCAATATTGTTTGTAGTAGCAGAAGACTGGAGACAACTGAAACGCCCATCAGAAAGGGGTAATTAAATGTAACACATCCATGTCATTGAACTATGGTATGGCCGTTAGAAAGGCTTGGAACAGTCTCTGTGCTGATACATTAGGCGACAAAAGCAACATACTTTCATATGTAGAAAAGAATATATATATATAGTTATGCTTATTGTGGTATTGAATATCTTGGAAAGAGGCATGAGAAACTGATAACCATGATTCCCTTTGAGTTGGAGAGCAGGATGGCTGACCCATGACAGAAGTGAGAAGATACATACCTTATATTGGATGTGTCTTTAGTACTTTTTGAATTTTGAACCCTGTGTAATGCCTATCTCCCCCACCACCAAAAAAAAAAAACGA
The DNA here is from genome assembly GCF_041296265.1 of Equus caballus. Classification (NCBI taxonomy): domain Eukaryota; kingdom Metazoa; phylum Chordata; class Mammalia; order Perissodactyla; family Equidae; genus Equus; species Equus caballus. The sequence goes on from NC_091700.1 coordinate 89,829,136, forward strand.
AAAAAGGAGAGAGATTTCAGAACTGTGTAGTGGAAGGTTCTGCAAGATGTGAGACTAGTGAAGTAATGGAATTTTAATTACCTACAAAGAAACTCCTGCAATGCCTGTGCCGTGCAGGGAAGTAGTCAGATGAGCAGCTGGCTCACTGAATGAAGAGCTCTGGTAGGACACATGTAACTACATAAAGTGCAATTCCTGGAACTCCTCCGGCCAGGGCTCTGAGCTTGAAAGTGGTTACTGAGATCACTTAATAGGCTATGTTAAGAGGTTGATCTAATCTGAGTTAAACTGGGAAAAGCAAAGAAAGGCCTGTGACATGGGCTAGAGTTAAAGGACTGAGACATGGGTTTGGACAGCTCCTCCAACAGCCTGTCATTTTTCCTTCTTTAGGTCTCTAAACCACCCAGAGAGATTACTGTTTAGAAGAGTTAGAGAGCTGTATGCCTTGCTCTTGGCAAAAGGGTAGTGAGAGCTCACTCCGAAAGTTTTGCTCAGGGTCCTAGAATTCATAGTAATTTCTTTGGTCCTAAAACATGGCTGGTGGGATGGAATTATTCTCCCTGGTCCTTGGTTTAAGGAAGAAGATCCAAAAGTAACTTGCTCTCCAGTGTTAACTTCTTTACCTCAAGCTAGAGTATCCTTTCAAAGCGAACTCATCCAAATCAGCTTCATGTCTGATAGGAGGGGGTCAGATAAATGAGGCTGTGGAAAAGTCACGTCTGAAGAGTAACCTTGCACAGCTTGATCTGTTTACTTTTTAAATGCGGCCTTGTTCAGTGGAGTATGGTACTGTGCTTTTGAACCATAGGACCAAATTTTCATAAAAAGGCAAAGCTCCTGCCCATGTAATCTGGAAAATTGCTTGTCTAATTGGGTGCACATTTGCACCTGTACCCTCTTGAATGACTCAGTCATGTTGTGCTCAGGAGTCAAGTAACTTGTTATGTGACTAAATGAGAGAAAAAAAGTTATAACATCCAGTTACTTTGGAAATGAAAAACACTAAATGGTATTGGTTGTTATTATATTAGAGTTGGCAAATACTATAATTAAGACTTAAAGTGATTTTTAGTATTATTCTCTGGTTGTAGCCATTTTCTGAAAAATTTTATTTAGAATAAAACTTTGTTGACACCATATATTCAGATTGAGTTCAGTTCAATTTTATAAGCCCTTATAAATAATCCATAGTAGTCTAATGGCCTGTTATGGGTACTGGTAAAATTTCTACCATAAAAATTTATTAAAATTTATTTTATTCATTTTTCTATGATATTATTGGCCCCTTAAACTTATTAATAAATAAAATGAACAGTGAAGCAAACCATTAAAGTGCCTTTGCTGAGTGATTCCACCATTAAATGAATTTTAATATATTTATAGGCACTATACACTTATCATTTCAGTTGTGATCTAGTTTCTAAGCTGTTTATTGAGTACCTCAAGTGACCTAGGTCCTGGAGAACCAGTAGTAATCAAGAGACTGACATCTGACTCCTTATTGACTTTGCCATCTGTTGAGGAAGAAAAGGACAAAGAGTGTGTCAGTCAACTAGAACAAGTGAGTGTTGACAGGGAGAGGCAGGTACTGTGGAGAACACATGGGAAGCCCTAACCTGGATGTGGAGGTGGTTGTGGAAGGCTTTAGGATGGGAAGAATGGCTGAACTGAGACCTAAAGAAGGCAGGTGGGGGCCAGCCCCATGGCCCAGGGGTTAAGTTCACACTCAGCTTCAGTGGCCTGGGGTTCGCCAGTTCAGATCCTGGGTAAGGATTTACACACCGCTCATCAAGCCATGCTGTGGTGGCGTCCCACGTAGAAGAACTAGAATGACTTACAACTAGTATATTCAACTATGTACTGGGGTTCTGGGGAGAAAAACAAAAGAGGGAGATTGGCAACAGATGTTAGCTCAGGGCCAATCTCCCTCACCAAATAAGAAATACTGTTCCTTATTTAAAAAAAAATAAAGAAGACAGGTAGAGGGTGAGGTAGGGCAAGGGGTCAGAGTTTTGAATACGTATATAAAAAGTATAAAAAGAACTAAAAGATTGTATGATATGTCTGAGGAAATGGAAGAATTTATCTATGACTGGGGCATGGAAAGCCTGAAGTAGGGGACCTGATGGTAGAGATGGAGGGTGGTGAGATGTGAAGGAAAAGGCCATAATGAGCGAATCAGAGACCTGATGATGTGGAAATTTGTAGGCCATGTTAAAATGGTCTGGATGTATCTGGAGAACAGTGGAGAACCACAGAAGGCCTTCCTTTAGGAAATTGATCAACATTGCCTGTTAGAAAGATCACTCTGCTTACGTTATGGAGAATAGATTGGAAGAGTGAAGGAGTGAAGACTAGAGTGGAGAACTGTCAGAAGGCTACTGGAAAGTAGTAGCGCAATGGAAGATATTAATAACCTCAACTACAGTTATTACGGCAGCAGGAAAAAATGGATTGATATGAGAGACGTTTAAAATGTAGAGGCAGCTACACATGGAGAGTGATGGTAAACCAGCATTTGTTGAATGGTAATAATATTATCTAATATATATTACACATTTAATATATGTCAAGCATGGTGCTAAGAGATTCCCAAGCAGTATGTGATAGAGTAACAAGCACAGCCATTGGGTACTAAGTGCTGTCCTAAGTGCTTCACATATATGGTCCACCTTAATCTCTACATCAGCCCTAGAAGGCGCAAGTACTAGCGTTATTCCTGTTTTAAGAATTAGGGAACTGAAGCACAGAGAGGTTAAGTATTTTCCTAAAGCCACACAGGTAGTGGCAGAGCAGGGGTTCCCATCCAGGGATGCGAGTCCAGTGACTGAGCTGGCACTTTCACATGATAAGCTGTCTCACGTCAACCCTGTGGTTTAGTGTGAAGGGAGAGAGGGGTTAAGGATTCTGCCTTCCTGGGTAGCTGATTAGATGATTGTGCTGTTTGCTGAAATGTGGTGTACAGAGGGATTTAGGAGATAGGGCGATAATTCGAATTGTGGACATGTTGTTGTAGGTGTCTGAGATATAAAAGTGGAGATGTTTACTAGGTCATTGTATTAAGATTCTGTGTCTCAAGAGAGTGTTTAAAGAAGGTGAAAAGGTTGATGCTGGTGAACATTATTAAGAGGTTGCAAAAAGAAAGAAAAAACCTGAGACGTGTCTGTTGGATTTAGCAGAAATAATTGATCAGGGAGAGAGCAATCTCAGTGGTGTAATGGGAAGAAATCAAATTGTAGTGGGTTAAGACGTGTGGATGAGTATAGGGAACAACTCTTCTAAGAAAAGGAAGGAGGTGAGCATGGTGGTTGAATGGCTCATAGCATTGAGGGAGGATTTCCTTGTTAAAGGTGGAATAAATTTGCGTATTTTTAAATGCTGATGAGTGAGTGCCAGAAGAAGGAAGTGTTTGAAGATTAAGGGATGAGGAAAAAAAGAGCAGAACTAAGAGAAGGGATTCTGTTCCATTTTGTGTGAAGGGAAGAAGGAAAAGATGAAGATGAAGGGAAAGTTGGTGATGTATTCTCTGGTGGCAGCTACTATGTTTCCTGTGAAGTTGAAAGTGGGATGGTTTGCTTAGACTGAGGGGGAGCAGGTTGTGGCATTAGAAATCTGAGGTACATGGAATAGATTTTAAATGATTGTTGTTGACATTAGGAGGGAGAATTGACTTCAACACAAGAGCTAGGCACACCGGAAGTCCATTTGAGGTTGTAGATCAGGATTTGTAATGGCATCGTTGCATGTGCTCAGAGAGCAGAAGGTGGTTCCGCATGCCTGACGCAGGGCTTGGGAGGAAAGGCGGGAGTTACCGTGATGCAAGTGACGATGAGCAGTTCCTGAAAGGCCTCTTAAACCACGGGTTTCGATTTTATTCTGAGGTTGTTTGTTATTCTGGCCGTCTCTTATTAGAGCCGTTTACAAAGTATGTTCGAGAAATACTGTTGATTGACAGAGGTTTTTTGAAAGTCTAAATTGTGTTCAAATTGATATGAGAATTAATAGACTTTGTACTTTGATCACTGGTGTAAATGAATAAATTTATGTCCTATTTTTAGTAAACCCATATTTGATGGCAAGTTTTTTACTCTCTAATGCTGGTAAGTTGAGAGTTTTGTTTTTGTTTCATTTTGTCTTCGTTGTTGTTTTTACATGGGAAAGCACGAACAGATTTTGGGCCTCTTAAATAACACCATAGTTACTTGCTATCATGTCACAGTGTTTATTTCCTTCATTGCACTTGTCATAAACTTCAATTATCTTCTTTATTTCTTTGCCCACTTGTTTAATTTCTGTCTCTTCACACTAAAATACAAGCTTTATAAGGATGAGGACCTTGTCTTGTTTATCTTTTGTACTTCTCAGGAAATGTTTTTTGAGTTGAGGGGATGGTAGAAGGAAAATAAGAAAGGAAAAGGGGGAGGGAGGAACACCTCCCACAGTGGGACAGGCAAGAGAGTGAATCTACCATTGAGTTTGCTTACAGTGAATGTGGTGTCTCCTGCACTCTCAAACTTAAGGAACACTGAAGAAATGTGGGTTGGAACTTTTTTTTTTTTTTGATGAGGAAGATTGGCCCTGAGCTAACATCCATTGCCAATCTTCCTCTTTTTGCTTGAGAAAGATTCTCCCTGAGCTAACATCTGTGGCAGTCTTCCTCTATTTTGTATGTTTTGTATGTGGAATGCCACCGCAGCATGGCCCAATGAGTGGTGTGTAGGTCCACGCCTGGGATCCGAACCTGCAAACCCTGGGCCGCCAAAGCAGAGTGTGTGAACTTAACCACTACGCCATGGGGGCAGCCCCTGGGTTTGAAGTTTTTAAAAAGTCCCTTTTATTATTTTTGTGTATACTGTAGTCATCTATACAACAAATAGGCTGAAAAATGTTTTCAGTTCTTTAAATGTTGTTAGCAGTAAAAGTCAATTATTGTTTTGCAAACTAAGTTTTAACTATCAAGTTTCAATCTTCCACTAGAGCTAGGAATGATCAGACCTTTCTAAAAGATCATTTTCTAAAGGATCAGTTTAATGTTACTGACATTACAGATTGAAATGAATTTTAATACGTATGCTGTTAGTCTTTGTGTTCACATAGGACTTTGATGGAAAGAAGAAAAATCCACATTACTGCTGTGACATGACTCAAAACATAGCTTGATGTATCAGTCAGGATCAGCTGGAATTTCCTGCAATAATAACTACCCTAATATTGCAGGGACTGAAAACACCAAAAGTTCGTTTCTTACACGTTGGGTGTCCTTTGTGTGTCTGCTGGGATGCATCCTTACCAGGAGGCTCAGGCTGCCATGTTGCTCGTTGCCTGACAAAAGAAAAGGAGTATGGGGAATTATGTGCCGGATCTTAGAGCTCCAGCCTGCATCCTTCTACTCACATTCCATTGGCAAAAGCAGGTCGTGCGACTCTGCCCTGCCCTTAGGCCATGGCAGATGCAGCCCTACTATGTTTCCACATGGAGGAGAACAGTCCTAACCACTACTCTGCAAGATAGCAGTTGGGTTGAAAAAGATTTACTTTTGTTAAAAAGAAAGTTGCTTGCTACACCAGTAGTGTGCTTTTAAAGAAACAAACCACTTTTATGAGTAGGTTAAGTGCAGAGTAAATATCCATTGCGTATTCTGGTTGAAAGTTTTGAAAATCTTTACATCGAAAAAGTATATTTCCCTGAGTTTTATTTTTCATTAAATTTTCAATGAAGTTATTAGTAAAATTCACTTGAACTTAAGAGGTTAACTGTTCTGATAAGTGTTACATTCTAACTTTATCAATGTGAAGTACATCTTTACAGAATGTTATTATCTGATCATTTTTGAGGACAAATCAAAAAATGGAATATGTTTAGATTTGTAAAATTGCTAAAAATTTTTAGGATATAGAAAGTATTTGATTAATATATTCTTACAGTGCTTCAGATTTCCTCAGAGGCTTAGGAAAAGAAAAAGTGAAATGTTAGTATGAAGAGATTTTGTTGGACTTTTTTTAAGCGACAACAACAAAGGGAATTTATAAGGCATTAGCTCTCCACCAAGAAGAACATGACTGTGATCTCTTAAAAGGCAAATTTACCTGGGCTCTGCGGTGCAATGGATAGGGCATTGGACTTCTAGATTTGCCTTTTAAGGCAAATCTAGGGAACATAGTCAAACTGATTAGTTTCATTTGTGCAATAGAAAGAGATAACCATTAAAGCAAATTCAAATTAATATTATATTTGGTCATCGATAAAAATGAACACCTTGAATGATAACAAGAGATTAATCAACAGTGGAAACTGCAGGTATAATGGCTTCATGTAAGAAAAAGGAAATAGTGTTGATATGACATATTATTGCAACAGGAGGGCAACTGGCCCATTTGAATATGTCACCTGCCTACCTAAATTCTGCAGCCTATTGAGTGATATTCCCAAACTTCTCATAACTCTTATATGGTTCTTGTTTACACATTTTGTGTATTTCATTAATTTTGTTATAAATGATTAATAGCATTGGTTTTGAATACATTTTAAAGCTATGCAATCCACATATGTTACTACAGTGTATCATGCTTTATTGTTTTGAACTTAGTAGGGCATTTTATATTTGATTTTTCTTAATCTGCTCTAATTTTTATACTTTCTTAATATTTCTATTTCTAGCACTATAATTGGTACCCATATAAATTAAATGTATACTTTTTCTGTAACTGACATTTTAAAATCTGAGATCAGCCCCATTTGTGGATAATTCCTATTACTGAATGTAAATTCTTGAGTATACAATTCTAGGAAATATTTTAAAATAGATAATAATGCCAGTGTTTAGAGGAAACAAGCTTTATTTTTTTTTAACATGGTTTTTTCCTCTGTCAGTAATATAGCAATGTGTATTTGTTTCCAGAAATTTATTCCTTGATAAGAAATTTTCTCTGAACTGAAATGTTTGAGTTGGAGTTAATTTACTAAACTGTCCTGGCATGCCCAGAATTTTCTTGGGACAAAGAGGGTAGCAGAGAGGTGGGGAGTTACTATGTTTATAACTGTAAGTAGGATTAAAAACGGAACCTATTTTGTGTTGTCACGAGTTCATCACAGAATTTTAGAAGTTATAAGAATTTGGCTCCCCTAAGCCAACTCTTTGTTGAACGGTAGAGAACACGTGAGGCCTGGAAGACTGAGTGCCTCGCCCAGGGTTGCTTGGTGAGTGAAGAGAGCACAGCCAGAGCCTGGTCTCCTGATGGCTCATCCCCTTTTTATTGAGCTTTCTGCCATGGAAGAAACTCTTAAGTTTAGCAACTGTACAGATGGTGTTAGTTTTATCTCTATAATATATTGAAAAAAAAAGTTGAAGTATTGAATTTCCCCTATTTAGGGAGCTTGTTGCCTGCTGTCACATCTAATAGTGTCCCTTAAGAAAAAAATGTGATTGCTCAATATGATTCTATAAGCTCACCATAACCAATTACAGAGTTAGAAAGGCTTGGTAGGGGGGACACCAAGACTGCTTTATTCTGTTGGAGTAATATTCCAAATTCTGAATATAGCTTTTTCCTACCACTTCATAACCCAAATAATGGCTGTTAAACAAAATATTTTTGTCACACCAACAAGTTTTTTGTTTTGAGCTGCTTCTACTGACTTTTATTAACTACTCAAAAATCTTAACATCAAACTCCTAGTTTTATGTTCCAGGAAAAAAAAGTTAATTGTGCAACCATGGCTAATTCTTTTATGAATTTTGTAACCACTTTCCCTCAGTAAATATATGAAACACTTTAAGTATTGGCGCACGTCCTGGGTTTCCCGAGGTCTTGTGGAAGACCCACAGGACTCGATTTGGCGCCAGAAAGAGATTCAGACCGTGACACTAAAAATGCTCTGCCCTGACTCTGAGATCTTAGTGATGAAATAGTGTAAACTCTTAGCATTGCTTTTATGGAGCTTTGTAGTCCATAAAAATAACATCGTTGTGGAGCCCCGATGTGCGTCATCTGTGACTGGAGGTTTTGATGTCTTTGCAAAAGGCAGAGTGGTGCTTTCCTTTGAAATGTGTCAGGCAGTTTTAGATGCAGCTTCTCAGATGGATTTAATTAGTCCTTCATAGGACTAGATGTCCGTTTGTTGCAGCTGAATTCTCATTTCATTCACCCATAACTAGAAACACCTCGCTTCAAACGAGTTTCTTCAAAGAAAGAGGGGTTTAGGGTTCTGTGTTTTACTGCTTTTTGATGTTGGTTTCCCTTTAACTGAGAAGACCTTATGTTTATACAACTGTTATTATTAAGAAAACATAGCTTTCTTCACCGGGGTTCCTTTTGTATCGGTGCTGGTTATTGGTGGAAGTCAGAAATCTGTGGAATAGATCTCGCTCTGTCAGACGATTAGAGCAGCTGTGTGTTTGCGTGTTTTGCTTGTGAGAAGCGTGAACTGAAAATGTGGCATAAACTTGTGGACTAATTCTATAAACCCAAAATTTGAATGCCAGTATAAGGTGAAAACTAGTAACTGAATATGTTAATAGGGTGGTTGTTTGTTTCAGTAGCTTATAATATTGACCACAAAGACAGAGCAAATCAACTTACAAGAGTTGCCATAACTCGAATAGTAATTGTGTTTTGATTTACTCTGCCTACAGTGCATGACTCCTGGTATGCTTTCAATAAATATGTTGAAAGGATGAAAACATATTCTCCACAGTAAAATTATATATGTTTAAAAAAATGTATCCTACTAATAGTTTTTTAAAAAATTATCCCTAAACCTTCACATTTCATTAGGATAGCTAGTTGAATTTACCCTGAAAATAATGCTCTTTCTTCTCTTTTCCAGTTAGTGTGTCTAGGGTCTGGCATGTTTCTTCATCAAGGCAGCTTTTATCTTCTATGCCCGCAATTCTAATTACATTTCAGGGGTTGTGATCTCTCCCATAATCCTGGTCATTCTTTGTATTTTGGATGAAATGCTTCAGGGGGTTTTGGGGCTGTTCACTCACGGGCACAGGTTTGCATCTCTAAAAGTTTCTCTTGCTCTAACATCCTGATTTATATAAAAATTCTAAAAGGTACTCTTTAACTTCTTACTATTCTTTCCTTTTTATGGAAAAACAAAGTTAATTTAGACTATTCAAACTTAAAATTGTCCCAAAGCCACAGATCACACTGAAAAATACATAGTAATATATCCCACAGATTCTTTTGGTGTCTTGTTTCAATATTCCACCCAAGAATCTGTAGAATCTCAGGCTTGTATCTCTGCCTTGTTTCTTAGCCATAACTGATATCGCCCATCTTATTCACCAGACTCAGTTCTATATAACTGTGCCAGTTTCTAAAACTCAGATGTCAGAGATGTGCCACCATTGAAGATATGAAAAAAAGATCGACAAAAGTTTAAAAACAGTCTTTTAAAAAATATTTTGGGGAATGCTCAGAATAAATCAGAAAGGGATTTCATTGAAAAGGCCAACACATTGTTGGGAATTGATATGTGTTCGTGGTTTTGTGTTTTGTGACTTGTGACTATTTTGTGGAAATTGTGGTGTTAGGAGAATAGTGACCTGTGACTCAGGAATACTTTATTACATTTATGTAAATCTAATGATTTTTAAAATTTTTATGGATGTGATTTGTTTTAAGGAGTTCTTTTAATGATTCTGCCTTTAGTACAGTGTTACATGGTTTCACAGCATTTTTATTTCTTGCAAATACTCTAAAAATCTAGGTAGAAATAAAAAGTCTCAAGTACAAAGGGCAGAACATTTGTGAATTATCTTTTATATCGGTTTGCAAGACAACATGTTTAAGGAACCCTATTCCTAGAGCATTTGAAGTTAATAAAACATACTGCAGTTAATCATGTTTTCTATTCTGCAAACTGGGCTGTCTTATAAAAAAGAAACATCAATCACATTGGATATGGGGACGTAGGCAATCATATTCTTCCTCCATTATCTTCAGCTCTAAAAACTGTCAGCATTTACTAATAAGGTTTAGTTTGGGGCTAGGTAACATCGTAATGGAGAAACAGTAATATAACATTATATTTAAAACAACAGTGTTTGAAGACAGTAAACCTCCTTACCAGTCACTTATCAATTATGTAACTTTGGAAAAGTTCCTTAACCTCTTAGAGCCACTGCAGCAATAGTGTTCTCCACAGATGCTGGTACAGAGGAACACGTGAAGCCTGTGAGTTAGATGGAGTTGGGTTTAAATGCTGTCCTGAAACTGCTGGCTGTGAAAGCAGTGGAGTCAGTCATCTTTTCTGAGCCTTCATTTTCCTCGTCTATGAAATAGGGATAATATTCTCTAGGGTTTTTGCAAAAATCAAGTGAGATAATGTATGTAAAGCCCCTGGTACAGTGGCTGGCATGTAGTAGGCCCTCGAAATGATCTCCTTTTCCCCTTAAATAGAGACATTTTGCTTTTTACAAGAATCTGAAGTAGCTTTTATTTTGCAAACAGTTCTTTTCCATTGTATGAAAAATTCATAGAAAGTTTTGAAAACAAGACTAGAACATACACAGTAAACATTGGCAAGGCTTGTCAGTATCGAGTAATATTCTAAGATTCTAAAATTCTTTGATTAGAATTGTATGATTCATTTATTTCATGAAGCCTCTTTTGAGGCTACAACAGAATACCTGGAGAGTAGTTATAGAGGTAATGGTCTCTTAGTGATTCACTTTGGGAAATTTTTCCAAGTGAGGATAGTGAGCCAAACACTGCTGGCCCCTTACCCCCTTCCCGCCCTCAGACCTGTTGTTTGAAAGCCATGAAACCTGCAGTTCCTTCTTCCTCCACTGTAGGGCGTGCCTACGCCGTTAAGGTCCAAGGCTGACGGGATCAGGCTCTCTGGGGATCTGTGCCTGCTCCTCCCAGAGCCTTTCTCTTATCCATGGATACTCTACTGGCTGTCTGGTAAAAACTCCAGACATCATGGAATAATGACACCGATTATTGTAGTGTCCATGCTTTGCAATAAAATATTGACCCTTGCTATTGTATTTTCCCTCCAAATGAACTTACCAACAAATATCTAAATTGACTCGGTCGAGGTGTAATCAGATCAGCCTGGGTTGGAATACGCTACTTTGCTAGCTGTGGAACTTTGAGCAATTATTTTAATTTCTCTGAGCCTCAGATTTGTCATCTATAAAATGTGGTTAATAACATCTGCATTGTAGGATTACTCTGAGGATTCAGTGAGTTTAATGTTTATTAAAATACTTGATTGCTGTTAGGTACTCAGTGCATGTTCCCTTTCTTTGATTTAGACTCATTTCTCTGAACAAGTGACAAAAAGTTGGACAGCTGCAAAGAAAACCGAGGAGCATTCATAATCTGGATATTACCACCACTGGAGTTTATATTCTGGTTCAGTGTTGTTTTCTTTTTTTAAGGCATTTTATTTCTAGGGAGATATTATAAAAGAAACCATGCTATTTGTTTCTAACTCAGTGTTTAAATCTCAGAAAAGGTAGATATTGTTTGAAATTTTAAAGTTTAGTGCAAATGACTTTGGGCACAGCTCTGCGTGGATATGTTTGCTCTCAGCCATATTTATCATGCCAGCATGATGGTGGGTTTCTATTGCTGCTGCCGCATTTCGTTACTTGGCTTTTTATAAAAACTGCTGACTCTGTTTAGACATGTGATGTGTGTTATCATATGGAACAAGAGTAAGGAAACCAGCTGGAGATTAAACATAGCATAATCCTCTGTTGTAAATAACCGTAGACAAACTGTGAGTAGCTACCAAATTCGTCCAACTGGGCAAAAAGTACTTATGTTTAGCTTTTAAAATCTAGTGATGGTTACTTGAGAAGTGGCTTAAATCTATCTCCTTATAATGATACAGCTTCAGAGTGATTAAAAGTAGAGTTGTTGTTGCTTACTGTTTTTTATGATCACATTTGAAACAAAGTTTAGAAGAATTTATGATTTTGTTTATAGCCAACTACTGAAAACACCAGTAAAGTGCAAGAGTCTGTGGTGATTGACAAGGTTGCTGGTAGTGAGTGTTGCTTCCATTAGTTTGACTTATCAAAGATTGAAGAAAGATCTGTTCTGTTTCATTCCACACTACTGGTTTAGGAGCATTAATGGATGTTTTAACTACAAGTTTAGTCTAAATCAAGTCTTTCAGGTTTAATCTGTTCTATAGGGTTTTAAAATATCATATATCCATATCACACCACACCACACATTGAGAACTTCACCTCAATAGGGAGGTGTGTCCTTACTTGGAATTAAGCTGCAGTACAAGAAGTATACTAACTTACACAGAGGATATTCTTGCTAGCATTCTGTATATATCATTTGCTTATTCAAGCATGTAAAACTTCAACAAGAGGAGGTAATTTTGCTTAGATTTCTTGATTTGAATTGTTCTACTATTTGGCACAGGGTGGATAAAGGAAAAAATCATATTGAAAGCATTGTTCTGTTAATGAAGTTGCTTGTCCTTTTTTGTGCCAAATTTGGCAGGTAAAATTACCATTTATTCTACTTGCTAGAGCTGAAGAATAGATTGTTGGGGAAAAGTAGCAATTTCAGTAATGACACTAGATAGAATGTGGTACATTACATACATCTCCTGTACTTTTAGATATTGACACGTAATTTTTATTTCTCTTTAGTAATATACATTGTCTTTAACCGCTGTATTATATCCAGTAGCTTTACGTCCATCAGCTACTTACAATTTGCTTCAACTGTGAAATTTTAAAAAATACTATGTTGTTATTACTTATAATAAACCAAAGAGAAGCATTTTGACCTGAGGATAAATTAGCGATTGTATTTTGTTCTGGATATTGCAAAAGTATTGCATGCTTTTTGATAGGAACAGTTATTTAAAGTTTAAAAAGTAAAGATGAAATATGCACTTTATTTAATATGAAGAAATATCATTAATATCAGATTCCAGATGTTCGTGATTTCTTCCATATTAAATATATTTTGCTCTTTTTTATGTGCTTTAACTTTTGGTTTGCAAATTCTAAAAGAGAAGTTTTAATCAAAAATCTTGTTCTAAAATGAGAGACATCTCATTCAAAATATGAATAGGTGGTTTTTAAAAAGTTAATCACATATTTAAATGAAATGCATAAATTTAGCATTTGTTGAACTTTGAAGTACATATATGATTCACTAAATTTCTTATAAATTAGGTTTTCTCTAATTATAAAATTTCAGATTTTTAAAAAATTATTATTTCTGTAACAGTTTACAATATAATAGCTAAACTTGACCTTCCCCTAAAAAAGAAGAAATCCTCTGTAGAAACTAATTTGCAAAATATGTTTTTTAAAAAAAGCCAATTGGTGAACTTGTAGACTTGGAAATGTTAACACAAAAAACAGGATTTGGTGTTGCTGAAACTTGTAACCGTCAGTCACTTCTTTGTGCCCACTAAATTCAGTGGTAGGCAGGTGCAGATGTTACAAAATCTAACATTGCAATTGACACTAATTGGCATAGTTGGTGGCAGTCTTATCAGAAAGCAAAGGGCTGAATGGTTGAATGGGTTTAGAGAACTTGAATGATAATAAGCATTTTTATATGCATCTTGAATTACTTTCATGACCCAGACTAACAGGAACGCTTCATTCTGACCTCATCCTTCAATGAATAGAAATTACAGAAAGCATAATATGCAGTGTATGTGATTACTGATTGTTTTTCAGGTAACCTTTTACAGCTATCCGCTCCATTGCCCACTTTCCACCTCCCCTCACCCTCCCTCCCAGGGCTCAAAGAAACCCAAGTATATGTATGGAATAAAAAGGAGATAACTGTTATTACTAAATATTAAATTAACGTTTTTTTGCTTGAGGAAAATTGGCCCTGAGTTAACATCTGCGCCAATCTTCCTCTGTTTTATGTGGGACGCCACCACAGCATGGCTTGACAAGTGGTGCTAGGTCCACGCCCAGGATCCGAACCTGTGAACCCCAGGCTGCCAAAGCAGAGTGCACGAACTTAACCACTACGCCACCAGGCAGGCTCCTAAATTAACTTTTTTGATTGATTTATTGGTAAAAGCTTGATGTGTGTCATAGTACTTTAGGCTAAACTTACAAAAAAGTATTTGTTGAATTTATGGATGAAACAATAAGAAATCTGGGCCTCGCGTCTACATGGTCTTGGAGCAGGTAGGCAAATAAGTGGGATATAAATGAAACAAGATCGGCTTTATGTGGGTAAGTTTTGAGCTTGGGTGATAGAAATATAGGGCTTTATCAAGCTATTCTTGTGGTTTCTGTATATATTTGAAATTTTGCATGACAGAAGGGTTATTGTTTTTTTTGTTTGCTTGTTCGCTGTGCTCAGCCACCTCACCCCCTACTGTTGTAAGGTTTTCTATACTTGCCAGTTCCTTCCCAGTACCTGCTTTTTAGAATTTTCCTAGTCCCTTTTATCAAAAATGATTCATCTAAAGTAAGGGCTATATAACCTAATAAACTAATCCGTGTGCTCATGTACAAATAAGTTAACTTCTAGAAAGCAGTGTGGATTTTAATAGTTTTCCAAAGACACTTTCTAAATGGAAAGGAGTGGCTCTCAGGGTGGAATTTTTAGTCACTGAGTTGGTTCTTTATGCCTGTTTGGACTATACGGAGACCGCCCCTCACAGAAGTGTTAACAATTTTAGGTGTTGTGTAATGATTCATCTTAGCTTTCTTGTGCTTGAGGTAATGATATATTTTTCTTCACTAGAAATACTTTCTGTAAAGAGTTTTTCTTTAGGTGAATTAGGAGAGAGAATAACTATGTTATTTAGCTTATGTTTGCGCATGTCGGTATTTTTATATGTTTTTGGTCCCCTCCCCACCCTCAAATAATTTAGAATTACCTATGTTAAACAATAGAATTGAGTCTTGTGTCAGTCAAAGGTCCCTTTTGCAAAGGGGCATCTGGGAGAGATGCCTGCCAGAGGGTTCAGTTTGAAAGTTAAAGGCTGAAAACAGTTACTGTAACATTCCTTTCTGTCTCCTGGTTACTCCATAGATGAGTAGTAGTTGTAAATTTTGTACTCTGCTGTTGATCCCTGTCCCCTTGAGATTTATGACAATCAAGTAAAAGTAAACTTTTTAAAAGATGTTTAAAATGTTGATCCTTGGCTCCTAAGGGATGGAGAAACCAAGATAATTTTTCAGACTGTTGCTCCTTTTTCCACACTTTTGGTCTGTCCTGAGAATTGATTTGAGTTGATCCTTGTTTCAAAGTAGCATTACTTAAAGTAGTTTAGACTTTTTATAGCTTTCTAAGGAATTAAAATATAAAAATTTCACTACTTGTCGGTTTGTATCTCTGGAGGTCGTCAGGAATAAATGTGGTTTGCTCATTAATTTCTTATGCTCTTCCCAGTTGTTCTCTACTTGTCCTTTTCCTTGTTAGCTTTCAGTTTGGCCATGATTGGTGTATTATTTCTAGTAACTGCTACCAAAACTGATATATTAGCCATGCCTTTCTTCAAGGTTCCTGGAAAAGTGCCAGTCTTATTCTTTCAGTTTGGGACCATAGTTTTACAAATAATAGAATGGTCTTACTTTGCAGTCATCAGACTTAAAAGGATTTATCTAACAATTTGAATAGATAATTTTATTTGTGTGGACATGAAAGCGAAACCCTAGAAATGGGATAGAATTTTAAGTGGCATTTTTAATTTGTTTTGAAATTCTTTCTGTTTTTCTTTAAATGAGCTAGGTTAAATAAGCTTGGGTGTGTATGTGTGAGTGGGGGATGAGGTGTTCATCTCCGATATACTAGATCCTCTGTGGATTTTATATCATAAAAGGGCTTAATGGAGTCTTTTATATAGTTGGAATATCTTTAATCTGCTATTATAAGCACATATGGATTTTTAAATACAAGTATTGTCAACATTTTATAGGGCATTATGACTAAAAGTATTTTTACTTAAAAGTTACTTTATTAGTCTTACCAAAAGCTGCCTTGAGGAATTTCAAATTAGAACTACGTTGTCAGTGGTCAACAATCTAAGATAAAAGCCATTATCTGAACAATATGCATCAAGAGTATGAAAGCGAGTCATTATGTTTTTGTCTGCTTTGTGTTATGATATTTACATTTTCAGCTACCAAATAAATAAGAGTTAGATTTTCTATCTCACTGAATTAGATAATCTTTATTTTGAATATAATAGATGCTTATCAAAGATCTACCAATCTTCAATGTCAAACCTTTGTGCTAAGTTCTTCACGAGGGACATGAAAGAATAGGGCACTAACCCGCCCTCATGAGCTTCTGGTTTAGATGGGAAGTGTTGAGATCGATAAATTAATATTTGATAAGTGCATAGAGATATAAAATGTTACAGAAATTCAAAGAAAGGAAAGACTCCATCCAATATAGCAGAGGACTACGGATGGCGTAGGTGGGTTCAAGGGGGATGAGGCAGAAAGTCAAGAGCAAACTTGACAAAGTAAATAGCATATGTTGTAGGTAGTGAAGAATGGATGGTAGTAGAAGTCTGTTAGGCTGAGTTGATCTTCCTAAGTTTAGGAACTAGTAGGCATAAAGTTCAGGGAATGGGGCCTGTGCACATTTGTTGAATGTAAGAGAAAGAGGAAAGAAAAATCAAAATGATATGTTGCTAGATAGAGGCATTAGTACAGAAGACCTTGAGGGCCATGTTGAGAAGTTAAAATTGTATTTATTAAGCAACCAGAAGCCAAGAAAGATTTTTGAGCTGAGAAAACACCTAAGACATGATAAAGCCACATTTTTAACTGGTCAGTGGAAGTAAATAGACTCGTAGCTGACTGGTGATAGGGCTTTGGGAAGGTTTTCTGTTTGGATAAGTTGCTAGTAGGAAAAGAAAG
Source organism: Equus caballus (assembly GCF_041296265.1). NCBI lineage: Eukaryota > Metazoa > Chordata > Mammalia > Perissodactyla > Equidae > Equus > Equus caballus. The sequence goes on from NC_091700.1 coordinate 89,845,985, forward strand.
AGAAAGGAACAGAGTTCATATTTGGCTTAGTAGTTGATAAAGAATTTGGGAAGATGGACTAGAGAGATGTCAGCAATAGTGTGAGGGGAAAGGGCCAAGCAAGCAAAACTTAGTAAATGGAGTATCTTTTAGAATGCATCAGCTTTTGTCAGCCCCACTTGTGATGTGGCTCAGTCTGTAAACCATCTCTCCCTATGGCCACATTGGCTTGATAATTAATTGACACTATGAACTGGAATTCTTTGGTACCACACATGACTGTCCAAAGTGTTGGCCTGAGCTGACGATCTATTTTCTTTGACGTTTTACTATGGAAAACTTAAGGTATACACAAACTTGAGAGGGTAGTATGATGAGTACCATGTGCTGTTCTTGTTTTAAATTTCTAGAGTATTTTAAGGCACATATTGCACATCATATAAATTGATGCTCTTTGTTTTATTTTAAGTTTGTTGAGTTGCAGAAGATCTTTCAGTGTCCTAAATTCCCAAACTCGTGTCCACTGAGCATCTAGTACATTGTTCCTTTTTTTCCAAAGAGAAACCTATTTCTTTTTAAATTTCACATTAGTATCAAATCAGTTGACCTTTTTTAGTTAAAGCACTATCATACTCTTTTTCTAATATATACTCTTTGAATTATCAGGGAATATATCTAGGGAAGATGATATATATGTATGTTGGACAAACTGAGAAAGAAAAAAGTAGCAAACTTATTAGTTAAGTGGATCATGAAAGGCAGGTTTCTCACTGTCAGAGAAAGGAATTACGAATACAGAATGGGGGAGCTGGAATGTACCTCGTGGTGTTGGATTTGAATTGGAGGGATCAGTGTGAACTCATGGCTTTTTATAGGTAGACTAAGAAACAGATGTAGATGTATTTACCTAGTGCTCAACGTTACAGTCAGCAAACTTGGCAGAAACCATCTTTACCGTGATAAAATCACCTCACTGGCATTGGGACAAATTGACAATCATGTGCCTCCAGTATTATGTTGAGAAAAACACAACATCACTGCTGTAGTATTCCTGGTAAAAATGCATAATTGTGAGGAAACATTCTCCCAAATTGAGGGACACTCTACAAAGTAACTAGTCTATACTCTTCAAAAATATCAAGGTCATGAAAGACAAGGCAAAATTAAGAAACTGTTCCAGGTGGACAGAGACCAAAGAGACATGACAACTAAATGCAGGAGCATAAATCAGATCCTGGACATACTGTAAAGGGCATTATTGGGACAATTGGCAATATTTAAATATGGTTTGTGGATTCAGTGGTAATATAGGATCAATAGCAACTTCTTGATTTTGCTGGCTGTAGTGTACAGAGAGCGTCCTTGTACTTGGGAATGCATGCTGAACCATTAAGGGGCAATGAGACATCATAACATTCTTTACTGGCAAAAAATAATAATGACTAAGGAATCTGAGCTTGATGTACTATTGCTACAGTTTTTATGTACATTTGAAGTTATTTCACTAAAAATGAACAAAATAAAAAGAAATGCTTTCCCAGACCGTTCATTAGAATGATAGAAACTAATTGCATTGTTTTTCTATTTCCTGTTAGGAGCAATGAAAAAGTACTGGTAACTCTGTTAACCTTATGCCAATGGTTTATAGAGCTGATAAGCTTTCTGTTGACTTTTTCCAAGTGCATCATTTATTATGATCAACTTAATGGATAGCTAGATTTTTACTAGGGTCCTCCCTGAGATATAATTGACACTTAGAGAGTAAAAGGCTGATAGTTTATTCACTGGATGGATTTGATGAGTAGTTCTTGGGCATCAATTCCTGCATCTCACCCTTATCAAAGAAATTGGGATAAACAATGATAGCAAAAAAAAAGTTTTATTTTTCTGCTTATAAAACATTCTTTTATTAGATTTGTAATCATGAGAAGTTATAAGGACATAAATATATGTACTAATTCTTTTGGAAGTAAATTTGCTACTGTAATTAAAAGATGCAAATAAAACTATAAAGTATGTTATTGGTATTGCAATGTAGAAAAGGGGTAATTATCTTAGTTTATGTATTGGAAATAATGTCACTGATGGCCACAGAGGCTGAGAAAAGAGTACAGAACTGCTGGATAGTTCTTGGTAGGGAAGAACATAGAAAATAGAATATCAAATATATTTGTTATTGGCTAGGAGAAATGGGCTATTAGGGCAAACTGTGTGTGCCTATGGATACTATTAGAATGCTAAACAGTCATGTAAATGAGGTAGGATTAAGAAATAGCATGTTGCAATTTCAGTGTATGGGAATTTAAGAAAAAGGAGGACTTAGACATTATTGTGAAAGTCCTGTAGCCCATTTAGCATGTGTGGGTTCTGTGGTGGTGAAACACCAGCTTAGGTAAGGGGATTTTATTGGGGGACATCTGTGGTGGCGAAATACATATGAAAAGCAAAAGAGATGCTAATAGGAATCAGATGAGCGTTAAAAGGATAAATAATGGAGGAAGTATTAATGGAAGAACAAGCAAAAGTAGATATGTTTGAAAAAGGAGAAAAATAGATCCAGAATAACCATTGTTGTGGGAGGAGTACATAGTATTACTAAGTTGAACTACCAATAACCAGCATTTATTGAGGATTTATTATGTGCCAGGTACTGTTCTAAGGGCTTGGCTTTATTCCTCAAAACCACTCTGTGAGCGTAGATTTTACATATGAGGAAACCGGAGACGTGAACGAGTAAGTATTATGTGGACCTTAGGTTCTGCTACAAGTATTCTGACTTTACAGTACTGCATAGAAAACACAGGATTCCTCCAAGATTTGGTAGATTAGGTAGGAGAAGAAAAGGCAGCTTCACTTGCTTCTTATTTTAAACTCATCTACCTACAGTTATTCATTAAGATGATATAATTTACAGTATTATCTGCAGAGAATGACCTTATCACACCAATGCAAAAGAAACTACTACTATAATTAAACTGGGGGCAAAATAATGTGGGGATTTTTTTTAAACCATACAACTGAAATTAAAGTTGTTACTGATCAATTAGTGAGGCGATAATTAAACAGAAACTAGTCAACCTGGCTGATTATAGATCAGTACCTAAAATTTGTTTTTGCAGTTCACATCCTTTGAGATATATTAAATTACATTTGTAACACATGCATATTTAATGTAATCTTTTGTGATAGATTAACAGATCTTTACCATCATGTCTAATTCCTCTTGATGTTTTTGTCATTATTACATATATATTTGGGAGAGAAATAAAAGATTGTTTCCAAGGTGATAGTGATAAGGGAGAAACTTATGAAAAATGGTTGACTCCTTTGTTTTCAGAAAACAAGCATCTCATTTCTCTCTAGAGGAGCACTAGGGGTATCATAACTATATTTTGGAATAGTAAAGTATTTTACTAACTAGAAGAGCAGGATAAAGATTACCTACCCTTTTTATGTTATATTAAGATATAAGACTGTGTTATAGTTTATATTAAAATGTTAAGAATCATTAATTATTGTAATAGAATAAAAATGTTTGGTTGTTTTTGTCGTGTTTTACCTGAGAAATTAATGTTGAAGCAGCTAACTTAGCAAAGTTATTAGATCTAAATAACAGGAAAATTATATGCTTCTCATTGCCAACATCTTAACTTTTAGAATTTTTTAAAAAGTATGTTTGTGTTTCTCATATCTAGTAGCAGTTTATGTAAAAGTTGGTGAACGATAATGATGTTAGATGGTGGCAATATCCCAATTTAATTAACTGCATGGCACATAGATTTCTTTGTTATTGGGGAGTGTGGATATACTTGATCTATTTGATGTATAATTTAATAATCGTATTTTTGTTCGTAGTAATTAAGAGATAAGACCCAAAAAGAACCATTAAACATCTTTATCTCTAGAACAGTCTTTTCTTACAAGGTACAAATATGCAATGGGAGTCTACTATATGCGAGCACTGTATCATATGTATTTAGATTACATTTGTTCCTTTTACTTTTGACACCTGGATTTAAGTGAAATAGTCTGAGGAGAATTGTAAGATAATTGCTTCTATAACTTACATAATTTAGATGGCTCTTTAATTTCCTTATTGTGAAATAGGAGGAAGAGTGGGTTGGGTTGGAATATAATGTTTCTGGGGTCCCTTTCAGCCTAATAGTCAAATCAGAAAAGTGCATATCTTTTTCCACTTTCTGTGCAGAGTGATTATTTTTAAGATACACTATGAAAGCCTATTAAAGGGGCAGAAACTAGTTATTCCTTTCTGAGAATTAGTTATAGCTTGATCCACAGATCTTTCTTATCCTTCATATTGTTTTCAGAAATAGAAGGAAGATATATGACCAAAGTCTTTTAAAAATAGTGGAATACCTTGATTTTTATCTTAGATTTAGTTCTTCACAATGCTAGTCTTCCTAACATTTGATGACAAAAAATAATTTAGAATTTGTGTATAACAAAAAAGAAGACTTGTAGGGTGAATCAAAAACACTTCTTATAGCCTATATCTTCCCAAATTTTTATTATTTTTGGAAATGCTTTTTGGCAAATATCTTGTTTTGTAAGTTTTATATTCCTATTGTTGAAAAAAATTGTTTAGCAGCTGCCTACTGCAATAGAAACTATAATATTTTAACTGTGTCATGAGGTATCTCTGAGGAAGTGCTTTTTTTGTTTTTTAATGGTAAAGGATGTAAGTAATCTCTCTCAAATGTCAAATTAATTTAGGGTGTGTACTTTCTTTTTCCCTTATGATTACGTAGATAGGAAAATTGAATGTTCCAAACAACTCATGGAAAATGTTCCACATCAACATTATTTGTACCACAAATGCAGTTCAGTGCTTTTAATGAAATACAAAGTTACAGGTAGGTTATTAAATATGAGAAAATGCTTTCCTTGAAATAGGAAAGAAATCAAGTTTTTGAACTCTTTTAAATATAAATATTCTCATTAGGAATAATTTTCAACTAAACTGATCTCTTTAAGCTAGGGGAAAGTTTTCAGAAAATAGAGCATGTTGAAATGAATTTCATGAATTCCACCCACCATGGCTTTGCTCTGATTAATTTGAACTTATAATGTCATTACTTAAAATAGAATGTAATCTTTAAATGATTACAAGATGCTGAGACATATGATGTCCTTATACTAAAGATGGAAGTCCTACACATCTCTTTTGGAGTTTACCCTTTTCAGAAGCAGGCAGGACCTGCGTTTGATCATTCTCACATTGTCTTCCTTTACCCTTTATCTCTGATTTTGTAAATGGTCAGTTTTATGTTTACAAAAGATTATTCTGCCTGTAGTGAGGAGAACCAGTTGGAGATATGAAGGAATATATGTGGGAAGACTAATCTGTTGCAGTAGTCCCGGTGAGAGCTGGTGGGAGGTTTGGTAAGATGGGAGTGGTAGAGATGGAGAAAAGTTGAGCTCTTTGAAAGCCTCTCCAGTCGTCCGATTATTCCTAAATCTGTTTTCTATGCTCTTTCATATAGTCTCTCCACTTCCTCTCAACCCTTTCCACTGTGCCTTCTGTATCTCTTGTTTTGTCATCAACAAACTCCCCTGTCTTCTCAGCTTTTTCTCTGAGTGTGCCACCGCTTACTTGCCTTCACAGAAACCTGGTGATAGTTTTTCTCATACCACGTGCAGCTCGGGGATGGGAGGTGGGGTTGTTTTTCTTCTGTGTCCTTCTAGACCACTCTTCCCCTCCCTTTTGTAAAAACCTTGCTCTTTGAGGTTCACATTATCAGTCTACATCACTACCTCCCCTCCCTCTTGGCAACCTTCAGGCTCCCTCCCTTTCATCCCTCCCCCTGCAATTAAAGGCCAGCAACCAGTTCATGGTCTGCCTCTGCCTCAGTACAACCAATAGTCCTTATATTTTCTCTCCATCCATGGACCTGCTCCTGTTTTTTCATCCTTTATCCAGCTTAGAGTCCTTGGGCTATAATTATTTTCAGTCACTTACTAATACCTTAACTTCCTAAACCCCTTCATTCTTCCATCAATCACAAACTTAGATGAACTCAAAATCCTGCTTTTTTTATGCCTCCATCAAAGTACCTGAGCGTTGCTGGAAACAATGACATACCAAGGGCAGATTCCTATCATTACATCTACATGACGTCCCACTGCAGCTGAGCATCCAACACTGTAGCAGTTTTACTGTTTTTCTAATAAGCTCACCCTTCTCCTTTTTCTTCAGTGACTATTTCATATCTTGACCTCTGTATTCACACTTCCCACTTTCCTTCCCCAGTTTATATTACTCCTGAATATCCCCCTTCTCTCCACTACTAATAATCTAGACATAGTCAACATAATTTGTATTTTTGTTTCATCCAGTTCATTCTCCAAGCTGTAGCCAGAGTGATCTTTTAAAAACATAAAGCTGATGTTGTCCGTCTCCAGTTGGAATCCTTTAGTGTTTCCCATTGCTCTCCACTCTCTTCAGGTACCACTCTCTCCTTTGTTTTCTGTGTTCTGCACACTGGTTTCAAATAAGCTAAGCTTTTTCTTGCCTCAGGGATTTTTATTTTTACGTGATATTCCCTCTAGGATATTCCCTCTGGATAGTTCCACCCACCTACCATAACCACACAAATTCCTGCTCACTCTTCAGATCTTGCTTAAAGATCACCTCCTCAGAGTGGTCTTCCTTCCTGTTGAGAAGTGAAGAAAAATGAGAATTGAGAGAGTATAAAAATTGCTGAAGACGATTTGTGACCTCTCAGAATAGAGCAGCCAGATCATTGAAGGTTAGGGGGAAAGGTATGTAGTAAGAACATAGATACAGAGCACTTGCTCTAGAACTTGTCAGAGAAAAAGAGAGAAATAGTTTGGTAGTTGGAGGGCATTGTGGGTCAAGTGCATGTGCTGGGAAAATATGGGAGTCCTGAACGTCTTAGAAAGCAGAGGGGAAGCAGCCAGTGTGTGAGGTATCAGTAAAGGAAAGAAGATGGTTGATGATGCAAAAAAATAAGAGGACTTATGTCTCATGGCTTCAGTTTTGATAAAGAAAAAGAGAGGGTCATCTGCTAACAGTATGGGTCAGTATTAATATGATAATTAACATAAATTTGGTGCACTTGAGTCCTAGGTCTGTTTCAACTAAGGATGTAAAATCTTTAAGTTTGAGTCAGTGTTTCTAAACAGAGATATTGTATCTTTGGATTGGATTGTTTTTAAAATACAGAGTTTTAAAAAATAATTAGAATATTCTAGTGTTTTCAGAGATCTAGAAATTTCTACAGTATTATCTGCCTTGAAAGATGTGAAATTTTACTTAAGTCCCAGAGTATTATGTCATTTGTCACTTTACCTTGGTCTATATTTCATTTTATCACCACACTGAATTTGACTCCGTTTGTTAGCTTTTATTGTCTGTTAAAGGGAAGATCTTAAGAACTTCAAACCCCAAATAGAGGTGCTTGAGTAAAACAAAAATCCTTTTCTAGTATTGGAATTTTCCAGATCAGAAATTAACTGTCTAAATATATCTTAAAGGGCTTTGCAACCATAAAACTGTAGAATTTTAGACCTAAAAGAGATCTCCAGTTGCCTAATTTTTAGATGAGGAAGAGAGTTGAGAAAGAGAGATTGTCTGAAATACATTGTAAAATTGGATGCTGTAGATGAAATCAAGAAATCTGTGACAAGAGAAATTGAAATAAGTATTTTTCTGTTAACCAAAATGAAGTTTTAAAAGAACAACTACTGTTCTTTATGTGTCTTAGTGAAAGGTCTAAAGTTGGTATTGATTGCATCCTATAATGAGAGAGGGAATTAGGCACTCACACTTCTCCTCACTTTTTAATTTTTTAATATATAATGTGTACAGGACAAAATTCGAAAAATAGAAATGGATTTGCAGTGAAAAGCAGTTCCCTTCCAACCTTGTCCCTCAGCCCCTCTGCTCCTCTTATACATTTGTCCAGAGATATTCTATGCATTTAAAAACACACGCTTATAGGGTTTTTGTTTTTCTTAACAAACAATAGCATAATGTATACACTGTTCTGTTTTCTCAGGGATGGTTTCATATGAGTATGTATAGAGGTGCCTCCTTTTTAAAGAAGGAGCCCTAAGTTCTTACATGCTACAAAATATATTTATATGATACACTTTAAGGACATCTTAGCTAGGTATAAAATTGGGGGGCAAAATTTTTTTTTTTAAGTACTTAGACAGCATTGCTCTGTCGTCTTCTCTATCAGTGTTGCTCTTGCGAAATTATGCTGAGCTAAGGTTTTTCCTTGCTTGTGCATGATTTCTTATCTTTGCCTAAATACCCACATAATTCTCTCTTTATTCTTAAAGTTCCGTAAAGATCATCATTCTACAAATTCAAGGTTTAATTTATTTTGAAAAGTTTTACCCTGTCATATCTTTGAATTTACATTTATTCTTTTTTCTTTATAAAAGTCTTTTTGAAGAAGACTTTTGTGTATTCTTTTGATTCCATTTCTTCCTCCTCCATCTCTATTGTCTTCTCTATAAATTCTCTCTATATTGTTGGTCTTTTCCATTTTGTTTAAATGATTTCTCCATGTCCTTATTTTTCTTTTTAGTCACATTTATTCTATTTTGGGTTGCTTCTTAATGTGGCTTTTAACTCTATAATGTTATTTATTTCTTCATTTTTTTTTTCTAAATTCTACCAGCTTGATTTTCGTTTCCTTCTGTTGGTGTATAGTCTCTTCTTTGAACCTTTGTTTTTCTTCTTTGAGCTCATTTTTTTAAAGAGGGGTCACGTTTCCTATGGTTGTCTTTGAGACTTTGCAGAATTATTTATCTGGACTCTTCCTGTGTTTCTTTGAATAGTTCTTGTGTTGTGTGCTCTTAATTTACCTTTTTCTCTTTATAAAAATATTTTTTTCAAGTTATATGCGAAGATCCAGTATTGGTTATTTTCTGATTATTATTTATGTTGCAATAGGGTAGATGGTTGGGTATAAGCATGGGCAGCTTGCAACTTTTCCTTGTTAGGCTTGGTACCCTAATTCTCTCACAAAATCTGTTATTTCCTTTGCCCTAGATTTCATTTCACACTAGTTTTGGGCATTGAAAAGATAGGGTGGTTCCTTATGTCAGCTTCTCAGTGTCATAACAATGCAATGCCACTTCCACTCTACATCTGCTGCTTCAGTCACCCTTGGCTAAAGAATTAGGTGTAAATGATATATATGGCATAGTAACAAGAATTCTTCTCTTCAGTCTACCCATACCTTTCTATGGTATTAAAATGTGGTGCAAAGAAACATTCCCTGCCTCTCCTATGGCTTATACTTACGTCTGATTTCACTCACCTAATGATACCATCGGTAGAATCATTGCATTTGCTGTTTAGAATTATGCTTTTTGGAGAAATCTGTTTACTGCTTGAGCCCCAAGAAGGCATATAATGGCTTTCAGCATGTTCTCTTCCCTTATTTAAAGCTTGCAGCTGTGTTTCATAGTTCATGATGTGGAGCTATGATAGCTTCCTTGCTTCAGCTATATAGTGAAGTTGCAAAATTATACTCAGTACTTACCAGATGTACTAGGAAATGTAGTTTCTTTATTGTCTATCATGTGTAATCTTCTTCCTGATCCCTCTACCTTTAGTAAGGGGGGAGGAGGAAGAAAGACTTGCTGAAAAACAGGATCTTTGGGCTCTTTTGGTTTAAATAGTATCTTTTCAGGTACTGTAGTGTTTCATCTTTCTTCCCCTTCCTCCAGCTTCTACCAAGGTGGAGTCTGGGTGCATGTAAGAGGGACCTTTGGGAATGTGGTCACACTGGCCTCATAACTATGGATGTGGGCAGGATAACTCGGATCCACACTGTCCTTACAAGACTTTGTTGCAAGGACCCAGACTGGTGACTGTTGAGTAATGGTTCATCCTATTTGGCATGGAAGCCATTGAAGAGGCTCCTGCTGCCTATAGTCCTGATTACTATTTGCCTACAGTCATGTAGTCTCCTGTACCATATGGGCTTCGTTCTGACCCAGACCTTCTCTAGTCATCTGAGTAGGACAGGTAGAAACTTCTGGATTCCTACCATGATGTACTTGGATCATCTGTCCAGTCTCTTCCTCCATCCATGATATGCTGTTACTCCCATACCATGTTAGGAATGCTGTGAAACTGAGTACTGGGCTTTACTAGAAGCCTGTAGCCTCCTCCAGACTGTATCTCAGAAGCAGACCTCCAGCCCAGATATTTTTAGGGTACCTGATACCTGTCAGAATGTTTTCACCCATCTTTCTCCACTGCCACTCTCCTACCTGTTCCCAAGGTTCCATGCAGAAAAGGAAATAGGGAGGACTCTAATATCTGATATCTTCATCTTCCCTCTGTACCTTTTCTTCATGTAATCCACAGGGACCTGAAAGGGCCTTTTTTTATTTTCATGTTTCCGTCTGGAAGGAACTTTCCTTCCATTCTTCTTGCCAAGTTAACGTTCACATCCACTCATCCAATAGCAGAGGATGCAGGGAAAGAAATGAGTTTATCAGGAAGGGAAGATAAATCAAGGTAGTTTAAAACTACTCCCTTCAGTTTTTGAAGAGGTAGATTTTTCTCCCTCTGTTTTCATTTTTTAGAAGTCAGATTTATTGGGGTATAATTTATGTAAATTTATGTAAAATTTACTCTTTTTAATGGTACGGTTGGTTTGGGTTTTGAAATATATATATAGTTGTATAATCACCACCAAAATCAAGACTTAGAATATTTCCATCACCCCAAAATGTTCTCTCATGCTCCTTCCTAGTCAAAGTCGTCCTTGTACCATTAGCCCCTAGCAACCACTGATTTGATTTCTGCCTTTTCCAGAATTACATATGAGTAGAATCATATAGTATATACTCTTTTGTGTCAGCCTTCTTTCATTTAGCATAATGCTTTTGAGATGCTTATTGCTAATTACCTTTCCATTGTGTGGATATGCCATATTTGTTTATCCTTTAATCAGTTCACAGGACTTTTGGGGTTTTTCCAGTTTGAGGGTAATGTAAACATTCTGCTATATATATTCTGCTATCATAAACAAGTTTCTGTGAATATTCATGAACAATCTTTGTGTATACATATCTTTTCACTGCTGTGGGATTTTCTAAAGTGGGTTTACCATTTTGCATTCCTACCAGCAATGTATGAAAGTTCTGATTGCTCTACATGTTTGACAGCACTTATTATCATCACTCTTTTTCATTTTAGACATTCTAGTGACTGTGTAGTGCTATTTCATTATAATTTTAATTTGCCTTTTCCTAATGACTGATCAATGATGTGCTTATTATCCATCTTCTTTGATGAAGTGCCTGATCAAATCTTTTGCCCACTTTTTAAAAAATTCAGTTGTTTTTCTTATTGAGTTGTGAGTTCTTTGTATATTTTGGATATAAGTCGTTTATCAGATGTGTGTTTTGCAAATACTTTCTCCCAACTCATGGCTCAACTTTCCTTTTCTTAACATTTTGATGAAGTCCAACTCATCGTCTTTTTCTTGTAGGATTTCTATTTTTTGTGTCTAGAAATCTTTGCCTGGACCAAGGGCATAAAGATTTTCTCTTGTTTTCTTCCAGAAGTTTTTTAGTTTTATGTTTAGTTTTAATCGTTTTGAGTTGATTTTTATTTTATTTTATGATGTGGAGTAAAGGTCAGGGTTTATTTTTTTGAATGTGAATGTTCAGTTGTTCCAAGGCTATTTGTTGACAAACTGTACTTTCCTCATTTAATATCTTGGCACTTTTCTTGAAAATTCATTAACCGTTTATGTGTGGGTCTCTGAACTCTCAATTTTGTTCTATTAATGAATATATCTATTCTTAACCAGTATCTTGATTACTGTAGCTTTATGGGAAGTCTTAAAATCAAGTGGTGTGAGTTCCCCAAATTTGCTAATATTCAAAATTGTCTTCACTATTCTATATCCTTTGCTTTTCTATATATATTTTAGAATCAGCTTATCAATTTCTAACAACAAAAAACGCCTGCTGAAATATTGATTGGAATTACATTGAATATATAGATCAATTTGGGAGAGAAATTAATGTCTTAATAATTCTAAAACACTTCTAATTCATGAGCATGGTATGGTATCTCTGTTTTGGGGTCATCTTTAATTTCTCACAAAAGTACTGTTTCCAATTTCTGAAAAATTAAAATTCCCCCCTCTGTTTTCATTTGTTACTTACTTATTTATTTATTTATTTTAGGAAGATTAGCCCTGAGCTAACATCCACCACCAATCCTCATCATTTTTGCTGAGGAAGATTGGCCCTGAGCTAACATCTGTGCCCATCTTCCTCTACTTTATATGTGGGATGCCTACCACAGCATGGCTTGACAAGTGGTGCCTAGGTCCACACCCGGGATCTGCACTGGGGAACCCCGGGCCGCCAAAGTGGAGTGTGTGAACTTAACCGCTACGCTACCAGGGTGGCGTCTGTTACTTATTTTTTAATAGCTTTATTGAGATATAATTCGCATACCATACAATTTACTCATTTAGAGTGTATAATTCGTGGTTTGTAGTATATTCACAGAGCTGTGCACAATAAGCACAGTCAATTTTAGAACATTTTCGTCATGCCAAATAAGAAAACCTGTACCCCATAGTTGTCACCCCTCAGTCCCTCCATCCATCCCCATACCTCTACCCCCAGCTCAAGGCAGCTGCTAATCTACTTTCTGTCTCTATGGGTTTTTCTATTCTGGACATTTCATATAAATGGAACTATATAATTTGTAGTCTTCTGTGACTTGATTCTTTCAGTTAACGTATTTTCAAGGTTCATCTATGTAGTAGCGTGTATCAGTATTTCATTCCTTTTTATTACCAAATAATATTCCATTGTATGGATATGTCACATTTTGTTTGAGCATCCTTAAAAATGGTTTATTTCAGTTTGTGGTAAATTGATTTCTCCTTTAACATGATTTGAGTAGATTAGGTTCTTTTCTCAGTTCCCTCTCATATGCCCTAAAGATAGCAATTGCAATTTTATTCTGCCAGCCTTTGTATATTTGAAATTAATATCAAATACAAATTTTAAATGATTATCATTCAAAATCTTTCTTTACAGCCTCTAACTTTCTTTCTTCACAAATAAAACAAAACTTTTATAATGGATTATTGAACTTTTTTAACCTCTTAAATTTAGAAGCCATTTCAAAGCAAATATTGTTTTCAGTTTTAAAAAGCACTTACTATTTGTAAAACCTTATCTATTGAAAGCTTCTTTTGGAAATCTTTCATTGCATAATATTTAATTTGGAGGTGAGGGAATAAATAGGATAATTTTAAAATGTATTATTGCTGCTTTAATCAAAACTACAGTCTTTCTGCTGCTCAGATTTTTATCATGTAGTGTTTTAATAGTAAATAATTTATGAGATAGTATGATTATCTGACCTTATTTTTAAAACTCATTTAAGGGTAGTAAAACCATTAGAGACAGGAGAAGGGGGAAAATATTTAGGACCTACCATGACAGGAATATTGGTAGAGACTTTTGAATGTTAACTTGTTTAACCTTTACAGCACCCTCTTGGTTAGATATTTTACTGTATTATAGTTTGGAAACTGAAGCTCTGAGAGGTTAAACACTCCAGCTTGGTAAACAACTCCAACTTAGCAAAACAGAAGTGAGACCCAAGGCGGTGTGATTTCGATGCCACTGTTTTTTCTTCCCAGTTACTGAACTGTACTGTTTGTACAGGGAGGCCACTGAAGTCAGAAACACATTCCAGTGCATAATATAAGTCCTACTGATACTTCATTATGTAGCCGATAGCATATCTTTGTTTCTAGACTTTATGACCACACTCTAGGGAAAATATATAAATACATAAACATCTATTCAGACAAACTTCCATATCTACACGTATGCTTCTCAACAGTGTAAGTCCATGTGTCTTTTATTTTAATAAGTGAGTATCTTTTAAGAGAATGAAGTGATAATGAAGGAATTGTTAGGGATCATATATCTTCGCTCTGCTATAGGTTTATTTTGAAACTTAAATATCTGTTTATTGGGTTGCTTACTGTGGACTTAAAATAATAACATTCTTTTCTCTTACCTCTCATATTGAAGAGTAGGGCATCAGTGAGTGAAAAGGAAGAAATTACTAATGGGAGTTTTTATTTTAAATTAGCTTTGATTTTTTTTCAGTTTTATATTATTTAAAGTTAGAATTTTTCTCTTAAACTATCTCTGTTTTAAAAGATTATGTGGGGTTTTTTTTTTGCATCTTCATAAATGATGACTTGATGAAATTAGTCATTTATGATCAACAAAAATATGCCAGAACTTTTCAAAGTTCAAATGGACTTTTAACATTCAACATCAAAGAATTTTGCCTAATTAAAGCTTCTGTTTAATTAAGATAACAATGCATAGTCCTTCATTAAAATTAACACAGAAAAAGTTCTTTCTTGGTCCTTGGAGAGGATATTATATGCAAGCCCTGTTGTGTGGGTTGCAAAATGTCACTGGAATTTATATGCATTACTTGTCTAATTGCAGTAAATGTAGCATGTCCAGATAGGTTTAGAGTTAGAAGGCTGTTTGTTACTTACTGGAAATCACTTGAAACCTCAGTACCCGGAGGCAGCTGTGCCCAGGTCCTTCACCTCTCCCCAGAGATGGCTAAGAAGACTCTTGTTGGACCCTGTCTTTCATGGCGGGAGCAGTAAACATGACAGGTTGTTTGGGAGCCATCTGTTTAAAATGGCTGCTGCTTTGTATGCAGCAATGAACTTGAGATCAGTTTTCTGTCTTTCTTCGTGGTAACAGTCTTATTTGGTGTCACAACAGGTGGAAGTTGATGGGTCGAAACTAAATGTGACCAGCACGTGGAACCTGGCTTCACCCTTATTGTCTGTCAACATTGATGGCACTGAGAGGACGATACAGGTAAATAGTCTGATGATTTACTTAGAGGGCTCCATCAAGTCCACAATCCTTACCTGTACCTGTGTGGTTAATACTTACAGGGATAGTCCATCTCATACATTTTATAGTTGAAAACGTTTTTTTCTTATTTTAGAGGATCTTGAGTGAAGTCTTATTCTGAAGAATCAAGGTTTTCTTTTTTTGAGAAATCTAGGAAAGTTAGTGTATTACCCTTTGTTGTAAATAAAGCATCCTGCATGGTTTTCTAAAAATATTAGATTAGCAGTTTTCTTTGTCATCGTGAGTTTTTAGTTGTGAAATAGAACTTACTTTCTTGCCTTCCTTTTCTATGCAATTGAAGTTGTATAGTATTAGATCAACAGAAACATGAGCTGTTCAGGCTGACTTTCCATAACACATTGATGCCTTTTGAAAAGTGAGTAATCTTAATTTGCTAACCTTTCTTCCCCCACCATATAAAATGTCTTGCATCGAGGAGATGCCTTGAAATCCAGAGTTGCCTGAAAGTTCTTTGTGATCAGTGACCTACATTTTAAAGTAGACAGCTATGAAAAGAGATTCTGCCAAAATTCCTTCACCGCACTTATAGTTGAGGTTTAAGGCTCCAGAAAAAAAAAATAAAAAATACCGTGGAACGTGTGGCTATCACATGCAAATAAAAATCATAACCCCCCCCCCCCATAGCATTAAATGCTTGTTCTTTTTTCTTTTTTAGGAAAATGTTTCTTGCATTCCCTTAATTGGATTTTATGCAGGAAACTGATTTTTAAAACCTAGAATAATCAAGAGAATCGCAGATAAAGATTACTCTAAACTAGATTCATATATACTTCTATTAGAGACTGTGGGTCAGAGGATTCAAGACACCCCCAGTAAATATTTGATGACTAAACTAATTTCCAAGCCAGGTTCAATTGGTATATTATCTCTGGGTTTCTAAGAAATATTGAACTCTCTGTAATGAGTTCTGTATTTTGACTTTGGTTTTGTGACTTGTTCCAGTATATTTTTTCTCTCATATTTTCTTTCATATTCTAATGAAGTGAAACACTTTGAGACCGATGGAAAAAATATCAGTGCCTAATTTCACATCACTTAGATCCATTTATTATGTCTTCAAAAATGGGTTATGTCACACTTGTTTATGCTCAATAGAATATACTCTGCATTGAATGTGCTGTGGCTCAGGCATTCGTGTGTTTTGGTCAGGAGGAGATAGTATGACCTCTCAGTTCTGAGTAGAGAGAGATACGAAGTCCTACTATCCAAATCTTTCTATCATCATATTTTCAGAGTCCTCCTCAATGACTGTGCACATAGATGTCTTAATGGCACTTTTACACGTGGAGTTTCTAGCTAAATTAACATTGGATATCTTAGAATATATTTGTATATATATTTATATTAATATATTTGTGTATTCTAAATAATATACTTAGAATAATCCGTAGAAATATTTTTCCTAGCATAGGGATAATGTTCAATAAATCCCTTTTAATTCTTGCAAGTTCTTTGCTTAAAAAAGAAAAAAATTAATGTGAAATAAATGACCCCTCAAGGCAGACCCTTGGCTCTTTAGAGGAGGTCATTGCTTCCAGTTAAGTGCTCTCTCGTTGGAAGGAAATGACCTCTTTCAGAGAGGTAAATGGTATACTGGAAAAGAAAAGTCATTTACTTTAAAAAAGGTGAGCAAAGTTTTTCCTTACCAGAACAGATTAATTTTATTTATTTTCTATGGGAAGTAGCTTTCAGTGTTGACTCTTTTTATCTCCAGAATATACTATGATCCTTGTGAAATTAATAACATGATAAGAATAAATAACACATAGTGCTTACTGCGTGGCAGGTATAGTTGTAAGCACAGCTTCTTCGCATTTCATCTTCACAACAACTGTATGAAGTAGGTACTATTATTTATGCTATTGTAAATGAGGCAGCGGAGGCCCAGAGAAAGTAAGTGACTTGTTCAAGGTCACCCAGCTAATAGGAGGTGGAGCCAGTATTTAAATCCAAGCAGTCTTGCTGTGGGATCCGTGTTGTTAAGCAAGCGTTGCACTATGCTGAGGCAAGCTAAGTGATTTCCCTGTGATTTCAAAGCCAGGAAGAAGCTGAGCAGAAATTTGAAGCCTGGCAGTGTGACTCAGAGTGTGTGCTTCTAACCACAGTGCTATCTAGGACTTTTCTATTTTCCCCATCAGGGTTCTTCAGTTAGTAATTTACCTCTCATTCATACTCATAAACCAGTGATGCTCAAACTTTAATGTGCTTCAGAATCAACTAAAAGACTTGTTGAAACTCAGATTGTCGCACCTGCCTGCAGAGTTTACTCTGATTTAGTAGGTCTGGGCAAGGTGTGTATTTCTAATAAGTTTCCAGGTACTGTGGGGACCTGAAATTGGCCACCCCAAGATATATCTCTTTGGCATCAGGATTATTTGAGGCTGATTGCTTTTGATAAACTGGGACAGGGAAGGAGGCTCTGAGGAATGGAACTTGCCCTTTGTTAGGACACTTACATTTGTAAGGTAAGTCTCTATCTGTAAAAGGTGCCTCCCTCTCTGTACCAGGAAGAAGAAAGGAGATGACCTTCTCTCTAGAAACTCTTAATCAATACCAAAGGCAAGGACTTAAAATGTGCATTTTATTGTGCTAGTCTGGTAACCTCCCGTAACTCACTTCCCTCCCCCTCCCAACGTTGGTATTTCTTTAAGGATTAAGCATCTTTCCTTAGGCTAGGAACTGGTTGCTGCGCTCACCTGTGACCGCCCAGCTCCAGACGATAGACTTGCCTCCTGCTACGCCCACCAAGATAGCAGACTGTGTCCATCAAGCACTGTGCAGACAGGGCAATCTTGTGACTATTGTGGGAGGGACATTTCAATCACATGTGAAACACCCTGTTTGGGGGTATATAACCACTCTGTGCACCCCACTTCTTCGGTGCCCTTTCTTCCTTTGGGAAGAAAGGACCCGGGAGATGGTTCCTCATAAAGCTTTGTTTAATTTTCTCTTGCTATTCTGTCTCATGTGAATTTAATTCGTTCTCCGGCCAGACGAACCCCCATTTGGGAAGAGGAAATGTCTTCCTCCCCTACATAATAATGATGCTGTAGGTCCAGGGGCCACAGTATGAGAACCACTGCATTAAACCTTTGTAAACAGACTATGTTGGGAGTGATGAGCAAAATTAAGGTAAGTAGGAGCCAAGTCATTGGTAGCTTTGTCAGTTACATATTATGGGCTCTGCTTTATCCTTAAGCCAATGGGGACCCATGGAAGAGTTTTAACCAAGAAAGTGATGATGTGAACACAGTTGGGGTTTACATCGTAGAATGGATTGAAGAAGGGTGAGACTGGAGGCAAAGAGAGAAGTTAGGAGGTGTTACAGAAAAGGAAGTAGCAAGTCATTTTGCCTGGAAAATAGTAACAATCAGGATGAATGGCACTGTGTGATGGAGGAATTTGGAAGAACAACAGGAGGAAATAACTGGTAGCCTCACAGGGTTCTTTGTTGGTTTCTTTTCCACCTGCCTGTTAGCATCGGCACATCTTCAAGATTTATTCTTAACTCTTTTCTCTATGCTGACTTCCTGGGCTGCATTGCCCAAGATGTTCAGCTCACTACTTCCAAGCAAATAGCTATGAAAATATTACTATGTATCTGTTTGTATTTCTCTTGTCCTTGTTTATGGTAAGTTCAGAGGAGAACTGTTGGATGGATATTACCACAGGTATTTTTCAAATGATTTTACAGCAGTAACTGCTGTTCTTTTTTTTCTGGATTTTTGTAAATAGATTAAAACTTTTTATTATTAACTATTTTGTATACACAAAGTAATGCTTACTAATCTTATAACTGCTAAAGAATAACACAGTGAACCTGTTTACCCACCATCTAGATTAAAAAGGGAATCATTACCAATACTATTGACTTTGTGCTCCCCCTTGATTAACATCTTCCTTCCTCCTGCCCTAGAGGTAACCACCATCCCGATTTTTAAATTTATCACTCTCTTCCTTTTCTTCAGGGATATTTACATATAGAATAAAATTGTAAACAATACATTATTTAGCGATTCCTGTTTTTGAACTTTATGTAAACATCACCGTACTCCCTATGCTTCTGTGTGCTGCTTTTTCCTCCAGTCTTATGTTAGTGAGATGCATGCAGCCTTAGTTTATTTTCATTATACATGTTAATGTCATATTAATATGCCACAATTTATGTATTCTTCCTCTTTTAGACATTTTTCTTATTTGTTTTGTTACACAAATAATGCTTCTACGAACGTTCTTCTAGTTTTATATGTTTCTTCTTGAAATGACAGTTTCTCCAAGGAATATGCCAGTGGAATGGCTGGGTTGTAGGGACCATGCATCCTTAATCCTACTTGGTAATGCCAGAAGGTCTTCCCTCTGTGCCTGTACCAATTTACATGCCTACCAATAGTGATGATGATGATATTAATAATATGAATGATAAGCTAAGCTTATCGTATACTTATGATGTCAGGCACTGACTCTTCTAAGCACTTCTTTGTATTAATTTATTTAATCTTCACAGCAGTCCAATAAAGTATGTACTAATGTTATCCCTCATTTTGCAGTTGGGTAAACAGCCCTGTAGAGGCTAAATTGCTTGCCCAAGGCATTCTCCTAGTAAATGGAAGAGCCAGAATTTGAACACAGGCATCTGCACCGTGAACATTTTGTTTCACATCCTAGTGGACGCTTGGTATCCAGACTACTTAAGTTTTTCCTGACTGGTAGATTTAAATGGTATCTCTTTGTGGTTTTAATGTATATTTCTCTGATTAATAATGACAATGAGCATTCAAAAAATATGTTTATTGACAGTCCTGTTTTCTCTTCTCAAGATGCTTGTTCATGGCGTTTGCCCATTTTTAAAATTAAATTGTCTTTTTTTCTTAATTCATGAAAGTTGTTCATATTTTGTGGATCCTGATTCTTTGTTAGTTATATGTGTTACAAATAACTTCCAGTCTGTAGCTTATATTTTTACCTTTCTAAGTTAGAAAGTGAAGTTTTAAATCAGAGATTTACTATCAGAATTTTCAATCTTTTCCTTCATGGTTTGTGTGTTTTGTATTTGCCTAACAATCCTCTTCTACTGCCAAGCTCATGAGTAAAGATACTTACCTATATTTTTCTTCCAAACCTTTTAAGTTCTGCTTTTCACATTTAAATCCTTAATCCACCTGGGATTGATTTCTGTGTACGGGGTGAGTTAAGATCCGCCTTTACTTTTTAAAATATGGATGACCAGTTGTGCCAGCACTACCTGTAGTCATGTGTTTCTCTCCCTTACCAGCTTGCTGCCTCCTCACCCTTTCCAACCTTAGAATTCTTTAGAAGATTTGTTGTGTTTATGAAGTGTTTCTCAATTAATGATAAACAAAAAAGTGATTTTTCCTTTAATATGAAATTCTGGTCACTATATTTACCTTCACAAGCTACAAGCTCTCTGTCAGTCACTCCCTTTCATTTTCCATTTGTCTCTAGGGAATCTTTAGCCACTTTAAAAGGGTGTGTGTGTCTGTGTCTGTGTCTGTGCATGTGTTGCAGGCTCAGGGCATCAGATGATATTTGAGACACACCTTAGAAAAGTATGTTCATAAAATGGGAGATGGATTGGGAAGCATTGAGGTAGGGTAGTAATGCAAGCTAAGTGTGGGGAAATAGATTGGAGGAGCCAAGTTATGAACAGAAGGTTAAAGAGGCTGTGCTTTTCAATCAACAGTGGAGATATTGTTGAAACGTTGTTACAGAGGAAAATAATGTCCATCAAAATGCTGTTGTGGAAGGTTAATGTGCCTTCACAATAGAAGAGAGGTTAAGGGATTGAAGGGGGAGGTAGGAAGGACTTCCTCTAGGAGATAACCATATTACTTCACTCCTGAGGTAAGAGATCCTAAAGTAGGGTGCTGGCAGTGTAAAGAAAAAAGGGGGTTGGGTTGAAAGACGTGGGTGATGAGAACTTGAGACAATTTGTTGAGTGTTCTATGCAGCAGTGGGTACCATAAGGACGGCAAAATCCTGTATCCAGCAAACACTGGTCCCCTGCTTTGACCGTTTTTTTTTTTTTTTCTCCCCAAAGCCCCAGTACATAGATGTATGATTTTGTTGTGAGTCTTTCTGGTTCTTCTATGTGAGCCACCACCACAGCATGGTTACTGACAGACGAGTGGCGTGGTTCTGTGCCTGGGAACTGGACCTGGGCCACCGAAGCAGAGCGTGTCAGACTTTAAGCACCAGGCCATCAGGGCTGGCTCTGTCTTTTCGTTTTTTTAATGAGCTTTTATCAGGCTTACCTGTCATCATCAGGTGGCTGTCTCCTTAAAGGCAAGGTTTTAAAAGTGATCCCTACATTCTGTGCTTTTACAAACTAAGCCACCAATCATCTATCAGTTTCTAAAAGCAGGAGAAATATGATAGAAGTTCAGAATTCTGTGCCAGTTTGAGATTAGGGCTATTGTTCTTTTATTAGGTTTTTCTTTTTTCAACACTATTTTGTAAACTTAATTGGATTTTCTTTAATTATGGTAAAATATACATAACATAATATTTACCATTTTAACCACATTTAGATGTATATAGTTCAGTGGCATTAAGTACATTCACATTACTGTGCAACCATCACCACTTTAGAACTCCTTTATCATCCCAAACTGAAACTCTGATTCCATTAAACACTAACACTCCTCTCCCCCTCTCCATAGCCCCTGGCAACCACCATTCTGCTCTGTCACTGTATGAATTTGACTAGGTACCTAGTCTAGGTACCGCATATAAGTGGAATCATAGAGTATTTGTCATTTTGTGACTGGCTTATTTCACTTAGCGTAATGTCTGTAAGATTTATCCATATTGTAGCATGGGTCAGAATTTCCTTCCTTTTTAAGGCTGAATAATATTCCATTTTGTGGATATACCACAATTTGTTTACCCATTCATTTGTTGATGGACATTTAGATTGTTTCTACCTTTTGGCTATTGTGAATAATGCTGCTGTGAACATGTGTGTACAAATATCTTTTTGAGTCCCTGCTTTCAATTCTTTGGGTTATATACACAGAAGTGGAATTGCTGGATCATGTAGTAATCCTGTGTTTAATTTTTTCAAGAACTACTTTCCACAGCAGCTGCACCATTTTACATTCTACCTGCAATGCACAAGTGTTCCGATTTCTCCACATTTTTACCAACACTTGTTATTTTCTGATTGTTGTTGTTTTATCATAGCTATCCTAATGGGTATGAAGTGGTATCTCATTGTGGAACAGGCTTTATTTAGATAGTTATTGAGAAAGTTACTCAGAGTACTTCCCAATACTTGCCCTTCCTTTGTCTGTTTTACTGTGTAACCAGTTCACTGGTAAATGGAACTTTTTTTAGTACAAATAGAAGCAGCTTTCTTACAAATGAGTTTCTAAAACCCATTCTCTCAACTTCTTTCCTCCCCTGCATAAAATCAGGTATAATTCGCGCAATCTGTATAGTTATTACCAGGTAATAAGCAAGCAGTATTCTATTTGGAAGAGGCTGTGTTTAAAAGTCTAGTTCATTATAATGTCAAAACTGGTAAAATCTCTCCTGAACTCAGTTCCACCTCAGACCAAGAAATTTTCATAGAGAAGCTGAGAGTGGTGCTTTCTTCTTTCTTGCTTTAAATCCTCTCCCACTTCTTACCTGCTATCTGCAGTCTCTCGAGAGTTGCAGTTTGGGGCAAAGACAAGAGGTTCACGGCAGGAAGAACTAGGGTGACCTGGGCAGATGTCAGCTGGCATTCATTCTTTTCAGGCATGGCAAGTGTCCAACGTTGGCTAGTGTCTTTTGGGACAATTTTGTGAATTTGGGAGAACACCTTTTCTGCAGAACCCTTACTGTGTGCTCTGTCTTTTCCAGTTGGCTTCAGCCTCTAGATTCCCATCCCTCCTGATGTTCCTGTTGGGGAGCTCTCTCGTGGTGACCCAGCCTGGAGCTCTTCTGCACAATCCCCATCTGGGCCACAAGAGATAGTTATAAATCCTTGCCTTAGCAAACTCTTTTCTTCTTGTTGTGTCACCAAAAGGATTGCTGATCCTTCTCTAGGTGTCCCTTAAAATCCAGGAGCCACATGGGAAACCATGTGATTCTCATGAAGTCCCTTTCACTTAGTTTAAGTGTCCAACCTCGAATTCTTAGCTCAATGATTCAACCTCTTCTGATGAATTTTTAACTTCTTTCGTATTCTGTTGAGGTGGGAGATAGGCAATTGCTGATTTTACACTTTCTTAGCATGTCCTGCTAGGTAGCATAGTCTAACATTTTAAGGATATGTGGGTACTTAGCACATACTTATTTTTATTGCTGAATCTCTGTGACTACATTTAAAATAGTGGTTAACGTCTTTATCTCACTAGATCGTGAAGTAGTTGGAGAGGAAGCATACCTTTGCTTTCGGAATTAGCTCCCTATTCATCCAATCAAATCCAATCAGATCACATTATTCACTTTCCCGGTTTTCATTAGTAAACCTTATAAGCTTGATATTATCCATTAATCTCTTTAAAAATAAATTGTATTTTGGCATGTACCATCATTTAGATAATAAATTTCATGCGTTCCTAACTTCCTTTAATTGATCTAAATTACCTGTTTCAGTTTTGATTTGATCTTGAATTCTCACTGCCTTGCTGAGTTCCTGGCACATGTAAAGGCCCAATAACTGAATGGATGGATGAATAGTGGGTGAATGAATGGATAGTCATCCTGCATTTTGTAATTTCAGGAGTAAATCTGTCTTATCAATACCTTCATTTTAAGATTTAGATTTTATTTCTTCTAAGCCTTCATCAGAAAAGCTATGTTCATAAGGTAGCCTTCTCAGCCATTTTATCAATTCTTTTCCATTCCCGACCTTCTAACATTTGCAGAATCCATACTCTATTAAGTAGAACAGCTGATTGATCTCTGCAGATACAGAATCACTGTAGTTTCTGTGAGAGCAAAGAGAAACAAGAGGGCTCCCGAGGACCCGCCCACAGAAGTATCTTGCCTGTCAAGCATGCTTCTTTCCAATCTTTCCTATTTACCTTCATTTGCTCTGGGTAGCACTTGAGCTGTTTAAGGCTAATAGTACCACCTATTGATAGGTATTGATAGGTATAGAAAAAGGTCCACCTCAGGCTATTCCTGATTTCCTCTTTCTCAGCAGTTGTGCACACGTTGTTCCGCTCTCTCTCACCTGGTGTCACTAATTACTCGTTGCTCAGTGAAGCCTGCTTCACACTACCTCTTACTCCAGGGTAGCCGTCTGGCTGCTTTAAGTTGTCTTCTGACCTCAAGAAAATCATACTCTTGGACAAAAATTGTAACCATTGTTGATAACTTTAAATATAAAGTTAGTGTTGCATCTATCTGAAAGGAGGAGGAGGAGGTCGTATATGTTAAAATGAAATAGTTTATAACAAAGAACTGGGAATACTAACATTGAAAACTCTTGAAGATACTTAAAGGTCTTCTTTATAACTTTGTAATTTTTAATCTTTCTTCATTTAATAATTAAACCAAGTTTTCCTTAAATATCATTATTCAAGGAAAATAAAATGATAATATTTCATATTTATTTTCTTTATGTAGGGTATATACCAGTATTTTTCTACTATTTTGATTGCAAATGTAGAGTCCATCAGTAATGATGTTTATTAAATAGGCCTCAATTGTATGATCTGAGAACCTAACAATCCTTTCTCATTCTTTTGTAGAAAGGTGTATTCTGATTTCCAAATTACCAATTTAAAATGTTGTGGAATGAAACAGCATTGTCCACTAGAAATCTAATATGAACCATATATGCAGTGTTAAGTTTCTTAGTAGCTACATGAAGAAAGTAAGAATAAGTGAAATTAATTTTACTAATTCACTTAATTTAACCCAATATATCCAAGATGTTAGCATTTTAACATGAAACAATATAAAAAAATTATTACTGTGATGCCAGAAATGACATACACTCCTGACGTGCATGTAACAATGCAACAGTAATATCTTAAAAAAATGGGACAATTAAAATAAAATACCTACCAAAATAATGAAGTTGTGTTTAACAGGAAAAATGTATTACACTACTTCTGTATTTGAATTTAAATGTTAATTAATAACAATTAAATTAAATAGAAAATTTAGTTTCTCAATTGCGCTGGTCACATTTCAAGTTCTCAATAGCCATGTGTGGCTAGGGGTTATTGGGTGAGACAGCTCACAAGCAAAACCTTTTGTAAATCAGAGATTGCTTATAGAAGGAAAAAACACATAGTATTTTTCTAAGTGCTCTCCCATGTGTCAACCACGGTTTTGGTTTTTGTCATGTAAAATTAGGAACAGATAAATTAAATTGATTTTTTAAACAGAAGATGAATTTATCATCTAGTTGACAAACTTTATACATTTTAATTTAGAAGCTTAACAAAAGTTAGAACTATTTTTAAAAAGTGGAATGATTTCCTGCCTGTAGCATATAATTAAAGTGTTGAAGCAAAACAAAGGATTTGCTGTGTTCTATATGTGTTGAGCTCACTCTCTTTTTCCTCATACACCCCAGCACTTTCATAGTGTGGACATGCTGGATGAATAGAACTTGTTTTTATTACTCTGACTATACTGTATTCCTGTTAAGTAATTTTTAAAATCTTGACAGAGGCTCTTCAGTTTTACTTTGAACAGCTCGAGTAGTTTTCCATTTCTTATAACGTCATTTGTCTGCTGGGACTTAATATGTTGTTTCTTGTTAGTATTTTACAGACTAGATTTTCATGTTGTGTAGTCACGTTGTTTGAACATTTGCAAGCAGAGCCGACTGACTGCCATTGGCCTGTTTCTTTGTGTGGCATGATTTCTTCTATCCACCTGCTCACAGCAGGTTGTCTACAGGCCTGAAGAGTAGCTAAATACTTTTGAAAATATCTTGAGATCCTGCTAAGGTCTAACAATTTCTGCATTTTTGTGGTGTGAAGCTATTCATGGTATACCTTTGAAGGCTTTTTTCTTTTTATTTCTCAGATTCTTGCTTAAATATTTTCAAAAGAAGATAAATTTATTATAAATAACAGTACAAAGCTGATTGCAGCTCTATTGCGTTCTACATTGAATAGGTCATTGATATTCAACTAAGTGGAACTAATTTTCTATGTTAAAGCAGACAAATTTGGAATAGTTGTCACATGAATCTCATGTTATTTACTACAGAATACCAGATTAAATGAATTACTTGTGAATTGATTGCAGTGTTAAATAGATTATATAACATGATAACTTAAAATGCTCAGTGGGCCTGTGTAATATAGAATACTATACAAGCACATAAATATGATAGATGTTATTGTGTTTGCGGATTGAATGACTACCTGTGATATATTTGCAAATGCTTGTCCACACAGAATTTGAGTAGGTTTTTAGAATTTAACCTTAATTTTCTGTTTTTGAAGAAAATGAATTGATTTTCACACCACTTGGGAAAGAGAAGTTAAAAATAAGTTATTTTCTTTTTTTGTTTTTTAGATTAAAATAATTCCCACAAATTCTGAGAACAAACTTTAACTTTCATCCTAATAAATGTGTATGCATGCTAAAGTAAATATTTTAATAAAAAATTAAATGAAGTTGCTTACATTTTCCCTTATACTTTGCTAATACAAAAAAAAGTAGATTTGGAAATAACCGTCTTATGTTTTTGTTCCCAAATAAATGTTTTCCATGTTTTTAGATGTTTCTCCCCACCGCCACCTCCTTAGAAGTAATTAGCTGTTATTTGTACTGTATGCGTGTGATTACTCCAGAGTCATCAAATGTATTATGAAACCGTCTATTTAGGATGTATAGGATATATAAATGTATAACTTAGGATAAGTAGAGGTTGGTATTTTTTCCTAAAGAAGTAGGAAATGAAAGAATAATTATTAACCATCTCCTTTCACATTCCTGAAAACATCAATTACAGTTACACATCTCAGAAACAAGCCTACCGGTGGAACAGAAATAACTCCTTTCACCGTGCTTCAAAAAGTTTAATCACAATTTAACAGCTGGAATGTATTTACAACTATAATTTAAAATATTAATTTTGATGCAAGTCTACCTGCTTTTGTTATGCAGTCCTAGAAGCTTAGCAGTTTTCTTGTCTCTAGTGGCATATGTTTTATGATTTGGTGTTGCTCTTAAAAATTTAATATAATGGGAAAATGTCTTTCTGACCGCCCCCCATGCACACACATCCTTTTTTCTCCTCTACTATCTATTAACTAGAAAATTGTATTTTAGTAACTGCCAAAAAGAAGAGAATTTTGAACAGTATAAACACTGATTGTAGCAAACGTGGAAAATAATACAAGCAGCTGCACTGAAGACCGATAAGACAAATCCCATAGTAATGGCCTTTGAAACAGATTATCAAGTTGGAAATCAGTGAGGGGAAAAAGAAAACTATTACTATTTCTTCCTCTTACTGTTCAGTGAGATTACTTTTGAAGGTGAAATTGCTTCTGGTTTTATTATCCTAGGAAGACATTTTGGGAACATTTGATTTATTATTTTGTGAATGTTTTTACTTTTTTTGAGTGAGCAACCTTGCTAATTTCATATGAATTTGATTCTAACAAATGTTGAAATCATTTTGTTAACAATCTTACTTCTTAAATATTCTTTTCTTTAAAGACAAAAAGGAGTATTTTTTGTAAATGTTGGAGCAAACTATCAAAATAATAGAAGGAACTTTTTATCTGGTTATGAAGTGCCACTTAAATAGGAAAAGGGGTAAAATTTTTGGAGGAAATATTTTAATAAGTATGGAATATATTTTATGAAAGTACAAATCTTAATTTTTACTTTATTTTACATTTTGTTGTTAGTTTATCAAGTGGTCGGTTCATGGTTGTTTTGGCATGCCTCAGACTCCTTGTAGGCATCAAGTACTTTGTTCTTCGTGGATTCTAAAACTTAATTGTCTTAATCCTAGAAGGTGGGGAAAGTGTATATTCCAGTTTCCTGTATAGAGGTAAATTCCAATTTTGAATGGAATTTTATTTCTCTATTTTCATTACATCAATCCTTATTGCTGAGATGTCAGGTTTGGGCACTTCTTTTCTTTTCCCTTCTTTTCTTTGCTTTGCTTTCTATGCAAGTATATAGATTGTGGTAGTGTGCTGGGGATAAAAAAGCTGATAGTCATAATGTGTGTAATCATAAAACCTGCTTTAAATTGAATGCAAAGTTAAGGGCAACTTATTGGTACTTATATTTATGGTTTACATATTCATCAATACAATTTAAATGTTTTTAATGTGAAAATTTAAATTTTTAAACCTATTTCCATTTCACATATTGCAGAAATACTTCTATTTGCCTGGGAATCAGCCTAACCCTTGTAGGGTAAAGAAAAGAAACTATTATATTTTTTTTAATGTCTCTTACATAGAAGGTAATGCCAAATATGACCTAAGTGGTATTCTAGATTCTGGAGATACAGAATTGACCAAGACTTAGATTGCAGCAGGAGGATGTAGGTACCAAACATGTAAACACATAAATAAGGTAATTTGGGTACTGAGAAGGTCAATAAAGACTTTAAAACAGGGTAACTCATGGGAAGTACCTAGAGGAAGTAGCTTTACCTAGGGTGGCTAGGAAATCATCTCTGAATTGAGTTGAGACTTATGAGGAGAAGGGGGCAGCCATGTGAAATTTCTTCTTTTTGAAGAAAGTCCCAAGTAGAAGGAATGGCAAGTACAAAGACCCGAGACAGGAACAAGCTTGGTTAGTGTTGAGGCTAGAGGGCAGGCCAATGTCTTGCGTATGGTTTTTTGTTGTTGTTAGTGCCATCAAGTCGATCCTCCTAGTGACCCTGTGTACAGCAGAGCAGAGACCTGCCCAGTCTTTTTGCACCATCCTTCTCACCTTCTGAAGCTGTTATCAGACAATGCTCCGCTGCTATTCAAAGTGTTTTCATGGCCAATTTTTTGAAAGTGGTTGATCAGGTCCTTCTTCCTGGTGTGTCTTAGTCTGGAAGCTCTGCTGAAACTTGTCCATCGTGGGTGACCCTGCTGCTATTTGAAATTCAGGTGGCAGAGCTTTCAGCATCGCAGCAACAGGCAGCTGCCAGACTATAACAAGAGCAGAGGGGTGGTGTGGTTCCCTGACTGGGAAACCAACCTGGGCTGCAGCAGTGAGAGCACCGAATGTTAACCACTAGACCTCCAAGGCTGGCTTGAGCATAGTTAAGAGAGTGTAAAAGATAGGCAGGGACCAGATCACTTCGGGTCCTTGTAGGCCAAGGAGTTTGGTTTTTAATGAATTCCTACTATGAAGCTTTTGTGGGATTTGAATAGAAGAATTATATGATGTGATTTAAAATCCCTGCTGTGAGGAGGTCAGACCACAGGGGCCAGTGGTGGAGGCAGGGAAATCCTTTATCTGACCACTGCAGTCCTCCAGGTGAGAGGTGCTGATGGCTTAGACCAGGAGTCGGCCAAAGCCAGCCCACTGCCTCTTTTCTACGGCTCACAAGTTGAGGGGTTGGTACATTTTTAAATGGTTGAAAAAAATTGAAAGGAGAATAATATTTCATGACACGTGAGAGGTATATGAGATTCACGTTTCAGTGTTCGTAAATACAGTCTTACTGGAAATAACCATGTTCATTTGTTTCGATCTGTCTGTGGCTGTGTGTGGAATTTTTGTTATAAGTAGAAGCTTAATGCCCCAACTTTCCCTATCACACAGCAGTTATATATACCACAGACTTAGCAGTAGTAAAGTTTATTGTGATTTTTTTGAGCTTAGCACAAAGATTGAAGTTTTTCTGAACAAGAAGAACTGCCTTTAACCACTTTATTGAACGGCTTTGAAAATTAGCTTATGCCTCAGACGTGAAAATGGTCCTTAATGCATTCAACCTAAAATTGCAAGACGAAACACTGCTTACATGCAAAATTTACAGTGTGGGGGTTTTAACAACAACTAACATTTGAATCACAAGTAGTGTCAGGCTGCTTTTCCCACTTCCCAGGCTGTCAGATTAAAACAAGAAGCAAAATGCAGTTTTAGCAGCATTTTTCAGACCTCAATGCAAGAGCAAAGGAAATTTCTTTTGTTTTCTTTCTTTTTTTTTTTTTGTGGTGAGGAAGAGCTAACATCTGTTGCCACTCTTCCTCTTTTTGCTCGAGGAAGATTGTCGTTGAGCTAACATCTGTGGCAGTCTTTCTCTATTTTGTCTGTGGGACGCTGCCCCAGCATGGCTTGATGAGTGGTGTGCAGGTCTGCGCCAGGATCTGAACCTGTGAACACTGGGCCGCCGAAGCAGAGCACGCAAACTTAACCACTACGCCACTGGGCCGGCCCTGGAAATTTCTATATTTTAAAATCCATTTAACTATACAATTGAGGATCTTCCACCTAACCTCCAATTAAGAGTGATTAAACTGCAATATAATTTTAGGCTAAAGGCAAATATCAAGAGAAGAATCTAAGAAAATTCTATAAATGCCTTCCAAGCAACGAATATGCTCAACTACAAGCATATGCCTGTGGATTGATGTTGGTATTTGGCAGTATCTGTCTGTGGAAAAAGATAGTTTCAAAGGTGAAATGCATAAAATCTTATTACAGATCAGCATTAACAGATGCATATTTGCAACTGATTTTGGTGATAGGGAACACTAACTTTGAGCACCAATTAAACAGAATTTTGTCCCTAAATAAAAGAATTCCATTCTCCTTATTAG
Source organism: Equus caballus (assembly GCF_041296265.1). Lineage (NCBI taxonomy): Eukaryota > Metazoa > Chordata > Mammalia > Perissodactyla > Equidae > Equus > Equus caballus. The sequence goes on from NC_091700.1 coordinate 89,876,659, forward strand.
TATTAGTATTATAAAAAAGTTGTGCTTTATTATTGTATTTTGAATGTTGTAAAACAAAAACGTAAAAAGTTTTCTCTCTTGTTATATAAGTAGCTACATAATATCCTCAGTTTTGCCACTGGGCTCACAGAGCCTAACATGTTTACTGTATGACCCTTTACAAAAAGAGTTGGCCAACCTTTGCTTAGGCTAAGATGGTAGCAGTGGGGATGGTAAGAAGTGAACTAATTTGACATATATTTGGGAGGGAAGACAGAAAAGATTGACAGATGGATTAGATACTGGGTGTGAAGAAAGTTAAAGAATTGAGTGAGCAATGGAGTGAATGATGGAAATTATTTACTGAGATAGGTGTGATAGAGGAGGAGCAGAATTTGGGGGCCAATCAAGAATTCTGTTTGGACTTGATAGGTTAAATACATGCATTAGATATCAAAGTGTTGATCTCCAGTTAACAATTGACTATATGAGTCTTGAACTCAGAGGACAAATGGGAGTTGAAAACATAAATTTCATAGCCATAAGCATGTATATTTTCTCTAAAAGCATGGATCTGCCACATAAAAAAGAATGAAATCAGACCTTTAACTTATACCATGTACAAAAATTAACAAAAAATGAATTAAATACCTAAATGTCAGACCTAAAATTATAAAACTCCTAGAAGAAAATATAGGCAAAAACTTCTTAACATTGGACTTAGCAATGGTTTCTTGACTATAACACCAAAATCATAGGCAACAAAAACAAACAGAGACAAATGGAACTGCCTCAGCCCTCAAAACTTTTGTGCATCAAAGGACATAATCAACAGAGTGAAAAGACGGCCTATGAAATGGGAAAAAACATTTGCAAATCATATATCTGATAAGGGGTTAATATCTAAATTATATAAAGAACTCTTTCAACTTCACAACAAAAAAACAAACCTGATTAAAAAATGGAAAAAGGGGGCCAGCCCCAGTGGCCTAGTGGTTAAGTTTGGTATGCTCTGCTTCAGCAGCCCAGGTTCAGTTCCTGGGCACGGACCTACACCACTTGTTTGTCAGTAGCCATACTGTGGTGGCGGCTCACATACAAAAAAGAGGAAGATTGGCAGCAGATGTTAGCTTAGGGTGAAACTTCCTCAGCAAAAAAAAAAAAAAACAAAACATGGACAAAGGATTTGAATAGACATTTCTCCAACAGTCGCATACAAATGGGTGACAAGCATATGAAGAGATGCTCAACACCACTAATCATGAGAAAAGTGCAAATCAAAACTGCAATGAGATATTACCTCACATCCATTAGAATGGCTACTACCGAAAAAACAGAAAATAATAAGTGTTGGTGAGCCATGGAGAAATTGGAACCTTTTGCACTGTTGGTAGAATTGTAAAGTGGTGCAACTGGAAAACAGTATGGGAATTGCTCAAAAAATTAAAAATAGTGCTAGCATATGATCCAGCAATCCCAGTTCTAGATATATATATAAAAGAACTGAAAGCAGGGTCTTGAAGACATATTTGCTGCCCATGTTCACTGCAGCATTATTCACAATAGCCAAGAGGTGGAAACAACCCAAATATCTACAGTGGATGAATAGATAAACAAAATGTGGTCTATACATACAATGGAATATTATTCAGCCTTAAAAAGGAAAGAAATCTTGTCACATGCTACAACATAGATGAACCTTGAGGATTACGCTAAGTGAAATAAGCCAGACACAAAAAGACAAATACTGTGTGAATCCACTTAAATGAGATATCTAAAGAGTCAAATTCATAAAGACAGAAAGTAGAATGGTGGTTACCAGGATCTAGGGGGAAGGAGCAAAGGGAAGTTTTTGTTTAATGAATATAGAGTTTCAGATTTGCAAAATGAAAAAGTTCTAGGGATCTGTTTCACGACGGCATAAATATACTTAAAACTACTGAACTCTATACTTAAAAATGGTTAAAATGGTAAATTTTATGTCATGCATTTTACCACTAAAAAATTTTTTTTTGTTAGTTGAAAATCATAAGAGCCAAGATAATTTTTAAAAAGAAATACAAAAACTGATTTCAAGACTAACTGAAAGAGCAGTATCAAGACAGTGTGGTATTGGTAAATAGGCAGGTGGTTCAGGAGAACAGAATAGAGTCTAGAAATAGATCCAGATGTGGATGGTCAGTTGATTTTTGTATTCAATGGGAAATTCTCTTAAACAAGTGGTGCTGGGACAACTGAATGTCCATTTGGGGAAAAATGAGCTCATTTGTTAGACGGCAGATTAGTGCTTGCCTGGAGGCAGGGACCGAGGTTGGACCGTGAAAGCCAGGCAGAACCTTTGGAGGTGGTAGAAATGTTCTGTGTCTTGATTGCAGTGGTGATTTTTTACAACTGTCAAAAAGTCATTGAATTCTATACTTTAAATGGAATGCAGTTGTTTTTGCATACATTATGCTTCAATGAAGTTGATTTTTTTTTAAGTGGGTATCAGAGGATTAGAGGGGAACCATAGATGAGATCACACAGAGGAAGAATGTGGATGGAAAAGAGAAGAGAGCTGAGGACTGGGTCCTGGGGCCAGCCAGTAGTTAGAATTGAATGAAGAGGTGAAGCCAGCAAAAGAGGCTAGGAAAAAGCTGCCAAGGAGGTAGGAGAACAACCAGGAGGTGAGGTATCCCGGAAGCCAGTTATAGTGTTCCTGAATACGATGAGGACAAAACTGATGGATAGGTAAGGCAAGATAGAAATGGTAGGTGACCTTGACAAGAATGATTGCGGATGATTAGTGGGCACAAAAGCCAGATGACAGTGGGTTCTAAAGAGAATGAAAAGTGACAAAATGGAGACCATGAAGATAGACAACTTTTCAAGGAGTCTTGCTTTAAAGGAGAAAAATAAATGGGGTAGTAAGCAGCTTGAGGGAAATGTCTATGGATTTTTTTTATTCTTTGCATTTTATTTGTGGAAGGAACTGGATTGTTTGTCCTGTAGAGTTTTCCATTGCCAGGATTTAGCTGATTGCATCCCAGTGGTGTAGTTTAGCATATTCTCTCGCCTCTGTCTTCTATAATCAGATTCAGATGCCTCTGTCTCTGGCATGACAAATCATAAGTGACCTGGTATGCCTCCAATAACAGGCACATGCTGTCTGGTCCTCTCTCTGTTGATGCTCAAGCTTAGGTCAACAAATTCATTAAGGTTTACAAAATGATGATGTTCTCTTTTTGCCTTTCTTTCTTCATTTACTACCTGGAATAATTCTTTAAAGAGAAATTCCGCTTCAACTACTTCTTGGGTTACCCAGGAGTACAGTTTTCATAGGAAATAAATGAATGCTTGTTCCTTTCTTTTTACTTGTTAGTGCTGTTGAATGGATTTCACCTCCCAGCGACTGTGTGCAGCAGAGCAGAACCCTGCCCAGTGTTTTTGTGCCATCCTCTCACCTTCTGGCGCTATATCAGACAATGCTCCACTGCTATTCACAGGGTTTTCATGGCCAGTTTTTTCGGAGGTGTGTGGTCTGATCCTTTGTCATCGTCTGTCTAGTGTGGAGGCTCTGCTGAAACCTGCCTAACATGGGTGGCCCTGCTGGTATTTGAAATACTGGTGGCATAGCTTTCAGCATCACAGCAGCACGCAGCTGCCACAGTATGGCAACCTACAGACGGGTAGTGTGGTTCCCTGACCAGGAAACACACCTGGCCTGCAGTGGTGAGAGCACTGAATCTTAACCATTAGACCACCAGGGCTGGCTTCCTTTTACTTATTAGTTCTCAAAATAAAGAGTTGGTTTCCTATCATTCTCCAAAAGTGACTAAATTAGGGTATTTTGTTTTTGTTTTTCGGTATCCATTTTGAACTCATGGGTTTAAACATACTTGATATGCTTTAATTCATTGCAGTTATCATCCTTATTGATGGTCAAATTGTCCCATCTTTGGCCAGAAAGAGTTTCTTCACGTTGGCTCTTGAGTCTTTTTGACATGACCCCAGTCTTTGATAGCTCCTTTACTTTCTGATATGACAAGTTGTAGCAGCCTCACTTCTGCCCCAGACCTGGGATCAGCTATTTTCCCCAGAAGCCTTGATTTCTTTGAGTGGAAATGGTATTTGTAGACAACAGTTGGGGTGCTAGGGATGTTTGTTGCTACTAGGCCTTTTCATGTTTCTGGTGAAGATTCAGAAACTATGCCACCATTGCCATCTTCTCAGAATCTAGTGGCCACACTTTTCGATCAGATAATTTCTCATTCTGAAGAACTGTTATGGTTGAATCTGTGCTGTATTATCAAGGTGATTAATTTACTGACTATACTGATAACTATGACTAGACCCTGTGGCTCTTCTTTTCTGCCACAGGCTTCCAAGGAAGGACCATTGAACCACCACTAGGATGAGTCCTGGTCTGGTAGTATGGGCATGCTTTAACTGAGTGTTTTCCTCACTACTCTTAAGACCTCAGCAGTATCAAAGTCAGCATGTTATTGGACTGCCTATCCACAATCTTAATCATTCTACACCACTCCTTTCACTAATTTCTTGACAATTACACCTCTAATTTTCACCAACTAAAACTTCTGCTAGACAATTGAAGATTGAGAGATATATGGGTCACTCTTATATTTCATAGTATGGAAAAACTTCAGAATTCTTGGTGAAGATTGATCTTATGTTTCCATTTCTGCAGCCACTGACTTGTATGTTGTTGAGATTAAGGAGGTAGTGCAAGAAATGGTCCTTGTCCTTAAAGAACTCATCATCTAATTGACGATGTAGTCTAAGACATTGTAGAGATATTCCATCCTGCACAGTCAAAATGCTTGGTTTGGGGTTCTTATTCTCCCACTGCAATGTAGGCAAGTTACTTTTTACATTCCTATAACTTTAGTTTCTTCCTAAGTGAAATAAAATTTAGACTTTCAGTTCTGTTTGCCCTCCAAATTCTAAGTTTCTGTGAATGAATCAGGCTTAGTTGTACTGTTGTGTTTGCCTAGCCCTTGAGTCCTCCTACCTGAGTGATTGCAATAGCATTTTCCTTGGCTCACAGGCCAGTGCCTCTTCTGTTCCTGTATATCCTCAGCCTTACCTCAGACCATCAATCTTTCTGAAACATAAACATGTTACTCCCCAGTTTAAGTATAAGAACTTTGTAAAGTATGAACTCTCTCTGTGCAAGATGTGACCTGGCTCTGGAATTCCTTTTCAGTTTCCTTTCTTGCCTCTTCCCTCCGTCACCCAGACCTATCTCTGGCTGTGCTGAACTACTCACTATTCCTTAAACTCACCATGCTTTTTCTTCATCTGGAATTTGCATAAACTGTCCCATCAGATCAAAAGTTTCTCTTTTGCTTCCCTTTTGGAGAATTTTTAATACCCGTCTCTAATGTCTCTCTGCAAGTCTTCCTTAACCTTTCTGGGCATTTAGCTGGTCTGGCCTCTTATCCTATAATACTTTGTACATTTTGTACTATGGATTCGTCATATTGAATTATAGTTTATTTTGAATTCTGTTCTTTCCTTTAGTCTCCTGGAGGGTGGATCTTAATTCAGCTATCAGTGGTCAATACATAGTGATGGATAGATGGCTGGATGGTTAGATGGATGACTAAAGTAGAAGTGCCAGTATCAGAACCTGGGATGCAAGACTCAATTCTAATCCCGTAGAGCACTGAGGGAAAGAATCTATTTTATTCTATTCTGTATTATTTCTTTTTTGCGTTTATTAAGTTATACATGTCCATATAGAAGAATAGGAATAACAGCTAAGCCGAAAAGAGAGGTCAACTAATATCTTCCACCCGGGAATAACAGTTAACTGTTTTATGTGCGTTATGTGTATTAGAATTTTATTTATAACATACAGAATTTTTTAATAAGAGTTATTCTGAATATACTGTTTTGTTTTTTCTTTTTGCACTTGGAAATATACTATAACATTTTTCATGTCTCTGAAATTGTTAAATGGCTGCATGGATATACCATAATTTATTTAACCAGTTTGTTTTATCATTTAGTTTGCTTGAAATTTTTAGATTCTATAAACGACACTGTGATGACATTTTTGTAGCTGTATTCTTCTGCCTACTCATGACTTTTTTCCTTGGGATAAATTCTTAACAGTGAAATTAATGGATAAAAATACCGTTTTTGAGTTTTCTATACTGTACCACACCACCTGGAGTATGCTAGTCAGATTACTATTGTGTCAAGTCACTTGGCAGTATTTTCGGGTAGGGGTAAACATTTTGGTATCGTTGTATATTAAACCATTTTCCTTCTTATTGATCTAACCTCCCTCAATCAAGGAATCAGGGGCTCAACCTGGATTCTGAAGGTTTACTCTGGATTCTATGACTTTAGTGGTCATAAAGATGGGAGTTGGTAAACCTCCCCTTTTTAAAAGGAGTAAAATTAGGCTACTTCCATAATAGTTCATGACAGACAGTTGTGTGAGGGTCACTAATACTCCCTCTGGGGCTACATCTGGGAACTTTAAAAAAATTCATAGCTACTTAGTTAGAACTGCTTTATATGTTTGTATAGTCTTTGAAGCCACTGGATCCTCTCTGATTAGCACACGAAAGGAAGAATTTTGAAGAACAGGTTAGGATAAATAGAGTAATTTTACTGATGGGAATTATCTGGAAAAAGTGTAATTTACTTCCAATGTACTATTTAGTTATCCATTTTTAGTAAACTAAAATTCAAACAAGTAAGATACGCATAAATAATATCATATTCACTTTGAACTTATTTTATTTACAAATAAATGCATAACATAGAGGTTATTTCTTTTTTTATTACTCTCTGAACATAGAAGAATTGTAGTGTTCTCATTGTTGTCTTAAACAAATATGAACTCATTTTTTATAACAACTTTATTGAGATATAATTCATACACCATACAGTTTACCCAAAGTGTACAACTGAGTGTCTTGTAGTTTCTTCACAGAGTTATGCAATCATCACCACAATCAACTGTAGAACATTTTCACACCCCGAAAAGAACCTGCATCCTAATTAGCAGTCGTGCCCTGTTTCCTCCCAACCCTCCTCCCCCAGGCAATCACCAATCAACAACCAACCTTCCATCCTTCTTTTGTTATTAAAATGGGAATTTAATTTGTACTTTATGCCTGATTTTTTTAAAAGTCTGGTAGAAGCATGACTGCTTCCAGAGTTAGCATGGCATGTTAGTACTTAGACCAACTGAGAAGTAAATAGTCATTAACTATTTAAAAAATTTATTAAATTTTTATTAAATAATTTATTAAATAAATTTTATTTAAAAATTTATTACTGAAAACAATTTCTTTATAAACCACTTAACATCCATTTACTTTTGTTTGTAGACTATTATCCAAGAAAAACAAAATAGTAAATTAAGAGTTCTGTGGGCTTCAGAAAGGTGTGGAAACTATTCCTGAAGAAATTTTTTTCTTTTTCTCTAAACTTTTCTTCCTTGCCTCAATGTGGGCTTCCTTCTCAAGTCTCACTCTGACAAAATATTCTGCATAGGGCATTGCAAAGGATCGTTTCCTACTGTATCTCCTACTTAGGTATCAAGGACAGGCCACTTCTTGAACCTGTGCCAGATGAATTGTCCGAAGATGTCTCTTATCACCAGATCTAGCTTTCTCTTGAGCAGTCTGAAGAAGCCTTGGGATATCTTCTCTTTCCTGGACAACTTTAATGCCTCCATGGAACCTGCTACCTTTTCTAACCATTCTAACTTTTCTAACTTGGCATTGGCAATCTCTGCCACTTGGCCTCCTGCTCTAGAGTTCGGAGCATGTTTCTTCCTTTAGTAGGGCATACCAAAGTTTATGTATTTCTTCCTTACTTTTGTTCCTTAATTGCTGACAGATTCGTGAAGCTACAAGTTTCACTTTTTCTTCCCCCTACTTCTTTGGGTCATCAGAAAAGTCTTCCAGTCTTTTCCTTAACAAAATGATATAAAGTAATCTAGATTAGTGAAAAGTTGTAACATCTGTTGTAATCTTGGGCAACAAACTAAGAGAAAACCTGCAACTTGTGCTACCCGGGGCCTGAGCAATTATTTTTGACCTGAAAGTCTTCAGAGCAGCTGAGAGTCTCTGCAAAGAATGTCGAAACTGTTCAGTCTGCTTCCTGCTTCTGTGGATGTGTCTATTCTGGACATTTCATGTTAACTGGAATCACGTAATATGTGATCTTTTGTGACTAACTTCTGTTGTAGCATGTATTAGTGCTTCATTTTTTATGGTCAAATAATATTCCATTGTATAAAAATACTGTATTTTTGTTTATCCGTTTATCACTTGATGGACATTTGGGTTATTTGGCTATTAAGAATAATGCTGCTATGAACATTCATATACATGTTTTTGTGTGATTGCAAATTCATTTTACACTTCTTTTTTTTCCAGTGTCTTTCTCGAGAAGCAGGTGGAACCATGAGCATTCAGTTTCTTGGTACGGTGGTAAGTATGAAAGAATTATTACTTTGTATATTCTCTTAATTTACTGAGAAAAAAAGTGTTCAACTAGTTTTAGCCCATGTGTTTGAACCTGGCTTCATCGTGGTTCTAGTTTGCTGTTAAATGAGATGTCTTGGTATAACGAAATGGGTTCTTTAATGTATTAGTGAAGTTTCCATGATAGAATAACTTTTGCTATTTCTTTTTAGAGAGAAAATAGTTTTTAAAATTATTTGCAGTTTGTTGAGTACTTTAAGTGCTTTTTTCTACTGGAGGTTTTCTCCCTGTTTTTATAATAAAAATAAGAACGTATTATATAAAGATGCTTTTGAAAATAGTGGCCTCAATGGGTGTTTTTTGCTCAACTTTTCCTTCTAGTTTTCTCTATTAGGTCCTTTCAAGTCCACATTTCTAATGAAATTGAATTATAATTTTGTGTCTTGATTTTTTTCTCTTAAAAGCCTATTAATCGTTTCCCATATTGCTATAAAATATTTATAAGCATCATTTTAATGGAGCTATATTTAACATTCTGATGAGTAGAGGTGACATATTTTACTTATCCATAAGTTCCAACTATTGGATTTTTAAGTTACCCCTAACTTTTTGCCATTACTAATGGTGTTCTAATGAACAATGCCATGTGTTTTGCTTTTTTGATGTTTTGAATTATTCTCACACTTATATATTTTCAAAAATTTGTAAGTTATATTTCCTTCTAAATAGAGTCAAAACCATGAATAACTTCATGGCTTAGTTACATGTTGCCAATTTGTTCCTATCTCTTTAGAACACCATTCATCATATATTATAATACCACTTTGTACTCTCACTAATATTAGTTATCATTTTCAAAATTATTTAACTCTATCTGGTGAAAAGAAATTTATGGTTATTATTTTTGCTTAGAAGTTTATAATTATCATATTATTAGTAGTCTGTTATAATTTTCAAAATAATTTAACTGTTTCAAAGATACTTTATTGTTATAATTAATACCTACCTGTTTATTGCTATTGTGTTTGAATATTTCTCCATGTATTCATTTGCTAAGCATCATTTATAATTTGTAAAATGCCTGTTCATGTCCTTTGGGTACCTTGTTTAGATTGCGTATTTCACATTGGATATTTCTGTTAGCTCTGTGAGTTTATTGAGAATATCACAGAGGCTTGTGGCTTGGATCAAAAGAGTAGTGATTTTGCAGCTATTGAGAGAGGAAGGATACTACTAATAATGTGCATTTATGAGGTGTAATGGAGTTTACGTATTAATAAGTACATGTATAGTATATATATATATGGGCACTTGCCCAGTATAATGTAAATATTAAGTGTTGTACCTTTGACTTGCAGTTATTCTTATTTTTCTGATTAAAAAAGTATACATGCTTATTTTTTTAATTTAAAAACTTAAATGTTATTTAAATGTATGTTGTAAGAAATTGCATTAGTCGGGGTTCTCCAAAGAAATGGAATCAACAGGGGTGTGCGTGTATGTGTGTGTGTGTATTATTTATGTAAATACAGAGAGAGAGAGAGGGATTGATTGATTTTAAGTAATTGGTTCACATCATTGTGGAGGCAAGTCCAAAATCTGCAGGGTAGGCCAGGGAAGAACTGCAGTTCAAGTTCAAAGACAGTAGTGTGCTTGCAAGATTCCTTCTTGCTTGAGAGATCAATCCTTTGTCTTCAGTTGGTTGAATGAGGTCCACCCACATTATGGCGGGTAATCTGCTTTGCTCGAAGTCTACTAGTTTAAATGTTAATGTCATCTAAAAAATGCCTTCATAGAAACATCTAGAATAATGTTTGGCCAAATATCTGGATACTGTGGCCTAGCCAATTTGACACATAAAATTAACCATTATAGTTATATGTAGCCATCCCATCCCCGAGAGGTATTTAAGTTATTAACAATAGGTATATCCTTCCAGAAATACAATTATGCGTCTTTTCATGCAACAATAAATTGTGGACATCTTTCCAAATCATCTGTGTCATTCTTTTTAATGGCTACCTATAATTATATCATGTGGTGGTATTTCTGTACCTCAGTGCTCATGCTAGAAAGGGCACTTACACTGTCTCTGCTACTTAATGACTCTCCTTGGGTTCTAATAGATTTCTCAACCTTCATATATTGAAAACTGAGCTCTTGATAGCCACAACCTGCAAAAAACCAAGCAAATGAAGTTTCTCCTGTAATTTTTCCTATCTCAAACAATGGCAACTTGAGCTAAAACCTTGTATTTTCCTTGATTCCTCTCTTTCTTCTACCACTCCCACTGCCCACATCCTGACCAAAGCCTTTGTCATCTTTTGCCTGAATTACTACAGCAGCCAAAGCCTTCCCATGTCCTCCCTAGCTCCCTCGTCTATTAATAATAATACAGCAGTGAAAGTGGTCCTTTTAAAAGATATATCAAGTTAGTTGGCCTTGTTACCCTTCTTCAAACATGTCAGGCACACACCTCAGGGTCTTTCCATTTGGCTTTCCTCGGCTAGGACTGTCTGCCTGTAGATATCTGCATAGGAGGTTCCTTCACTTCCAAGACTTCACACAGTAGCCGTCTCCTTAGGGAAGGCTTCCTAGTCACACCGTTTACAATTTTGACCACCGTGTCCAATGTTTTATTTCCCCTTTCCCCCACTTTATGCTTTTTCTATGACATACCATATATTTTACTTTTTAAAATTTATTTATTGTCTGTCTTTCCCACTTGAATGAAATAAGTTCCACGAGCATAGGGCTTTTTGTCTGTTTTGTTCACCACTCTTTGCCCAGCACTCAGAACAGGGCCCTAGTGTATAGTAGGCAGTCAGTGAAGACTTGTCGAATGAATGAATGAAATCCACAAGTGTTGGACCTAAGTATTGGATTTGAAAAAGAAATGTGAAGAAAGCAAATATAGAAACAAATGGAGAAAAAGAAAAGTAGACTGTTTGGGACCTTGGAGATGAACTAATCTGTCTTCCTCAGGTAAGGAAACTATGCATCAGGAAAGAGAATTCGTTTTACCCAAGGTTTCACCTCTAGTTTGGTGGGGAGAGCTGAGAAGAGTGCTCAGATTTCTCAGGTCTCAGCCCAGTGCTCATCCCATCAGTAAATGCCCATTAACTTTATTCCCTTTCATCCACTTGAGGCACCCAAAACACGCTGGAAAAAAATACCTCAACAACCAACAAAAAGTCACCTGAAAAAAAGGACAAGAGGAAAGGAGAATTTTATGTAGCTGACACTTCCCTCTTCCTCTAGTAAATAAATGATTGATTACTCGCTAACAAATCCCAAAGTGGCTCCGTATCCCCTTTATTTATATAGTTTATACAGAAAATTTATACAGTCAATTTCTAGAGCAATTTCTAATTACCATAAAATTCTACAACTCAGCAGTTTGGATGGCCGATGTAGTTTGTTATGATGTGTTTTTCTATGTGTATTATTAGCAATAATAGATCAGTATGGAAGAGGGAAAGAAAGTTTTGAGATAGTGGGACTGTTACCACAGATATGGATTGATTTCTAGCTGGCATGTGCTGTATCAATCCAGATTGTCTAAAGCAGACGTGGTTTCCAAAACTTGCAGGTCAGGAAGAGCAATGGCATGTCATCTGGCACAGATGGGACTTCCATACACATTTGTCTTTGTGAGAATCCTTGTAGAATTTTCTATACAAGTTGTTTTTTGTTTTTTCTTTTTGATATTGAGAACATGACCTTCAATGTTTGAAGAAGAGTTTAATTTTAGACTTTGAGAAGTAGTTTTGTTGTATCAGTAAGGTTAAAAAATGTTACTGTTTCAACTTAAAGAAGGTCCAGACTTAAAAGTAATTAATTTCATTCATTTTTTACTCACTCTGAACTTTCAAAAAAATATGTTTATTTTCATTTTCAATAAAATAAATTTCATTACATTTTAAAAAGTTGGTTTTGTTAGATATTATATTATGTAAATATTAAATATTCTATAAATGTTAAAGATAGACTTTACATCTTTGTAAAATATGTATAAAATAACATTTACAAAATATTTGTAAGTTAGTAAGAGTAGTGATACAACAAAGACTCGTATATTCCCTGTAGAGTTTTTAAAAATAATAGTATTATCATTGTTTTGGAAGTTCACTCTGTGGTCCTCCCCAATCCTGTCACCCTTTCTCCCCCTTCATGGAGAGCTTCTTCCTGATTTTTGTCACTCTTTGCCTTTCTTTATAATTTTTCCACGTATTTGCTTCCTAAATATTATACGTCTTAGTTTTGCATGTTTTAAACTTGAAGTACATAGAATTGTATTCTGTAATCATCTGTGACTTGGTTATTTTGCTCTGTGTTGTTTGTGAGACCCACCTCTACTGCTCATGGATACTTGAGTGGTTTCCAGCGTTTTGCTGTGACTCTCAACACTGCTGTAAGCATTTATGTACATGGGTACCTGTATCCTGGTTGCACATGTGCCATAATTTCTTTAGGGTTAGGATTTGAGTTAGTTTATGTGCATTGAATATGCAGTGAATGAGTTATTTTGTTTCATATCTTCGCTAATACCTGATATTATCAGAATTCTTAATTTTCGCCAGTGTGAATAGTGACCTCATTATGGTTTTAATTAGCTTATCTTATTAATGAGGTAGAACACCTTTTCCAGTGTTTATTGGCCATTTCCATTTGTTGACTATTGAGTCTCCTCCTCTGTGAAGTACCTCTCTTCAAGCCTTTTGCCCATCTTTCTATGGATTGAGACTGCATAAGTATATTTTAGTCTATTTATGTCATTTAGATTTTTAATAATAAGGCAAGAAGGGTTAGGTTGGGACCATATGATTAGTTCCAACAAGGGCCTATGGATGGAACTGATTGTCAAGAACTGCAGAGGGTATGAGATTTTACCCTATTTGAGACTACACATTAGTCCACTGAAGAGACTCTAGGGTCGGAGATGAAGGACGGTTTATTACAGCAATAACAGTAGCCAGAATATCATTATTTTTGTACCAATTCCATGAGCCCCAGTTCCCGTAGGGCATGTGAAAAGGGTAAGATGACAGCTGCATATGCAATGGATTGTCTGGTGGGAGAGGGACCTAAGCTTAGTGAACCCGAGTCTTTTATAAGGGGCAGTAAGCATGCCTGCACTTTGCTCTGGACGGAAACACTGTATCTTCCAAGGCTGTTTGCTATATAAACATCCTGAGAAAAATAGTCTAGAACAAAGGACAGTCAGTGCCTTGCTCACAAGAATTGAAGGAATATGAGGGACCTGTGGAGAGTTGTCTCCTTATAGTGATATATGTCACCTCTGGTCAGAGATAGCCAAGAGCAGGTTTGAGCTCTCCAGGCCCTACTGTGTCCACCCTGGAAGCTCTGTGTTTGGTTGTTGAGCCCCTATCAGTGTGGGTCCCTGGGTGAATAGTGGAGCTGAGCACTGCCACCTCTAACCTTCAGTGGACTGAGATTTTAGTGTATAACATAGCTTATCCTAATACACATCCTTGGAACGTAAAGGACTATCTTCTGTTCATAGAACCACTTATCTACTTATATAGATTCAGATTCATATATAAGTTACAGATTTGAGATTCAGAAGATCTATTTTAAAGCCTTTGGCTCATCAACTTTCAATCTAAGCATAAGATCTCTCCTTTTTGTTTTGCTGTTATTTAGAAATTGTCAGGTAGTGTTTTTGTATAATGAAAGGCATAATCTTCCAAATTAGTACAATGGGGCATTGAAAGATGAAATTTGTACCTCTGTGACCCAGAGGAATATTTGAATTGGGTATACATATAAATTCAGAACATCCCCATTTTAACCTTTAGTATCTATCAATTTCATTATTGTTCCTAAAATGTAGTATATAGGACTCTCTTCATTTCCTAGGGCTGCTGCAACAAATTATGGCAAATTAACAGGCAAGGTGGCTCAAAACAACAGAAATCTGTACTCTCGTAGTTTGGGAGGTCTTAAATTGAGGTGTGGGCAGAGTTGGTTTCTTCTCGTGACTCTCACAGAGAATCTGTTTCTGCCTGTCTCCTAGCTTCTGGTGGCTGCAGGCATTCCTTGGCTTGTAGCTGCATCACGCCAGTCTCTGCTTCCATCCTCACGTGGGTTTCTTCCTTGTCTGTGTATGTTCATTCACATAAATGCAAGGATACCAGTCATTGGATTTAGGACCCACCCTTATAAAGTAAGACCTCATCTTAACTAATTACATCTGCAAAGACTCTATTTCTAAATAAGGTCACAATTTGAAGTTCCAGGTGGATGTGAATTTTTGGATGACAATATTCAACACAGTACACACTCTGTATGGGCATGAAAGCATATTTGACATGTTTTAAAAATTAAAAAATTCCTCAGGCAGTTTATCTGCAAATATATTTTATAAGTAGAGCATTATTCCTTAGGTCTGTACTTTATTAATACCTGACTTGAGCACTGCCATTTGTTTTTCCAAGTATTTTTGACCCTGTTATCACCACCCATATGAGTGGTGTCATGTATCCCCTACTCAAACACGCTGAAACACTGATGAAAGTTATGCCTAATTTTCGGAAGACAAAAGTAAGCATAGAGAAGTGAAATGACTGTTCTGTGCCAATAACTAGTCTGTGCTAAAAACCAGGATGCAAAACCAGGTCTCTCTGACTTTCAAATCAAGCTGTTAACCATCAAAGTGCCTTA
The DNA here is from genome assembly GCF_041296265.1 of Equus caballus. Taxonomy (NCBI): domain Eukaryota; kingdom Metazoa; phylum Chordata; class Mammalia; order Perissodactyla; family Equidae; genus Equus; species Equus caballus. Next base: position 89,891,781 of record NC_091700.1, read on the forward strand.
AAAACAAATTGCTTTACTGCATAATCGAGGGAGCCCTTTGCAGTTACTACTCAGTTCAGCTCTCTTCGTCAGCTTGGGCTGCTATGACAAAATACCACAGACTGGGTGGCTTAAACAAGAGACATTTGTTTCTCACAGTTCTGGAAGCTGAGAAGTTCAAAATCAAGGTGCCAGCAGATTTGATTCCTGGTGAGGGCCCTCCTCCTGGCTTGTGGGCAGCCACCTTATAGCTATATCCTCACATGGCAGAGAGCGAGTGCTCTGGTCTCTCTTCCTCTTAGTAAGGATACTAATTCTATCATGAGGGCCCCACTCATAACCTCATCAAACCGAATTACCTCCCAAAGGCTCCACCTCAAAATATCATCATATCGGTGGGTAGGGCTTCACATATGAATTTTGAGGGGACACAAACATTTAGTTCTTAATATACACTTAGTTGGTAAGCTGCATATCCCAGAATTTTTCCAGGGTATCTGTGCCTTTTCAAATTGTAGGTTGTCTGGGTTTTGTTTGTTTTGTTTGCATGTTTTTGGTGAAACTGAGTTTGTGTATATCAGATAATATAAGCTCACAAAGAAACAAAAGAGGGCTAGTGTTTTACTTAACCTGAATTCCTTTCTTGGAAGCTGCTTCACAATAAGGATGAATATTTTGTAATTTAAGAATGTAGAAGTTACCATTTTATTCCACATTTTTGTATTGCAATCATTGTTTGTATTTAATTTATAAAGTACCATTATTTTTAAGGTACTATAATATTAAGGCAAACATATCTCAGTAAGACTGATTTTTTTTTCTTGTAAAAACAATGCATATTGCCCAAAAGAGAAAATAAGCCTTGACTATATTGAACAGCTTCTTCATAGCTGTGTTGTTGGCATTTACCCAAAGACTCTTGAGGAACTATCAAATTATATGTCTTTGAAGCTTAGCCAGAGATCTTAATGAAACCATATCATGCTAAAGTTCTTAAAGCTAATTTAAATCTCAAATTATACATTTTAAATTAAGTTTTTATTGATAATAAATATACTTTATTTCTTATTAGCCTTGAAAGCTTGAGTGATAATATCAGTAGAATAAACATGTTTTACAAAGATTTACCATTAAGAATGCTATTAATGTGACCCTTGATACACTGGCGCAATTAGATTTCAAAGTAAGCATTTATGAAGTAACAGCGATTAATGACAACCATCGAAAACAATTTTGAACTCCATCAGTTTAACTCAGGAGGGTAAACTTAATATGATAATTCATCTAGTTGAATTGTATCAGCTTAGCAGGAAAGTATGTAAATATGTGACCCTTACCTAGCTTCTAAATGGATGCTGTGCTGATAGATTTATCAGTTCCATTAAAGAACTTTGGGGAACTTTGGAATTTCAGCAATTGTTCCCTTGGAGGCTGAAAACCCAACCTGGTCTCATACTGGGACCATTCTGGTCTGCATATTTCCATAATTTGCCTTTGCTACTAATATGACAGCAAGACACAAATAACTGTTTCTAATAATATCAGATGGAGTTGTGGAGGACAGCATTTTAATGTAGTAAAAGACCTCCCCGTGGGGTTGTTATTGCTGCTATAGAACAGCAGCTACACAGTCGCAACTGTAGTCTCTTAATTGATTCGTTTAATTAGCACGAGCTGAAGCTTGGGCTGTATCTGTCATCTGATATCATAGGACCCACAATCTGCATCATTCATATTTAGAGATGTATAAACATCATCAAAAAGTTCTACTCCTTCTGAAAACTCACTTATGGACATTGAATTTTAATAGAGTATGCCTCCATTTGTTTGAAATCCAAATAATTGGAAAATGAAAAGAACTAGGTTTGTTATTGTTTTTCTTTATCAGTACTCTTTTGAGAAGTAAATGATATCGTGCATTTTTGGTTATTATTATCTTCCAAAAATAAACTTCCAGAGAACTTCTTCAGTCTTCTCTACCTTATAAATAGATAAGCAGTCCCTCTGTTTACAGGTCTGACTCATCTCTAGTCTCCATTTGCCTTTTTCTCCCTTCTGTATCCCGACCCTTTCTCTATATCAGTGGGGTCTCAGGAGTGACATGATGGCATATTGGCATTTCTTGTGCGCTAGTCCATGTCGCAGCCTACCTTTGCAGCCACCCTGAGTCTTGCCGGTTTAGGCTTCACACTTGTGTTCATCCCTTGGCAGGGCATCTTGCTCAATTGCTACTTGAGACTTGCACACCTAACCCAAGCTTCACTGGTCCCGATTCCCTTGGATAGGGATAAGAGGGGTCATGGGCAATGTCTGGCATAGAACCCCAGCGCCTTCCTCTGATGGCCACTTCCACCCCATACACGCAGGGCTCCGTCCCCACTGGTGGGGGTCAAGCTCTGCCTATTGCTGCCTTTTTCCTATCCAGCCATAGAAAGCAGATGATGGCCATAGAACAGACATATTTTGTGAAAGATTTTAGATACATTTTACAATGCTAAGAAAAAATAAATCTGTAGCATTCCATCTTGGCTTTTCCTCAAAAACTCAAAATTTCAGCCAAAATGTGGGTAAAATAAGGTTTTACGAAATGGACTGTGAAATGCAATCCTAATGTTGAACATCATTTTGTGGTAACATGTGATCTGTATACCATGTGACCAACCTAAGAACAAATTTTTGGAATATAACTAAGTTTACTTTCTGTTTCTCGTCTTTTGAAATTGGCTTGCTGTATATAATTTGAAAGTGCAATTATTAATATCCTATTGTGTGAAGCATTTTGAACAAAACTTTTAAGAAATCGCGGACTGCCTGTTCCACTGCATGCTATGAAGTGTGCTAGATGAATGTGTCTGGGTCTCTGCCCTTAAGTAAACCCTGGCTGCAGGTAAACACAGACCAGCCGGTACCATGAGTACGTGGAAAGTGCCAAGATGGTTATGCACAGGCTGATGTGGTGGCAGAGAAAATTGTAGATCTTTTAGCTTTACTTTTTTCTTTTTCTGATGCAAAAGCTGTATATATCGGTAGATAAAGTATAGCCATAGGGCGTCGCTCTCGGATTAAGAGTCTGTCCCTGTCTTATTAGACGTTGTGTTTGTTAGTGCGCACGAAGCCTAGCACTTAATGGTAGTCCTACTAGTCAGTCATCACCTGTTACGTGGTAGACATTGAGTTCCGCTGATTCAGTGGAAGAAGGTCTCCCTGCCAGCAGTGAGCCCCCTGTCAACTAAGGATATAGCAATATTAGTGTGGTGAGAGTGATAATAGAGGTTTGTATGCAGTGGAGGTGTTCTGGGGCTTGGGAAGAGGCACTGGAGGAATTGTGAAAAGCTCTCCAGTGAATATGGACAGCTCATGCTAAGACTTGAAGGATGAATAGAGATCGCAAGCAGGAAGACATTTCAGATGGAGGGGAACAGCATCTGCAAAGGCCCTGAGACAGCATGTTCAGGAACTGCACTCTGTGATGATGGCACAGAAAGCAAATGGAATAAAATGAATGAAGGTACGAAGGCATGAGGGTGCCCAGGTGTTTAAGGAAGGAGCAGGTTGGCTGCTGAGGGTGGTAGATACGTGCCCAAGATCTGAATGGGAGGTGAAACTAGAATTGCAGGAACTAGACGTTGCAAGACCATGCTAAGGAGATTGGGCTTTATTCTCTAGACTTTGAAGGATTTTGAAAGAGGAGAATCTGAGGTATGTTTTGATTTGATTTTAAAGAGAACTTGTGGGAGCAGGCAAATGAAAAAGAGGGAACATTGGAGAGCCTCCTCTTGAGGACTCAGTGTCCAGTTACATGTTCTATGCAGACTTGAAATGAGCCTGAGGTTCCTAGATCTGATAACTGATGCAGATAACTGAGGGAGAAAATCAAGAAGAGAAGAGTTACACCGGAGAAAAGGTGGAAAAGATAATGAGTTGGGTTTTTGATTGTTTTAAGTTTGAAATGCCAGAGAGACATCTATGATGTGAGGAAAATTTCTAGTCTGGAGATCAGGAAAATGATTACGGGTGAGGATGTAAGTTGGTGCTTCGTGGACATGTAGAAGTGAGATCTGAAGGCCAGAAGTAGGTGACATTGCCCAAGGGGACAGTGAAGAAGGAGAGGACAGGCCCAGAAGGGACCCCTGGAAAATAGCCACATCTAGTAGGGAGGCTCCTAGCCTCTCTAATATCATCATTTAAAAATTACGTTATCTATTGTCCAAATCATTTATATTATAGGTGGCTATTGGAACCAATTTAGTGTAACGTCAATCATGATTTCACAGTATCCTAGGGTGTCTCTAATTATTTCGGAGTATCTCAAAATCCTGCTACCATCTGCCAGAGATCCTCAAAATAAAATTAATTTTAATGAATAACATAATGCCTTATATTTGTATGATGCTTTAGGGTTTTAGAATGCTTATTCAATTTGATTCAATTCCTAAGATAAACAAGCCATACAGCACCTTAGAGTTAGTTGTAAAAATTAGACACATGACACTCTTTGAAATGTTGTCAATTTAAAATATTTGAAATTATTGAGTTATATGTTTGCAAGAAATTTCATAAACCATTACTAGAATGCTAGGGAATATTGGGGCGGGCGGTGGAAGAGGAAGAAATGCTAAATAAAGCTTGATTCCTCCCTCCCCCACGTTTGAATCTCAAATCTCTCACTTGCTAGCTTTGTGAACTTGAACAAGTTACTTAACCTTTCTGTTCCTCAATTTTCTTATCAGGAAAAGATCTACTTTTATGGAAGTGGTGTGGATTGAATAAGAAAATGTTTGTAAAATGCCTGAAAACAGGAGGCACTTGGCATAAAGGAACTCAACTATTACTATTGCCCCTGAAAATATTTAATACCTCTGTTTGCTTCATTTTGCCTCACACTTTTTTCTCCTTTTTCTTGCTTTCTTGGAGACATGCTAAAATCCGAAATTGTAATCTCCACTGAAATCACACTTGGTGTGCAGTCTACAGAGAAATTTGGAAGGAAAATATTTCTCTTTTATTTGGAGAGTCTAATTTTTGTCCATCCACGGTTATAACCTCCTGAGGTAGTTAACATATTATTTATCACTGAGTGCTAAATGTAACACATGTATTTAAACCTGTACCTTGTGGTAGCAAGATACTTAAGAACATCTGCTTCCTTGAAGAGTAATGAAGTTCCCCAGGAACAGCCTTGACCAGGGAAGACTCAGTGCCTTGTGTTTGAAAGGCAAAACACTTCTGATGTAGGACAGTGGTTCTGATTTTATGATGGCGTTTATGGACCTTCTTTCCTGCAGCAGCCTCACGTTGAGGGTTATTCTTTGCAGTGGGCCATTTAAGGCTACTGTGGTGTGGTACTATAGATTGCTCATCTTGCGTGCCTGTAAATTATTTGACTGTTGCTATTTAACTCATGATGCGAACGATGTGGAAATGGCATCTTTTCTCATAGAAGCAAGGTCTGACAGTGGTTCTCAAACCTGAGTTTGTGTAAGAATCACCTGGAAACTTGCTAAAAGTGCAAATCCCCGGGCTCCATTCCCAGCGAAGCTGATTTCCCAGGTTTGAGGTGAGACGTAGGGATCTACATTTGTAGAAATAGTTTAAAATATACCAGGAGTAGGATTTGGAATATATTTTGACACTTGATATGTGATTAGTATCTAGTTTAGGAAAAGGTTACCAAGAAACACATTATATTAATGGTGTTAGGAGTCAAGCCTAGGAACAATGTTCTGAATATTTCTTATTATGACTGGATGGGACAAGCATTTGATTATTTGAACTAATTGGTAGATTAGTGTATATGTTCATAATACGTAACTTTTTTTAATCAGGGAAGGACATGATAAGACCGAAAGTATAATTACATTTATAGTATCATCAACTGTATCTTTTAGGTTTACTTATCAACTGCATAGTGGTTTAGATTTAGTCTGATTGATTTCAAATCCTACACCCACAGGACAGTGATAATTTTTATTTTTGGCCTAGAATGGGGTTTCTCAACCTTGCAGTATTGACATTTTGAACTGGATAATTCTCTGTTGTAGGAAACTATTCTGTGCTTTATAGAATGTTTAGCAGCATCCCTGGCCTCTACTCACTAGATGCTAGAGCACCTCCTCAGATATAACAACCAGAATTGTCAACAAACATTGCCAAATGGCTCTGGAGGTGAGGAGGGGGCAAAATCGCCTTGAAATTGCCTTGAAAACAACTGGCCTAGACTACATATAATAGTTGGGGTTTCAGAGTCTTCTTTCCTATTTCGGTAATAAGTCTAATGTTCTAGAGATAAAGTCTCTAGAACAGATGTGATACTTCCCGGTGTATTATACACATCCTGACCTACTCAAATGCCTTTTGCAGAGAAGATAACAACAACCTTTAGGTAGCCTCATGCTTGATTTGCTTTAGGAATGTGTTTAACTATTGGCTTTGTGGGAGTGTGTAAGGGTTACTCTTTCCTAGTCTTCCTCATATTGGATCATAAACCAGATGTGCCACAGATAGCCATTCGTGAAAGTTAGAAGTTCTAGTTTGTGTAATTGCACTCTGTTCATGTGGATCCTTTTTACCACTGGAATAGCTGTACTGTTATTGTTACCAGAGACCCTCACGTCTTGAGTCAACAGAGAGAGTGTATAGTTAATGCCTTATCCCAGAAGCTGCTGCTCTTCATCTGGTCCTCAATTTTGTAAAAGTCCTGTGATCTTCCTGGTGAGATGTATCAAATAGAGTATGTTACAAGCACCACCTCACAATGGCATTTGCAAAGAAGTATTTTCCTGTTCTTTTCCAGCTAGCGTAACTCTTTAATATTTTGTAGCACTTTCCCTCTGTGTGTGGGAAGTATGTGGCAGGATGCCTGGCAAGGCATGTGGGAGTCAAATAGTAGTGTCTCAGGTGCATATTTCTGAGAGGTAGCTTTCCCAAGCCGGCATATGTTTTGTATGGTGTAAATTCCCAAGATTGTGGGGGACAGCTAAGGTAATTACTAAGGTATCGGTGCTAATTACCCTAGGTAATTACCAAACATCAGGGGCACGTGAAACTGCCAAGTGCCCTTGTTTGAAATACCTGCCTAATTTAAGGGGAGGGAAATAATTAGTGTGTTAAGTCCTAACCATCACCCTTAGAGTGTACCATGTCCTAGAGTGAGCACCACTCCTGTCCTGTCTCAGCTGCTCAGTAAACTGGTCTTTAAAAGGGTGGCCAAGGACGCAATGCTCCCTGAGTGCCTGCAATGCACCCGGCGCTTTTCATTTGTCACCTCATTTAGTCCTCACAGCGATTTGAGATCATCAGCAGAACCCCCATTTTACAGATGAGGTAACGCCTCTGTTGTAAATTTACAGAAATAAGCGATTTGTCAGAGGGGCAGCTATAGGATTTAAACCCAGGTGTCAACCTTGGCTTCCTTCACACTGGCGTCTAGGTGGCTGGGATTTAGGTCTTCCAGTGGCCCTTTGCACTTATTATTCCTGACTACCGGGTGGAGAGCAGCTTGTGGGCTTAGGGCCCAGCCACTAACGGGCTGGAATACTCCAGGTTCAGTCCCCCCTGCTTCCCCATGTGAGTTACTTTCATATTTGGTGGGGGGGAGGGGGTGTTCTTTTCTTCAGAAGGTAACATTTATCCAAGTAATTGTTCTAGATATTAAAAACAGATTAAAATTGCAATTTGATATATTTGATTTAGAGCCTTTCCTATCAATTAGAGTGTAAGAAAAGCTAGCTAATATTTAAGGGGATTAGTTTATGGAATACATGTTAAAGTGTGCTGTGAAAGATTGTCATTTAAGTATTTAACCTCTCTCTACTCTCCACTACTTTATTCAACCAAGCTGTGAGCCCCCTTGAAGGATTTTAGGAATAATCCAGGTGGTTTTTGAAGTATGGGTGCCTAGCAATATTTTGTAGTATTCCAAGTCTAGACCGGTGGTTCTCAACTGAGGTGATTTTGCTCCCCAGGGGACATTTGGCAATGTCTGGAGACATTTTGGCTGTTAAAACTGGTGGGCTCCTACTGGAATCTAGTAGGTAGCTTTCCTTAAATTTATTTATTTATTTTTTTAAAGATTTTATTTTTCCTTTTTCTCCCCAAAGCCCTCTGGTACCTAGTTGTATATTTTTAGTTCTGGGTCCTTCTAGTTGTGGCATGTGGGATGCCGTCTCAGCGTGGCTTGATGAGTGGTGCCATGTCCGTGCCCAGGATCTGAACCGGCGAAACCCTGGGCCACTGAAGCAGAGCGCGCGAACTTAATCACTCGGCCATGGGGCCGGCCCCTCCTTAAATTTATTGTAAGCATCACCAGGGATGCTTCTGAACATCCGGCAGTAAACAAGACAGCCTCTACAAAAGAATGATCTGACCTAAAATATCAATAGTGCTGAAGTCGAGAGTCCTTGTCTAGACAGTAATTATGGAAAGGCCAAACATCTGTGACCATCTCCCCAACCTTCACAGAGCTCTCTGACCCTGTGCAAACTTACTCTTACGTGTTCCCTGGATAAAAGTCCACACCTATTCCAGCCTATTCATTTTAAGTTATCTCATGCAACCTTAATTTGTAAATTCAAAGAACTGCAGGCATCTACATCCTATTAGAGAAAGAACTGGGCTCCATGTACATATATGTCATATATTTTGTTTTACTATTTTGTCCTAAGATTAATGATTCTCGTGTGTGCATTTGTGTCTTCACAAAATTTTGACCAACATATCATTCCTATAAATGAAGTCTTCTCTTAATAAGCATCTGCAGTTATGATCTGACGGACTTTGATATTGTTTTTTATATTCTCGATTGTAGACAGATTTCTTTTCAAAAAGAACAAACTTCTTGCAGTTCGAGCTTGCTCATCAGTAGAATTTCCTTGTTGGATCATCTCTGTTAATGCCACAGCTACTTAAAGTAACATATCAATTAGATATTGTTGTATCAATTTATCAGTTTGTTGAAAAGAAACCTACATAAATACATGCTGTGTGCTCCATGTGTGCACCCAGCACGCCTGAGCCTTTGATAAGGCCTGTATCTTCCAAACGGCAGCTCTTGTGGTTTGAGAGTGGGGTTGTGAGGAGCTAAGAGTGGTGCCTAAGCACCAGCTTTGTGGCCTCACCCCCTCAGTGACCCTCACTGTTCGGTCTGCATTCTGGCCCTCAGTGGTTCTGCAGATCTTGTCTTCACTTGGCAGTGTGTTCCGAAATGTACCTGCAGGAGTTTAATTTATGGAGGTGACCGAGTGCCAACACAGAGAGGTTAATGCCATTGAAAGAAATTATTATGTCCATTTCCCAAGAGAAGAGGCAGCCCTGTGCCACGCAGGTCCAGTGCAAAAGCACCAGGGTTGGTCAGGAGGCAGAAGGGAGTGAGGAGAAAGCATTGGCAGGAGCCTTTATTGGGGTTTCCACAGGAAAGGCAATGATGTAGGGCAGGGTAAGCAATTTCTGATTGACTAGTTTGAATAATGTCAGTGAGCTTCGGGCTACAAGGGTGATCTCTAGCTGTCTGGTACCTGGCCCTGTGATCATTTAGTGGCTTGGTGTGTGAGTTAGCTAAAGGGGTGGTTAGCTTGCATAAGAAAGGCAGGCTGCTGGGTAAGTTGTTCACTATCTTTTGGAGTTAGCTAGCCTTGGGAGGGGCAGTCTCTCTCCAGGTCTGTAAGGCCCCCAAGATGTCAAAACATTATAAGGTATAGAAAATAAAAAAACCCCATGATTAATACACAGAGAACCTGGAAATAATCAGATCCAAGGGAACTGACGTACAGTAACTAAACTCACAAAGACTGATGTCTAAACCAAAATGTGCATTTACTAATTTGAGGTCAGGAATATTTCTTCCAGTCATCACATCTTTGTCTGCCCTCCAGAACATTGACTGAATGGTGGTATCAGAATAATTAGGAAGCTGAGTAGTCAGAATAATTTGAGAACTAATCTAGTTTATGTACTATGCTTATGCTGAAACCTGGCGAATTGCTTCTAACCTTCAACAAGAGCACCCTCCAGTGTCTGCCTCTTTGTCTTCCCTTTTCTATGCCTTAGCACTACTGTTCATCATCTTCCCGCAGAAAGGACTTGTGCAGTTGATTAGGTTGTAGCTAGCTATAGTCACAAACCTGAACTGTAGAGAACCCATAGTCCTGCTTCCCTTGGGCTGACATGCAGATCACTTTGCTTGGAATTTTGAGTGTCCCCAAACTCTTTGGTCATGCACTTTCACAGATGGTTAGTTATAGCTCTTTTATGTGGAATTTTATAAGCATAGCTCTCAGAAGTTCCTAAGAATTTTCCATTTCTTAGGTAACACACTCTGTAGGACTTATACTCAAACAGGAAAAAGATTTCAGTAAAGAGCCCTGAAGATCTCATGTCCAGCCCCAGTAATGCTGTACACTGGTCGTGTGACCTTCCTAGGCTCCTGTTTCCTTTGTTGTAAAATGAAAGGTCGGGGTCAGTGACCTCCAAGGTCTTCGCCAGCACCGTCCTGCTCTGAGAATGATTACATTTGCTGAAATATGCAGCTGGCTTCAAAACAGCGCAAAACATCACACATGCAACTTCTTATCATTGTCTATCTTTTGATTTCCCTGAGTTTTTCAGTCTCGTTTGGGGAGACATCACTTGCTTATCACACAATGATATTGTGTTCTGTCACTTAATTTCTGGGGACAGCACATTGTGCTGCTACAGGCTCAGTGCTAATAATCAAGATTATGTGTTCTGCTTGCTGTGACTCTTTTGTGGTTTCTGGGGAAGAAATGCAGATGCTTTTCAATTATTCTGAGGGAATTTTGATTAACCCCCTGGGTAGAGTTCTCCGTACCACCTGCCATGGAGAAGCAAGTTTTATTGAACAGAAGGTATAGAATTGAATTGCTCATATTTGTTTTCTTTCTGGTGCCTATAGTATTATTTGAAGCTAAAGCATTTTAATAAATATTTAATAAATATCTGTCTAAAATAGGTCAAAACTGTTAGAAACTGAACCTATTTTCTTCTTCAATTTCAAATGCAAATAAGTTCATTTGACGTTTAGGTGAAATTTCCAAGTTAAAGATTCACATTCATCTTTTGTGTGTGTACAAAGTAGTTATTTTTGACTGGAATAGTCAGCATCCTGCTTACGGTGTAGCTCTAAGTATTAGCCCTTGGAAGCAATTTCCTTGAGTTTATTGCAACATTACTATTTTTATCGTTGTTCTTGTGGATATTTTGCATGTTTACTACTTTCCCCTCTTGTATGTCCGTTTTTACCCTTTGTCTGTGGCCAGAATACTTCAAGTCCTGGTTTATAGAGAATTTTCAAATGCCTGCCTTTAAGGCCTTTTAAAAAAAGTTTTATTGAGATATAATTCACATTCCATACAAGTCACCCATTTAAAGTGTACAGTTCAATGGTTTTTAGTCTTTTCACAGAGCTGTGCAACCGTCACCACAGTATTGGAGCATTTTCATCACCCCAAAAAGAAGCCCCATACCCATTAGCAGTTACTCTCCATTTTCCTCCAACCCTGTCAGCCACTGACAGCCACTAATCCACTTTCTGTCTGTATATATTTGCTTATTTTGACAGTTCATATAAATAAAAACATACAATATGTGATCTTTTGTGACTGGCTTCTTTCACTTAGCATAATGTTTTCAAAGGTTCACGTTGTAGCATTGGTATTTCATTCATTTTTTTGCCAAATAATATTCCATTGTCTGGCTGTACCTCAGTTACTTTACTCATTCTTCATTATGGACGTTTGAATGGTTTCTGTGTTTTTAGCTATTGTAAATAATGCTGCTAAGAATGTTCTTTGACATGTTTTTGTGTGGAGATATGTTTTCGTTTTTCGTGAGTGTGTACCTGCAAGTGGGATTTCTGGGTCACGTGGCAACTCTCTGTTAGACTCTGAGGAACTGCCAGGCTGTTTTCCGAAGCAGCGACACCACTTCATGTGCCGTCAGTGACGTGTGAGGGATTTAGTTTCTCCACCTCCTCGCCAACACATGTTACTATCTTTTTTTATTGAGGTGTAGTTGACATATTAATATAACATATTTATTATATAATATAACATGCTAGTTTTGGGTGTACAACATAATGATTGGATATTTGAGTGTATTGTGAAATGATCACCACAATAAGTCTAGTGAACGTCTGATGTCTGTCCTTTTGATTCTAGCCGCCTAGAGGGTGTGAAGACGAGACTCAGGTTTGAATTCTCTCTATGTAGGATTCCTCCTCTTCCCTAGAACCCATAATTAATGCAAAAGTAGCCAAAAATGTATATTAGTTATGTTTTGTTTTGATTTTAAAAACAAACTTAGCTCTAACAAAACAACAAAGCACGTACATTTTAATTATTGTATATTTTCTATTACATTGTTGTCTCTTCCTTCCTCAAAATGTTTTTGATATTAGGCAAGCAGTTTCTTTCATTTCCCTAGGCTTTTTTTTTAATGATAGCACATACTGTGCAGGAAGGTCATTACGTAAAGAGAGGAAAAAAGAATACTCAGCATTGAAGAGAAAGTTAATGCTGTTCATATAATTTTTTAATAGGCGGCTTATAACATTTTGAGATTTAAACCAACTAATAACATTTTTTGTGCATTACTGGGCAGTTTCCTCTTGTTGCCCATGAATTGATATTTTGCTTTGGAAACTCAGATAGTGAAAATATTTGTCACAGCTTCAAATACTAGTGCTTTAATTTCCTAGTCATTTAGGCATTAATCCTGTTGTGTAGACCACCTATATGTGTTTGTAAGGGATATAATAACTGCCGCTGTATTTAATTAGCACTAACATTGTGTAGAAGGAAAAACATATTAAGTATCTTTCTGAGTCACTAGTTCAAAATTAGCAGAAGCCAGGAAGAAAAAGTCCTTATCTACGCACTATTGTTATTTTGCATAGCCATGGAAGTTTGTGGTCCATTTACTCATTCCTTCCTTCCTTCATTCATTCAACAAGTATTTGTTGGGTGCATATTCTGTGCCAAACAATGTTCTAGGTGCTGGGAAAATGGACCAATTTCAGTAGGACAGAAGTGTACATCACAAACAAGTATCCAATGGCAACCAGCTGGTGTATACAGTGTACTAAGTATAAATTGATATGTCCACAAAGTCACCTTTCGTAGCTCCTCATAGCAAAACTGAAGGACACTGAGGTCAGTCCTCGGAGTACTGAGGGACTGAGCAGGGGAGATGAATGAGGGAGGGGATGAAGACTTTGGATGCTGAAGTCTGTTACTTTATTCTCCCTTTTTAAAGTAAGAGCCATTTTTTCATTTTGTGGTCTTAAGTCTCTTCCCACACACGTAAAGATCTTGCTTCCTTTCTTGAATTTCTTTTTGGATTTTATAGTTATTGCTTCAATTATGTATATCCCATCTGTTTGTATACAAAAAGTTAATTTGCATGTTGATAATGGGGGAGGTAATGCATGTGTTGGGGCAGGGGGTATATGGGAAATCTCTGTATCTTCCGCTTAATTTTGATGTGAACCGAAGAAACTGTTCTGAAAAATAAAGTCTGTTTTTTAAAAATGTGACTTACAGGACAATGATTGAGGGCACCTGCTTTAAAGTCAGGCAGACTCATTCGTTGGCTGTTTGATCTTAGCCTTATTGACTCTCTCTAAGCCCAGTTTCCTGGTCTGTAAAATGAGAGTAATAATACCGTCTACCTCATTGGCTCTTGTGAGAATTAAACTAGAGGATGCATGCATGATGCTTAGTATAGTTCCTGGCACAAAGTAATCACTCAATAAATTTAAGTAGCATTATGGAAATATATTTTACCTCCAGGAGTCAAGTTTTACTCACCTTTATGAGACACAGTCTTGGGAACTTTCTAGTTGCCGTAGCTGTTTCCTAAAGGCAACTAATTTAGATCTGGAGTTTCTACCTCACTCAGTGTGACTCGTTATGTGTTTCTTCATTCTAATATGAATGTTTCTGTTACAGTCTTTTTCCCTGAGATATCTGATGTATGGATGCCTCTGATAGGTTATCAGCTGGGTAGAGTGGTGAGGGGGCCTGGTGGTGAGTGGAAGTGTGATGGAGACCAGAGAAGGATGGGACAGTGAAAGGGAAGGCTGAGACCAGAAGGACATGCAGTCAAGGGAGAATTTGTTTTCTTACTGGGAATGACTCAAGCTTGTTTTTAGGTTGAAGAGAAGGAGCCAATAGAGAGGGAAAAAAAGAGTACAGTTGATGAATCAGGGTCCCCGGGGAGGGGAGAAAGAAGAGGCTAAGGGTTCCAGTGGCATGCCGAAGGACGAACAGGAAGAGTGCTGCCCCTCGAAGCTGGAGGTGAGACGGGGCAGATGCAGGACAGCTTGGAGGGCCGCAGCTGTTTAGGGAGGTTGGGGGGACTCTGTTTTTCTTTGGGAAAGTGTTCATCCGTTTAGGAATAGTTATTCTGTTGACATAACAAGCTTTTCTATTTCAAAAGACCAGTGTGAGCCCAAGTTTGTTTTACGTTACCTCTTTAGAGGGAAGATTCATACAATTTTAAAGCTATATACCATCGGTGTTATTATATATTTATTATCTGGTGTTTCTAATCGTGGAATTAACAAAAAATGACTAACTTATCCAAATTTGACTTTGTGCTAACATCACACTTGGCTTACTCAACAACTCTGAAGGTCATCAAGAGGTGCATTTGGTCTCGACTAGTCTTTTCCTGCATTCATCACTTTAAAAAAAAAGGACGAGAACGAGCCATTTTTTACTTTCATAATTTTTAATCCATCATTTAAAAGTATAACTTGCTTTATGATCTGAAGAAATACCATCTAAGTCTTTATATTAGGAACAAAAGTGAGCCTTTCAGGAAAAGAGGAGCAGAGCTTAATCTGCATTAGCCCTTTGATGTATTTCTAGATTTGAAAAAGCTTCCCGCCGTTCTCAGCCACATTGAGACAGACCTGGTTGTGTGTCCAGCGATGCCACTGTCCTTTCTCCTCTCAGCACATACTGGGCCAGGGCTCTGCCCTGATATCCGTGACAAATTATCAGAGGTGTTGGCCCATTGGGAGTTTCACTTCTCATTTCTCCTTCTCCAAGTGATGACTCTTTAGTCAATGACTGATTTGGAAAAATAAACTATATTGCCATTTCACTCTTCTTTTGAACGTTTCTTTAAGAAGGGACTGTTATTGGTGTATCTAGGGGAATTTTTATATTGAGAAGTAGAAAAATGCCAGCTGAAAGAAGGCATATTGGTCTATGGTTATGAAATAGGAAATACAATAGGTAAGTTTTGCTTTTAAATAAAAAATGAAATTCTATTATTTGAGTTCTTGCAATGTTTAGTCCTTTTATTTCATCATTTCTTGTAACCTAGTTTTTGACTTTAGAGAAGTTGCTGAACTTTATTTATACAGAAACTTCTTGATCAGCACATTTTTTAATGTTGCGATGGTGAGAAAGTGATAAGTTGGTCTATGTTTCTAATGCTCTTTCTGTTGATCGATGTTATTGCCAGAAGTAGTGCTTCGTGCCAGCTAGTTTCATAGATGGAGGAAAAAAATCCGGGTTTCAGTTTCACAAATGGAAAAACAAAACCTAAGAGGAAAAGGAAGCCCTTCGTTAGAAGCAGCCACTGTGCAGAGTAGGATAACCTGCCTTCCCAGAGTCTTGTTCCGAGCACTGTAATAGAATGTTTAATAAATAGTTTACTTCAAAGGACCTCACTACAAGAAAAGAGGCAGCTTTCCTGCTATTCTTGTTCCCTGGTTCAGTTTTACTATAAGTAGCTCATATCCGGTCCTCTGTGGTCTCAGGTGGTCATTTGTGTTTGTGATCCTCAAGCTGAAACTGTAAGAACTGTGGCCCTATTTTAAGTCATTAACAAATATGCAGGGGTCTGCAGGAACTGACCGAGGCCCTCCCAAAACCCAGACACTTTGACCCGTCTTAAGGAAAGTGCTCAGATGCTATAAGCAGTATACATGTGATTATGGCCTCCAAAAATAGAAAACTAAATTTACTAAGGAAGGAATTGAAAACCTCATCAACGTGCACTGACGTTTTGATGTATTGTGATCACTCTGTACTCCCACTCTAAACTTCTAAACAATGTGTTCAGTATCTTTGAGATAAAAGCCTGAGGTTACAAAGATCGTTGGAGATGTTTGAATTTTTCTTTTTCTTCCTGTAGATATATTTGGCATATGTAGAATTTGAGAGCCCACTACTAATATCAGCTTCTTCCAGATATTATCAGATCTCAAATAGACTAATGGAACTCAGAAAGCAACCTTTTTTTTTTTTTTCCACTATAAATTTTAGCCAAGCAGTATGTTGGGTCTGAATGGAGCCTGGTCATATCCCTTTTGAAGCGGCTTCCCCAGTGATTCTGGTGAATACCTAGTAAAACCACTACTGTAAACTCTTGGTAGGTATAGTTTTGTTTTGTTTATTCCTTATTTTTTATTTTTTTGCTGAGGAAGATTAGCGCCAAGCTAACATCTGTTGTCAATCTTCCTCTTTTATTTTGCTTGAGGAAGATTAGTCCTGAGCTAACACCTATGCCAGTCTTCCTCCACTTTATGTGTGGAACGCCAACACAGCATGGCTGATGAGTGGTGTAGATCTGTGCCTGGGATCTGAACTCATGAACCCAGGCTGCCAAAGTGAACTGCGTGAACTCAACCACTATACCATGGGGCCAGCCCCTGTTTTGTTTATTTTTTATTGCTCACTATTTGATCCAGTGATAGGACCCAGGACCATTCTAAGAAATATAGGCTTGAGACAATTTCACACTGGCTTACTCCTCCTTCCTTTTCTCTTCTTTTCTCTCTCTCTCTTTCTCTTACTTCAAAACTGAAGAGAACGTATTGTTCTATGATGTAGCAGTCTAAGCAGAGGGGCTGAGGGGTGCAGAGGAGGAAGGGAGTGAATGGATGTAGAGAGGGGACAAACTACCTCTGCCCATTGCTTTCATGATCGTGGGAAGGGTTTATGGATTGGGCCTGTGTTTCTGCATTGGCCACATTGTTCTTTAACATACTGGCTAGCAAAGCCATCTCTTTCTCTCCCATTCTGTGTGCCCTTGAGTATTTACCCAGAACCAGCTCTCTGTGGCAACTCTGCTGGGGAGGTAAGGTGCTCTGTCAGTTTCTAGTTTGGCTTTCAAGGCCCGTATTGAACTTGAACACAGATAACTCAACCATATTATACTAGTCATTTACAAATCATTAATTCATGTGTTTCAAGCATTTCTGGACTTTAGGTATTACATAGGTCAATTCCTTCAGAGGAAGCAGTCCACACCAACGTCCAGGATGGGTAACTTATAATAGGAGTTTCTCCAAGAGAATTATCCTCCTCTTAGACGTGGCAATCCAAATTCTAGGAATTTATCTTAAGGAATTGTTTTAGTTGAGTTGTTTTGCTTGCAGGAGAGTCATTCAGGTTTCCTAAGCTTATTACCAGGATATGTGTATAGAGGCTTTTGGAAAAGGCCAATTTTCCAAGGCCTAAGGAATGCATTAACTGGTGGTTTTCTGGATCCAAGGTGGCTCAGATCATCATAATAATACTGTAATTAGGAGAGCTAATATATATTGAGCACTCAGTATCTGTGAGGCATTTTAGATTATGTTCTCATTAAATTTTCTCATGAGGTAAATCCTGTTACTGTTGGCGTTTTGGGGTGAAGGACTTGAGGTGTACAGACGTTAAGTAATCTTCTCAGGGCCACAACCAGTACGAGGCAGGGCTTAACGTCAGGGCTTTGACGGCAAAGCTGTGATCCAGAAGCTCATCAAGAGCAGCTCCTGGTTCTTACTCTCCACCGTTGACATGACTGAGCGCCTCTGCAGGGATCTGTCTCCATCTGCAGGTGGCTTTCACCTCCTCTACCGGCTGCAGTTTCTCTGCCTTATAACTGAGAACTGCATACGGCAGGTTGATGCCTGTCACAGCCTTGTCAGCCGTTCTCTAAGTCATGCTCTCCCTGGAAACTGCCTCATTCCTGAGAGAGAGAATCTGACTGGCCCATCTCATCTTTTCTCACCTAGGCGTTTCGTAGATCACTAGAGGATCTGAGGTTTGCTACCCTTTAGTCCCGTCAGCCAACACCAGGGATTGAGGTGGGGCTGACACGATGCTGTATGCTACCACCCAGGATGACTTCGATGGGAAAAGTACCGAGACTGAAGTCCACCACGGGAACTAATTGGATGAGTTCCCAAGGATATATGTCCGTGTTGTTCATATTAGCAAAATAATTAAACTACCAGACTGTCCATCAACAGGAGTTTGATTAAAGAAATTATGGTATTCCATATGGTAG
The DNA here is from genome assembly GCF_041296265.1 of Equus caballus. Lineage (NCBI taxonomy): Eukaryota > Metazoa > Chordata > Mammalia > Perissodactyla > Equidae > Equus > Equus caballus. The sequence continues at coordinate 89,910,069 of NC_091700.1, forward strand.
AATATTAATAGGCAGCCATTAAAATTATGATCAAGTCAGTGTTTATTAACATAGCAAGGTGCAGTATGAACTATATTGTGACATGAAAATATAAGGTTAAAATGGTATGTACAGGATACTATTTTGTCTTAAAAACACAAACTTTGAAGATTGAGTCCAGGAATATTAATAGTTGTTTAATTTGAATAAGATCTTCTGTTAACATCTGATTTTTTATAGTGAACATATATTGCTTATACATTCTGCAGCATATTTGAAAAGCATATCAAGGTACAGAAATTATACTAATTAAAAGTAGCTGAAATGCTGACAATCTTCCTCAAGCAAAAAGAGGAAGATTGACAATAGATGTTAGCTCAGGGTCAATCTTCCTCACCAAAAAAAAAAAAAAAAAAAAGTAGCTGAAATGAAAAATATTGATTATTGAGGAAGAAGACAATGAAAGTAAGACAGAGAGCCTACAAACTACAATAATTACTTTTACCTGTAAAATAGAACAAATTAAAGGCATAAGGGTGTGAACTTAATAATAAAGCAGTGTTAGTGCTAAGGAGCTGAAAGGAGAAAACTGCGTTTCTTTAACAGAGTGACGCTCCAGATTCCTGGTGTCTGGAAGTATCTCACTATGGATTTTTTTTACCTGGAATAACTGGAAAAAATTTGAGAATCACTGAATGGGGGATCATTAAGTTCAGGACTTTAAGTTTATTGACTCTTACTTTACATAGAATGCTAAGAATTTCAATTAGCTGATGTGCCTGTGTGTGTGTGTCTGTGTGTGTGTGTGTGTGTGTATTGGACAATTTTTGCCAAGCAATGTGGTATTTCAAAAAAGATATTCTGTTTCAGGTAAATTTGGGAAATGCTTGGTTAAATTAAACAATGTTTTTTACTTCAGGACTTCTCTGTCTTTACTAAACTGGTATTCATCTTGAATCTGCAAGAGGGAATATGGAATGCAGTATTTCTCAAACTTATTTCAACAGCTGAATCATTTTTTTCCACTGGCTCTGTATCAGCTTTTCCCAGAACTTGTTTTGTAGAATAATGTAGGAGATGCTGCCTTGGGACCTTTTATAGGAAGTGGAAGGAAGCAGGGTGGTAGAGAGGACTGAGAACCAGAAATAGTGGCTGAAACGCCAATGACCTGGGAAAAGATTCCCCTGCCAAAACCCCACAAAACTAGAATCTCTTAGGAAGTACAGTAGCAGGTGACTCGTGGGTACCTGTCTCAACTAAAAGAAGGTAAATTTTGTTCTCTACGTTATATTTCTATAAGTGGGAACTGTATATTACATTTAGAAAATATTAAAGCAAATGTTTCAAATACATAGGTACTTTTAAAATATAGTTAGAATTTTTTTTTTTTTTAAAGATTTTATTTTTTTCCTTTTTCTCCCCAACGCCACCCGGTACATAGTTGTGTATTCTTCATTGTGGGTTCTTCTAGTTGTGGCATGTGGGACGCTGCTTCAGCGTGGTCTGATGAGCAGTGCCATGTCCGCACCCAGGATTCGAACCAACGAAACACTGGGCCGCCTGCAGCGGAGCGCACAAACTTAACCACTCGGCCACGGGGCCAGCCCCTATAGTTAGAATTTTTAAAAAAAATATTGGTTTGCTAGTAATTCTGTAGATTTTTTAAAGTACTTTTAAGAAACAGTAACTCTCTGACTTGAGGTTTTGAGAAACATTGCAAGGGGTATCCCTTGGAGATTGTTGAGAAGTGGTGTAGTAAAGAAACCTGTTGCCTAGTTTTTCCCCAATCTGTTTTACCCTGGGCCACCTTCTTATCCTGCATCTTTTATTTTTTTCGCGTTATCCATTAAGCCCTAAAAGTAGCGTTCCTTCGAATACCTTTGGGAAACACTGCTCTAGATTTAGGGTAAATGGTAGTCCACCATCGGCTTTTGTAAATAAAATTGTTGGAATGCAGTGACACCCATTCATTTCTGTATTCTCTGTGGCTGCTTTCACACTACCATGGCAGAGTTGAGTAGTCGTGACAGACACAGTATGACACACAAAGCCTAAAATATTTACTCTCTGGCCTTTTATAGAAAAAGTGTATCCACCTCTACCCTAGATGGTCAGTTGTAGGTAGCTGTATGTACAAATGAATTTTCCCCTCTCCTTTTTGAAAAGCTAATATAGATGTACCTACATCTATGTGTGTATTCTAAAATATTATCAAGTGTCAAGTGTTTGAAACAACGTTGTTTACCAAGAGTGGCTAGAAAGGCCAGCCAAACCTGTTCATTATATTTGTTGGGTCAAAAACAAAATGCACTGGACAACTGAGAAGATCATTTTATTGAGGCTATTGCAAGAGGGAGAGTGGTTATTAAAGAGAAACCATTCAGAGAAAAGGAAGGGCTCGGGGTTTATGGAGGCAGGTACACAAGGGAGTCATTGCGCATCTTATGGAATTCTTGACGAAGAGTGGACAGTGAGTCTAGTCGAAGTCCTTTGAGGAGAGTGGCACTTTGCCTTTAGCCATTTATGGGATGCAAAAGAGTGAAGGATTTCATAACCATTTCTCTTTTCCGGGAGTACAGAGCTCAGGGAAGTTCAACACTGTCAGTTGTCAACAAAATCAATAAATATTATACCTACTTAGGTATTTTCTGGTACTAAAATCTGGTTGTTTTCTGAGATTCTCTCCAAGGCACCTCTATCCGTCTCTGTATTCTGTCTTGCATCGCCTCTCTTGCCTGTATCTTCCTCAGTACCGTTTTTGATGAGTTAGTGCTTGTTGAAATAGGATGGCAATAATGAAGCCTGTACTCTGAGTTAGAGCACATATATACACATCCAGCATTTTTTTTTTGGTGAGGAGGATTGGCCCTGAGCTAACATCTGTTGCCAATCCTCCTTTTGCTTGAGTAAGATTGTCCCTGAGGTAAGATCTGTGCCAGACTTCCTCTATTTTGTATGTGAGATGCCACCACAGCATGGCTTGATGAGCAATGTGTAGCTCCGCAGCCAGGATCCGAACCTGTGAACCCCGGGCCACCGAAGTGGAGCCTGTGAACTTAACCACTACGCCGCTGGACCAGTCCCCACATCCAGCATTTTTAAAAGGAAAGTGATACCTATGGAGTAAAGTAACTGGATTGGTTATGTATGTCTGCCATTGATATAATATATTCTATGGGATATCCTTTTTCCGTCTGTAAAATCTTCATAATAAGAATGATTGCCATAGGCCTAATTTACTTTTTGAATCAGTAACAGGTAACAGCACAGATCCCACTCAAGATATCAAGGCAAAATAAGACCCTCACCCTTTGGAAGGAGGTTAGTTCCTTTTAGAACATGTACAATTTGATAAATCTCTTTGAATGGCTTAAACGGCAAGAGCCAATATCTGATACTGTAAACTAGGCACTCTTCTAAAGTACTTTACGGATAATAACATTCACTCCTTGTAAGTGATAATTCAGTAAATTTATAAAGTTTTTATAATAAATTTATAGAGTTGTGCAACCATCGTTACAGTTCAGCTTTAGAACATTTCCGTCACCCCAAAGTTCCTTTCTGTCTGTTTGCCAATCCCTGCTCCCACCACCAGCCCCACGCAACCGCTGTGAACATTTTATATTTATTAACTACTTTCCTCCTCAGGGCAATTCTGTATGATAGGTTACTATCATTATCTCAGCTGTACTGGCGAAGAAAATGAGACAACGAGAGCGCACAGAGAGTGGATTCAAACCCCCAAATGCTGAGCCTTGAAGGGCTTTGTAGAGCACAGACAACTGGACTCCATCCTCAGAATTCCTGATTCCTTAAAGCTGGGGTGGGGCCTGAAAATCTGCATTTCTAGCAAGTTCCCGCTGATGCTGCAGGTCAGGGAACCCTGCTCTGAGAACCACTGGTCTGTGCCATCTCAAGCATCATGAGAAATATTCACTCTTGTGATGGGTCTCTTTTGTAGGCTTGGTGCAGAGTGTACCAAGTATTCCTGACAAGCAAGTATTGCTGATTCTAGGGGAAAGAGATATGTGCCATTTCCATTTCTGCCTTTTATGAAGCAGATGGCTATTCACAACAGCAAGAAGCGGACCCAAACTTTGTTCTTATGCTTCTAGTCACAGGCAAAAATGTAGAGGGTAATTTACCCTAGGAGAAGAAAAAAAGAGTAAAAAACGGAAAGAATGAAAAGAAAGTACTGACTCGCTGCAAACAGCTGCAAAATGTTACCCTTGGGAGAGAGGTTAACTCAATTGTGAAATAAGGGCCGAGGCTCACACTCTTAATAACTTTTTTTAGCCCTCGAGAAAGCTCCTCCATTTAATGTGAGATACTTGGCAGAAGGTGCTGCCGGTTAGTGGCTGGCTCAGCAGGAGGCCTGGATTGAAAGCTCTCCGTTTGTACAAACTCATTTGCATTTGCAACGCTTTTATTTTATATCTCCTCTAAATGTAAATATTTTGGTCTCTTTTTCTCTACTTTTTAAAATAAAAATATTTTAGTGACTATGAGCCTGAATAAAGGTGACTCAAGTGGCTTCTCATCCACCCTGAATGATCAGGTGGAGACAGTAGGTGACTCTAAAGAGTGATGCACAATTATAACCCAGAAGGGACCTGGCAGAGGTCAACTGGAGGTCCCATTTCAGAAGTTTTTTGGAATGTAGGGCAAGAATTACTTAGAAAAGCTTCATTTGTTTGGAAAGGAGGTGGTTCAATATGTTCCTTACAAAAAGCCCACAGTTTCCTGCTCCTCAGTAGCTGCTCAAATAGACTCTCATTTTTGTACACAGCAAAAGATGGTGGACTCGGCAGAAGGGTATTTGCTGTCTCACACAGTTGGCTGTGCAATGAGCCCAAGAGCCAGCCTACCTCAACTTCTAACCATGATTGAGGACTCTCTTGGCATTCTCAGACCTCGGGTTGCCTCTGGGATAGACATTGGGTGTGAGCTGCCCACCCTGCTGCACCACCAGCCAGTGCCTGACCAAGGAGGTGCACGAGGAGTGTCCCTGGTGGAGCCTTCAAGGTTGCAATAGACCCTCTGAACGTAAGCCCTTCCAGAGCCTTTCTGAGTATGGCTGAGCCCCATGCCAAGAGAAGGTAGCTTGATTCTTAAGGCTAATGCTAGCTTTGATCAAACTCTGTGCCCCATGGATGCCACAGCCCTGGTTCTCTCATACTCCCAGCGTGACTTGACAAAACCTCTTGTAGTCCAGGTTTGGATATATAGAACCAAACACAATAAAGACTGAAGTCTTGGTCATCCATATACTTGCAAATTCCAACTTTCTTGGCATGTGAGCGTTGCTTGAATATTGCAGAATGTTAACATTCTACCATCTTTCAGGAAACATGATGAATTTCAGTCCAGTGCCTGGTGAGTGCTATTCCCCTCCTCCCTACCCCTCACTTGCTTGCTTTCAGCTTCTCTTTAAAGTAGACTTTAAAATGAGAGTCATCTGTGTCATTCAGATGTAGAGAGCAAGGACAGATTTAAGAAACCAAACATTTAATATTTCTGAAAACGGAGGAGGTGATATGGTGTGTTCCCTAATTCTCCAGCACCCGATTATTCTCCCAGGACATTGTCTCTTCCAGAACTGCATTCAACATTAACTTTTCTATGACGTGGATAGGTCGAGATGCCAACCTAAGCCACTTTGACTTTAGATTGGAAATTCCATCAACACGTCACAACATTACGAATACTTCTAGCCTTCTGCTTGGCCAACTGGCTTCCTAATGATCCTGTTACAGCCTTGTTCTTTCTTACCTCCTCCTCACCTTGGCTCATACCATTTTTATCCAAGGACACTCACTGTTTCCTCTACCTTTCTTCAGAATTATTTTACTCCAAGACTTATCTCAAATCCCTCCTTCTCCATAAGTCCTCCTCTCCGAAATTCTTACTGCATTTCATTTTCTCCACACAAAGACTCAGAGAAATTTGCTGTTAGGAGTGCCTCAGCTGGGGGCAGTTTTTCCCCCCAGGGGACATTTGGCAATGTGTGGAGACATTTTTGGCTGTCATAACTGGCGGGGGAGGGGTACCATGACATCTAGTAGGTAGAGGCTGGGGATGCTGCCATTGAGAAACCCAACCTTCAGTGTTTCTGGATCAAGCCTAGATGATGTAAAAATCTCACATTCTTGTAGTACTTGAAGAGAATATCTTGGATATACTTGAATATATTCAGTAGTGAGAGGCTCACTACTTCACAAGGCCAGCTATTCTACTGTTGGAGAGCTCTGTTAGAAATTGTTTTCTTATGTTGGGTTGAAATCTGCCTTTCTATATGTGTCTTCTGTGGCTGGGCCAATAAATGGATTCCTTTCCCTACATGGAGGTATTTATAGTGAGCTCCCTTGAGAGTCCTTGGAGTTCTCATGTCCCTCAAAAGTCTCCACATTATGCCGGACCCCACGACTTGCCTCTACATGTGCATGTGCTTTAGATGTCATGGTAAACTTTCTGATGGCAGACCCAAAGTCTTATTCTTCTTTGTTTCATAGCGCTATAGCTAGTACAGTTAATTTAATTTTGTCATAGAAAATGCCAGCTCTCTGAAATGACCAGCTCCAAGGAGATGATACTGCTGCTGGCACTGAGCGTCAGTAGACTTCAAATCGTAATCCTAGTACAATGCATTGTCCTTTATATTTTGTTTAGGGTATTTATAGGATGATCGCCTTTAAGGTGGAGATGGATTTTTTTTAGTTTGTGAAGTCTGTGAAAAAAATATTTATTTATAAAGCTAATAGAGAGCTCAGCATTATTTGTAGCATTCTTGCTTCTCACTTATGACTGCACAGTAAAGAAAATACCTTTTACTGCTCTCCTGTCCAGTTTGTTGGGTTAATTTGGGAGATGCTGTCAGTGACCTGGAATTGTGCCCACTTCCAATTAGCACTCTGTGTAACCATTGATTTCACTTTAAAAGTAATTACTGCAGATTTTCTCATCTACCCTGAACATAGCATACACATTTCTAATCCATACGTTATTGTTCTCATCTAAAAGGAAAATTTTCTTTATGTTTTCAGACTTTAAGAATTTTTAAACTTATCTGGATATAACTGAAGACTTAAAGAAAAGCTGAAAAAATAGTACAAACGTTGTGCATGTAATTTAACCAACTCCCCAAATGCTAACGTTTTAGCATGGTTGCTTTATTGTCTCTCTCTCTCCCCCCCGCCCCCATTTTCCTCTGAACCATTTCAGTAAGTTGCTAACAATACTTAACTGTGTATTTCCTAAAGAAGGTCAATGACATTCCCTCCTATAACCACAGTGTAGGAAATTAACATTGATGTAGTACTGTTGTCTAATCTACAAGCCTTTCAAATTTTGCTAGTTTTCCTACTAGTGTCTTTTATAGCAAAAGAAAAAAGCATGTTTCTAGTCTAGGATCTAAGTCAGAATCACACATTCCATTTATTTTCATGTTCTTTTAGTCTCCTTTAGTCTAGAACAGTTCCTCAGCCTTTCTTTGTTTTTGATGACCTTTACATGTTTTAAGACAGGCTATTTATTTTGTCAAATGTCCCTCATTTAGGTTTGTGTGGTGTTTCCTCATAATCAGGTTAAGTCATACATTTTTGGCAGGAATGGCACAGAACGTGACGTTGTGTCCTCGGTATAGCATATCCAGAGGCACATGTTTCCGTTTGTCCCATTGCTGGTGACATCACTGTGATTACTTGGTTAAGGTGGTGTTTGTCCAGTTTCTACAATGTAAAGTTACTAGTTTTTCTTTTTCTATTTGTCTGATAGAGGAAATAGACACTTAAACTGAGAATTCCAACAATATGGTGGATAACACAGACAGATAGCCACGTTGCCATTGGAGCCAGTAACTGGAGTTCCAAGAAGACTCCCTGAGTTGATGACACGTCACCTGTGACTTAAGGAATGGTTATGAGCCAGTCAAGCAAAGGAAAATGGGGAGGATATTCTAGAAGGAATAGTACCACGAACATAGACATGGAGCCATGAAACTGCATGAAGTGTTCAGGAAACGACAATGGTTAGCAACTTGAGTTCTCAGATCATGGAGTCCCAAGATGGAAATCTGAGTACATCAGATTTCACAGAAAGCTGGAACCAGAGGCCATGGTCTCTCTCAGATTTGTGGGTCTCTTTTGTCACTGAATTCTGTAGTCCCCTCTCCCGTAATTAACACACAGCCAAAAATAGCAGAAAAGTGGGGTATTGGGGGGAAAATCCTAGTATTTGATAGTCACAGAAGTTACATCATCAGGATGTACAATTTATTTTATTGTGCTATAAGTTGATTCCTTCTCACAGAAAACGAAATTCGTCGTTGCAAAAAAGTCACTTTTTTTCTTGTGTTTTAGTATAAAAATAAAAATGTGAAAAATTGTGCAAATAAAACAAAAAATTAACCTGAATTTGGCTTTGAAGTACATCTCTGAGAAGCCTGCTATTCTTTGGCTTGCATAAGAAATCACAATTGTGGACTGGTAAAGCAGTATAGCCTCTCTATCTTCTTTGATACCCAGCCAATTTAAAATTTTTATTTTATTGGCAACGCACTGATTTACCCAGCCATGAAGTAGCAGATGCACTCAGAGTGGCCAGGACTTTTCCAGGCTCCTGTCAAGAAACTGCTGTAATTCTCCAACAGTCTTCAAATTAAATTCATGCCAAGATATTTCATTTGTTCTCCACTCAGTAAGGTCATCTTTAAAAGATGAACATTAATGATACTGTCAGCAAGAAAGGGATTATGCAGGCTGGCCCCATGGCCTAGTGATTAAATTCAGCATGCTTTGCTTTGGTGGCCCGGGTTCACAGGTTTGGATCCCAGGCATGGACTTATAGCACTTGTCAGCCATGCTGTGGTGGTAACCCACATATACAATAGAGGAAGACTGGCACAGATGTTAGCTCAGGGCTAATCTTCCTCAGCAAATAGATAAGAAAAGGATTATGAACATTTGTCTAAATTTCAGTGATGTCTAGGCAAAAATAAATTTGCAAAATACTTCTTCTGGGTTTCCAATACCCTATAAATTTCTCCCTAAGGGAAATTGCCATGTTGAGATTCATGGAATCTCATTCTTCAGTGTTGGAATTTTTCAGTTATCTGCTTTTTACCTCTATTTGGGTGGAGTTATATATAGCATGGCCAAAAAGATTATAGATTCTTTTCTTTTTTCATCCAAAATATTTAGTGTCTTTTATGTACCGGACACTGTGATCCCTACCTCATGGGGATGATTATTGTCCACTGGAGAAGACACACACAAAAAAAAACAGAGAGAAGGAGACAAGCCACAAATCAGTTAGCATCCATGCACCTAACTAAAGAGCCTTAAAATGAAATCTTTATAACGTTCATTTGGTCAAATAAGCCACATGAATTCTTTTTTTTAATTGAGTTAAAATTCATAAAAAATTCTTTTTTTTAAATGGAGTTAAAATTCATAAAACATAAAATTAACCATTAACCATCTTAAAATGTACTATTCAGTGGCATTTAGCACCCACCTTCACAATATTGTCATCTCTATCTACTTCCAACACCGTTTCATCACGCCAAAAGGAAACTCTGAAGTGCTCTACCTAGTCACTCCTCATTTCTCTTCTCTCCAGCCTCTGTCATCCACTAGTCTACTTTCTGTGGCTGGATTTCCTTGTTCTAGATTTTTCATATAAATGGAATCATATAATATGTGGCTTTTTGTGTTTGGCTTCCTTTACTTAGCATAATATTTTTTTGTGGTTCATTTGCTGTAGCATGTATCAGTACTTCATTCCTTTTTATGGCTGAATAATATTCAATTACCAGCTGCATTCTTTATGTTTAAAAATTAACCCCTCCCTGTTGAACTGTTTTGGAGTGATGTTTCTATGATGAGAGTAGTTTAAAGATTCTGCTCTATTATGTTAACGTACTTCTTTGGTTTTTAATTTTTTTGTTTTATTGATGTCATAATGGTTTATAACATTGTGAAATTTCAGTTGTACATTATTATTTGTAAGTCACCATATATATGTGCCCCTTTACCCCTTAGGCCCAGCCCAGAACCCCCTTCCCCTCTAGTAACCACTAATCTGTTCTCTTTGTGTGTTAATTTATCTCCCACATGAGTGAAATTATATGGTGTTTGTCTTTCTCTGTCTGGCTTATTTTGCTTACCATATTACCCTCAAGGTCCATCCATGTTGTTGCAACTGGGACAGTTTTCTCTTTCTTTATGACTGAGTAGTATTCCAACGTATATATATACCACATCTTCTTTATCCATCAGTCAATGGGCACTTGGGTTGCTTCCGTGTCTTGGCTATCATGAATAATGCTGCAATGAACATAGGGGTGCATAAGTCTCTGAATTGTTGATTTCAAGTTCTTTGGATGAATACCCAGTAGTGGGATGGCTGGGTTGTGTGGTATTTTTATTTTTAATTTTTTGAGAAATCTCCATACTGTTTTCCATAGTGGCTGTACCAGTTTGCATTCCCACCAGCAGTGTATGAGGGTTCCCTTTTATCCACAACCTCTCCAACATTTGTTATTTTTTGTCTTGGTGATTATAGCCATTCTAACGGGTGTAAGGTGATACCTAAGTGTAGTTTTGATTTGCATTTCTCTGATGATTAGTGATATTGAACATCTTTTCATGTGCCTGTTGGCCATCTGTATATCTTCTTTGGAAAAATGTCTGTTCAGATCCTGTGCCCAATTTTTGATTGTGGTGTTTGTTTCTTTGTTGTTGAGTTGTATGGGTTCATTATGTATTGTGGAGATTAACCTCTTGTTGTATATGTGATTTGCAAATATTTTCTCCCGTTGGTGGATTGTCTTCGTTTTGTTCCTGGTTTCCCTTGCCTTGCAGAAGCTCTTTAGTCTGATGAAATCCCATTTGTTTATTTTTTCTTTTGTTTCCCTTGCCCGAGTAGCTATGATATTTGAAAATATCTTTCTAAGACTGATGTCAAAGTGTGTTCTGCCTGTATTTTCTTCTAGGAGTTTTATTGCTTCACATCTTACCTTCAAGTCTTTAATCCATTTTGAGTTAATTTTTGTGTATGGAAAAGATAATGGTCTACTTTCATTCTTTTGCATGTGCCTGTTCAGTTTTCCCAACACCATTTATTGAAAAGACTTTCCTTTCTCCATTGTATGTTCTTGGCTCCTTTGTCAAAGATTAGCTGTACATAGATGTGTGGTTTTATTTCTGGGCTTCACTTCTTTTTTTACTTTTTTTTTCTGAGGAAGATTAGCCCTGAGCTAACTACTGTCAATCCTCCTCTTTTTGCTGGGGAAGACTGGCCCTGAGTTAACACCTGTGCCCATCTTCCTCTACTTTATACATGGGACACCTACCACAGCATGGGTTTTGCCAAGCAGTGCCATGTCTGCACCCGGGATCCAAACCAGCAAACCCCGGGCTGCCGAAGCAGAATGTGCGAACTTAACCGCTGCGCCACGGGGCCGGCCATGGGCTTTCACTTCTATTCCATTAATCTGTATGTATGCTTTTGTACCAGTACTGTGTTGTTTTGATTACTGTAGCTTTGTAGTGTATTTTGAAGTCAGGATTGTGATCCCTCCTGCTTTGTTCTTTTTTCTCAGGATTGTTTTAGCTATTCAGGGTCTTTTGTTGCTCCATATGAATTTTAGAATTCTTTGTTCTATTTCCATAAAGAATGTTATTGGGATTCTGATTGGGATTGCATTGAATCTGTAGATTGCTTTAGGTAGTATGGGCATTAACTATGTTTATTCTTCAAATCCATGTGCATGGAATATCTTTCCATTTCTTTACGTCATCATTGATTTCCTTCAGTAATGCCTTATACTTTTCGTTGTATGGGTCCTTCACTTCCTCGGTTAAATTTATTCCTAGATATTTTATTCTTTTTGTTGCGAGTGTAAATGTGATTGTATTCTTGAGTTCTCTTTCTTTTAGTTTGTTATTAGAGTATAGAAATGCAACTGGTTTTTGTAAGTTGACTTTGTACCCTGCAACTTTGCTGCAGTTGTTGATTATTTCTAATAGTTTTCTGATGGAGTCTTTAGGGTTTTCTATATATAAAATTCACGTCATCTGCAAACAGCAAGAGTTTCACTTCTTCATTGCCGATTTGCATACCTTTTATTTATTTTTCTTGCCTAATTGTTCTGGCCAAAACGTCCAGTACTATGTTGAATAAGAGTGGCGAGACTGGGGCTGGCCCCGTGGCCGAGCGGTTAAGTTCGCGAGCTCTGCTGCAGGCGGCCCAGTGTTTCGTTGGTTCGAATCCTGGGCGCGGACATGACACTGCTCATCAAACCACGCTGAGGCAGCGTCCCACATGCCACAACTAGAAGGACCCACAACAAAGAATATACAACTATGTACCGGGGGGCTTTGGGGAGAAAAAGGAAAAAATAAAAAAAATCCTTAAAAAAAAAAAAAAGAGTGGCGAGAGTGGACACCCGTGTCTTGTTCCTGTTCTCAGAGGGATGGCTTTCAGTTTTTCCACATTGAGTATAATGTTGGCTATGTGATTGTCATATGTGGCCTTTATTATGTTGAGGTGTCTTCCTTCTATACTCATTTTATTTAGAGTTTTTATCATAAATGAATGTTGGATCCTGTCACCTGCTTTCTCTGCATCTATTGAGATGATCATGTGGTTTTTATTCCTCATTCTGTTAATGTGGTGTATCACATTGATTGATTTGTGAATGTTGAACCATCCCTGTGTCCCTGGTATAAATCCCACTTGATCATGGTGTATGACCCTTTTAATGTAATGCTGTATTCAGTTTGCCAACATTTTGTTGAGGATTTTTGCATCTATGTTCATTAGTGATACTGGCCTGTACTTTTCCTTCTTTGTGTTGTCCTTGTCTGGCTTTGGGATCAGGGTGATGCTGGCCTTGTAGAATATGTTAGTGTTCTGTCTTCTTCTATTTTTTGGAATAGTTTGAGAAGGACAGGTATTAAAGCCTCTTTGAATGTTTGGTAGAATTCTCCAGAGAAGCCATCTGATCCTGGACTTTTATTTTTGGGGAGGTTTTTGATTACTGTTTCAATCTCTTTCCTTGTGATTAGTCTATTCAGTTTCTCTATTTCTTCTTGATTCAGTTTTGGGAGGTTGTATGAGTCTAAGAATTTATCCATTTCTTCTAGATTGTCCAATTTGTTGGCATATAGTTTTTCAGTGTTCTCTTATAATCTTTTATATTTCTGTGGCATCTGTTGTAATTTCTCCTCTTTTCATTTCTAATTTTACTTATTTGAGCCTTCTCTTTTTTTTTCTTAGTGAGTCTGGCTAAGGGTTTGTCAATTTTGTTTATCTTCTCAAAGAACCAGCTCTTAGTTTTATTGATCCTTTCTACTTTTTTTTTAAATTTCAGTTTAATTTATTTTTGCTCTAATTTTTATTATTTCTCTCCTTCTGCTGATTTTGGGTCTTGTTTGTTCTTCTTTTTCTAGTTTTGTTAGGTGTAATTTAAGTTTGCTTGCTTGAGATTTTTCTTGTTTGTTAAGGTGGGCCTAGATTGCTATGAATTTCTCTCTTAGGAATGCTTTTGCTGCATCACATATGAGTTGGTATAGAGTATTTTCATTTTCTCCAGATATTTTTTGATTTCTTCTTTAATTTCTTCAGTGATCCTTTGGTTACTCAGCAGCATGTTGTTTAGTGTCCACATATTTGTCGTTTTCCCAGCTTTTTTCTTGTAGTTGACTTCTAGTTTCATAGGATTATGGTCAGTAAAGGTACTTGATATGATTTCATTCTTCTTAAATTTATTGAGGCTTGCATTGTTTCCCAGCATATGGTCTATCCTTGAGAATGTTCCATGTGCACTTGAGAAGAATGTGAATTCTGCTATTTTTGGATGGAGTGTTCTATATATGTCTATTAAGTCCATGTGGTCTAATTTTTCATTTTATTCTAGTATTTCCTTATCGACTTTCTGTATGGATGATCTGTCCATGATGTAAGTGGGGTGTTAAGGTCCCCTACTATTACTGTGTTGCTGTTAATATCTCCTTTTAGGTCTGTTAATAGTTGCTTTATGTACCTTGGTGCTCCTGTGTTAGTTGCATATATATTTATAAGTGTTAGGTCCTCTTGGTGGATTGTCCCTTTTATCATTATATTCTGCCCCTCTTTGTCTCTCATGCCTTTTTTATGTTGAAGTCTACTTTGATATAAATATGGCAACACTTGCTTTCTTTTGTTTTCCATTAGCTTGGAGTATCATTTTCAATCCCTTCACTCTGAGCCTGTGTTTGTTTTTAGAGCTGAAATGTGTTTCCTGGAGGCAGCATATTGTTGGGTCTTGTTTTTTAATCCATCCAGCCAGTCTCTGTCTTTTGATTGGAGAATTCAATCCAGTTACATTTAGAGTGATTATTGGTATATGAGGGTTTAATGCTGCTGTTTTATCAATTGTTTTCCGGTTGTTCTGTATTTCCCTTGTTTCTTGTCCCATGTATTTTGGACTGCCAATTCAGTTTGGTTGTTCTCTATGATGGTTTTCTCAGTTTTCTCTTTATTTATCATTTGTGTTTCTCTTCTGATTTTTTGTTTAGTGGTTACCGTGAGATTTGTATAAAAGATCTTGTAGATGAGATAATTCATTTTCTGATAGCTTTTTATGTCCTTAGTCTAAGCAGGTTCCATTCCTTTCCTCTTCCCCATCTAAGTTATTGTTGTCACAATGTATTCTGTTATGTATTGTGATTTTGTGGTTAAAATGAAGTGATTATAATTATTCTTGGTTTTCCTTCCTTTTATCTTTAATGTTATAAATTAAGTGTTTCCTAACCTTTTCTGATACAGACCTGCAATTTTCTGATTTTGTCTGCTTCTTTATTTCGTTGCTCAAGCTTTGTAAACCTTTTATTTTTGTTTTTCAGGTATGAAGGCCTTCTTGATCATTTCTTGTATCTGGCGGGGGTCGGGGGGATCCTGTGATGATGAACTCCCTCAGCTTTTGTTTATCTGGAAAAGTTTTTATTTCCCCATCATATCTGAAGGATATTTTGGCTGGATAGAGTATTCTTGGCTGAAGGTTTTTGTCTATCAGCGTTTTGAATATATCATTCCCCTCTCTCCTAGCCTGTAAAGTTTCTGCTGAGAAATCCACTGAAAGCCTGATAGGGGTTCCTTTGTAGGTTATTTCTTTTGCCTTACTACCCTTAATATTTTTTCTTTGTCTTTGACTTTTGACAGCTTTTCTAACATATACCTTGGAGAAGGTCTTTTTACATTGATGTAATTAGGACTTCTATTAGCTTCATTTAGTTGCAGTTCAAGCTTCTTCCCCAAGTTTGGGAAGTTCTCAGCTGTTATTTCTTTGAGCAAGCTCTCTACTCCTTCTTCCCTCATTTCTCCCTCTGGAATACCTATCATTCTTATGTTGCATTTCCTAATTGAGTCAGATATTTCTTGGAGAATTTCTTTGTTTCTTTTTAGTCTTAGTTCTCTCTCCTCCTCCATCTGAAGCATTCCTATATTTCTGTCCTCTAAATTGCCAATTCTGTCCTCCATAATATCAGCTCCGTTATTTATGGCTCCAGATTTTTCTTTGTCTCACTCATTGTGTTTTTCACCTCCAACATTTCTGATTGGTTTTTCTTTAGTTTCCATCTCTTTTGTGAAGAATTCCCTCTGTTCATTAATTGTATTCCTGATTCATTGAACTGTCTTTCAGAGTTTTCTTGTAACTCGTTGAGTTTTTTTATGATAGCTGTTTTGAATTCTCTCTCATTTAGATTGTAAATTCCTGTGCCTTCAGGATTGATTTCCAGGTGTTTGTCTTTTTCTTTTTGGTCTGGAGTATTAATATACTTTTTTATACTATTTGTTGGGGTGGATTTCGGTCTTTGCATAGTGGTAGTGTTTGGTCACAGATTCCACCTGCTACCACTGTGGCTGTGCAGGAGCTGTGTAGCCTGAGCCTGCTGTGATCCCTAGCAGCTCTGCCTGCCCAAGCCTGGGTCACTCCTTGGGACCACAGTGGCACTGTGGGCTGTCCCACTGGATGGGAAAGCAATCACGTGGGTGCTGAGGGCTGCCACTGCCGCTGCCTGCTCCTACAGTCCTGCTGAGGTATGCTCCCACCTTCAGGCCTGCAGTGGTACTATGGGCATTCATGGCAGCCAGGAAATCATTCACCCGGCTGTGTAGATCCACTGCCAGCTCTTCTTAATGTGACTCTGGCTGTTGTGCTGGGTAGGCAGGTCTTCTCCATGGGGTCCAAGCTTGGGCCACTCTTTGGGACTGCAGCAGCACTGTGGGCTCTCCCACCAGATGGTAAAGCGATAACGTGGGAGCTCAGGGCTGCTGCCTCTTGCTCCCACAGTCCCACTGAGACACACTCCCACCTTTGGGGCTTCAGAGGTACTATGGACATTCATGGCAGCCCAGAAATCTTTCACAAGGGTGCACAGATCTGCTGATGCCTATTCCAAGGTTGCAAAGGCTGTTGTGCTTGGTGGGCAGGTCCTCCCCACGAGACCGAGCCTGGGCCACTCCCTGGGACTGTGTTGGCACTGTGGCCTCTCCCACTGGATGGGAAAGTGATCACGTGGGGGCTCAGGGCTGCCATCACCTGTTCTTGCAGTTGCACTGAGGTGTGCTCCCACTCTTGGGGCCACAGCCGTACTATGGGTACTCTAGCCAGGAGGGTAGTCGCACTTATGCACAGGGCTGCCAGGGGGCCAGAGAGTGCTCACCTGTCTTCACCACCTCCCCAGGGGCAGTTCATCCACTTTCATATTTATAGCTGTGCTGGTCTCTCAGGTGTCCTCTTGTGCTGTGTGAGTATCCTCTGTTGATCAACAAATGCCCATTTAGTTGTAGTTTGAAGAGGGAGAGATAAAGGGATCGGCTTACTCTGCCATGTTACTTACATCACCTGTGAGCATACATGTTTATTGCAGAGAAAAATTTTGTATTCTGCTTGCATACCTCTTTTAACAAGTTACTGATTCAATTCTCTGATTCTGAGAACTTGGCAATGACAGCAGACAAGACTTCCATCAACATTGTGGGCAAATAATTGCTATCAATTCATGCCATTGTAGAAAACCATGAGTTGGGGTGACTGGTGGAGACTTTTCTGCCTGTCACAGATGCAGTCTGTGCATAGGACACTACAAGTTTCCTTCCGTTTTTCAGCATAGATCTGCTTTACCACTTCTAAAACATCAACAGCCTTTGCTCTTTCCAAAAGGGGCTTAGAAAATAAGATTGTTTCCTTTGTCAGCATTGGTGTTCACATGCTTGTGAAAACTAGAGTTTATTGCCCAGGACGATAGTCATCGTCCCATTGGAGTGCTTGGCAGAGAAACGGTGTTTCTACCCATTTCCTGAGATATAAGATATTAGTGAAATACTTGTGATTCTGATGTTGATGAGTTTTAGTGTTTGACAGAGATACTGTTCCCATTTTTCTCCTGGCCCAGACATCACTCTTTTTAGACCACATGGCTTCATCCTCATATTTCCTGTACTAGGTGACCTCTTTTATTTGGCAGGATAATAGGCGAGCCTGTAGGATGCCTCAAGACAGACTTTTATGTTGGGACAAGTTATATTTTAGTAAAGTTAGTTCCAGCCTTTCATCTCATGCCTTGTCTTGATAAACAGTGTGAGTTGCCAGTGTTTCCAAGATAGACTGTTTGTTGCATCCATGCTTCCACTGCAGAGCACTTTGCCGCAGAGAAGCACATTTGTCCCATCATGCTCAGTGACAATAATAAGACCAAAGCTCATGTGAACTTTGTCATACATCCTGATGTAAACAAATTTTAAATATATTTGACATTAAAAAAAGTTTTTGTGAGGCCGGCCCCGTACTCAAGTTGTTAAGTTTGTATGCTCTGCTTCGGCGGCCCGGGGTTTCACTGGTTCAGATCCTAGGCGCAGCCATGGCACCGCTCATCAGGCCATGCTGAGGTGGTGTCCCACATGCCACAACTGGAAGGACTGACAACTAAAATATACAACTATGTACTGGGGGAATTTGGGGAGAAAAAGAAAAAAAGAGTTTTTTCTTTCACAGATGACTATTTTCAAAACAACACTTCTTTCCTGGAAGAAGCCAGGAAAAAAATATTTTCTGTATTACTGATTCATAGATTGCCTGAGACTTTTCTCTACATGCTAGTATTTTATTGTCCCCAAGTTAAGAGTCTCTAACAGAGTTTTGAAAGAATATTCAATTAAATCATGCTTCTCTCATTCAGGGGGAATGAGTAATAGATTCATGTTTTTACAGATTAGGTGGACAATATTTGATACCCATTGTCAGGTCACTCTACCTCTGAACTTAAATGAAGTAAGAAATTGGGCAAGAATAGAGTCCCAATATCCAGGAGAAGAGAGAACAATCTGGTTCAATCCACTTTCTCCCAGAACATTCTTCAGATTGAGGCAATTAGTTTTAAAATGAGTGGAGTTATCAGAGTCTCCATATTCCTATAAGATTGTGGAAAGGTTGAAAGTCAAATAAAAGTCAAACTTGTTCCATGTATAATTTCTTCTTGAAGATGCCAGACCAAAGGCAATAGTGATCTAGCACTTATATTTGTTGTCATCTGTTGAGACTAGAATTCTCCTTGGGATGTATTATAATTTTTTAAATATTAAATTTTCTTTTGAAGGAGTTTGTACTTACTAAGTTTGTGTAATAACATATGCATTCCATTTGAAGTTACTATGCCAACTTTTCGAAGACTTTTTAGCTTCTCCATAGTTTCTAATAAACTGAGAGATCAAATGAATACTCCTCCACTTGCCCAGCTATTGGGCATTATGGCTGCTTTCAGCCCATCCAACGTCTGTAGACATTTAAAGAGAACCCCTCTCCAGAAGATGCTTTGAGCCCAGTGGCATTCTCCAACCTCAGGTTACTTACTTAACTGGAGAGGCCTTCAATCTATTTTAACATATTTCTTTCCCTAACGTCACCCTTCTAATAATGTGTATGTTCTAATTCAGGGACAGCAACATTGGGGTCAGAAAAATCAATGAGAGAGTAACTATAGACACCGAAACTCTCTCAGAACCTTGAAACGTCAAATGGGCAAGACTGAATGTCTGCAAAGTTACATTAAAGATGTTCCTTCTCTGAACAGGGTTAGTAGTCAGCTCAGGCTGTGGTAACAAAAATACCACAAACTGGGGGGCTTAAACTGCAGAAATGTATTTCCTCACAGTTCTGGAGGCTGGAAGTCCAAGATTAAGGTGTCAGCAGGTTTGGTTTCTTCTGAGACTTCTCTGCTTGGCTTGCAGATGGCTGTCGTCTTTTGCTGTGTGCTCGCATGGTTTTCCCCTGCATGTGTGCCCGCAGTCCTGGTGTCTCTTCCTCCTCTTATAAGGGCACCAGGCCTGCTGACTTAGAGCCCCACCCTCATGAGCTCATGTAACCTTAATTACCTCCTTAAAGGCCCTGTCTCCATATACAGTCACATTGGGGGTTAGGGCTTCAGCATCTTAATTTTGGGGACACACAATTCAGTTCATAACAAGAGTCATGGTAATAGCTACCATTCACGGGGCTCTTTGTGTGCTGGGAATTGTGGCAGATAGTTCCCACCTGTTATCTCATTCAAATCTTAAAATAGGTCTGCAAGTTTTTTACCACAGTTAAAAAATTCTAGAGCCCAGCCCAGTAGCTTAGTGGTTAAGTTTGGCATGCTCTACTTCGACAGCCCAGGTTTGTGGGTTCAGATCCTTGGCATAGACCTAAACCACTCATCAAGTCATGCTGTGGTAGCGACCCATATACAAAATAGAGTGAGATTGGCACAATGTTAGCTCAGAGCCACTCTTCCTCAAGTAAAAAGAGGAAGATTGGCAATAGATGTAGCTCAGGGCCAATCTTCCTTACCAACAAAAGGATTTCTACAAAACAAGCAGTATTCTCCCCTGTTTAACAGATGAGGAAATGAGTTAACATGTGATAAGCCACACAAAGTCAGGCTCTGAAGCCTAGTTTTATAGAGTACACCCCTATACTCATAACTCTTAGGTTTATCAGTGATTATCATATCTGAAGAAAGAATACGTCACTAAGAAGATTTTTCTACCTAGATCAAGAGTCAAAGAAGCATTCTTGAACAGCGTATGTTCAGCTGAGTTCAGGGAAAGAAGGGCTTCTCAAAGGATGTGAACTGAAGTCCCTGCTATGGACAGAATGTTTGTGTCCCCTCAAATTCATATGTTGAAACCTAACCCTCAGTGTGATGGTGTTTGGAGGTGGGGCCTTTGGGGGGTGATTAGGTCACGAATGAGATTAATGCTCTTATAAAAGGGACCATAGAGAGATCCCTTGCACCTTCCACCATACGAGAAAACACCAGAAAGATGGCCATCTGTGAACCGTGAAGCGAGCTCTCACCAGACACCGAATGTGTCAGTGCCTTTGCTCTTGGACTTCCCAACTTCAGAGCTGGGAGAAATAAATGTTTATGAGCCACCCACTGTATGGTATTCTGCTACAGCGGCCCAGATGGTCTAAGACAGTCCCCTTGGAGAGGCCATTCCAGTAGTAGAGAAGGGCACCTTGTGTCCATACTTCTTCAAGTGTGGTCCAGACCAGCAGTTTCAGCATTTCCTGGGAACTTGTTAGAAATGGCAAGCCCCAGCCCAGTCCTGAATCAGAAACTCTGGAGATAGGGCCCGGCAATCTGTGTTTGAACCAGCCCTCCAGGCGAGTTTTGATGCTTCTGGTTTGAGAACTGCTTGTGCTGTTTTCGTGGAGAGCACTGCTTAAAGTCAGCCGATGCCTCTTCTTCTGGTTCCATGTAGCCACTGACCGTAATTTATGTACCCACACTACGGGTACAGGGTGTGCTAGTTCCCTTTATAAATATTTTTCTGATCGTAAATTCTTAAGATGATTTATACATCAGTGTCTTGTGAGTTTGATGAGCAAGTCCATCTAGCTGAGAATGATCCATTCTAAGCTTATAGAGGAAGTCTGCTGTCTAAGCCTGTGAAGCAGAGGCCCAGACTGTGATCCAGGGTAGATTCGCTCAGGTAGATGCCATGCAGTGCAGCTGCCCAGCAGCAGCCATCCTACCACACCCTCACGGGGCTCTCTCTTTCCTGTACTTGCAACCCAGAGGAAGGAATTACAGACCAGCAAAGAACAGCTGATGCTCAGTTCTCCTGGTCCCTGGATTATAGACACAAGTGAAATGTTTCCTAGTCTTGTTTCATGGGCTATGTTGCATGTAGCAGTAAAAGAGCTGGGCATTTTTGAATTTGATTAGACAGTTATTACTTACAGATTAGTTCAGAGTGGTGATCCTAACTGCTGTGACTAAAGCTTTTGGTGATTGCTTTTGGCATTTCTGGCCCTCTAGAGTCTGAAAATCACTGAGTGCTTACGATTATAAAGTTAAGAGAGCCTTATGTGGACTGGTATGAGTATTAGTATTTGAGATAAATATATACTCATGAGAGCGAAGGACAGGGGCTTCCAGGAAATTATCGTGCGGTCGTTGCAAATGGGCGGAGTGATCTGTTCTATACAGATGACAAGTCACGCTGTTGGGGATAATTAGAGAAAACAGGAACAAAGTTGAGAAAAGGAGAGGGAGGCAGAGCTGACGGCAGAGGACATGATTTGTCAACTCAGCCTTGGAAAGTGTTGGCGATGCCAAGGGGGAGCACACCAGGACCTTGGAGTCATGCTCACAGCTAGGCCTTACAGTCCTTGGGGAGAAGGGAGCCGGACCGCAGGCGAGCGGGGCTGACAGGCCAGTGGGGGCTATCCTGCTACATTCTGGAGTTGTCGTGGGCAGAGTCTGGGTATTATCGAGGGGGGTTGGGACAACACAGGGATATGTGGGGATTTGCCCCTCTGCTTCAGATGAGCTAAACGTGTAAAAAGAAAAATAAGTTACCTAAAGTTCTTTCTGTCTTAAATTCCCAGTATTTAAAAGTTTATAGTGTGTCAACGATGTTGAATGGCAAAATATCCCTTTTAAAATAAGCTATCTTTATTGTTTTATTTTACCCCGTGTAAAAGTATTTGTAAAAATATATATTTTATGCTTTTATATAATTGTGTGAGTAGATTTATAAAACAAATTGTTAACATGACTTCAGAGGAGTGGGGTTGGAGGAGACCAGGGGGATCGTCAGCTTGTTCTGTACACCTCTTTATTGTAGGGCTTGTACAACAAGCCTATAACTATTGTTAACTCCATAAAATGCATCTTAAATTTTATAAGAGCTTTCAAAGTTCGCTCACAAACTCAGGCCCCAGTTCTCTTTTTCTTGTAAATCTCAAGTTCCTCAAATATGAATTCTCCTGCCATGAGAAATTAGAAACATAGACCCAAAGTCTGGGCAAAGATTGTGATAGTCAGATCAGCATAGATAGGGCAAAGTTTCCAGCCAGGAGAACACTCAGGAGAATTGAATGGAAGGCCAAATTATCAGGCTAAAAATATTATCAAACGAAATTCGAAATGAGGAGAATCAGCATGAAGAGTTAAGTAAGCTATGTGTTTGTGTGCGCTTGAAAGAGAGAGAAATTTAGATCCCTCTGTTTGATGCATTCTAGACCCACCCAGAGCAGCCTCCAGAGTCTGCCCAGGGAGTATGCCCGAGAATTCTGGTGCCTGAATTTTGACTTGAGATATTGTAATTTATAATAAGAAATTGGTCTTTGTCCCATTCCTGGCACAGAGCTCTTAAAACCCTTGGAATTTCCCAAGTGAAATGAGTGATAAAGGAGTGTCTTTTGTTATTCATAACAAGCCCCTTTCAACCACACCAGAGTTCAAGTTAATGAGGTGACTTTGGGAGAAAAGTCCCTTAAGGATGGGGGGGCTAGTTGCCAGGGGAACCAACCAGGTGATTATAAGGTTGGACCTCCAGGGAGGGGAGAGGGGATGGAGGCTGAGTTAATCACTAATGGCCAGTGAATGGCCATTACTAATGAAGCCTCCATAAAAAACTCTAACTGAAGGTGTTTGGAAAGATTCTGGATTGCTGAACACATGGAGGTGCTGGGAGGTGACAGACCTGGGGAGGGCATGGAAGCTCTGCAGCCTTCTCCTACACCCTGCCCTGTGCATCTCTTCTGTCTGGCCGTTCCTGAGTTGTATCCTTTTCTAATAAACTGGTAATCCAGTAAGTAAACTGTTTTCTGAGTTCTGTGAGCCATTTTAACAAAGTGTTGAACCTGAGGAGGGGTTGTGGGAACCTCCAGTTTACAGCCAGTCAGTCAGAAGTGCAGGTGACAACCTGGACTTGCAATTGGCATCTGACATGGGGGACAGTCTTGTGGGACTGAGCACTTAACCTGTGGGATCTGACACCATCTCCTGGTTGTGACAGAACTGAATTAAGTTGTGGAACACCCAGTTGGTGTCCAAAGAGAACTGGAGAATTGATTGGTGTGGGGGAAATGCCCACACACTTGGTGGTGAGAAGTATTCTGAGCAGAGTAGAGTATGAAAAAGAGGGTTTTTTTCTTTCACTTAATTTCTCCTCTATCTGTAGGCATGTATTAATAATAACAAAAATAGTAGTAATAATGGCTATTAAATATTGAAATGGCATTTACTGTGTTCTGAGCATTCCTCATGTAAGGACTCAGTCTCACAAGAATCTTTTGAAGTAGGCACCGTTATGACCTACAGTTTATAAATAAAGAATCCAAGATGTAGAAAGTTTAAGTAACTTCCCCAAGCTCCCAAGTGGTGGAGTTAGAAATCATCTGACTCCAGATCCTAAAAGTTAAACCTTTGCTCTCACTGGCCTCCCCACCCAGGAGGGTTTCTTTGAGAGGCTAAAATCAAAACCCTACCTCATATTGGTCATATCCTTTGTCAGACTCATATTTATATTTATATTGTATCATTTGTGAATGTCTTTTCTGTTTGGACAGATTATGGTGGTTTGAGGTGAGGAGCCATTTTTCCCTATTTATTTTGTATTCTTATATTACCCAGATACACTTGATAAGTGGTTTGGAATGAATGAACCAAACTGTTTGCCTGATCCACTATGCACCTCTTGAAGTGTGTAAGGAAAGACAGCCAGAAACCCTTGCACTGCCAGATCTAGAAGCTCTCCTAATATCAGAACCAACTTCCTTTCTTTGATCTTTAGAGCTGGACATGGTGTTTGCAAAATTTAATCCATTTACTCCCAAATGTGGAACCAAAGAGCTAGAATTATAACAATTGAAGTTGCCAGTATTATCATGTCTAGTTGTGTTTGCTTTATCTTTGTATATTTTATTTTCTGAATTTCTGACCAATACAAGGCAATGTTTTGGCATATTAGATTCTGAGTTCCGTCAGTGAATTCATAATAGCAAAAATATTTTATCATTTAAAAAATCCATATAAAGCCAGAAGTTGGGACGTCCCTGGCTTTGGCATGCTTCCCAGGCCTCTAGTGTTTCAAGTCACCACCAAAGAACCTACAAAGGAAGGCCAAGCTCCCCATCTTTTTTCCCAAAGTTCACTTATTGTGCACCCTATAGACAACATTACCTGAACTTGAGATGAGCAAAGAACAGTTCACATAGAAAAGGAGGAAAAAGGCGGATGGGGACCATAACAAAATGGTACACTTTCCTACCTGTGTGCTTATTTACATAATTGTGTTTTTATAACATTTCCTGTACTTTTCTGTAAGCTGTAGCTGCCCTAATTATAGATTTTCAAGAGAACACTTCATTGTACCCCAAATTATATAGTACTTTTAAAAGGTACCTTCTTACTGGTTTACCAGATACCTTATAAACTTGTAATTACATAAAACAATTCAGGATACAGAATAGAAACAGCCTGTACTGTTAACAGATGTTGGTATTGTTACATAATTGAGTACAAGGCTTTCAAAGATCTATAATATTTTTCTTGTGTAAAAAAGAAAGAAATGACTCATTATAGTCATAATGTGTCACGGAGACTCCCGATCAAACAGAAGGCACACTTTCTATTTTGTGAGCTCTCTACAGTACATTGTCAATGGCCTTGCCTCTGTGAATGGGAAAGTGCTACTTATTCCAGCAAATTACCTTTGTGGCACCTGTCCCTGCTTGTTAGACAGCTTGTGGGCACCTGGGTGAAGCAGAGGCTGGGCCCCTTTATCGTGGCACACCTGCACGTGGTGTCCCCACAGCGCCCAGCTCCGGGGAGCTCGCCCCGTGAACAGACCCGCACCTTCAGGAACCCGCTGAGGACTGTTCTTGGCGCTCTCTTTCCTGCGGACTGGGGGTGGGGCTGGCTCCCTGGACAGCAGCTTTTCTTCTGTTCCATCATTTTTGGGTCTGTGTTTAAGACACAAGTGATTCAAACTACAGGAAAGGTAACTTCAGTGGAACACAGCTGAGGAAATAAATCCTGTTACTAAGTGCTGAGTTTAATGTTTCATTTCAACTTAATTTTCAGCACTATTGTTGAAAAAGAAAAGTTGTTTATCTTAGGATATTAGGTTAGATGTTTGTATTATTGACATCTCCATGGTTTCCTCTCCAGAGGAAAATGTCTTTTGAGAACAAGCCAGAGACACATATAACTTACCAGCCCACTCATTCCTTCAAAGATTTTCATATTAGCCTTAAGGTGGGTCTTCTTTTTCTCTAAGGAAACTTTCCCTTTTTTAACAAGGATTTTGAAAGATGAGTTACTGAAGTGGGCTTCATGTGTTATTGTGGTTTTGTTTTGTTGGAATTTTCTTCCCACCTCTCTTTTTGTGATTCTTCCCTCAAAAACTGTCCTTAATGAAATCATTGCTACCATGGAGGCTCCTTGTGGCACACTGATTGGTCCAGCAAAAGACTGAAGTTCAAGAACCAACTTGGCAGTGAAAGAATAAAACCTTGAGTATAGATTGATTCATAAATGTAAGTGGACGAGTGTTGAAAGCGACGCATTATGTCACTGCAACATATTGACATTATCAATTATATGTCATTAAACAGCTAAGCTAACTGAATGGTTTACTTTGTGTTTAACTGCCTTTTTCAATTAAA
Organism: Equus caballus; assembly: GCF_041296265.1. Classification (NCBI taxonomy): domain Eukaryota; kingdom Metazoa; phylum Chordata; class Mammalia; order Perissodactyla; family Equidae; genus Equus; species Equus caballus. The sequence goes on from NC_091700.1 coordinate 89,936,038, forward strand.
GGGAGCGAATGCTGAGGAACTGAGACACAACCTCAGAAACCATATATTTTCTCCTGTTAACACCAGCATCGCGTGAGGGTGTGTTGGCTGTTGCTGTGGGCTGTACTGTTCTAGTTTAAATGGTTTAAACAAGTAATTAATGACTGGGAGCAGGCCATTACACTGTTTCCAGATCTTTCCTTCACTGCACTTCCATTTGTGTCACCTAGCTGCACACTTGGGAAGTCTTATTTCACAGTAGTTCACACTATTTTGCTGACATTTGTTTCCATATCCAGGGCCCTTGATGTTTCTTCATAGCTTCTTTTGTTTTAAGTATTCTTTAGCAAGATGACCCAAACCTTAAACTGTTGAATGTGCTATTGCAATACAGCTCTTCTGTTGCCTCCAACAAAGAACTTCTAGGCTTTTTTCAGGTTTCATGGTGATAACTTGAACCAGACCTTCTAGTTTCTTGGGACATTGTTTTATTGTCTTGCAAGTCAATATGGTATTCGTATTTCACAAAGCTGAACTATACATAGTATTTCTCAAATGTGCACTTGCAATAAATGGATGTATTAACTGTTACTCTGAAGTTGAGAATTTGGACTGTTCAGTGACCCACTGTATTGGTTCTCTGTGTAAAATTTTGTTATAACAGTGCTAATTACCAAGCAACTGAATCTGTGAAAGGGCGCACAGCAGTAATTTGCACCTTACTGTTGATTTGCTATTAAAAAAATTATGAACACATACACGGGGTGCATGCACTTGATTTATGAACTTCCAACGAGCACGTTTATCTGTGGATCTTTAACAGTGCGACTTTTTGAGGAGAGCATTTGGTTTCTATGTTTTGCTTCTGAGATGTTCATTTTACCCTAATAAGAGCTGTTAAGTGCTGAACAGGACATTTTAAAAGGGAAGAGTAGCAGTTTGTAGTAAGACTGAAGCTTTTAAATTACTACGTGCTTTTGTTTATTATTTTTGCTAGTTTTAGAAAAAACAAGAAAAAAGATCTGCTTTCTAGTTCCTTCCTATCGATGTGAAATCATGAACTGGAATAGTCAGATTTTAGTGTTTTGGTGCTGGTGTTGAAATCATTGTTTCAACGGCAGATGGAAATGATTCTGTTCTGTTGGATTCACATCCTGAATAAATGCTCCCACATAATTGGAGTCTATAACGACCTAAACCGGCAGAGTTTCAGTTTGTGTTCTGTCTGCTTTGGTCTATGAGAACAACTTCGAGTCTTGGGAAAGAACTGATTTTGCCGGTGGCTGGGTGGGACACGTCCCTGCAGGTAGTCTGCAAGCGTTACTTACTAACCCAGGGGCCGGAAGCCCAGATGGGGAGTTCTGACTGTTTGAAAACTACGCAGTCCATGTTTTTATAAGTGTATATTCAGATTAATTCCACATACCTCTTATTTGGATTTCTTGTAGCCAGGAACTTTTAAAAGCTTTTGTGTTTTTAAAAAGGAATGTGAAAAATTAAATTTTCTTTCCCTAGTACAAGAGTTTTTCTGTACTTTTAAGAAATCCTGCTCCTGGGCAGAAAGGGAAGGTCTCAAAGGAACCTCATCTCCATACGGTTTTACTCGATAATCCTTTATCCACCATCTTCTGCTCTCATTCCTTTGCTTTCTTGCCTGTGGCTACATTTCTATCTCTGCATCAATTAGCACAGTGATTTATACAACAAGCAAGCAGTTTAGAGGTAATGGTACACAATTAACATCTCATTCCACCATAAAGGGTATGCTAAATACCCCAGTCATTGCTTTCTCTGCCTGGAATTGAAGTAAGTGTTTGTCCTAATTCATATGCTATCTGATGTGAAGTGGGCCTGCTTTGTGCTGCACTACACCATTAATCTAATTACAGATAGCTGCAAATGAAGCGCTGTCTGAGCTGGGAGACTGAAGAAAATAGCCTTTTGTCATTTAGCATGACTCTGTGAAGCAAGATCACACTTTACAGGGCAATACTGCAAAATGGAAATCTCAATAATATTGCTGCCTGTTGCATCTTGTCTAATTACAACAGCATTGTAAACACAACTGGGCTCTGATAGAAATAGAGCTGTAGAGATGCTGTCGTGTGGGTTGTCGGAGAAAGTCCTCCGAGTGCTGTTGGATTAAATGATGCATCCTGATTGACAGCTACCTTGAGACTGTGCCGATGGAGTTGTCACAGCATTATGCTAACAGGCTGCTCCAGTGACTGCAGCTGTACGAGGCGCTTCAACTGCTGTCTGTTCATTTCACCTTCTTGGCCTGGTTGTACCTCCAAGAGAAGGACAGCCACAGGCTTCAGTTCTGTACGTTTTCAGGAGTATTTCTCGCAGCTTTTGTAGGTTTGGGTTTGTTGGGCCTGAGGGCTAAAGCAGAGGGGAATGTGTTTTGCATGGCTTTGAGCCCTTGTTATTTTTTTCCTCAAGTGTTAATTGTATATCCCACGGAGAATTTGGGGAAGGAAAACAAGGTTGAATTACAATTCTAATTCCACCTAAGTGTTTTAACTTACATTTAGTGTTTTTCTCCACTTTTCTGATACACTGATGTTTTTAAAGATGCATCATTTTTGCAGCTAGTCATTTCTGTCACTTGAAAAACATTGATGATTTTTCTCCAGCTCACAGTTAGGAAAGTAGACTTTTAGGGGACTATTTGAGTGTTAGCTCTCACTGCCACATTGTGGAAATGAAGACACAGCTCAATGTTGGAGACCCTTCGGGCCAGAAACTATAAGACTTTGAATAAGAAGAGATCTTTGTATTTGAAGACACGTATATGCCACCTTACTTAGTGAGGGTGGATGTACAGTCAATGGCCAGTGCTTCAGAGTGTTACGATAATTGATGTAAAATAATTGACAGTAAAGGGTCATCATTTAAGGTTCATCGTTTACCCTTGACTCGATGTTGACCGAGATGGCCTACCGTCAACATGAAAATCTGTGAGTGGTTCATCAGCTGTACCTATTCTTGCTGTTACCAGAAGAGTGATGCAGAAATGGGAACCAGAGCTGAGCCTGCTGCAAGAGGAACAATGCTAGAGGCTGTGAAATCACAACTGAAAATGTATGTAAAGCAGACTGGAAGTGCTCATCTTGCAAGAAGCCCACAGACCTCTAAGTCATACAGACATGTGAGCACATGGAATGAGTGAAATTGCTGGTCAATCTAGAGGCCTTAGAAAGCACATGGATTTAAACTGCATAAGGACATGCATGTACTGAACTAATACAGAACCAGCGAGATGGTGTTTTGTGTGACCATCTGGGAGGAGTGCATCCATAGTGGGGCTGCTGTACCATCTCTGGGGCACGAGCTGTGTTTGTGCAGGATGCTTTTGTTAACCAAGTCTGCTTAAGCAAGTCCCAGGCCGTGACCAGCTCCCACCTTCCCGCCAACAACCACAGCACTCTGCTCCCACCTTTCCCCCTTTTATCAGGTTGCACCTTAAGGGCTATATGTTAATTTCTAAAACACTTCCATTGTGTTCCTTTTTTTTTTTTTTTAAGATTTTATTATTTCCTTTTTCTCCCCAAAGCCCCCCGATACATAGTTGTATATTCTTCGTTGTGGGTTCTTCTAGTTGTGGCATGTGGGACGCTGCCTCAGCGTGGTCTGACGAGCAGTGCCATGTCCGCGCCCAGGATTCGAACCAACGAAACACTGGGCTGCCTGCAGCAGAGCGCGCGAACTTAACCACTCGGCCACGGGGCCAGCCCCACCATTGTGTTCCTTTTAATCGTCCATCTTTTGTAGTTTTCTCCCTGATCCTATGATTCCTTTTTCTTTCTTTCTTTTGAAATTTTAGGGAGAAATTTTCTTGTTAGACATGGTTTTACATTGTAGACACGATAAAATTAATTTGCTTAGAGAGCTGGGCTAGGGTCATTTTACCATAATTAGGTCATTAGCTAACACCTCGTGTCCTCCCATTATTGTCGTGTATGGGTTGAGGAGCCAGGCCACCCTGGAGAGCACCTGCTCTGACTTACACGGTTAGCTGTGTTTTTCCAGGACTTATTTAACGGTGGTTTGGAGAGCACCTCCCAAACCCAGCAGAGTGAGGTTCCATCTACTGACAACCCACAACCTGGAGCTGCTTCACTTCAAGTACTCAACTTCAGGCCCCACCAAGCAGCTTCTAATCCCTCATGTAGGAGTTTCTCATGGCCTTGCAGGGTGAGCACCTTCTGGCTTCTTGTCGGATCGTGCTTCTCCTGTCAATTCACCTTTAAAATCTTGGACTCTCACCCCCAGAACACATCAAGTTTGTGGTTTATCTACTTGAAGACAATAACTTAAAATCCAAACTCTCCAGGGAAGTTTTACAGGACCCATTAGGAATATTTAAATGCCTACCATAAAACCCAGCTCTGCACGCGTCATAGGACATTTTTCTGAAGTCTCTCAACTGGTTGGCTGCTCCGCCCATGCCCCCTAAGAATTCAGAGAAACCAATAAATAGCAGTTTTGATCATAAGCTTTGAAAGCCCTAATGTACATTCTTAAATGACTTCTTTTCTGGGGCATCAAAAGGCTTTTACGGTTCTCACCAGGCAATTCATTCTGATGGGCCCATATGCTGCATTCCGCTTAGATCCATCCTGGCACACGCCCCGTGTACCGCCACACGGGTGAGCCAAGAGGTTGTTTTGAGAAGGTGTGTTTGTGTGGGCACGCTGAAGGGGTCAAGACAACATCAAAGGTAATCTTAAAAAGAGAACCTTCTTGCTACCTCCCCTTTTTATATTCAGAAAGGTCATTTCTAAGCCAACTATTTGCAACAAGGCCTCTCCTGAGAGGCGTTTCCCCGTTGTTATTTTTCACTTGTGATTACAATAAGTCGCTTATCCCCCAAACAGATTTAAGAACAATAAACAAATACAAAAGGAAGAGGAACATCTCATCAATAACAAAGACTGCATCTAAAGGCCTTGAGTTTTGTGACTCTTTTAAATCTCTTTCCAAGCAAAGCAGGAGTCCCACAGAGAAAGGAATCCAAAAGATAGGAAAATTATAAAAATAGGGAAAGGATCTAGTTTTAGCCAGGATCTTGTAATTTCTGGGGAGAAATGGAGCTCGGTACAATCTTGGCACTTTATTTATATTGAGGCTTGTTTGTGATATAGCTAAAATAGTTCTTAAGGGTATCCACTGTGGTGAAATGTGATAAATCCTATTATCCTCAGTGTAGAAACATACTTTCCCTGAATTTAGAGTTCACATTTTGGAGTCAAACTGTGTGAAAAAAGAAGAAAAAATAGATCTGTATATGCTACACTGAAAATAAGACAACTGGGCCCAGTGCTGATCAGGCACATGGAAGGAGCAGCTCAGGGTGATGCCAGCTAGAAAAGTAACTTTTTGGTTGACTGATGATTCTGGTGATGTTGGATTTTCTTTTCCAAGGCCGACAGAGCAGATACTAAAACTGTGCAATTTGGCACAATTATATTCTTTCCTCTCCTTCCATCCCCCCCCCATGGATTTAATGAAGGACTTTGAGGTACAATTCATCATTGATAAATAGTCCCTCTGCCCAGAATGTTTATTAGACTGACAGCAGAATGCACTCTTCTTGCTTTTTTCCCTTGCCACTTATGACTCAGATGAATTTTAATAGGAGCAAAAAGCTTTTATTTGCACTGTAATTTCGCTTAAGGATCATATCCTTCAGAAACTGGCAGACACTTATATATCTTGATTGCAAAACACGCTCAGGAGTAAAGAAACATGCAAAAGATGTTATTATTCAACCTGTCACAGTGTCGCAAATCTGCTTGGAGCTTAGGCCATCAAAGCTCTTCTTTGGGGCCTCCCCCGACCCTTTTAAAGTATAGAGCACACTTAGAGATTTCTGCCAACCCTGTATCGAATCAAAGGGCGAATTCTATTTGCTTTTGCATCCCTGCCATCATGATGCCCACAGGAGGCTTTGAGTTACAGCAGCTTTTTTCCAACAAAATGGAGGTTCCGTGATGCTGCATCTTACCCAAGGGAAACGCAATCTGGGAGGAATCCAGAAATCTTCCCGACTTCACTGAGTAGCACTTCCCCAAACCATTTTGTTTTGTTTGTTGGGACAGACCAAATTGTGGCTCATACATTTATTCATAGAGATCTAGGATTTTTCCTGCCTGGCAGGAATTCTCTTTATTAGAAATGTTCTATTTGACTGAACTACCTTTAACGCGAGAGCCATCTACAAAAGCTGCCATTGAAATAGTTGGCTGTGCATATAATTTTCTTTCAATGGTTTTGAAATCTTGATATCATTATCTCTCATTATATTTCATCTTTTTATCTACCCTAACCGTCTTGTAATGCTGGAAGACTACGTAATTCTGTGCCTAAAAAGAAAAGACACCTTTTTCAATTTTGCATGTAACATTTCATATCACTGGGAAAAAACTGAATTTTAAATATTATTTTGCCCAAAGTGAACACTGAAACCCTTTGTTTTAATTTATTGATAATGGTATAGCCGCTCTCCTAAGGGGAGCAGGAGGTTTGAGATGGCGATCTGCTGCCATCTACTGGTGAGTATTGGCAGTCACCCCCTTTCTCCCATCGGCTCACTCAGCCCGCTGGGTTTGTGTTAATTGGGATACGTTTATAAGCAGTGAAGGGAATACAAGGAAAATTCTCACTGTTTTCTTTATAAAGTTTTGAGATGTTTTTCTGAATGGTACAGGATAATTATTATTTGTCCCTAGTTACTGGAATAGTTCTTATTTCAAGAAATTTCTTAACTATCTAGCTCACAACAATATGCCAAAAACTAATAATTAATTTTGTTTTCGTGTACAATAATTAAAAACCATTTGACTTCGAAGATGTTATAATTTAAATTTAAACGCTTAGAACTGCTTTTGAATGAACGCTACATTTGAGGAAAAGTTCATCATTTAAACTCATTTATATTTTTTTCCCTTAAGTACAAGGTGCATATCTTAACCAAACTCGCCGCAGAATTGAACAAATTTATGCTGGAAAAAGTGGCTGAGGACACAAGCAGTACTCTGCGTTCCCCGATGCCTGGCGTGGTGGTGGCCGTCTCTGTCAAGCCCGGGGACATGGTAAGGACTGGGCCTGTCTCTGGGACAGGGATGGGTACAGCACAGTCACGCTCATGCGGGTCTTTCTTGAGTCATACTACCTCCCCCCGCCCCCCACCAAAACAGCAGAATAGCTTTTGTGCATTCTTTGTCCAACTGTTTCACATCTGAATTAGGTTAGTAACAATATCGCTGAGCGCCTCCCTCCCAAACCATCTGGGGCCGGAACAGAAATAGGCCAGATTCATTCTGTTATTTGGCAAATTTAGTGTTTCAGAAAGTATTTCATTTAAAATTCGTATTTACTCTCCAGCTCTCTGTGTTGTAAGCATCCCTGAAGAACTCATGCCAAGAAATAACCCTGTGATGGGGAACTTTTTGCATGATTTCTGGAAAACGGGAATGGAACTAAGGAAAGTTAATTCTGTAATCCGTGTAGTGCCAGAGCACTTCTGTAACTTGATAAATAAAATTTGGGATCACAGTTTGAAGTTTTTCCTCTTGACCTTGTGACATTAAGGCACAAATCAAAGCTACATTAGTGTTTCCTCACAAGCTAAGTCTCGAGACAACGTGCTCTGGACGAATTGGCAGGATGCACGCATTGTCGTAGAGCGTTGATAGAAATGTCTATTGATAAGCAGCGAACGTAAAAAGAAAACAAAGATGCAACCAGAAGGTTTCTAGGGGGCACTTAAGTACTTGCATTTTTATTTATGTGTCCAGAAATAACGGCCAAACATGATAGTCTTTCATTGGTGATTCCATTTTGATCTCAGTTAAGATGCAGTTTCTATCTTTTCTTGTAAAGATTACATTAAAACTGCGCTGTATGTCTTTATTAACATAAGTAAAATAGTGTTGAGAAAAGCTCCTATAGTTGGCATTGGCTTCTAGAAAAGTATTCACAGTAAATGAATATTAAGAAAAAATGATCAGTTTTAGTTGTTTAAATGATTAGCCCTGAAATTGATATGAAGCTGGAAAACTGACTTAACAATTGCTTTACTCGATGAGAGGGAAATGGAACTACCAGCTTTTCCAGAAAAGCATGAAAGAGGCTAGGTGGCCATGACTTGTTCCGTGTACTTTGAAAGCGTTGGCCTCCTGGAATAAGCACTCGTTACGATCGTCTCTAACCCACGTGTGTCAAGGATCCAGGCGAGGTGATACGTTACAGTGCAGATACGTGTTGAATACAGTGGAGACGTTTGCCCTGTCTCTCTTCATCCCATAGGATCAGGGTCCTAAGAGGATAGCCCTTGGCCTTGGCATTAAGAATGCCTACACTGACACACTGCCTTCTCAGAGCAGTCAGTGGAATCTTCTAGTGACTAGAAGTGCAGGTTGGCAAACAGTATGAGGGGGTTATTTTGTTTTTTTCATTTTCCTTCTTAAGCTCTTTCTGGAATCCACATAGGCTATATACTGCCATCCTGAGCTTGTTAGTCCTAATTGTGTGGCTTGAATTATAAAATCACATTTGCACTTAAAAAAAATAAGTGTTTAACTGAAATCCTTATTTTTCCAACACCTGAGTCAGAACCTGAGGGCGGGGCGGCTCAGGGTGCTTCTCTCTCCTCTGTTTGCGCCAGCTCCCTGGCTGCGGCTGCTCTCCGGGCGGAGAACAGGGAGCCAGCAGCCTTCTTGTTTCCAACAACTGCAGCTTCTCCAGATACCAGAAGAGTTTAGCCTTTACTCTTTCCATTTCCTGGTTAATAACTTAATGTGGGAAACAAGGCATTTAGTGAAATGGTTTTAGTCCTTGGTTCCCTGGGGTAGCTCAAATATTGAAAACCAGCACCAGTAATTAAATGTGGGTATTCAAGAACGGCTTAATTTTCTATGTACTCCTTTAAAGTCAGAGTCCAGGGGTGGGGTGGGTGCGCCCTGGTGAGCTGGCTCCTCATCTGTGTCCTTCACCTCCCTCGTCAGCGGTCTTTGCACGCGTGTGCCCAGGCTGGTCGGGGAGAGCACACGCTTCCTATTACTCTCTCCAGTGTCCAGCGCCACTTGGGTCCTGGCAGAACGTCCTTTCATATTCTGTGCCCTTGCGTTTTGATAAACAGTGTGTTCTCCTGAGTTACTGTTTGTGAAAAATGTCCCAGTTCGCTAATACCTAGACCAAATGCAGGCTGGGCTGTTCAAGCACCAGCTCTTACAGCAGCTTCTGCAGTTAAATCTGCCTCCTGTCATTAAAACACAAGGAACCTTCTCTGGACCAAAGGCACCGCACTTCCTTGAGGCCACTGTAAGGAAATAATACTTGCAACTTTTCAGTTTTACGGTTTTAAATTATTTTAACACTGCAGGGCATGTTGTGTTGTTCTTACTAACAATAGGTGGGCCAAGGTTCTGCTTTTTGCAGTAGAAAGATAATGGGATCAAGCATCTCTGTATTTTTAAGGAAAACAAGAACCTAAAAAACAGCTAAGAGCCAACAAGTATTCTACATTTCTTTGAAATGTCATTTTTTATGGTTTAGATTCCAGTTATCTATAATTTTTATATTTAGCTTACATAAAATTTGGCACGTCTTAGAAAGGTGGGCCTGGCCATTATGTGTTCCACAGAAGTGTCGCATGAATTGTAAATAACAGCTCTGTTTGTGAAGTAAACAGTGTCAACAGAGTTAGGGAACCTCAGCACAGGAGGGTTTGGGGCGGCTGTGTGGGGATAAAGGCGCAGGAGGGCCTGGCGTGCACAGGCTTTCCCGCCCGCAGTCCCGAAGCTGGGCTGTCCTCTAAGCCCTTTTTCCAGGTTCCCACAGCAAAAGTTCCTAATACTTTTTCAGTGTCCGTTATATAGTATTTAACTTTAACTGTGGCAGTAAAATCATTCTTCAGTGAGCGTATAATAGCCTCTTGGAGCCTGTGGGGAGGAGATTCTGGTGGAATGCATACAGGCAACAAACCAGTAAGAAACGGGGCAGGAGTGGATCGCGAGAGGCAAGAATCACAAACTTGGCTCAGAAAACAACCGACAGAATGACTTCTACGTGCCTTCCCTATAGGCCTTTTTTAATCTGAAAATATTTCTATGATGACTGATTTTCTTTTCAGTTTGGAAAAAAACTATTTGTACATTTAACACTATCATAAGCTGGACGGCACTTCTATAATCAAAGTTAGCATTTTTTATAACTTGTTTTAATTTTTTAAACTTCTTTGTGATATTCTTGAACAAAAATATTAAAAAATATATTCTTTCACAATAATGGCCGAATACATTTTTTCCACAGATTAGTGTCAGACCTACAGCTGCTGAATTTGTTGCACAGTTTTCATTTTGAATTTGAAGTATAAAATAAAGTCATTATGAGCACATTTGCTTTGTTGGCCTTTTGATATCAGAAACGAAACAAAAAATAAAAATGAGGGAACACAAGGGGATATTTTAATATTGCATTTAATTAAAATTCTTTCTAGATGTTGAGATTGTTTGGATTCTGCAGTCGTCTCAGATTTGTGTGAGAAATATTCATCTTATTTATATGTTAACAATTAAGTGAGGCGTGAACCAGAAGCAGGCTGTATACCCATTTATGTTTCTTCCATTTTTAATTATTACTGTTCCTTATTTGTGAGACCAGGTGAAATAATAGGTTGACGGTAGGTACCTGTTGCTGCTTTCTCTTGCCACTTAGCCCAAGATTAGTAAGAGAGACTCTGGAATATCCCTGTGGGTCCAGTTTCTAGTGGAACTGATCTTTAAGCAGGATAGTGACGTGTTTGGGTTGTTGTTCTTGTGAACAGTGTCTTAGGCAAAAAATGGTGTAGTATAAAGTGCACAAGAAACAAAATTTGTCATCATTACTAGGAGTACCACCCCGATTTTACCCTGATTTTTTCCCTCCTTGCAAGTGCTCCCTCGGGGGCGGGCTCCCAGGCAGGCAGATGACCGCCGATCACCAGACACAGGTGCCCTGTTTCAGAGCGTGATGCTCGCACCTCCCTTTGTCCCTAAAGCATCTGTAATTGAGCTTACAGCTGACCTTGGGGAATTCGCAGATAGACTTGGCAGACACCTTTGTTTTGTGTGTCTTAGAGAAAAAGGAGTGGAAACCTCCCTTGCCCTTGGCTGTTCCAGATGAGAAGGGTTGGGCTGGGCCCTCCTGAGATGTGTCCGTCTGGCCGTGACTTGTGCGCCTCCCACAGCCCAGGGTCAGTGACGGCGTCTCCCCCGGCAGAGGCCCTGGCCTGGCTGCGGGACAGATTCTCCAGTTTCCAGATACCTTGATTTGCAATCATGAAATGATTACAATAATTAAATTTACATATTTTATAGCAGTGGTTATTAAAGCAGTTTGACAGGATGCCAGTTTTTCACCCAAACCTCAGATTGTATTCCAAAACGTGTACAAATAGATTCATGCATTCATTATTTAACATTTTAAACTTTAAATTATGAAATATTACAAACATAAAGTTAGAGAGCCTGATACAACGAGCACTCATGTGCTCTCTGCTCGCCTTTAGCAGATCGGCTTCTTATTTTATTTCACAGTGAAACGTTGCTTATATAGTGACCGCACCCCGCGGCCTCTCCATTCAAACTCTTGTCCTGCCTTCTTCAGAGGCAACAGCTATCCTGAATTTGGCCTTTTTATCTCTTCCAGATAGCATTTATTTTTAAATGTTAGGGTTAATTTTTGTTGGAGGTAACAATTTGGGAATTTTTACAATTTAACAATGATAACTGTCAATATAAGAGAAAATATTTTCACAGATCCATCAATAAATTAAATATTGTAGGCAAGTCTCCTGCAAGTCTGGCATTTTATTTTATTTCTCAAGGAATGATCTACTTGGGGTTGGAGGGTATGTTATCTTTGTTTTAAACATTTTGAAGATGACAGTTCTCAACCTTACTAAGATTCAAAATATCTTTTCTCACCCTTTTGCTTAAAAAAAAAATCATCATTTCAGTGAATCCTTTAAAACGGCATATTTCACAAGGGTAGAGAATCCAGATTGATTTCTTGCAGATATTGTAAATGACGTCAGTCTTAACTAGTTCTCTCTGTAACTAGAGGCTTTGGCTCCAGTTTTGAACTAACTTAGAGGGCAGTAGGGAGTAATGTTTTTCTTCATTTTAAGGAATTTTAAGAAAAACTGGACTCATTTTATATTGGCCACAACCCTGTGCTCCTTCCCTGAGCCCCTCAGCTCCCTGCTTCCCGGCCCGCCGCCCGGTTCCGGGGAGGCAGCTGCAGGCAGGAGGGCGAGGGGGGCGCGCAGGGCAGACGTGCGGCCCGCAGGCCCCCAGAGCGGCGGCCACGGTGGAGCGTGCGCCCTCTCCCCGCGCGTGCCCTTCGCAGGGAGTCGGCTTGTGCACAGACCCATTAAAGAAGGCCTTAGAGTGCAGAGAAGGGCTTTGGCGGCATTTCTGTCGCCTGCCTTCTCTTTGTAATTGGATGATGGTTTGTTCCATCATTGCTTAAATACGGCACAATCTCCTGGGGTCTGTCTCCCTCCCTCTTTACGTGCAGATGTTGGGATGCGAATGCACATTTCTTCTTCCGCAAATAATCAGGGGATATTTACCACCCTATCTTACCAGCTCAGAAAGAGGAAGTTTTTATAATCAGATTCTAGCAGTGCCTTTTAACCAAATCTGAGATGTCCTTTTCTGGTGGCTGTTAACTGCATCTTTCTTCAGATATAAGGACCTTAAAATGCACCGCATTCAGGCACCTGTGTTCTAAGTAGAACAGCCTTTAAAAATGTAATTGAAGGATTTTCACTTGTGTGGAGTCGTCAGCGGGGTTGAGATTGATCCCAGCTTCCGGCCGCCCCGTGCAGAAGGGGACACTGCAGCGGGCCGGTCAGCCCTCCGAGCCTTCTGTCTAATTTGGCAGAAGAACACGGAATGTAGGACAACAAAAGAAGGCTCCATTTTCCATGAAAATTCTTCCTCCCACCCACCCCTCTTCCCCAAAAAAGGGACTTAATTTTTCAGCTGCACACAGTGATTTGGTGCTCACTCTTGCATTGAAACAGTTGCTGTCTGAACAGGCAGGAAACAGTTTTCTTTTAATTGCTGAAATCATTCGGAAGTGCTTCATGCCCCGCTTCTATACGGCAGATGCTGTGCATTAATTGGCCTGCGTAGAAGTGACCCAGGGTTCCTTGCAGCGGGCCCAATTTTAGGCAGAGGGTTTAAATAGCTTATTTATTATTTTGTATAATCTGGCGTACATTATGTGCTCCTGCACGTGTCGTATTTCATGGTCTGCAGTTTCTAATGTCATGTGGGTTTCAAAACCTGTGTTTCTCTGGTAATGTACTAGCAGCAGGTAAGCTCAAAATACCATCCATCAGGAGCTAATTTTTTATCCAGATACTCCAATGACTGATGAACCTGTCTTTTGTATGAATGTTTAGCACAGTAGAAAGCCATATGCCACTGGCACAGTTTCCTATGCATTCTTTACAGTTGCTAGAGAGCAGGCTTACAGGGGGAAAAACCCTCCATGCCATTTACATCCTCTTTCCTATATTTGAAGGATAACACCTTTAAAACAGCCCTAGTTTGGGACGACAAAAGAGGGTAGGGGCCATCTTAAAGGAAACCCGACTCCCATAATCATTTTCTTTATCAGAAATATGACTGCACTCTCTTAATAGGGGACCTTGTTTTGTTACTCCCCGTCTGTTCCAAACAGACCTTAGCCCATTAGAAGGGCCTCCCTTGTGTGGGAAGAGCACAGCTGTTACTGTAAATCTCATCCCGTCACTGTATCACCCCATTTTGTGGCTCTGAAGGATGAAATTGAGAAATGGAATACAGTGCAGTCATCCTTCACATCTCCAATTTTAGGCCTTTGCCATCATTTTCATGCTTTTATTCCAAATCAAATAACATTAGTGAGCTACACCACCTTCTGATGAATATCTGGTATTGGGCACAGCTTTCAAATCTGTACTTTTCGGGGCTTCCGTTCATGTTTGGGGGGGGGGTTCTTTTTTCCCCTTTCTCTTCTCCTTTTCCTACACTTTCTTTGAGCTTTCTTCTTGCATTTGCAATTTCAACGATACAAGTTGCCAAGCATGTCCCAGTCTTAGCATGTTTTCCGAGAGGGACACGTGCAGGAGAAGGCTCTGTGTCTTTCCATCTTTGGGGAAGGAGGGAAGTGAACTTGGTAGGATATTGGGGGCTTTAGTCAGAAATAAGAAGTGATTTAGATCATTAGCACCACAAAGCATCCTATAAGCTTGAAGATGAAAGTCTCAGGGGAAAGAGTCCTCTGGAAATAGATGGGACTTGATAGATTTCCATATCATTTATAACTTCCCGTAATTACACTTGGAAGACTTGCCAGTAAAACTGGAAAATTGGCAGCCTATATCCATTAGAGTCATTCTGCCGACCATGGCAAGCAGCTGGCTTTACTGGATTTTAGTTCCCATCACTCACAATTAATCATCAGCTGGAGATGTCTGACACTCTTCAGCACAGAGCGGTGCCGGGTGACATTCAGGCCTCCTGAACATGCTAAAATCTGCTGAGTGGCTGGGCCGAGTTTTCTCTCCAGCTTACTCATTCTGGGGCAAGGCAGGCTCCCTCTTAATGAGTGCGCTCTGATAATCGGATGCGAATGTGAACCTTGACCCCGTGTCAAAGGAGAGGACGCAATAAGCCGGATGAAAGATATAAGATTCAGGCCTCTAAACTTTACACCAATTAGACAGGGAGCGGAGAAGTACGTCAGGCTGACTAAGTTTATTGAAAAGACTTGCGAGGCTTGTGACCACGTTGTAAGCCCGATGTTGGAGACATCCTGTCACAATGGTTAAGTCTTTGTCAGATGATTCACAAAAGTGTTAGGGAAGTGTGCGCACCCAAGTCCTTCAGTAGCAGTGCCCCCACATGGGAGCTGTCTGACGGAAACTGCGAAGGACTAAGCACCCTGGCTACTCACTCAGTTAATGCCCCGGGAGCCGGAGGTGTGGCTGCTGCCTCCTCGCTCCCTCCGGAGCCCGGGAGGGCAGGGGAGCGGGCAGGACAGGGAGGCGCCCAGTGTGGGGTGAGAGGCCTGGGGGATGCTGTCTCGGTTTTGTTGGAACTAGAGCTCGTGCGGGCCCAGTCATTGGTGGAGCACCCATTATAGCCCTGTCTGTGCGCTCTGACTTACGGTTTGCACTATATTTGCTTTTCTGACTTAGATTTTTTTTTTATTGTATAGTAATTTTTTTAAAATTTTTTAATTAAGATTATGATAGATTACAACCTTGTGAGATTTCAGTTGTACATTATTGTTAGTAATGTTGTGGGTACACCACTTCACCCTGTGTGCCCTCCCCCCACCCCCTCTTTCCCCTGGTAACCACCAATCCGTTCTCCTTGTCTATATGTTAACTTCCACCTATAAGTGGAGTCATATAGAGTTCGTCTTTCTCTGTCTGGCTTATTTCGCTTAACATAATATCCTCAAGGTCCATCCATGTTGATGCGAATGGAACAATTTGGTCCTCTTTTATGGCTGAGTAGTATTCCATTGTGTATATATACCATATCTTCTTTATCCAGTTCTGACTTAGATTTTTGAGGGATGAAATAACTTGAATTTAGATCAAGTTCGTGTGCATGTACGTGTTTGCATGTGTGTATGTGGAGAGACAGCATGATTCTCCTGACCAAAATGTATCTGTTTTGTGGGATATCCAGGTGCAACCTCCAAGAGGCCTGTCTCTTTTAGGGACAAATGAGTGAAAACAGACTACAAACAGGTTGTCGTAAGTGAACAGAGAGAGAGATGAATCACTCGATTTCCATCGACAGCTAAATACTCTAAGTAGAGACCAGCAGACACAGGGGAGAGAAGAGGAAGCCGGAGCCCTTCCTTCCACGGCTCCGTCTTTGAACCAGACTCACAGCGTCAGAGAAGGGAGGGGCTAACTGTGGCACTTGCCCACCTCTCCTGAGTATCTCTGGGCTAAGTCAGAGGTTCTGTTTTTCTGATTAATGATTGAGGACCTGCCACTCGCAGTCACCTGTGGGTCACCTCTTTGCAAATCACCCACGCAACAAGCACACGGGGCCAGCCAGGAGAGATGGTCGGTGGGCAGCCGCAGCAGAGCCCCCATAAACTTGTTGACTGTCTCCCATGGCTCCCAGGCTCCGGCAGGCCCTGATCTAACCTCCAGTGTGGCCGGCTGGAGCCTGGTGTGGGACTGTGGCCCAGGCCCAGCCGTCCTTCTGCATGTTTCCTGTGGGTATCGTTGTCAGATCTGTGTCCCCTTGGCGTGGCCACTGGAAATCTCCTGGGTTCATCTCTTTTTCATATCTGCATTAACTGTCAATTCACTTACTTGAAGATCCCATAAAGCAGCAGTGAGGGGCGCTCTGTCTGGCCAGGGGAAGCTGGGCAGTGGCTGAGCAGCTGCAGAGGAGCAAGGTTGTACCCACCTAAGAGAAGTCTGTGGGCCAGGGATGGTGAGACGGGGGTTCTGAGCAGGCCCTGGGCTCTCAGATGCTAGCAGAGGAAGCCTGGCTGGGTGGAGAGTGCGAGGTGAACACACACGGGCCCCCACGACGGGCACTCCTCCACCTGTGAAGGAAGGAGCTACCAGAGCCCAGAGGCGGAGAGCCGGCAACGAATTTTTGGATAGAATTTCCACTGTTGAATTTCAGATTCATTTCTCAGAAAGCCACCCCAGCCCTGTGGCCAGAATGCCCAGCCCTTGGGTTGTGATGCTGGTTCATGAGGCTGGCTCTGGACCCTCAGCCTCTAAGAGCCGTGGTCTGGGTCCACCAGGGTTTTCCGTGTGGAGCTAAATGCACAGAGGTGCTGCTCCAGGGAACTCGCCTTTCTCCCATCTTGCCTGGTCCCTGCCTGCCTCTGAAAGGAGGAAAAGGGCTCTCAAATGACGACTTGCGGGGGTAGCTGTTCTGACACCCTGACTGGGCATCTGCATTGTCTTTGAGCTGCCCTCACTCCTGTCCCTCTGCGTTTTGGAGAACAGCCCTCCTGGTTAGCTCTTCCCTCCCCATGGAATGCAGATGCCAGGTGAAAATGAATCAGAAAGGGCAGCGAGCACAGAGCCACAAAGCCCGGCTCCCCAGCACAGTCTCTCTGCCGTGCCAGCACCGGAGCGTTGGCATCCCCTCTCTTCCTATATTTCTGTGCCAGGAAAAAGCAGCCCACCACCTGATCAGCGGAGGAGAGGAATGCATGGAGCTCAGGCAGCCCCGACTGCCAGCAAGACAGCTGGTGCCGTGCGGGGGGCCGCGGTGGGGGGGTGGACATCATCTGGGGATTTCAGGAAAGAACACTCTCCAGGCACTTCTGTGACACTGGACAAGCACAGCCGTGGGGTGCCAATGTCCAGAGCCCCACACCAGGATGCCCACCAGCACCCCAGCCAGCCGGTTGCCCTAAGAAATTCAACTCTCCCATTTCAAAGACTGGGAGGCCTCTTCTCACAAAGATAGGGAAAAACTGGGCCCAGCACCTTGATGCTTGCTGATCGAGGGCGGAGGCAAGAGCATAAGGAGAGCAGCTTTTAGTCACAGCTGACTTCTGGGTGGACCCCCAGGTTTAACCCCAGGGGGTGCACACCCAGCTCTGCCTGGATTTCCCTCCTCATGAAAGGAAGCTTGAGCGTGCCTGCAGGAGCCTCCGTCTCCTTGCAGGGGAGGGGCAAAGCGCTGGGAATCACCACCTGCACTTTCCAGGTGCCACACCGTCCTCAGGACTCGGCATGTCTTGCGTAGGTTGGGACGGTGGTCCCCATGGCCTGGATGCTCGGCTGTTCCCAGCTCTCCAGGCTATAGACAGAACTCCATGCTTAGAGAACAGCTTTACTGAGAGAAAATTCACCTACAATACCTTTCACCCGACAGTGTGCCCTTCAGTGGTTTGGGTCCATTCCCAGAGTTGTGCAGCCATCACCAGTCAATCTTAGAACATTTTCATCACCCCAAAAGAAGCCCTGTACCCAGCAATCACTGCCCTCTCTCCCCAGCCCCTGGGAACCACAAATCTTTCTGTCTATAGAGATTTGCCAATTCTGAACATTTCACGTGAGTGGGAAACATTCCATTTTTGCCACATCTCTGTGGCAAAGGCAGATTCAGATTCCCAGGGCAGGCCCCACAACCTGCACCCCCGATCCTCCAGTATCAGGGGTTTTTTCTGACCAGGACTTAACCACGACAGAGGGAATGTTCTTTCTCTGCTGTCCCTGAAAGATGAACTTGGAATATGAAGTATTAGAGGTCGTTGCTGCCGTTCGGATAGAATTTCAGAGCATCTGACACAGACTTTCTTAATGGCTTCACTCTTGAGCGTTGTTGTGAAGTTAGAATGCTTTTAAAACTTCTGTCCATTTTTTATTTGTTTCCCAGGTAGCAGAAGGTCAGGAAATTTGTGTGATTGAAGCCATGAAGATGCAGAACAGCATGACAGCTGGGAAAACTGGCAAGGTACGTCCCCAAGTTCCCGCCAGCACACACCGGCTCTGTGACAGGAAGCGGGACGTCCACCTTTGAGTCTTGGACAGTTAGGCCTGAAGAGAACCTCAGAGGTGCTCTCTTCCCCCCGACCCCTGCAGACAGGACAGTGAGGTGGGAGCTCCTCACTCCGCATGGGCGCGGCCCCGCCTCACGGAGAGCAGGCTTTCCCCAAGCCTGATGATGCTCAGGTAGTCAGAGAACAATTGTTCTTCTTCTTAATGTCTTTCAAATTAAGGGGCCTTTAATTTTTAATGTTTACATCTGTCTTGGAGGCAGTTAGTTATCTGAGACTTAGGTGGCACAGCGGGAAACGGTTTTAGAGACTGCAAAAATTAATGTAACTCTGCAAGGTAATTTCTCCACAAAGAGAACAATTCAATTTTTGATCAAGAAGAGCTGAAAACTCCATGTACCATGTGGGACTTCATGATTTAAGAGAGAAAAAAGGGAGATGTGTTAGTACTGAAATTTGTTGAGTAAAACTTCTTAAATGTATTTTCTCCTTGAAGAAAATAGAAAAGTCATCTTAAGTAGTAACTTCCTTAATTTTTTCTGTGACTAAAAAGACCCTGTGCATAGCAGAATGATGATTTTCTGAAGGATGGTTTCGGGTGGAAGTGTCTGACTCAGGGAGAGAGGCTGGCCGGGCCCTGCGCTGTGGCCGGGCCTGGAGAGCGAGCCACAGCCTTGGGGCCTGGGTGCCCGGCAGAGAGGAACTGTCAGCTCAGCGAAGTCTGCCTCGGAGAGACACAGCCTCCGTCTGTCACCTCAGTGGAAAATGAAACCGATGCTCAGAACAGGCTGAGGGGACGCCCAGTTGAGTCCCAGCTGGGAGGGCAGAGGCCCAGTGTGTGGCTGGGGGCCCGGAGCTGGCTGGCCAGGGTGGAGGGGGCTGCCGATGGCGCGCCTAGTCTTGTGGGGTTTGGGAGAGGAGAATGGCATGATGTGCGGTTTTTTAGAAATCTTGCTTTCTACTTCTGATTACTTTTTTAAAAGTGAACAAGAAAATGTTGGTTTCTGCTCTTGTAAAAATTGTTATATTTGTTCCTTGGGATTATTTAACATTTATGCTGCATCAGTGTCATGAAATTCCCATCCACGATGAGAACATGGCCTCATTTAGGGGGACCCAGAATATAGGTCAGATGCATGCCAAGGGCCTGTGTTGCTGGACCGAGGTACTAAGGTCCTGAGGTACTACTGGGTTGCTGGGTGTGGAGCCCGTGTCCTTCAGGGTATTTTACATCCTGGTGGCGGGTTTCCTGCTGGAGGCTTAGCTGCTCCCAGGCCGTCAGCAGCCCGGAGCTGCCTTCAGGGTGCTCGTGGGCTCTGGTGAATTTGTACTTTGGCCTGACCCCTACCAGCGGGAGTCCTTCCTGCCCATCCTGTTTCCTCCTACCCCCAGCAGGGCAGCCAGGAGTGGCCAAGGCCCCTGCACAGAGGAGCAGACCCTGGCGAACCTGGGGGCTGGCGGTTCTTATTTGGGAGGGCCGTTTTTCCTCCCGGAGAAAAGGCTCACAGTGGGAACAGGCCCCCCACTCTGATAAACGCAGCACCATGAAAATACATCCTATACAGACACTGAAGCTTCAGATCCTAAAGAGCAGCCACTTCAGTGCGGACAGCACCTGCCCGACGAGGCCTTTGAAGTAGGCATCGCATAGGTCCACATTGTCCTCAAAGACCACGGGCTGGAATTCAAGGGAAAAGGCCCTTCTAGCCTCTGGCTCATAGCAGAGGGGTGGGGACACAGGCCAGGGCACCGAACCCGCCGTCTCCAGCATTTCTCCTCTTTGCCACTTGCCTGCATGGCCAGTTAGTGCTGACCCGTTGTTCATTTTCATGCCTGAGCAAGAACCTCCTGGAAGTCAAATGACTGTCTCTTCCTCACTCCAACCCCTCCCCGCTCATTTTAAAGCTGAACATAAATTTGGGAAAGCAAAACTTAGTTAAAATCTGGAGAAATCAGTAGAATGAAAACAGTAGCAACGTTGTGGGAGCTCAGTGGTCGTCCCCCATCACGCCAGGAAGTCCCGGCCGAGCAGCCGCACGTCTTTTGAGTGCTCATCCCCTTGGGAAGGAAGTGTGCCAGCAGGTTAGGGCGTTTCTCCTGTTAGTTAGCACCTGTTCTCATTCTTTTTTTTTTTTTCCCCAACATTATATTCAGTAACATTTTTTTTTAAGATTTTATTTTTCCTTTTTCTCCCCAAAGCCCCCTGGTACATAGTTGTGTATTTTTAGTTGTGGGTCCTTCTAGTTGTGGCATGTGGGACGCCACCTCAGCGTGGACTGATGAGCGGTGCCATGTCCGCGCCCAGGATCCGAACCGGCGAAACCCTGGGCTGTTGAAGTGGAGCGCACGAACTTAACCACTCGGCCACGGGGCCGGTCCCCACCTGTTTTGATTCTTGTATTTTTTTTTTTTTTGACACTAAACTAAGTGTACCATTAATTCTCAGAGAACGTTTCTACGACCTGAAACCATGAGAGAGGCTGGGAGGGCTGCCTGTTGAGAGTCATCCAGCAGAAACACTTTTGGCTTTGGGGATGCTGGCTGCAGCCCCAGGTGCACCCCGTGCGAGGGCCAGCGGGCACGCGACAGCAGAAATTCCCTTGGACCAGTGACTTTCAGGACGGACAAGGACGGGAGAGGGGAAGGTGGCGAGTCACGGCCCTCCACGAGGATGTCCCTGTGCACTCAGTCCCCTCTGCTGGGCCACCAAGTGCTCTACCCGTGCTCCAGGGCCCGCCAGCCTGTCTCTTCATTTCCAGAAACGAATGACGAGATTGCTCCCTCCTGGTCTAGTTAATGATTCTTACCCCTCCCCCCTTTTTTTAATTCAAGGTGAAATTGGTGCATTGTAAAGCTGGAGACACAGTTGGGGAAGGAGATCTGCTCGTGGAACTGGAATGAAGTATTTATAGCCTTTCAGTCATCACCCAATTTAATTAGCCATTTGTATTATGATTCTCTCACACGCAATTTACTCAAGCCTTTTGCAGGAACACCCCTGTGCGGCAGATTTTACATGGTCATATTTATTCCACATATAGTCAGAAACCAACGTTCTGCCAAAAAATCACCAATGGAAATTTTTATTGATATAAATACTTGTACATATGATTTGTACTTCTGCTGTGAGATTTCCTAATGTCAAAATTAAATCAATAAAACTGAGCATTTGTCTAAATATTAGTTTGCCCTTTTTTTGAATGAAGACAATGTACATAAGAGGCTATGAGCTGTGCCAGTAGACTTTAAATACTAGTGTTTCATTGTGGTCCTTGAGAAAAATTTATATAAATCCCAGTTCTTTGCCTTCGGTTTCACTAAATTAGCATTTGCCACTTTATAATCTCATCACCTGCTTCCTCCGGGTTGAGGACCTCACCCCGCCTGTGGTTGTCCATAACTTCCTAAAGCCCACATGGCACAGATGATGATTCTGGCGACCCCTCCTGCGTGGCTCACCCTCCCGGGTGAGTGCTGGATCCCCGGAGGCATCACCTTAGGGAGCGCTGACTCACGGTCCCCCCTTCCCCATCCCACAGGCTCTGCTCGGGGCTCCCTCACCCCAACTGTAGCGGGTGGGGCTGCCACAAGCTCCTCAGCTGATACCCATCCTCGCCTTTTTGTGTTTCTGTGAAGCAAGTTTCCAATTAAGAAAAAAGGGCTAAAAATAATGATCACGTTTTTGTGCCCGATGCAGTTAGCGAGCACAGTCTACCATTAAGTTGGAGAGTAAGCTCTCTCGACAGAGAACAGGGGTCCTGAGGCGCAGCAGCTGCATTTTCATTTGGTTTTGAAATTCTTGGAATACATTTCATACTCGGCGGATAAGGAGGGAGAGGCAGAGTCGTGCACTGATTTGAATCCACGCTGACAGATTATCAGATGGAGGTGGTAGTAATTGGTACTTCGTGCGTTGCTAAAATTATTTTAAGTGCTGTTTGTATTTGGAAGCTAAGCTTTCTGTCAGGCCTGAAGAACAAATTACTAATGTGCTGGGTCCTCTCTGAAAGGCCCACCCCCAAATGCCGCTCCCTTGGGGAGGCAGCGCTGGGACCTTGCCGCTGGGCTCCAGGCTTGGGTGGGCTTCCATCTGACATCAGGGTGTTCAGCTACCGTCTGCCAGCAAGTGGGTGCTTGTTATTTTGCTGGATTAGAAGGAAAAGAACCTTCTACCAAATAAGTAGACCCAAAAAAGGGCCAACAATAGCACTAACAAACACTTTTATATTTGATTCCCCAAAGCATCTAGTTTAAGTTTAAATCATCTTTAAGAATCGTTTTTAATAAGCTTGATCTGGAAATTGTGAAGAACGATGTTATATATACTCCAAAACTACTCCAAAATACGGCATGTTTTTCTTGAGTTTCTTTTATTACATTGAGACATTCAAAATGAGCTTAAAATTTTTTTTCTTAGTGCTACAGGTCAGAATCAGTACAGTAGGGCTGCCAAAATCTAGCTGCAACACATGGTCTTTACGATCATTTTAAATGTTATCTTCAGATTAAAGCAAAGCACAAAGAAGAAAAAAAGAAAAGGATGAGAACATATGAGTTCCTGAAATGTCAGTTAGGGAAACAAAATCCTAATTTTTCTTACCCAGCACATCCAAGCTCACGGCGCTCTTTAGGCCGCAAGGAACGGGGCGGGCCGAGGGGGATGTCAGGGCGCGGTCTTGTGAGATGGCTTGGGAACTGCTGCATTGAGAGAGGGACTGTTCCTTTCCCCACAGACTGCGTTTGACAAACACTTGGTTCAAAGGGCATGACTGCCCCCCACACTCGGCGAGTGCGGACCGCGCCGAGGCCATCTTACGGTCCTCTGCCCTCCGCCCATGAGCGTCCGGGAACTTCTCATCTGTTCTCCCGGGGATTATAGCGAAGCCCGTGCTGCCCCTGAGAGTCGTAATTGTCGTGGTACGGGAGGTGCAGCCACTCGGGCGGGAAGGTGGCCGTGCTGTACACGAAGCACTGCACGGTCCTGTCGGCAGCGGGCGTCTCCCTGGGGGCGCCGCGTGTGCCCTCCCACTCGAGGACCGCGATCGGCAGCGGGGTGCGCTGGTACATGTCTGGGCAGCCTTCGAACTCATCGAGGAAGCGCAGCATCTGCTCGTCCACGGCGTAGATCTCCCCGACCACGCGGTGGCCCTGCCCCGGGACGTTGAGCAGACGCGGGACGTTGTGTTCTCCAGCGATCACCAAGGGGTACGGCTCCGCCGTGCGGCCCCGGCCCTGGAAGGCGGCGCGGCCGTGGGTGCCGCCCAGCAGCACTTTGTGGTTGGGCTGGCCTCTCTTCAGGGTCCCGTACACGAACACGTGGGTCATGCCGGCCGGGGATGCTGCAGAGGAGAAAGGACGCAGACTAGGTCGGTGGTCTAGAGTCAGAACCCGGCGGGGGCTTCGGTCTCAGCAGGGGTTGGAAACTGGGAAGGACCAGAGGGTACACGGTTCAGGCTGCGTGGGTGAGCAGCTGCTCCCAACGCCCAGTGCCACCCAGAGCCCACCACTCCTGACCGCCTGCTGGGCTCTGAGGCTCCAGGGAACACCACCCGCCCAGACTGGATAGTCAGTATTCTGGGAGAAGGCACTCATTTTAAGAACTTATCAGATGGAGACAGCCTGTCCTGGGATCGAGCCCTGCAGAACTGCTGTTTTTTAGAGCAGTTAGTTTTCAACCTTTTTTTTAAAGGGACTTGAAAAATTACACAATAAATGTTATAGGAAAGAGAAATAATGACAAGCAAGTATGTCTCTCTCTATACACACTGTGTGTGTGTGTGTGTGTGTAAAATAGTCACCTGTAATCGGCTACAAGAGAGAACTCAGTAAATTGACATTCTGGTCCTGGCAGTATAACCCAGCCAGACTTGAACAGTCGCACCTTTCGGTGTCCTTTTTCAAGGTCCTGGAGGGTAATGCCGCTTCCCTGTGACTCACCGTGACTCAGCGCGGCGACCTTGGCTCCGATGTGAAGGTAAATATTTACCACTCGCCTGGGTCCCGGCCACAGATTGTTACATAATCCACAAAAGTGATTTGTGTAAGAGTGACTCAGACACAAAAGGGAATGAAAGTTAAACGGGGGTGGCCCTGCTCGCGCCCGGCGTGTCGCTGCCCCGTCCCCACCGCCGCGAGACCCGCGGCAAAGGACCGGCGCGCCCACCTGCCAGCGGCAGCGCACGACCGACCGGCCAGGAATGCGCGGAAGCGACGCCCCCTGGACACCGGGGTGTGCCCAGAGAGCGCTGTCCCCAAGCGCGTGGCCAAGTGGCCCTTGAGGAAGTCACACAACTCGCAGGACTTCCACTCTCTTCTCAGCAACCCACGGCCACTCTGGGGTCTCGCCCTTGAGCCCCTTTTCAGGGCCTCGGGGTGGCGGGCGGCCCCCACGGCCCAACACAGCTCGTCCCCCTGCGCCCCCCGCGGCCCGGGTCTCGGGCACCGCTCTGTGCAATGTCGAGACTCCCATGGGTTTCGGGCAAACGGCACTCGGAGAGGCCTGGCCGTGGGGGAACGCAAGGCTGGCTGGGCACACGCACTCTGAGCACGTGACAGCCGACCCGAGCAGGACCGGGAACGACGGGAGCTCTAGTTCCGGGGACTCTCACAACAGGGGAAGGTCAAGTGAGAGTGCGGGGCTGGAAGGGGCGGCGCGCCTCGGTCGGGACAGGGATCTGGAAGAGCCTGGAAGGGCAGGCGCGGAGGGAAGCGGAACCGGAAGAGGAGCCGCAGGCCCTGCAGTGACGCGCAGGACTGCTGCTGGCGCGGGGGGGACCCGAGAGGGCGTCAGGACGCGCCCGGAGCCTCCTCACAGTGACAGGGACGCAGGGACCGTCTCCAGGAAGCCCAGGGCCCAGAGGATGGCAGTGGGTTGGACAGGCTGTGTGGCAGCCTGGAGAGCAGCGCTGGGCAGGAGCCACCCAACGGCTCTCCCACACTCGCATCCTGTCTTCCAGCACCTTCTGTCTGCACCGCCTCCAGGTCCTCCAGGGGCCAGACTTCTCACCCGCCTCCCCTCTGCCACCCTCGCTTGCCCGAGGTCTGTCCCCTAACGGGCCCGCTACTCTGTTCCCTCCAGCCTGTCCCCGGCCCTGCCCGCCCCCGGGCTGCTCTGGACGGTGCGTGTCTTGCTCACGGCCACACGGGGAGGGCTGGAAGGGAGCTCGGGAACCGTGGGCCAGCAGCCGGGTCTCAGGGTGGAGCCCTGCTCTCCTCCCTGCGCCCAGGCATTTCCCCCCTTTGATCACATTTTCGAAGTAACACGTGTCCCTGAGGAAAAAGTGGAATAATCTTACAAGAAAAACGAAATTCCTACCCCTTGCCACTCCCTTGAGGCGACACTTTCAGCCTTTTAACTGTTGCATTTGGTCTTCATCTCCATATTCTTGGTTACTTATTCTGCTATTGCTTCATGTTTTAAATTGTTTGCCTTCTTACCCTAAAAGCAGGTGAGCATAGTGGTTTAAAGCAGACTTTAGAACCAATTTGCCTGGGTTGAAATCCTGGCTAGACACTTATTAACGGTGTGACTTTAGGCAAACCACTTAACCTCTTTGTGCCTCGGCTTCCTCAACTATAAAAGTAATAACAGCACCCTGCCTGGAGGACCACTGCGATGGCTGCCTGAATTCCCACCAGCCGGTGCTGCAGCGCGGGAGACCTGCTTTAAATGTTCGCTGCGCTTCCTTTCGCTCCTGAAGCCCACGGCGGCTCCCACCCACGCGCCCCAAACAACTCACACTCTCGGCCCCACGTTCCTCCAGCAGACTCATCTCACGATTTCTGGTCAATCCATATTCAGTTCAGCATTAGAACTCAGTAACGCTGTTCCCAGATAAGGCACATAGTGTACTATGATTAATTTCCTTTCTTGGACGACTTTTTGTTTTTCTTGGAATTAAAATTTACTTCACTTTTTTTCTTGCTCTTTGCTCAAGTTTCTCTGACAGTGATGGCCCTCACATTTTTTGCAAGCGCTGTAGGAATCCTTGGCCTTGACCATCATGGGTTCTGTTTTTCCCTGGAGCCATCGCTCCCGGGGCCCATCCTGCTCCAGCCTGGGGCCTCGGGACGGCTGCCATCCGGGACGTCCCCTCCCACTTCCCTGAGCCTCATCCTGTGCCAGAGCCCAGGGGTCCCTGGGTCCCATGGCCCCTTCTTGGTTGACTCCCTTGCTTTACTGAAGCTTATTCTTTTCCGCCCTGGATTAACAATACAGAATATTCTAGAAATAATTCCCTTCAGAACTCTAAAGGCATTTCTTCTTGGTTTTCTAATTCCAGAAGTTCTTGCTGAGCAGTCGGGTTCCACTGGGACCCACAATCCTTGTACAGGTCTCTAGCTTTTCTCTCCGGAGGCTCTTAAGGTCTTCCCTTTCATCCTTGGATTCTGAGAGTCTGTGATGATGTACTTTCACGTCGGTTTTTTTCATGTGCTATGCCAGCAATTTCCATTTGGAAACTCATTGTCTTGGATCATGGGGAATTTTCTTCCTTCTCCTTACTTCTTGTTTGTTTTCTGGATTTCCTAATACTCAAGATGTTGCATTTCCTGGATTACTCTTCCAATTTTTTTTCTCCTTTTTTCCAGGTATTTTCCTTTATATTCTACTTTATCTTCCAATTCTATTAATTTTAAAAAAATTTTTGCCATCACACTTATTCCCAAGATCTTTTTCTTGTTCTCTCATTTTGTTAGCATCCTGTCCTTTCATGGCACAAGACCATCTCTCATCTTCGGGGGGACATTGTCATGGCTTTGGGTTTCCTTTAAGTTTTCATCTTCCCTGCACTGCCTCTCTTTCTCCTCAATTCCCCTTTTCTCTGTTTTGGCATGTTTCTTTAAGAGGTTTCCTTCACACGTAGGGCCTCCTGGCTGGTCTTCCATGTTGAAAAGTGAGATGCCATATAGGAAACTGAAGCTCGAGTGAGGGGAGGGGGCCTGACGGTCAGCAAGGCCTCGTCGTGGGGCTCTGGGGACAGGATTGGGGGCTGCAGGTGTGCAGCCTTCCCCCAACCCCGTTTTCAGGGTACCCCTCAGCCAGGCTCAGGTAGGCCCCAGGCTAGGCCTCCCTGGACAGTACCTCGTGGCCCCTGCTGGCAGAGGAGCCTGGGGGTCTCTGCTCTGGGTCCTGACTTTCCCCCCTCCCCCTTTTCTGCCTCTACGGCACCCCAGGAGCTGAGTTGCCCTGGCGGCCCACGGCACCACTGGGCGAGCTTCCCACCAAGCAGGGGCTTAGGTTCCAGGTTTCTGCAGGCTGCTACGTCAGCTACCATTCATTTCTGTTTCCGATCTTCCAGAACCTTGCTGCCCTCCCTCATCTTGTCTTTTGCGGTCAGGAGTGACATCTAGGGAGGAAGGAGGCGTAAAGGAGCGTGTTCCCCGGCACCTTCTCCCGCGGTGCCGCCCACTGCACCACCAGCCCTTTCACAGGGCCCTCGGCCCCTCGGCCCTCCAGAGGCTTGATGGGAAACAGAAGCGGCGGTTCAGGAGCTGCTTGCTTAGACGGCTGGTGAGAAGAGTTTGTTGGGGTACAGTGGACTCGAGTACATGGTTTAGGCCACCACGGGAAAGCCAGTGAGGCAGCAGTCGTGGGCACCAGAGAGGCCTGGCGGTGGCTCAAGGAGCCAGGCAGGGGCTGGGGGACTCGCCTCCGCCAGGGAAGAGCGGAAGGGGGAGCAGAGGGCTGCGCAGCCAGAGGCCCACGCCGAGCGCGGGGATGCACAAGGAAGGGGACACGCCCCGCCCTCTGGGAAGGTCACGGGGAGACAGACTCGTCAACAGGCGGCTTCAAACGTGGAGCGAGGACGGAGCGGCACCCCGGGCACAATGCAGGGACTGCCTCAGGAGGGGCGGCGGCGGGACCTGCATGCACGGCTGCCGGGCCTTTCCTTAAACTACGAGGACATGTCGTCTCTCCGGGATGGGGAGAGGTGGCACCAGGGGTGAGGACTTGCAAAACGGAAGAAGTTTAGAACCATCCTACTGGAAAAAGCCTAGCGCTGGAGTCAGCTGTCAGGTGCCGGCTCAGAGCAGGCTCTCCGCGAAGGATGCTGTTTTCCTGATTCAGCTGCAAAGCAAGGAAAGGAATCCTACATCCAAGAGTGACAGCGGCTTAGGGAGCCAGGAAGGAGGGCAAGAAGTCTGGTCAGAGAGACTCGTGGAGGATGGTGTTCCTGAGGGGGCTGACTAAATCCCAGCGATGACCCGGTTCCAGGGCATTGGCGCCCAGCAGCAGCTTTGGGTCCTCTGGGGGGCCTGTGCACACCTCTGCTGAGCACCACCTGAGTGCCCTGGGCCCTGTGCTGAGTGCCATGTGTCACCTCAGCTTCTCGAATCCTTGACACTCTGTGGTGGTGTTATCACCACTTAACAGATGAGGAAACCAAGGTGGCCTCGATGAGGGCTCCAGGCAGAGCTCACGTGAGGCAGCACCAGGAACTGGACCCCGGGGGGGGGGACTCCGAAAGCCTCAGGGCTCTGCTCTTCAGACGGACCCCAGGGCCGAGGGGCGAGCCGTCAAGCACAGCCTGGGACACAGGCTCAGCAGTGGCAGCGACAGGGTGCACAGGGCTCTGCCCCCATCATGCTCTTTTTTCCCCACTTGTTTATTTTGGATTTTAAGAAATTATGGTAAAATACACAAAACATGAAATTTACCATCTTAACCATTTCAGTTCAGTAGTGGTAAGTACGTTCACATTGTTGTGCAACCATCACCACTATCCGTCTCCAGAACTCTCTTCATCTTGTGAAACTGGAACTCTGTACCTATTGGCAGTAACCACCCACCCCCTCAGCCCAATCCCCGTCTTGCTCGCCCCTGGCAACCACATGCTACTTTCTGTCTCTATGAGTCTGACTACTTGAGGTACTGCATGTAAGTGAAATTATACAGTATTTGTCTTTTAGTGTCTGGCTTATTCCACTTCGCATAATGTCAAGATTCATCTGTGTTATAGCATATGTTAGAATTTCCTTCCTAAATTACTTAAGGCTGAATAATATTCCATCACATGCATATACCACATTTTGTTCATCCATCAATGGACAATCAGTCAATGGACTGAATCAGTGAATGGCTTGCTTCCCCTGCTTGGCTACTGTGAATAATGCTGCCATAAACGCTGCTGTACAGCTATCTCTTCAAGCCTCTGCTTTTAATAATTTTGGATACACACCCAGAAACGGGATTGCTAGATCATATGGTAATTCTATGTTTAATTTTTTTGAGGAACTTCTATACTGTTTTCTATAGTGGCTGCACCATTTTACATTCCCACTAACAGTGCACAAGGGTCCCAATTTCTCCATATCCTTGTCAGCACCAGTTATTGTCTATGTTTTGGTTTTGTTTTGTTTTGTTATTCCTTTTCAAGATTGCTTTGTTTATTTGGGGTCCCTTGAAATTCCATGAATCTCCAGATGGATTTTTCTATTTCTGCAAAAAAGTGCTGTTGAGAATTTTGATAAGACCCGCACTGAATCTGCGGATCGCTTTGGGTAGCAGTGACCTCTTAACAATATGAAGTCTTCCAATCGATGAACAGGTGTCTCTCCATTTATTTAATTTCTTTCAGCAATGTTTTGAAGTTTTCAGTGTAGAAGTCTTTCACTTACTTGATTAAGTTTATTCCTAAGTATTTTATTCTTTTTCATGTTATAAGTGGAAGTGTTTTAATTTTCAGATTGTTTATTGTTAATGTATAGAAATGCAACTGTTTTTCTTTTTTGAGGAAGATTGGCCCTAAGCTAATATCCGTGTCCATCTTCTACTTTTTATATGTGGGACACCTGCCACAGAATGGCTTGGTAACAGGTACATAGGTCCACACCCAGGGAACCAAACCAGGAATCCAAACCAGGGAACCCTGGGCCGCAGAAGCAGAGCATGTGAATTTAACTGCTAGGCTATTGGGCTGGCCCCAGAAATGCAACTGATTTTCGTGCACTGATTTTGTATCCTGAAACTTTGCTGAATTCATTTATTAGTTCTAACAATTTTCTTGTGGAAATGTTAGGGTTTTCTACATATAAGATCGTGTGAACGGAGAAAATTTTACTTCTGCCTTTCCAATCTGGATGTCTTTTACTAGTTTTTCTTGCCTGATTGTTCCAAGCAGGACTTCTAGTACTATGTTGAATGGAAGAGGTGAAAGCAAACATCCTTATCTTGTTCCTGACCTTAGAGGAAAAGCTTTGTCTTTCACTGAGTATGACATTAGCAGGGGGCTTTTCATATATAGCTTCCATTATGTTGAGGTAGTTTCCAGTGTTTTTAGCATCAAATGGTGTTGAATCTTGTCAAATGTTTTGTCTGTATCAATTGAGATGATCATCCAGTTTTTCCCCTTCATTCTATTTATTAATGTTATGTATTACACTGACTGATTTTCCTATGTTGAACCATCCTTGCATTCCAGGAATAAATCCCACTTGGTCACAGTAGATAATCCTTTCAATGTGCTGTTGAATTTTGTTTGCTAGTATTTTGTTTAGGATTTTTGCATCAATCTTCATCAGGGATATGAGTCTGTAGTTTTCTCATAGTGTCTTTGTCTGGCTTTGGTGTCAGGGTAGTGCTGGTCTCATTGAATGAGTTTGGAAGTGTTCCCTCCTCTTCAACTTCCGGGAAGAATGTGAGGAGGATCAGTGCTGATTCTCTTGACACCGCCGGTAGAACTCACCAGTGAAGCCATCTGGTTCTGGGCTTTTCTTTGTTGGGAGGTTTTTGATTACTGAGCCAATCTACTTATTGGTTATAGGTCTGTTCAGCTTTTCTATTTCATCATGGTTCAGTCTTAGTAGGTTGTGTGTTTCTAGGAATTCATCCATTTCATTTAGGTTATCCAATTTGTTGGCATACAATTGTTCATAGTGTTCTCTGATAATCCTTTTTATTTCTGTAAAATGGGTTGTAACGTCCCTTTTCATTTCCAATTTTAGTTATTTTATCTTCTCTTTTTTCTTAATCTAGCTGAAAGTCTGTCAACTTTGTTGATATTTTCAAAGAACCAACTCTTGGTTTCATTGATTTTCTCTATTGTTCATCTCTGCTCTAATCTTTATCATTTTCTTCCTTCTGCTAGCTTTGGGTTTAATTTGTTTTTCCCCTTTGAGTTCCTTGTCTCCCTATACTCTTGTTCCTTGTCTGTCATTCTCAGCCGATTTCCAAGAGCTGCTGTGGGGGTCACAGCCCACAGAACATGTGAAACGTCTATTACATTGGCCAGATCCTCTCAGAACTGCAGCCAGGGCTAACTCAGAGTATGCCTGTGATTCATTGAGGCCTGGAGACACTGGTATCCTCCTAACACACGGTGCCCCTGGGCCAGGCTAGGAAGGGTGGCACTGCCACCGCAGAAGGGCATGCTACCTTCTGAGGCTCATATGTTACTACGTCTTTAACCTCGTCCCCTTCCTGCCATGTAGTTTCTTCCATGACACTGGGTTACGTTCAGAGTCTTGGATAAAATGCAAGAGCTTGGTTTAATAAATAATGGATAGAAACACCTCTAGGTGAGCCATTTGGGCTT
Source organism: Equus caballus (assembly GCF_041296265.1). Classification (NCBI taxonomy): domain Eukaryota; kingdom Metazoa; phylum Chordata; class Mammalia; order Perissodactyla; family Equidae; genus Equus; species Equus caballus. The sequence goes on from NC_091700.1 coordinate 89,968,104, forward strand.
TTCCAGAGCAAACTAAAGAGTGCCCTTTAGGAGTGGCTCCACCTCTGCTTTATTGTGAAGTAGACCCTCCCAGGTAGGCCTGTTCTGGGACACTGACGGTCAGGTCAGGCCAGCCCCTGCAGGGAACATCATCAGGCAGGACGGCCTCAGCATTCTGTAGCTGGACATTTAAGGACACAATGCATGATAAGTGTAAAGAAATGCACTGTGGCACAATGACAGGCCTGAATCGAACTCTCACCCCTACCACTTGGCAGCTGTGGGTCTTTGGGAAAGTTATTAAAACCCTCTGAGCTTCTATTCCTGCTTTTTAAAATGAGGTTCATCCAATCTCCCTAAGAGCTAATCTCTGCTGACTGCCGACTGGGTGCCAGGCCTCAGCACCCAGTGAATGTTAATTCTCTCTCCTCCCCTTGATGCTGCTCCCTCCTAAGTCCTCCACCCCAACTCCTTCCTTGTCAAGATCCTATAAAAACACCTGCTAGCTTATATTCTTCTCAATAAAGCCCCTTAAAAAAATAAGACAAAAAGGAACACTCTACCTAATAGATAGAAGAGGGAATCGAGCCATATCAAGTGTTGGTTGTGGCCTAAATGATTTTCAGAGACAAGAAGAATACCTGGGAAGGTGCTATTAGAGAGACACGATCGTGGTTAGGTCGCACGATGTTAATTCCAACTCTGGAGAAAATCAGTTCCGTAACTGTTTTCTGCAGAAGATGATGGCCTATTTCCATAAAAGAAACACTAGCAATAAAAATTAAACTTCTTTTCTAGGAAATAATGTAGCTTGCTAGAATGACTAAATTATAATTTTCTCTATGTTATCTATTGAATTGTATCCTTTATAATATTGGTTTGAGAATACCTCTTCTGTAATAAACAAAGAAAATTATTATTCTGCATTCTGGCTCCTTTCACAAGAAAAACATCATTACCTTCTGATTGTGTTTTGAACAACAAACACAGATCCTTCAGGAAGAAACTCATGCCTGTGGGGATTGAGAAAGGATCAGAGTTAAGCACTCAAACAAGCAATTAATTCCCATTAGAGGATTAAGTCCTCCTGCTCACTTTGAATCAGAAAAACGAATTGTGAATAAAACCGTGTACAGCCAAGAGGTTACTTGTCAAAATTAATAAATTAGAGAATTGAAGGGCAAACTGGAATGCACAGAAGTTGAGCAGCCACACGAAGCACTGGCGAGGCAAGGTGGTGGGTTTTGTATTCGTGGAACAAGATCCCGCCGTTCTCAAGGTGCCTCAGGAACATGAGGGACGGGGGCATGGCTTCTGCCACGCGGTGCCATCCTTACTCTAACTGATGGATTCCATGAAAAGAAGTCTAAAAGTGTCTTCCTGCCTGTATGTCACCATCCCCCATGCAGGAATTCCCCTATAGTGTCTTACCATTAATATACAGAACCAATGAAAGAGACCTGTGAGATATTAACACGCAATTTAGCAAATTTTACTTTTGAGTCTTGGTGCTGATTCTAAATGAATTCAAGGAACATCTCTGTAAGCAACGTTACCGACATGTAAAGGACTGAGTGGGAGGCCACTGCTGTGGTCAGGACTTGGTCACCTTCCATTTGGGAATCAAAAAGCCCAAGAGCTGAACCCTTGTCCCAAACCCAACTGGTCGGAATAATGTGGACATCCAGGGGTCACAAGGAGGTGGAACAGGCTCAGGGAGAGTCTCGAAAACTTTTATTACTTCAGCGAAATTTGGTGTGTTTAACATTGTCAATATGTAAGAAAACAAAAACCCTCATGGAAATGTTCCCCTGGCCTGGTGCTGCCGGAAAAGCCTCTCACTGACTCAGCAGTTTTCTTTCTTGAAACACAGTCCATCCACAGTTTCACATTCATCGCTGAAGCAGAAATTGAAAGTGATTACAAGTCCTTCATAATTGTTGGATTTTTCCTGCTTAATTTTTTTCCTTAGCCACCTGGTGGTAAGAATTTGTAAAAGGCGGGATTTAATTTAAGCATTTATTATGCTAGTTTACAAATTAAAACTAGTGCATATGCCTAGACCATATTTAGAAACACACATACCAGGTGAACCAAGCAAGAAAAGAGCTAATATTTAACTCTTCTTAAACTAATCTGCAAAACAACTTAAATGGACACCAGTTTCTAACATGAAAACAACCTTTTAAAAACGGTGTCTCCATAACATTTTCAAACTGTACTAAAATTTAATGTTACAAGGAAATGTCAGTAAAATCTGTATGTCATCACTTCTGTCTGTGTTCTCCGAGTGATAAATCATTAAGCCACTAACAATGTTTATTGTCCGTTGTCAAGTTAAGACTGTGTGAGAAAGGACAGGTGAAGTGACTGGATTTGGGTCGCACACAATTAAGGCCCTGAGGAGCCAGCTCTGCCCCTCACCGCTGGCTGGACACTGAGCTGTTTTGGAACCAGAAACACCTGCCCCAGAGCTGCCATGCAGCTCCGTCTTCTCTCTGTCTTCCCATCTGCTGTATAAATTAGCTTTCACAGTTCAACATGTCATGTCAAAGTCGGCTCCAGAAGAACCCTCGTGCCACCAAATTCGTGAAGGGCACCATGTCACAAGTGAGGCCCAGTTAGTCGTTACGTGGCCCCCAGCAGCCACCCCGGGCAGCGCACCCGTTAGCAGAGGCGGACGTTACTACGTGTGGTCCAATCTTAGTAAAAAGCACATATGATGTTGTGCACGTCTGCTCTAGAGAGGAGTCTTATTTCATAGAAACCTTCTCGAATCTCAGTCAAGTAGCCACTTCTCTCCCTTCCTACTGTAACATTATTTCCCCTTGAGAAAGCGCCTGAGTGTCTGATAGGGTTACACATTAATTCTTCAGAAGTTTCTTAGAACTGTAGGAAACAGGTGAAAAAACAAAACGCCTTGAACTTTAAACTGGAGCTGGGCCTACGAGCATGAGGCCCCCGGGTCACGTCACTCTCCCGTCGGGCGCTGGCAGGCAGCAGGCCGGGAGGCTTGGCCGCATCCTGCCGGTGATCTGATTCTCATGCTCTTGCTTACTCGTTTCTTTATAGCAATGACAAGGGCTTCCTGCCTGGGGCGAGCCCTTGCCATCCCCCTGAATACCCCGGAAAGGTTTAGGGCAAAACACCTTTCTTACGTTAACGGAGCAGCTTGGGTGAAATATTGGTGCCTTTGAAATTAAGAAGTTAGGGTCTCCACTCACAGTCGCTCCTTCAAACCCTGAACCCTCATAAGTCTGGGAAAACAGACAGGCGCTTCATGGTCCCTGATGCCACACTATGTCCTCTGAACTCTGCCTCGGCAGCCATTCCATGGGTTTTTACTCTTTGGCCATACCAAAAATTTTATTTTAAAAAAAAGGGGTTTTTTTCTTTTTCTTTCTTTCTTTTTTTTTTTTCACTGAGGAAGATTAGTCCTGAGCTAACATTTGTTGCCAATCTTCCTCTTTTTTTTTTGCTTGAGGAAGATTAGTCCTGAGCTAACATTTGTTGCCAATCTCCCTCTTTTTTTTTTGCTTGAGGAAGATTAGTCCTGAGCTAACATTTGTTGCCAATCTCCCTCTTTTTTTTTTGCTTGAGGAAGATTAGTCCTGAGCTAACATTTGTTGCCAATCTTCCTCGACTTTATATGTGGGATGCCACCACAGCATGGCTGACAAGTGGTGTAGGCCTGGGCCAGGAATCCAAACCTCTGAACCCAGGCTGCCAAAGCAGAGTGTGCCAGACTTAACCATTATGGCACAAGGCTGGCCCCAAAAGTGATTTTTTTAATGCCGCACCACTTTAAAGACAATTGTATTACCGTCTTTAAAATATACAGTGAGCACCAAGGGAGACGTGACCATCCCCCTACACTCCCAGGCCTGCTCTGAAAGTCTGCAAAGGACCGGCCCAAACACCGGGTCAGGAAAGGCTCTACGGAAAGAGGCAGGATGGCGAACTGGCCAGGTCTGCAGGGCCACGGTCCCAAATACCAGGCATGGTTGGGAGAGGAGGGGCTGCAGCCTCCACTGGCTTCTGGAATGAGGCACAAGGAGCAGAAAGCTCAGGAGAGGCCTGGACCCCCGCCAGAGCCAGAACATGTGCTGCAGCAGGTGGTAGTGGAGAAACAGCAGATCTGACCCCAGCGAGAAAGAGCCCAGCGCCCTGAGGCTGTGGCTTCAGGAGCCTGGGCTCTGCGCGCTGCCCACCTGCGGCTCCGAGGGGAAGATACAAACGCTGGCCACCCAGGACTGAGAGCCACTCGAAATGCTTCACTCACGTTCTCGAGTTAATGCTCAAATGACGAGATCGCCTCCCCTCCCTAGCTTCTCCCCACATTCCAGATGGAGAGACTGAGACGAGGTAACTTAGGTGGCCCTTAAGGGCAGCAGAGCAGGTGAGTCTGCCTTCACACCTCCTTCCTGCCCCACAAAGGCTTGCCCAGCTCTGGAGTGGGGCGCTCCTCTCACTGCCTCCTGCCCCCCGAAACTGCAGAACAGGAACAACATCCAGCCAGCAGAGGGACCCAGGGGGCCAGTGGCTTGGGCCACCGCCCCACAGGAGGCTCCATTTGTATCCTCATCTCTACAGCACCCACGGGCATTCACTGAGCACCAAGCACACACTGGTGCAGTCTGCCCAGGGAACCTGCACTCAGAAGCGGCCCTGGTCCTGAAATTCTTAGTAACCTTATCTGACCTTGTGTAAGTGCAGTCTGATGAAACACTAGCACACATCCGTGAGCAGAGGACATCCATGCAGCCCCACTGGCACCCAGCGTTCTCAGTGTCCCAGGAACACAGAGTCCCTGTGGACCCCCGACAGGTGGGATTCAGCGGGTCTCGGAGTGAGGACAAGGTAACGTATCACATCTCTGGCTGGGTCAGCTGGGAAAGGCCACGCTTTCCATTCCAAAAAGAATTTGCTTTGAATGCAGGAAGAAGACAGTGGATTCTAAGAAACATGAACAACCAAGAAACTCTATCCTGCCCCTCCTTCCTTGGGCTACTTCCCCGCATCAGCCAACCGCATACATTGAAGATGAAGACAGAGGGTGAGGGCCACCCCAGGGCACCGGAGTTCCTCGTCCTCTCAGTCTCTGCTCCAGCATCAGGAGATGACGCTGGGCAGTGTCGGCAGAATGTGCACATGTCAAGAAGTGAAATAATACAGCTGAGATAGTTTTGAGCAGCGTTTCCAGTTCTAGTAAAAACAAAATACATATGCATGCACGTAGGAAATTTTTTTTTTTCCTGCTTTATCTCCCCAAATCCCCCAGGTACATAGTTGTATATCTCAGTTGCAGGTCCTTCTAGTTGTGGCATGTGGGATACCACCTCAACGTGGCCTGATGAGTGGTGCCATGTCCGCGCCCAGGATCCGAACCAGCGAAACCCTGGGCTGTTGAAGCGGAGCGCAAACTTAACCACTCAGCCACGGGGCCGGCCCAAATATCATTTCTGTGATTCCGCAAATGAGTAAATGCTCCTCTATTTGCATTTAAACTTAAAACTGACATTGCACAATATAAAGAGGAATGATAAACTCAACGCTGAGAATTTAGTATAATGTAAAATAACACAATTAAATAAAACAAATAATAAAATAAATAATATCAAATAATAAAAAAGCAACTAAAAAACATCACAGCAAGTCAAGAGAGGGCGACCACAGAGGAAAGGAGAAAACTTCATATTTTAGGACCTTTAACTGCACTCTTCCTGCTTTCTGAACAAGGGACCCTGCATTTTCATTTTGCCCTGTATCCTGCCTGGAATCACTCTCTCTAAACTGTTTCTCGAAACCACAAGCTCCTCAAGGGTGGGGTCGAACTTTCTCTTCATTTTACATCTTCCACGTCATGCAGCACAGTTCAATGCATGCACAGGTGGAAATACTGCTCTGGGTGCAAACCTACAGGAATCACATTCAGTCCCGTAGCTCCGCCACCATTTCCTTCAGATGCCCAGTCACAGGGGCAGTTCCAGGAGAAGCAAACTGCTCTGGACCCTTTGACTGTGACCTGGGGCCTGTCACCCTCTCCCTCCCCTGCCCCCCAGGCTCCCTGGAGCAAGGACAGTGGTAGGCATCCACGCTCCTGTTCCAGAGCTGCACCGATGAAAGGCCATCTAGAACATGAGAAACTGTCTCCAGGGCAAGCTCAGATCAGTGGGCGTGGAGGGCGTACTTTCTGGGAAGACGGAAATGTTCTTATCTTCATTGGGGTGGTAGGTCCATGGCCATATACATTTGTCAAAATCATCCACAGGTGTACCTAATGTGTGAATTTTCTTGTGTGTAAATTATACTTCAAAGAAAGTTGATCTTAAAAAAAAGATTAAATGAAATCATGGAAGGAAGACAATTTGTAGGCCACTCAGACTGTAATTATGATGACTAATTTCCGTTTTTATCTGAGTTCAGCATACTTCACAATCCCTAATCAAAAGCAAAAACTTATGGTTTATCTAGGATTTCCACAAGCATCCAAGTATTTCTAAAAACATGTTTGTGGTGGCCTCCCTTAAACTCAGTCCCGTTCTAGAACCCAACATGCAATGAAACTAGACAGACAGATTTCTCCGTAACTGCCACACGGGCTCCTGGAAGGTGGAGCAGCCCCAGGAGGCGTGACGGAGGGCGCAGTGGCCTCTGAGGGAGGGGGACAGGGATTAAGACTCGGGCCTCACCAGTTGTCAGTACCCACCCAGGCCCATCCACACTGGCTCTGACAAGCAGACTTCCCACAGTTGGCTACTAAGAAATGCAGCAAACGATTGGCCTTTTAGAATGTTTTTGCAAGCCTGCTTAGAGGGGAGCGCAGCTCCTAACTCACACGCTGGCAGTTGCTCAAAATATTTATTCTGCCTGGAGCAAGCCCCCTGGTCAAGGAGGCAGAGCCAAGAATCTGTGTCTGGTCCCAGCCTGCGGCCACTGTGCAGGGCAGAGGAAGGGCCCTCAGGTCTGGATGACGGCAGGTAACTCCCAGCCTACCTTGTATGCCCCCAAAGGCCTTTTGTCTTCTTGGTGACCACTCAGGCAGAAAGCAGTGGAGGGAAAGGGAATGACTACCCATTAGTGTACTATTTAAAAGGTTTCTTGGGTTTTTTCCAGAAACATTTTAAGGCTATATTAACTTAAAATGGTTCTTTGTTTTGCTTTCTTAGGTGAGAAATGGGGAGTTCAGGAATGCAACTTAAATTTAAGTTAGAAGAAGCACAAAAGAACAATTACAAAATATCACACAAAGCCATTCCCTTCTAGGTGGCTTGCTAACAAAATATTCTAGAAGGAAGAGAACATATACCCATTTAAACAATTCTTATGTAATCATTTTTGAACTCAGACCTACCCAAAAGAGAATAAATAAAATAGTTACAGATGCAGGTGAGGCCCCTGGCTAGAAAATATATAGCTAATTCTATTATACATCTATATAATATATATTATTTAGCATAATATTTCATAGCGTATGAGGAACAAGTCTCCCAGAAGGAGCACTGGACAGAGAGCAAGAGATCGAAGGCCAAAGCCAAGCTACTGCTGACCTCAGAGGTGTCTTCTCACCCAGCCAAGTGGGTAAGGCCAGAGCAGGGGGAGAGAGATGCGGGCATCCTGGGCTGGGCTACCCGGGGCCCAGGATCTAGAGGAGAGCCAACGACGGGCCTCCACCCAATGACACAGGACAGAATGAATTCATCAGGGAAAAGACTGGAAGATGACCACCAAGGATAACTGCAAGATGTCAAACTTGAGAGCCCCAGAACCACCTGCACGACACAAGGAACCTGCGTATTGCTGAGAAACCACCAGACAGGGCCCACACACCGGTGTGTCTAGTGCAAACCAGCTCCCAGCCCAGGGCCACCCTGCTGGCCCACGGCCCAGGAGCACGATCTCAGGAATAATCCAAACTCCCCTTCCAGTGGGCTCTGGAATTCAGGACTTGATTCTTTTGGTAGCAAAAAAGATTTCCCTTCAGAATTAGCTTTTGCTAAGAACATCACTAAAACTAGTTTAAATTCTCTGAAAAGATGGTGGCTATGTTGTCAGGTAGGCAGGAGCAACACAAACCTAGGGAAGTTAACTGCCTCCCTTGTGCTCCAAAAGAATGAATCACCCCAACACACACATGCGTGCACACACACCCCTCCATTTTTAAACAATTTTTAAAAAGAAATAATCCTTTTTCAAGATAAAACCACAGAACTCAAAATTAAGCCGGATGCATTTTTTGATTACCTGTGCCCAAAGCATTTAAATCCTTTCAGTGCCTTTATAATTACCCCAAGTGAAGTTCAATGAAAACAGCTGAGATAAGTTAAAACCCTGAATTACAAGCAAGCAGGGGAGGGGGGAGGAAATTAAGGGCATGTTACTGAACATGCTTCTAAAGACTTTACACAAAGTGGACCCATTTACTCACATTCCTATGAGTCCCAAACACACAGCTGGTCACTGCCCACTGACAGCAGCCAGAATTCTTTGAGTCCAAAACTTCTAGAAAAATATGTTGAGTTGTAGTGACTGAGCTTTGAAGGAAACTGGATGCACCAAACTAATTGAATCCCACTCTTTGATACAATTTATCCCCTCCCCACCCGCCCAAAAATCCCACTTTAAAAGCTACATTCCTGCGGGGACCGGTGACAGAGGCCAGGACCACCACTCTTCCTCAGGGCTCCCGACACTGGCCTCTCTCGAGTTTGGGGGTGGATCCCAGGACCCTAAATATTACTAAAAAGCACAATTTGGTCTATACTTAGCTCTTAAAAAGCACTTAAAAGCCAACACACAGTCCACTCCTGGGAGAGCAAAATCCAGTTAAAATGTAAAAATCCCTTGTTGCCACTTTGTGGTTATCAGAGAACAGATGCTGCCACGCTCAGTTTAAACATTTTTTCAAACTAACTTCAAAAACAACAGAACAAAAGCTTTGTTTTTCATTACAGGACTTGTGTTTTTTTAAGTCTATGGTGTTCTTTCAATCAGGATAAAGGGAAGGACTCGGGGAAGCTACTGCTGTGTTTGTTCAACTGGTTTCCGAATCAAACGGCCCAAGCATTTGAGTTAGGTGTTTAACAACTGCTTTTTGTCTATAAGAACTTTGCCATTTCTGTTGCCCAAAATGACTTTCTTATATAAAAACAAACAAAAAGACATGTTGTACATATAAACAGCAAGGCCAAGAAACTAAGGTCTCTCTCCTCTCCGGCCTCACCTGCCGTGGGCCAGCCCACGGTCAGCAGGAGGCCGCTCCCTCCTTCCCGGCCTGGGCTGATGTGAACACACTTCGCCTGGTACCTCAGGAGTTTCTCCAAGAAGAGGAAAGAAGCAACTCCCCTTCCCAGAGGGCCATGCTTCACAGACCACCCAATATCTAAGGGTTAACCGAATCCTGGTTGAAGCCCCAGGAAACTGGGCAACACTTCGCCAGTGCTTTGCACGGGCCCCAAGGCCCAGGGCCCCTAGGCTCCGCTGTGTAGCACGAACCTGGCGCAGAGGCAGCTGGGAGGAGGAGGGAGATGGGTTCGAGAAACCAGCTCCTTTCCAGCCCCCAGAGCCTCCCTCCCCAGGGAGGAGGGGAGGACCCCACCAGGCCACAGTCCCCCAAAGAAGCGGATCCTTTAAAATTCATGCAAACTTGGCACTGTTTTAATAGAAGAATGATTTCAACTGTTTTTGAGTTAAGGAATTTCTCTCTCCCCTGCTGCCCCCATCTTGGAATAAAGACAGTTCTCCAGGGAGCTGGACCATGTTCATGGAGGGGGCAAGACCAACACGGCCCAGGTGGGCACACTCCTCCCCAGGCGCTAGCACCCAAGAAGGAAAGGAGGAGATTCCAGCCTGATGTCTTCCTGTGGATGCGAGAGCACGCTCTGTGGCCACCCAGCCCTCTCCTCCCTGCACCCGAGGGCGCTGCCCTCCAGCCAGCTCTCCGGCCAGGCTGCACGGCTGACCCCTCTCTCCTCCACCCACAGGGAGGGCCCAGCTGCCCCCCAGATCTTTCAGGAAGACACTTACAGAGTCCGGTGGAAAGTGGCTGGAGCCCAGTTTGTTAATCTCACCTGTTTCCCCAAGGAGAGGAAGGAAACTGGCTGGACGGGGCCGTGGGTGGATCTCCGGGCACTGACAGGTTCTCTCCACTCTTCCAGCAGCCCTGCAAGGCAGGTGTTACGGTTCCACTTCACACATGGGAAACCCAGGCTCTGAGGTTACTTAACTAAAACAGCACAGCTGTTAAGTGGAATGGCCTGGATTTAAAGTCAAGGCTGAATCCAAAATCCATGCTCCTTCCTCCAAGGCAATGTCAGGATAGTGGGTACCACTGGGCGGAAAGCGGTGACTGGAAAGGACGTGAGATACCTGGTCTACAGGCTGGTTGCTTGGCCTGTTCTTATTATGAAAATCCATGAAGCGGTACGATTTCCACACTTTTCTGATGTGTGTTATACTTTCGTAAAATGCACACACAATTTAGTGGAGTTCAGAGGTGAAGGAGATCAAAGGCTTCACAGACGTGGCCTGGCCGGAGCTGGACAGAGAAGCAAGATATCCCCGGCCTTGAAATGGAAGTGGCCGCATCCACGCTCCCCAGGGCAGGGGAGCTAAGGTAGATTCCCCAGGGGTACAGAAGGCTCCAAGTCATAATACAGCCCTTCTCCAACTGCAGAAACTCCATAGCATCCCAGAAGAAAGAGTCAAAAGATCCCAACTGGAAGCAAATGGACGAACCCAGGATGTGGGGCATTCTATGGGAGAAATTTTTAAAAAGTGAGAGTGATCTGCCCCAGATTGAGAGATCTAAGGTACATAACAGCCCTGGGTAATGTGCAGACCTTGTCTGCATTCTGATTTGAACTTATCAACTGTAAAATAAAATTCCTGAGAGAATCAGAAAAATCTTACAGGTATATCTAGGTAAAAGATGATACCAAGGAATCACCGTAACATTTTTTTAGGTATAGATAATGACATTATGGTTCTAGAAAAAGGATCCTTACTTTTTAGAGATGTATATGGAATTACTTAGGGTTCATGTAATATGTCTGAGACTTTAAAATACTTCAGTAAATCAAAAAAGGGGGATTAATGTGTGGCAAAATCTTGATAATTATTGAATCTGGATGACAGATATATGGGATCATTGTACCATTCTCTCTACTTTTATAGACTTCCCTCCTCCCACCAAAAAAAAAAAGAGAAAATATGAATTACCAATGTAAGAAATCAAAGAGGGAACATCACTACATATATTACAGACATTAGAAAGATAAAAAGGGAGTACAGTGAACAACTTTATACCAATAAATTTTACAACTTTGATAAAATGGAATAATTCCTTGAAAGGCACAAACTACCAAAGCTCATTACAGACAAAACAGATACCCTGAATAGCACTGTATCTACTCATGAACTTCTACTCATAGTTAAAACCCTTGCATAGAGGTAGATGGTTTTATTGGTGAATTCTAGCAAACATGTAAGGAAGAAATGATACCAATATTAAATAAACTTTTCCAAAAAAAGAGAAGAAAAAACACTTCTCAAACCCTTTTATGATGCCAATATTACCTGATAACAAAACCAAAGAAAGACATTCGTAGAAAAGAAAACTACAGGCCAATATCTCTTATGAACAGAAATGCAGAAGTCCTGAACAAACATTAGCAAATCAAATCCAGCAATATATAAAAGAGATAATACATCATTACCAAGGAATGCATCATTTAGGAAGGTAAGGTTAGTTTTATATTTGAAAATCAATCAATGAATCACATATAAACAGATTAAAATAGAAAAGCCTTATGATTGTCTCAATAGATGTGGAAAAAGTATTTGACAAAATTTAACAAATTCATGATAAAAATTCTCAGCAACCTAGAAAGAGAAGAGAACTTCCTCAAGTTCAGAATCTCTAGCAGGACTGATGGGAGGTATTCCCTCCTGAAGGCAGTTAGTAAAGACTGGAGGAGATGACTGCTGCTTCAAATGTGAAAACAGTAACACAAAACCCTGAGGAACATGAAAAATTAAGGAAACATGACATCATCAAAGGACCACAATAATCTCCCAGTAACCAAACCCGAAGACATGGAGATCTATGAATTACCCAATAAAGAATTCAAAACAGCTGTTTTAAGGAAACTCAATGAGCTACAATGAAAACACAGAAAAGCAATTCAATGAAATCAGGAAAACAAAACATGAACAAAATGAGAACTTTAACAAAGAGATAGAAATCATAAAAAAAAAAAAGAACCAAACAAATTTTGGGGCTAAAGAATTCAAAGAATGAAATGAAAAATGCAACAGAGAGCATCAATAGTAGAACAGATCAAACAGAAGAAAGAATCTGTCAGTTAGAAGACAGGAACTTTGAAATAACTGATTCAGAGGAGAAAAAGAAAAAAGAATGAAAAAGAGTGAAGAAAACCTAGGTGAATTATGGGACATCTTGAAAAGAACCAATACACAAATTATTGGAGCTCCAGAAGGAGGGAGGGAGACCAGGGCAGAAAGCTTACTTAAAGAAATAATGGCCGAGAACTTCCCAAACCTGAGAAGAGATTTGGACATCCAAGGTCATGAAGCTAAAAGATCACTCCATTATTTCAATCCAAAATGATATTTTCTGAGACATTATAATAAAACTGTCAAAAATCAAAGACAAAGAGTGAATCCTAAAAGCAGCAAAGGAGACTGTAACTACAAAGGATCCTCCATTAAGCTGTCAGTGGCTTTCTCAGCAGAAACCTTACAGCCCAGGAGAGAGTGGGATGATATAGTCAAAGTGCTGAAAGAAAAAACCCTGCCAACCAAGGATATTCTAAGCGGCAGTCATCCTTCAGAAATGAAGGAAAAATAAAGACTTTCCCAGACAAACAAAAGCAGAGAAAATTCATCACCACTAGACATGCTTTACAAGAAATGCTGAAGTGAGTTCTTCAAGCTGAAATGAAAGGATACTAACCAGTAACATGAAAATGTACAACACAGTGGTAAAGGTCACAACCAAATTCAGAATACCCTAATACTGTAATACTAGATTAGGTGATGTGTTAACCACTTGACTGTAGTATAAAGGTTAAAGGGAAGAGTACTAAAAGTAACTATAGCTACTACAATTTATTAATGAATAAACAATATGAAAAGAGGTCAATTGTGACATGAGAAACATAAAAGGTGAGGAGTAAAAGGGTAGTTTTTGTATGCAATCGAAGTCGTTATCAGCGTAAAACAGACTGTTACATCTATGTTTAATGTAAGTCTCATGGTAACCACAAAGCAAATATCTATAGTAGATTCACAAAATACAGAGAGAAGAGAATCAGAGCATACCACAACAGAAAAGCACCAATTCATAAAGGAAGGCAGCAAAAGAAAAAGATAGGAATAAGGGAACTACAAAACAGCCAGCAAACAATAAAAGGACATTAGTAAATCCTTATCTATCAATAATCACCCTAAATGTATATGGACTGAATTTTCCAGTCACAAGACACAGAATGGCTAAATGGATTAAAAAAAAACAAGACCCAACTATATGCTACTACAAGAGACTCTCCTTAGCTCTAAGGACACACACAGGCTCAAAGTGAAGGGACAGGAAAAAAAAATTCCATGCAAGTGGAAACCAAAAGAGAACAAGGGTAGCTATATTTATATCAGACAAAATAGACTTTAAGCCAAAAACAGTAACAAGAGACAAAGAAGGGCACTATCTAATGATAAAGAGGTTGATTCATCAGGAAGATATAACAATAAATATATAGGCACCCAATATCAGAGCACCTAAAATATATTAAGCAAATACTAACAGATCTGAATGGAGAAATAGCAATTCATTAATAGTAGGGGACTTCAGTGCCCCACTTTCATCAACAGAAAGCTCATGAAGGCAGAAAATCAACAAGGAAACATTGGACATGAACCACATATTAGACCAAATGGACCTAACAGACATATATAGAACATTCCATCCAACAGCAGCAGAATACACATTCTTCTCAAGCACACATGGCACTTTCTTCAGGATAGATCACATGTTAGGACACAAAACAAGCCTTAGCAGATTTAAGAAGACTGAAATCATACCAAGTATCACCACAATGGAATGAACTAGCAATCTACAACAGCCAGCTAGAAAATTTATAAATATGTGGAAATTGAACAACACACTCCCGAAACCATACCCTACACCCAGAAGGTTAAAGTAAGAAACAAATTAACCAAAGTTTCTGAGCTTGTCTTGCAAAATAACAAGGACACTGCAGATAAGGAAAGAACTTGCTGACAACCTTCAACCAAACATTGTGCAGGTGCATTAAGGGACCCGAATAACTGATGAGAGAACTTTGGATGTCACAGCCCAAAAATCCACACCGCATGTGTAACACATGGAACCCCTCCAAATTTACACATGCAAACCATGAAGACACATGAAGGACAGTCGTACGAGACAGATTTAAGAGCTTTGCCTCTTGTCTCCTTGCTTGGCTGCCCTGCAATAAAGTCCTTTCTTTCTGCAAAAGACTTTTGCCTGAGCCTCCAGTTCTTCTATAGCACGCTGGACAAATGAGCCCGCTTGCGGTGGGTAATCTTCCTGAACAACTAATTAGAGAAGAAATCAAAAGGGAAATAAAAAATATCTCCAAACAAATGAAAATGAAAACCTATGGGATGCTGCCAAAGCAGTTTCAAGAGGGATGTTATAGAAATAAACACCTATGTTAAGAAAAAGGACATATCTCAAATAAACAACTAACTCTACATCTCAAGGAACTATAAAAAGAACAAACTAAGCCTAAAGTTAGCAGAAGGATGGAAATAACAAAAATCAGGGCAGAAATAAATGAATTAGAGACCAGAAAAACAATAGAAAAAAAATTCAATGAAACTAAGAGCTGTTTTTTTAAAAAAAGATAAAACTAATAAACCTTTAGCTAGACTAACTAAGAAAAAAAGAAGACAAGTGAATAAAATCAGAAAGAGGAGATATTACAACTGATACCACAAAAATACATAGGATGAATAATGAATAATTATATGCCAACAAATTGGATAACCTAGAAGAAATGGATAAATTCTTGGGAACATACAGCTTACCAAAACAACCATGAAGAAATAGAAAATATGAACAGACCAGTAATGAATAAGATGATTGAATCAGTAATCAGAAATCTCCCAACAAAGAAAAGCCCAGGACGATATGGTTTCACTGGTGAATTCCATCAAACATTTAGAGAAGAATTTACACCAATCCTTCTCAGATTATTCCAAAAAACTGAAGAGGTAGGAACATTCCCAAACTCATTTTATGAGGTCAGCTTTACCCTGATATCAAAGTCAGATAATGACACCACAAGAAAACTACAGACAAATATAATATCCCTGATGAATACAGATGCAAAGATTTTCAACAAAATATTAGCAAACCAAATTCAAAAATATGTAAAGAAAATCATACACCATAATCAAACAAGGTTTATCCTCAGGGTACAACAATGGTTCAACGTACAAAAATCAATAAATGAGATACACCACATTAACAGGATGAAGGATAAAAACCATGTATCATCTCAAGAGATGCAAAGAAGCATTTGACAAAAACATCTTTTCGATAACTCTCAATAAATTGTGTACATAAAGAACAGACCTCAACGTAATAAAGGCCACATACGACAAGCCCACAGCTAACATCATACTCAACAGTGAAAGGCTGAAAGCTTTTCCTCTAAGATCAGGAGCAACACAAGGGTGCCTGCTCCCGCCACTCTTATTCAACGTAGTACTGGAAGTCCCGGCCAGAGCAATCAGGCAACATTAAGAAACAAAAGCCATCCATACTGGAAAGCAAGAAGCAAAACTGTCTTTCCTTGCAGATTATATGATCATATATGTGGAAAATCCTAAAAGACTCCTCCAAAAAACTGTTAGAACTAATCAACAAATTCAGTTAAATTTCAGGATACACAATCAACACACAGGTTCTATACAATAACAAAATACCTGAAGAAATAAGGAAAACAATCCCATTCATAAAAGCTCAAAAACAATAAAATACTTAGGAATAAATTTAAGCAAGGAGGTGAAAGATCTATACACTGAAATCTATAAGACTTTGATGAGAGAAATTGAGGTAGACACAAATGAAAAGATATTCCATGTTCATGAATTGGAAGAATATTGTTAAAATGTCCATACTACTCAAAGTCAGGTATAGATCCAATGATATCCCTATCAAAATCCCAATGGCATTTTTCACAGAGATAGAAAAAACAATCCTAAAACTTGTACGGAACCATAACAGACCTCAAATAAGCAGTCCTGAGAAAGAAGAACAAAGCTAGAGGAATCCCACTTCCTGATTTCAAACTATACTACAAAGCTATAGTAATTAAAACAGTATGGTACTGGCATAAAAACAGACATGCAGACCAGAGGAACAGAACTGAGGGCCCAGGAATAAACCCGAGCATATATGGTCAACTAATGTGACATGGAGCCACGAATACACAATGGAGAAAGGACACTCTCTTTAATAAATGGTGTTGGGAAAACTGAACAACCACGTGCAGAAAAATAAAATTGGACCCCTATCTTACACCACTCAACAAAAATTAACCCAAAATGGATTAAAGTCTTAAATGAAAGACCTGAAGCTGTAAATCTTCTAGAAGAAAACATAAGGAAAAAGCTCCCTGACATTGCTCTTGGCAATGATTTTTTGGATGTCACACCAAAAGCACAAGCAACAAAAGCAAAAATCATTAAGTGGGACTACATCAAACTAAAGAGCTTCTGCACAGCAAAAAGAAACAATCAACAGAATGAAAACGTAACCTATGGAATGGGAGAAAACATCTGCAAACCATAGTCCTGATAAGCAGTTAATATACAAAAAATAGAAAGAACTCACCCAACTCAATAACAAAAAACCCTAAACAACCCAATTAAAAAAATGGGCAGAGGGGCTGGCTTGGTGACGTAGTGGTTAAGTTCGTGCACTTCGCAGCCTGGGTTTCACTGGTTCAGATCCCAGGCGTGGACCTAGCACCGCTCGTCAAGCCACACTGTGGAGGCATCCCACATAAAATAGAGGAAGATTCGCACAGATGTTAGCTCAGGGCCAATATTCCTGACTCCCATCCCCACCCCCTCAAAAAAGGACAGAGGAACTGAATAGAAATTTTTCCAAAGAAGACATACAAATGGCCAACAGGTTCATGAAAAGATGCTCTACATCACTAATCATGAGGGAAACGTAAATCAAAACCACAATGAGATATCAGTTCCCACCTGCTGGAATGGCTATCATCAAGAAGACAAGAGAGAGCAATTGTTGCTGCAGGTGTGGAGAAAAGGGAACTTTCACACACTGCTGGTGGGAATGTAAACTGGCACAGACTCTATGGAAAATGGTATGGAGGTTCCTCAAAAAATTAAAAATAGAACTACCACAAATCCAGCAGTCCCACTTCCCACTCGGTATATATCCTAAGGAAATGAAAACATGACCTCTAAGAGATATCTGCACCTCCATGTTCACTGCAGCATTATTCACAATAGCCAAGATATGGAAACAACCTAAATGTCCATCAACAGATGAATGGATAAAGATGTAAGATACACACACACAATGGAATACTATTCAGCTGTGAGAAAGAAGAAAATCCTGCCGTTTGCAACAACATGGCTGGCACCTTGAGGGCATTATGCTAAGTGAAATAAGTAAAGAAAGACAAATACTGTATGATATCACTTATATGTGGAATCTAAAAAAGCCAAACTCTTAGCAACAGAGTAGAACGCTGGTTACCAGGGGCTGGTGGCTGAGGGAAATGGGGAGGTGTTGGTCAAAGGGTACAAACTTCCCATTAGAAGATGAATAAATTCTGGGGATCTAATACACAGCATTGTGAATATGGTTAACATTACTGTATTATATACTTGAAAGTTGTTAAGAGAGTAAATCTTAAATGTGCTCTCCACAAAAAAGAAATGACAATTATGTGACGAGACAGAGGTGTTAGCTGACACTAAGGTGGTAATCAGACTGCAATATTTAAGTGTATCAGATCAACACGCCATATACCTTAAACTTATCCAATGCTATAAGTCAGTTATATCTCAGTAAAGCTGGAAAAAAATCAATGGAGTCTTCTTTTTGGGGTGATGAAAATGTTGTGGAATTGATAGTGGCGATGGTTGCACAACTTTGTGAATATATTTAACCACTGAAATGGAAACCACTTTGAAATGGTGCATTTTATGGTATGTGAATTATATCTCAATAAAAATAACTGCTCAAAAAACTCAATGGAACAGAATAGTTCAGAAGTAGACCCACACTTCTATGGTCAATTGTTTTTGATAAAGGTACCAAGGTAATTCAATGGGGAATGGACAGTTGCTGAAACAATACAATATACATATGCAAAAACACAGACTACAATTCCTAACTTACTCCACATACCTAAATTAACTCTAAATGTATCCAACTGAAGAACTAAAATTCTAGAAGAAAATGTTTTGACAGGACACAAAAAAGTACAAATAATAAAAAGAAAACACGAATAAGTTGAACTTCACCAAAATCAAAAACTTCTGCTGTCCAAAGACACAGATTAAATGAAAAGGCAAACACAGACTGGGAGAAATTATCTGCCAAACACATATATATGATAAATGACTTGTATCCAGAATATACAAAGAACTCTTCTCACTCAGGAAGAAGAAAATCACCCTGATTTAAAATGGGCAAAAACATTTAAACAGACACTTTACCAAAGATATATGAATCTCAAGTAAGCACATGAAAAGATGCCCAACATCATTAGTCATTACGGAAATGCAAATAAAAACCACAATGAGATATCATCATATACCCACTAGAATGGGTAAAATTGAAGACTACTAATATCAAGTGGTGGCAAGGATATAGGGTAAGAAACTCTTATACGTTGCTTCTGGGAATGCACAATCGTGCAACAACTCTGGAAAGCAATCTTACAAAGTTAAACATATATTTAGCAAATAACCCAGCAGTCTCACTCTTAGGAACATACGCAAGATAAATGAATTCATATATCCACATAAAAACCCATACGTGAATGTTTATAGCAGTTCTATTCATAATAGGCAGTAACTGGAAACAACCCTAATGTCCAACTTGAGAATACATACACAGATTGAGGTATACAGATATAATAATACAGAAAAATCTTAAACACCTATGCTGAGTGAAAGAAGTCAGACACAAAAGACTACATGCTGTATGACATTCTGGAAAAAACAAATCACAGGGAGTGAAAACAGAGCAGTGGTTGCTCAGGGCTGGGCATAAGGGGAAAAGATTGACTGCAAAGGGGCATGAGAGAACTTTTTAGGGTGATGGAAATCTGATTGGGGTGATGGTATCTGATCATGGTGATGACTACAAGAGTGTATACATTTGTCAAAATTCACTGAACTTTAAATATTAAATGGCTGAGGGGCTGGCCCCATGGCCGAGTGGTTAAATTTGCACGCTCTGCTTCAGCAGCCCAGGGTTTCGCCGGTTCAGATCCTGGGTGCAGACATGGCACTGCTCATCAAGCCACGCTGAGGCAGAGTCCCACATGGCCAAGCCAGAAGGACCTACAACTAGAATATACAACTATGCACTGGGGGGCTTTGGGGAGGAGAAGAAGAAAAAAACAAAAAACAAAGATTGGCAACAGATGTTAGCTCAGGGCCAATCTTTTAAAAAAAAAAAACAAAAAACCTAAATGGCTGAATTTTATCACATGTAAATCAAAAAAGCCAATTTCTTTTCTTTAAAAGGGCTACTGAACATCAGCATTTGAACAAAGTCCCTTTATCCACCTCGATTTTACTTGCTTTTTTGTAATACATTAGTACTCCATAAATATTAGGCCTTATTTTCTTTGCCAAATTGATTCATCCATTCCTCTCTGCTCTAATTTGAATGAAGATGGCTGAGAAGTCTCTTTATATTCTCTTTTCTTAGCTTTCACCCAGGGGGGTTTAACTTGCTCACCTGGGGGTTTTTTTTGTTATAGACATTTCCATTTCTTGACATAATCTTTGTTTTCCTAGAGTCTTGTCCAAGTGTGTTCCTGAGACACAGTGTCCTAAAGCACAATGGAGTTATTCTCTAAAGAACCAGGACATGTGCCCTAACAAGACTGATGGATGTGCAGGAAAAATCTTTGATATCTGAATGTCTCTGACGGCCCAGGCTGCACCCCTCCCCCATCTCCTCAAGGAGCTCATGGGGATCATTTCATCTCAAGCACACGACCACCCCATCAGCCCACAGACCACCCTCAGTAACCCCTGTCTTACCCACCCAGGCCCAAGAAACACCTCTTTTCTCCCTGACTTTCGACTCTGCACTCACAGGTCAGCTCCTGGCTCTACTCCCCTGGCTCATTAAACATTAATATTCCTGGGACATTTTAACCTCTCAGTTTCAGCATTTCAAGTTATATTTCTCTTATTAACTTGCCATTAATTACCTAAACCTCCTTGAACTTGCCATTAATTATCTAATGTTTCTTGAACTCTGTCTTATATTTCATTTGGTTCTCAACTTCTCATATAAAGAAAATTTCCATATTAGTTACAAACTGCCCCAGAATGCTGCTTATTCCTGTTATTAAGAGGTAAGACCCACCTCTTGCCTCATTACTCCCATTGCTGACTCATTTTAGAGCTTATGTCTTGCCACTGAGACGTGAGGCCTATCCTTGGTCATACGAACACCCAAGTGATATGACTCTGAAAGGAGCAGTGCAGGCCGAACACTCTGCAAGGGGTCCTCTTTCTATCTGCAGAAGAGAACCAAATCTGTGCAGTCATTCCCCACTGAGAAGAACTCGAATATGGTGACCCCCAACGATGCTCTTCACACCTCCAGCTGGGGCCCTAGATGGGTGGGGGAACTGGCCTCAGGCTGGACAGGCCTGGGTAGTGATGCTGACAAATGACCAAACCGCTGAGCCTCAGTTTCCTTCTCCATCCGATCACACAACAGTACTTCACAGAGGTGGGTAGGCATCCTGAGAGAGCAGTTGTTTCAAA
Organism: Equus caballus; assembly: GCF_041296265.1. Classification (NCBI taxonomy): domain Eukaryota; kingdom Metazoa; phylum Chordata; class Mammalia; order Perissodactyla; family Equidae; genus Equus; species Equus caballus. Next base: position 89,989,176 of record NC_091700.1, read on the forward strand.
TGAAATAAACAGAAAATACCAATTCTGCTTAAAAGATCACTCTTCAGAGTCTCCTGTCTTGCTCAAACCACATTCCTTACTTTCCTCTCCAAGCCGGTTCTTCTCACTCTCTTCCTAACCAGCACCAGATTCCAAGGCTGCCCACTCAAGGCCCCCGACCCGCCACCCTCTCCTCTAAGCCTTATTTATTGAGCTTCCTGAGGCCCAGCTCAAAAGCCTTCAGGGGCTCCCCAGCGATGCTCAGGATGTCCCGTGTCCTGTCCAGCTGTTTGGACTCCAGGAGCCTGGCCGCATTCCCATCCTGTAATTGAAATCCCACCGAACTGGCCTGCCACTGCTCCTCAAACCCTCCCCAGCTCCCCCCTCCAGTCTTTTACTTGCTGAGCCACATTAATATCTTCCCGTCTAAATCAAACCCATCCTTAAAATCCCAGCTCAGATCCTGCCTCTGTCCCAAAGCCGTCTCTGATTCTTTGCATCTTAGTGCACTGGTCACATTCTGTCCTACATTCCGGTTATTTTCTCTCCTACTAAATTCCTGAAGGGGAGGTGACACATTTTAACTGGTTCCCCATAATGTACCATGGCACGTGTGGAGAAAACGAGTCATTCATCTGGTCCTGGGAATTCTCAATTAGCCAATTTCTTTTCCCCATTTTGATGGCAAAGAAATAAATGACAATAAAACAGCTTCCAAGTAGATAGTTTAAACTCCCTCCTCCAGCCTAGGTGGGAGCTACCCAGGGATCATTAGCACACTGTTGACACACACGTACCGTGCACTTACTGTAGACAGAGACTGCAAAGAGGATGCCACCCCGAGAAGCGAACACTCGGCTGCCTGCACTCGGTCTGGACGACGGCAGGCGCTCAGTGTTCGTTTACTCAGTGCCTGCCGAAGCTGTGAGGACCCAGACAAGAGCTGCACTCTCAAGTTCAAAGTCTAGCAAGGAAGCTGGGACAGGCACTCAGACAACTCTAAGGTGGAAAATGGTGTGAAAACGAAGTTGTAAACCAGATATACTGATCTGGTTTATGTCATGGGGAATCAGTACAAATTCCTATGTTGAAGCCCTAAAGCCTAGCACCTCGGAATGTGACAGCATTTGGAAGCAGGATCTTTGAAGAGGTAATTAAGGTAAATGAGGCCTTTAGGATGAGCTGTAATCCAGTCAACTGGTGTCCTTATCAGAGGAGAAAATTTGGACAGAGAGACATCAGGGATGCACAGCACAGAGGACAGACCGTGTGAGGTCCCTGTGAGAAGGTGGCCATCTGCAGGCCAACGAGAGAGGCCTCTGGAGAAGCCAACCCTGCCGACACCTTGCTCTTGACTTCCAGCCTCCAGAACGGTGAGAAAATAAACTGTTGTTTCAGCCCCAGTCCGTGGTACTTTGTTACTGCAGCCCTAGCAAACTACTGTGCTACAACGAACACAATAACACGATCTATGATACAGGGTATGTGGACGGACCCGGAAACCTCCTGAGTGAAAGAAGCCAGACACAAAAGGTCACACATTGTTTGATTCCACTGTTATGAAACACCCAGAACAGGTAAACCCACAGACATGGAAAGCAGTGTGGTGGTTACCAGGGGATGGGGGAGTGAGGAACGGGCGGCGGCTGCTTAATATACAGGGTTTTCTTTGGGGATGATGCAAATGTTCTGGAATTAGATGGAGGGGGTGATTGTGCAACACTGTGAAGGTGCTAAATGTCACTGAATTCTTCACTTTAAAATGCTTAATTTTATGTTATGTGAATCTCACCCCAATTTAAAAAACTCAAATTAAAAAAGATACAGATATACTATTAGAATACAACGTGTTGAGTGACCAACTGAAGGGGGTTGTGCAGACCGTCATGAAAAACAGGAAAGGCAGGGATGAATTCTGCTTGTGTGCAATTTGGACTGTGAACTGACCCCAAAGTGGGGGTAAAGGTCATCTTGAAGAGAAGAGGGAGGAGAATGGGAGGGGTGGCATGCCAGGCGGGAGCTGGGACATCCAGCAGGAAGGCACAGGGAACCAGGGTGGACGGGTGAGCCCCAGCCCTGGCGCCAGTGGGCTAGTGGGAGCCCAGCGCACAGTCTGCAGGGGTGAGGACAGACGGAGGGGAGCCTGGGCCGGCAGGGTGGAGCGCAGCTGTTCTGAGCTGCAGAGTGGGCTGGATCCTGCAGCTGGGGCCTCAACCCGGCTGCTCCAGAAACACAGGTCAAGTTGCAACATTTGTACTCCTGAGCCCCTCCCCTGGGAGATTAATTTAGTAAGTCTGGAGCCAGGGGACAGGAACCTGTAGTTATAATAAAATTGTAAAAAGCTCTCCAGATGATTCTGGCAATTAACCTTTTGGGAAACCACTGATTTAGGGAAGGGTCTTTCAGGGTCCCCCCCCACCCCCCACCAGCTTTGTTGAGGTCTAATTGACAAGTAAAAATTGTATATATTTAAGGTATACAATGTGATGATTTGATCTATGTATACATTGTGGAATGACTACCACAATCAAGCTAATTAACACATCCATCACCTTGCATTCCCCATTTTGTGTGTGTGATGAGAACATGTGATCTATTTTCTTAGGAACTTCCGAGTATAAAATACAGTATTATTACCTATAGTCACCATGCTGGACATTAGATCCCCAGAACTTAGTTATCTTATAACTGGAATTTCGTACCCTCTGACCAATATCTGCCCATTCCCCCCGCCCCCCAGGCCCTAGAAACCACCATTCTACCTCAGCTTCCATAAGTTTGACTTTTTTAGATTGCATGTATAATCGATATCATACAGTATTTGTCTGTGTTTGACTTATTTCACTTAGCATAATATCCCCCAGGTTCATTCATGTTGCAAATGTCAGGATTTCCTTTTTTACGGCTGAATAATATTCCACATATATAAAAATATGTATATTTCTATATAAATGGATTATATAGACATACCATATATATACACACACATTATAGATATACACACGCATACCTTATATATATACATGCATTATACACACACATATTTTCTTTATCTGTTCATCTGCCAACAGGTACTTAGCTTATTTCTGTATCCTGCCTATTGTAAATAAGGTCTTTCAGTTTTATATTGATGATACTGAAGAATTACTAACTTTTAGATCAAAGGGGCTTCATTATGCTTTGTATACTGTAAAAACAAGGAAAGTATACTAATTGATTTTCTAGGAAATATTTTTAAGCTTATCTATATGGAAAGTTCAATTAACCAGAAAAGCGAATTTTCCAAATATTAAAGATTTAACATGCATATAGTCAGAAGCTTCTGAAGATGAGGCCCCCTGAGGCCGGGTGCACACGTATAACCTGGGAGGCATTTGAAGCGCCTGGTGCCCTCCGCCTCCCTCCTCCAGCACTGGCGGCTCCCGGGCAGTCTTTTACACTGATACAAGGCCTCTCTCTGCCTCTTCCCCACTCAATTACATCTTGGATGCGCATCTCCCACGTGCTCTCACCACCTCTCAGCTTGCCCACACCCACAGGTGTGCGCAGGACCACACCCCTCCCCATTCCTGGGGCTCTGGTGGGCAGCCTCTCACACGGCCGATGATCCTGCCCCCTGGCATTTGAGTCCTTGTGTGATTCCCACCCCTTGTGCAAAGGTAGTGACTCGCTTCAAATGAACAGAACGGAGGAAGTGATGGGATGTTACTTCCAAGGTTGTTATAAAAAGACTAGCTTCCACTTGGGGGGCTCTCTGGTGCTCTCTCTCTCTCAGATCCCTCGCTCTCCAGGAAGCCAGCTGCCATGTTGTGAGCCTCTCTAAAGAGACACCCACGTGGAGAAGAACTGAGGTCAGAAAGCACTCAGGCCTCCTGGTTGTTGAGTGACTGAGCTCAGACCCGCGCCCCCCCGCCCTGCCCCCCCCACCCCGGCCCTCAGCATGGAGACGCCCAGAGCCCTGGCCAACACCCTGACTGCAGCCTTGTCAGAGCCCTGAGCCAGAGCCACTCAGCTAAGCAGCTCTGAGTGTCACCCACCGAAACCATGAGATAATGTTTGCTGTTTGCAGCCGCTAACGTTGGAGGTGATTTGTTACACAGGTACAGATAACAAATTCAAAAGGGTCAAGTCTAGGTTTCTTCATGCAGCCCACACAGGCCCATCACTGTCCGGCCCCATCTCTCCCACCGCATCTGGGCCATGCCTCATACCACTCTGTCGGGGTGCAAACTGTCCCCACTCTTTGCCTTTAGCCCCTTCCGCTTCATTCCTCAACGAGCTGCCTGGCAAAATCCTCCTCATCCTTCAAGGTTTCCAGGTCATTTCAAACCTCATCTCCTCTGTGTCATCCTCCCTAGTAGGCAGAATTGATCCCGCCACCGTGTCCTTGGAACATAGCTGCCCTTGCCTCACAGCTGCTGAGATCTCTGTCTCCTCCTTTGCTGAGAGGACCCAGGCACCAGCAACCAGAGCTCCTCAACTCTCAGCCCTGGGACCCGGCATGTGGTGGGTGCTTGGTAGATGTTTGCTGGGAGACTAACTATCGGTGAGTTGCCAACCTGATGCCCCTCCCCACAGTATGTTCATGTCTATTTCCTAACAGGACATCTCTTAAATAACCCCACTACAATCCTTAACATCAGGACACTAACATAGTATTTTACTACTTTCTCTCAGACCCCTTCCAAGTTTTTTCACTTGTCCCAATAATGTCCTTTATAGCAAAACGACCCAGTGCAGAACGCCTATTGAACTTGGTTGCCATGTCCTTTAGTCTCCTTCAATCTGGAACAATTCCTCAGTCTTACTTTGACTCTCATGATTTTTTAAAGATTTCAGGCCGTTTATATTGCTCAAAGACCCTCAAATTGATATTTTCTGATGTTGCCTTGTGATTAGATTCAGGTCATCCATCTTTAGCAGGAATCTTTAGGAAGTGATGCTGTGTCCTTCTCACTGCCTCCAGTCAGATGGCACATGATTTCAATTTGTCCCCTTATTGACGATGTTCACTCTGATCACTTGATGGAGATGGTGCCTGCCAGGCTGCTTCACGGTGAAGTTCTTCCGCTCTTCATACAAGTTGGTAAGTATTTCATAGGAGGTACTTTGAAACTACGTAAATATCTCATTCACCATCAAACTTGCCACTTGTCCATTTAGCTACTTGTATGTGTACAGACTTAGGGTTGCCTATTTTATTCAGTGAGTTATAATCCAGTGCTATCATTTACTTATTTTGATGCTCAAATTGTCCTCAATTTGGACAGATGGACTAATTGCAGCAGGCTTCTCTGTCCCCTAGACCCGTTCACATCATTCCTTGAACCTTTCCTTGCTATCTGGCACAAGATGTTCTAGGCTCATCTTGGACTTTTTCCCCATCCCAGGCCTAGAACTAGCCATTTCTCCAAGGAGCCCTGATTTCCACCTGTTAGTGGAAAATGGTATTTAGAAGCCAAGATCTGGGTGTGAGGTGTGCTCACTGTTCTTGGGGTGTTAGCTGCCTGCAGGCTTCCTCATGGAATATATACATGTATATCTATATATACATACACAGATATACATAAATACATACACACATTTACATCTCTGTTTACTGAAAACGATGAGTTCACACCAATACACCTAAGTGAATCCACACCACAGGGTGCATCCTAGTTTTCTACATCTCTCTCTTTGTACCTCCCTTCTCCAACAGTGGGAAACCTGGCTCACATTATCATTTGTACAGTTACTTATTTGATCAATCCTTCATATGTAACTAATTTCCAATCTCAGCCACCAGCATCTCCCCTGCACGTAAGTCCTCCTCTCCCTGCTCAGGCTCTGACACCCCACATCAGGATGACCCTCTGAAAGGATGGCCGACTCACCCAGTCAGGCTGGGACTCCTCATACCAGGTTCAAGGGGCAGAGATAGGGACTTCATCTATTTATGGAAGGAGCTGCAAAGTGACACTGCACAGGCATATGCATAAGAGGGTAGAAGAATTTGTGGCCATTTGTACAATCCTGCACACCAGGTTCCTGTATGGCCTCCATTCTTAAGGTGCCCTTAGGAGAGAAGAAGGCTGGCAGAACACTGGCCATTATGTCTGCATGCAAAGGAACAGGAATGATGAAGGGTGGAGTGAGGAACAGGAGCCCTACTTCCAGCTGACGCAGGTTCCTTCCTTTGCAAAACTTCCCAGGGACCCCACACATTTCTGCTTCCTCTTCTTTACCATAACTTAAGGCACATGGTCACTCTGAATAAAACTGGGGATCCAGTAACTAAGGGAGGAGAAAATGGATATTTGGTGGCCACCACAATTTCCGCTACTCCCACTTTTTATATTTGCTGGGCAACAGCCTGCTTCTGGGGGTTGCCAAAGACCCCAAATGAATCCTTGGAAGCATTCTTGACCCTCACCCATCTCTAGGTTTATGAAGTCCCAAGGTAAGTCATCCTAAGTGCAGAGGAACTCTAACAGAAGCTTAAATGGCTTCTCAGATGATATATCACTACTTCTCTGTTAATCTAAAAACCCTGTATGTGAGAAAATGTTGTAATGGCCCTTTCCAAAAGCCGGCTGAGTCTCCGAGCAAACCACCACCTGTGAGGACAGTTTATCACCTGTGTGAAAACACTATGCAGGGAGCAGATCAAAGCTCCAATCCCAGTCACCACTGCACTCAAGAGAGGCGACAGCAAAGAGCAGTGAAAATGGCCCCAGTTCTCTGGCAAGCCAAAGGAGAGGGAGAATAATAACACAGTGGAAGATGAGCTCAGAAACGGGGGGCGTGGAACAGGAGAACCGCACTTTGGGAAGTCCTAGGGAGACTTATTTTGCAAAATCACCCAGGAGGCAAGCCTTGATATGTTTCAGATGAATTCATCTGAAGTGATGCTGGTTTCTCTGCAAGGAAAACCCAAAGGCTGTTATTTAATGGAAAGACATTACAGAAGCTTTTCTATTTATAAATTATTATAGCACTGTAATTTCTTGGTATTGTTCCAATATCCTTCAGCTCATAGATGTATAGTGTTATTCCTGGAAGCAGGAGAAAGCATAGCGTAGACTGAAGAACATATAATTTCAAATCAGACATGTTCCACTTCATAATCAGGAAAAACCCTCCACCTTTTAGCGGTGTGACCTTTTTCAAGGTGTTCATCTCTCTGAACCTCAGTTATACCACCTAAAAAATGGAGATAATAATGCCCATCTCAAGCACTGATGTATGAAAATTATATGAAATAATGTATATAAAAATTCTGGTACACAGTGATTTTATTATTAGTCCCCTTCTGAGAGAAGGGTAAATCACAGAATTATTATCAGAACTAAACAATAGAATGTATTGCAGATATATAAGTGCCTGGCATACAGCTTGTGTCCACTTAGTGTTAGTTCCTTTTTAACTTACTCATCCATACAAAAAGCCATATCCTAGTTATCTAGCAGGTTGACTGGTGTTCTTTATAATGAAGTTTAACCTTTTAGGCACAGAAAAAAATCCTATAAATTCCTTCTGCCTTCGTAAACACTGTATACTAAAAATGAGGTAGCACGCCATGTTCACTTCAGCATTATTCACTACAGCTAAAAGGTGGAAACAACCCACATGTCCATCGACAGATGAATGGATAAACAAAATGCGGTATCTACATACAATATTCAGCCTTAAAAAGGAAAGAAATCCTGTCACATGCTACAACAAGGATAAGCCTTAAAGACATTAGGCTAAGTGAAATAAGCCAGTCACAAAAAGACAAATACTGTATGATTCCACTTATATGAGGTACCTAGACTAGGTACCTAGTCAAATTCATACAGAGAGAGGGTAGAATGGTGGTTGCCAGGGGCTGGGGGAGGAGAAATGGGGAGTTGTTGTATAACGGGTACAGAGTTTCAGCTTTGCAGGATGAAACACTTGTGGAGATCTGCTGTACAACAATATGAATATACAAACACTACTGAACTGTACGCTTAAAAATGGTTAAGATGCTAAGTTTCATATTCTGGGTGTTTTTTCACCATGATTAAAAATAAGAAGGCTATCTTTTAAATGATGTAACTTATCAGCTTTCATAATAATGCAGGGTCATCATACTCATTAATTATGGCCGGTGCTACAGCTACGTCTATGCAGTTTGCTGCCCAGGGTCGAATCCATATCAAGTTTCAGGAGTTACTCTAGCGCCTGCTTTCTTGAGTAAATATATGGGATTTTTTAGGATTCAGCTGCTAAAGGAAAAAGTAGAACTTGACATTTTTTGCTATATAGTATTTGCTATTACCATCGGAGAATTATAAGATGTTAAAACTGGAAGAAACTTTAGAAACTACATTTTAAAGTTGAAGAAAGTAAAATCTAGACTTTAATCAAACAGAATCATTTGCCTAAGATCATACAGATAGTAATTATAAGCGCTGGAACATGAAATCTCCTGGCTCCCTCTACAATCCTCTTGTAAACAGACTTAGCTCTCCAGAATCCTGCACCTCTGAACTGCTCTGTTGAATACGCTGCCACCAGGGGGCAGCAGATGTATTAGTCTGGAATTCTAAAACACCAGACTTCAGGCCCCAATACATTTCTATTATCTCTTCCTTCAATCCCCCAAAATATATGTGCACATTTATAAGACTTTATTAATATCAACAAGCATAAAGTTTAAAGGCCATCCATAACTTTTTTTTCTGATGAGTACGATTGACCCTGAGCTAACATCTGTGCCAATCTTCCTCTATTTTGTGTATGGGCCACTGCCACAGCATGGCTTGATGAGCGGTGTGTAGGTCTGTGCCTGGGATCCAAACCTGCGAACCCCAGGCCACTGAAGCAGAGCATGCAAACTTAACCACTATGCCACAGGGCCAGCTCCCATAATAACTTTTTAAACAAAACAAAGACTTGGAGCCAATGGAGGTAACATCCTTACTAATCCTTCACTATTTTTTATTCATTCCAATCCTAATTGACATAAGGGTCAATTAATATGTTAGTTTTAAAACAAAAACGACTTAACCACAGAAACCCACCCCATTTCTTTACATTTTGAACCAAATTTTCCTAGTACTTGGCCTCTGAGGCGTCAGATCACAACAACCTCAAGCCCATCTGGCAATTTGTCCTCAACCTTCCTTTCTTTATCAGGCTTGGTTTTTCTTTCTAACGCCCGAAAGTTCAAAGGAAGGTCTGTCAACAAGTCTAACCCTCCAACAACTTTTCAGAAGCAAAAATGGAGAGATTCTAGACACAAAGGAAAGCCTGTATGGACACCATTCTTCCAATGGTAATACCAGAAACCAAACGGTTAATACCAGAAACGGAAAGCCCAAACCATAGCAGCTAACGGGTGAGACTTGAGTTTAAAGACAGGCCCTCCCTCAGCAATGACCTCGTGCACCCTGAGACTTTCACAGTTTCACCTAATGTGAGGGACCACACTAGCGGTGTCAATCCAGGAGTCAGTGCCACATTTCAAGCAGTAGTGACCAGTGACCAAGGTCCCTAAATCATCCAAAGAGAAATGCATGATCTTTATTTCACGAACAGAAATTTCAAATGGTTTTCTTCCTTGAGCTCAATGTGCTTTAATAAGGAAAAAGGTATTCAAATGCAAGCTTTTACTTCTGCCTCAGACACATGGGAGCAGTTCCATTTTTAAACTACAACAGTATTCACTATAGTTAAAAGGCATTCAAATAAATTACTCTCGGCTTACATCCATTTGCTCCCATGCAATTAACTATTCACCGATCTATCTAATCTTGTATAAAACTGATGCCAAAAGCAACTATGGCACTATTGGTTACTAATGGTGAAACAGGAATGAGACATGCACAAGATGCACATAATGAAGGGATCACTGCAAAATGCATCATATATTCAGATACTATTCTGTAATCCTTTGCCAAATATGATGTGTCAATTGGTGAGATTTAAGAAAGATTCCTATGGATATAATATTCTGGTTTTAATTATTTTCCAATATAGAGCATTTACTGTATTTAAATGTAGAATATCACCAGAAAACCAGAAATATTTATTTTTATAACAGGTACGTAAAATAAATTTAATTCTGTAATTTAGTCAAGAATTATTATAATACTCAAAAACTCAAAAAATTGAAATCAGTTAATTAAAAATAAAACCAACATAGTTATTAGGATGGCTCAAATAAAAAACCCAAGAGTATCAAGTGCTGACAAGGATACAGAGCAACTGGAACTCTCATGCATTGCTAGTGGGAATGCAAAATGGTGGGGTACAGTCACTCTGAAAAACTTCGGCAGTTTCTTAAAAGTTAAATATACACTTACCATATGACCCAGCCATCCCACTCCCAGGGATCCGCCCTAGAAAGATGAAAACTTTCGATCACATGAAAAACCTATAAACAAATGTTTATAGCAGCTCTCTATTCATAATCACCAAAAACTGTAAAGAATCCAGATGTCCTTCAACAGTGAATGGATACACAAACTGTAATACGTCCACAAGCTGGAAGACCACTCAAGAATAAGAAAGGATGCACACACAGATGAATCTCAAAGACGCTGTTTGAGTGAAAGAAGCTGGTCTCGGAGGTTACATACGATATAATTTCATTTATGTGACATTCTGGAAAAGGCAAAACTTATAAAGATGGAGACCACATCAGGAGTTGTCAGGGATTGGGGTAGGGTGAGGATTTGATTACAGGGGGGCAGAAAGAGGGAGGGTTTGCTTTGTTTTGTTTTCTGGGTGATGGAATTGCTCTGTATCAGGATTGTGATGATGGTTACACGAATCAATCAATTTTAAAACTCATAGAATTATACAAAAAAGGTCAATTTTACTTTATATAAATTCAAATAATAATAATGAATGAAACATGAGAGCATGCAACTCTAAAACCCTGAGTTAAAAATAGAAGGTAAAAGAAAGAAGAGCACGCTAAATTAGGCTAATACCCAGCATACATTAATCATTATTATTAAGAGAGACGGAAGAGATGTATAAACCAAGTACAATGAATGGGCTTTGTTTTGATTTGAATAAACCATCTGCACAGACTTTCTTAGACAACTGGGGAAATCTGAATACAGTATTAGATGGTATTAACGATTTTTTGTTTATTGTCAGGTAGGACTGTAGTTTGGTTAAAAAAATACACTTTTAAACAAAATTCATACTAAAATATTTAGGGGTAAATGACATGATTTCTGGTATTTGCTTACAGATTCTCCAGAAGCAAAGCAAACAAACAAAAGCTCAAAAAACAAAGGGAGGCGGCCCATTGGAGCAAGTTCGGCCCAGCCAGGATGCTGTCTGATGTCCAACGCTGTGCGGGCACCCAAGGGTGACTGTACTCCGCCTTGGAGTATGGCTGGGAATGCTCAAAAGAAAACGCTGAGAGAGGAAAAAAAGTGACTTGCTCTTTGCAAACACTCCCAAGAACGGCACCGAACTGTACTTTATTCACTGATCAGATGTAGTAATTCCCTCTCCTGGTTTTCATTAGGCTTTTAAAATCCGCATCTAACTTTACGGAAAACCAAATCAGGCAGTTGTGATTCTGTTCAACAATAACGGCTTAAAGAATGCTTTCCAAATATCATTTAATGCTCACAAATTAGTAAAACCATCATGGGATATAGAAATATTAGTAATTTTCATTAACTTATCTGCCGCATACTCCTAAGTGCAGATGACAACAGCAGGAAGAGGTAATTAACTCTGAAAAAGTGTAAAAACAGAGGTAGTAAACTGAACAAACGGAGAGTACAGCATATGAGAAGTTCTCTCTAATTTACTCTGGGATAACTCAGAGTTTCAGAGTTCCAGTAAGGCTCCCAACTCACTGGAAAGGATTTCTTTCCTACTGGCTCCCTAATACCCGGAAGGCACTACGGGGGAATCAAAATGAGGAGGGCATGGTTCTCATTTACCCAGAGTTAAGAGATGAGAAAATACTCAATATTTTAGTATGAATTTTGTTTAAAATAGTCCAGCAAGCAGTGTTTAAGGCTAGTGTGCAAAAACAATTACACAAGTAAAAACAAGAGCAGCAGCAAGTGCCCCATCAGGGTGCAGGGGCAGGAGGACCTGTGGGGAGGATGAGGGCACAGGAGTGACTCAGAGAAAGCTTCTAACAGCCCCTCAGTGGAGCTGGGAAGAATGGGTGACAGTTCCCAGGTGGAGCCAACATCTCAGAGTGGGTGACATTCTGCAGGTGGAGCCAACGGTCTCCTGTCACTCAGAAGCCTCTCCCACCTGTACTCTCCCACCAATACTGAGAAAGGAGGGGCCCCAACAGCCCAGAGCAGACTCACCCCTCAGTGTGGAAGAGCAGTGGAAACAGGCGCTGAGAATCACCAGCCACTGGGAGTAATGTGTCTGCTGCCCCCAAAAGTCTGGAGAGCAGCCCTGATGCTGCCGCAGCTACTGAGCTACAAAGTGAGGTGACTGAAGCAGCCCACCAACCTCCCTGCAAAGGTGCCCATGTCCTGACCCCCAGACCCTGGGAACACGTTACCTTCCATGGCACCAGGGACTTCACAATGATTAAAGTTAGGGCCCTGAGATGCAAAAATTATCCTGGATTATCCAAATGGGCCCAATCCAACCACAGGAGTCCTTAAAAAGTGGAGAACCTTCCTGACTCAGAGCAGAGAATGAGCTGAAAGGGATGCAACGCTGCCATCTTTCAAGGGGGAGGGAGGAGGCCTCTAGAAGCTGGAAAAGGTGAGAAAACAGATTCTCCTCCAGAGCCCCCAGGACGGGACACAGCCTGCCCTGATTTCAGCCCAGTGACCCATTGGACCTCCGACCTAAAGAACCGTTAAGAAAATACATTGTGTATAAAAAGGGAAAAATAAATAAATAAATAAATAAATGGATGGTGACAAATTGTAAAAAAAAAAAAAAAAGAAAATACATTGTGTTGTTCTAAGCCATGAAGTTGGCACCTTGTCTCAGCAGCACTAGGATATGAATACACAATCAGCCTCGCTCCACCCAGTCAGTAGGCCTTTGCCTGCACCCTTTCTCTGCTGCCCTCTGCCCTCTCGCACCACGCCTTTCTCTGCTGCCCTCTGCCCTCTCTCGCTGTACCAACAAAGGGCACTTTCACTCACTTAAAAGATGTCACCTTCCCTGTCCCAAATCTCCAAACCCTATTTAACCAGCCCAGGCGAGGTCATGACCCCATCCATCCTCTCAGCACCTCCACCTCTGCACGTGGTCCCTGCTTGACTGCGACCCTTCTCTTCTTTACGATTGACACTTATTGAGCATTGACTAAACGCTAGTTACCATGCAAAGGATTTTTCATGGGTTTTCTCATTCAATCCTCCTAACAACCCTACCAGGTAGACACAATTATTATCCCCCATTTTTTTAATTAAAAAGTTCAAAATCACCCAGCTAGTAAGTGGCAGAGCCAGGACTGGAAGCCAGGGAGTCTGACACAGGAGTTGGTGCCCTTAACTGTGACGTTAATATCTGTCTCCTACGTGAGAAATATAAGTTCCAAGATTTTGTGCGTCTATTAAGACAATACCCTCAGTTCAGCACAGAGTAGCTTAATTAATAGTTGCTGAATATGAATGAATGGGACAAAGACCCCCCCCCCCAACTCTTTTGTTGTTGTTTAAAGAAAACTTTTTTTATTATGAGAAGTCAAATATACACAAAAATAGAGTAATGATATAATAAACTCCCTAATACCTACCTCCCAACTTCAACATTTAATGTAGGGAAGAAGTCTCTTCTTCAAGTGAGAAAAATACAAAGAAAAAGTAAAAGGGTATTTTCAACTATCAGGCAAAGCCTATTTTAGGAAAACTGAGCTTCCTGGGTGAAGATTTCTGAGTCTTTTAAAGTCATAAATCTATATATTAAAAAATTCAAACCACATCTTAAGTATACTTGCCAAAAATGGTGAATCTGATTCCAATTAAGCCTTTAAATCTAACTTCCAGTTTACAGGAAACATAGAGTAGAGGGGCAAGCTAAATCATACTATGCAAAAAGCCAAATAAATCCAGAACGAGAGGCATCTATAGGCAACCAAGTGACATCAATAAATCACTGGCATTAAAGAAGCCCACGGGACTGCTCTAGATCACAGCCAACTGTAGCTTCAGGTAAGTCCAGCCTGCCGGTGGAGTTTAAAACAAAAACCTTCGAAAACAACATTTTAATGGTACACAGCCACGCTCATTCATCTACCTGTCGTCTATGGCTACCTTTGCAGCACAAGGCAGTTGAGCGGCTGCAACAGTGACCACATGGCCCACAAATCCTAAAAGAGCTAGTAGAGGACCTTTTCAGAAAAATTTTGCCAAATCCCTGTCGTAGATTAAAACAGACAACAGATACTCAGCAAAATGTGCCTTGTTTGAATTCTGATTCACACAAACCAATAGTAAAAGTAAGTCCATTTCTGAGGCAATCAAGGAAATTTGACTGTGGACTGGGTTTTAGAAAACACCAAGTAATTACTGTCGATTTGATTAGGGAGTGACAATGGTATTATGATTATATAGGAAATGCTCCCTTTTTGGAGGTGCATAATGCACTCTTTAGGGGTAAAATATGTTGTCTGGAATTCAAACGGCTTCAACAACAAAAAAGATGAAGGAGATATGGCCAAAAAAGAAACCGTTTTAATAAATTGTTAAATCTATTCGATGGATATACGCAAGTTCATTATACTATTCCCTCTGCTTTTATGTTTGCTTTAATTTAAAAAATATCAGATCTTGAGCAAAAATTAGAGTCCATCACCAGACAGCCCTTCTTTCCAGGCGCACCTCCTGCCCACCCCTCCTGCCGACCACTCCTTACACCCAGTCCAGCCTCAGTATATCAGAACTCCCCTATCTCCAAACATAGTTACAATTTAAGCTTAACTTTGCTCACGGTGTCCGCCACCAGGAATGCCCCATTCCATTCCTCTGCCTATAAAAATTCTACTCTCCACTCAAGGTCCAGCCCAAATGGGACCCTCCCCAAGTCCTCCAGCGAGAATTCACCTCTCTGTGCTCCAACAGCACACTACCCCGTCGGCATTTACTTCACCCTTCTTAACATGTTAGCTATTTACTGTGTCTGTTACCTCATACTGCCATACAAACCCTGAGATGTGTAGTAACTGGGTCTTCTCTGTAAATCCATTGGAGGGATATAGTGACACCTTACACAGAGTAAGCTCTGCCTACACGGCTCTCTGGTCCGACCTAAACAAGGCTATCTTGCTCCGAGCCATTTCACTGACGAGAAGGACCTTCAATCAAGGAAGGAATTACTGTTAAGCAAGATGCCAGACGTGTTTAACCGATGCTTTCTTAATAAAATCTCTAATACTTAAGGTTCACCCTGGATAGAGAATGTTCTAGAGAAGACTGCTAAGATTGCTTGATTTTGTCATTTTATTGTCACCTTTCCTTGGGACTTGTCCCTTTTCAAACACTGCTGCCCTCATCTCCATGCCAGCCTGCAGGGATGCCCTACCCCCTTGTAAAGGCCCTGGCTAACTGTGGGCACAAAGCCTTCCAATGACTCCACTTGGAAGAGCTGACACGGGTTGGAACTTTCAAGAACTCTTACTAAAGAAAATTAACAGAAAAATGAACAGATAATTTAAAAACTTAAACAGGAGCCAGCCTGGTGGTGCATCGGTTAAGTTCACACGTTCTGCTTTGGCGGCCCACGGTTCCCTGGTTCAGATCCCGGGTGCAGACCTACACACCACATATCAAGCCATGCTGTGGCAGGTGTCCCACATATAAAGCGGAGGAAGATGGGCACAGACATTAGCTCAGGGCCAGTCTCCCTGAGCAAAAAGAGGAGTGACGGCAGATGTTAGCTCAGGGCTAAACTTCCTCAAAAAAAAAAAAAAAAAACCCTTAAACAGGACCCGTTTCTACCCCTGTTCTGTTCTACTTCCCGCAGCCCACTATCTAAGGCCAACATGAATAGCCACCCTCTCTAGGACCACTGTTAATAGGACCCTCATTAGCAAGGTCAATTACTCCAAAATATTTCCAAACGAAAACCTCCCAACTAGAAATTAATTTAACCTTGCAAACCCACCTTTTGAAATACAAATGATTGCTAGCAGGGTCGTCTGCTTATTCAGAAACTTCTGGTTTCTCCTAGGAGTCCTTTCAGGAAAACAAGGCATTTTGGGAACATGAGGGCAATCTGCAGGAACTTTCCATATTAGCATTTCAATAAATTGAATGAAACCAGGGAGAAGAGTCTTCAGCTACAGGAAAAAGTACATAAGGACGTGTGAGTCTAAGACTACACTTTATATAGGTCAATCCAACTGGTTTAGAGATACATGATTTCTCCCTGGGACATTTGGCAAAATGAATAACCTGCCTTAAAAAATGGCTACAAGTGTGGTGCATTTTCTCATCAGTTCAATATTAATAAAGTAAGCCTGGTGCCAAGAAGGTGTGGTCAAAACACTGCGCATATTTAGAGGTTCGTGTGCACCTGGGGTGTTACCTTTTGGCCAACAGAGAGCAACAGCGATAACCATATTTCTTAAGGCAGTAACAGAAATTTTCCCCAAAATTCAGATGTCACCACAGCTCCAAAGAAACCTAAGCTTATAAACTGACAGAAGAAGTTTTTAGATTTCTTTTGCAGCGTTTGGGCTCCTCACAGACAGGAACCTCTAAAATCTAAAACAGCATTTTGCAAAGTGTTGGCCTCATTGAACGGAGAGAGCCTCTTAAAGCCACCTTCCCAAAGGTCGTACTTTCTCCTCCCGAGGAACGAGCGGCGTCTACACTGAGGGGGTCCCTAACTCGCTCTGCCCTCCCCCCGGGCCAGCAGGGGCGGCGCCTCACGCTCTTCTGGGGCCGCGTTTACCGGCCAGTGGCGCCTCCCTCCCAGCTGGTCCCGCAGGCCGCCCGCGTCCCCTTCGCTGCCCGGGCTCTGTGCCCGCTCTCCCCCCTCTGCCCTCTGCCCTCCCTTACTGTCCCCTCTCCCGGCCCGCGGGCCCCGGATTTGGCCCCCGCGCAACGCGCCGCAGGGAACGACGCCCCGAGTCCCCGGCGTCCCCAGGGCTCCGCGCGGAGGGGGCGGGGACAGCCCCCGGGCCCCGCTCAGCCCGCGCCCAGCGCCTCACCTGCCGCTGCCGCGTCGCCGTCGGGGAGGGCGGCCGGGGCAGCCGGGCGGAAACGGCGGGCCCAGGCGGGCGCAGCCGCCCCGGGAGGCCGCCCCCGGCGGCGCCCCCTGGAGGCGGGACGCGGGACCCGCCCGCCCCGCGCCGGCCAGCGCCGGCCCGCTTACCTGGGCTCGCGACGGGCGCCAAGCCAGCGCGCACACCTGGGGCGCCCCCAGCGGACACGCAGGCGAGAGCACGTCCCGCCTGGGCGTGCATGGCCAGCCTTGACTCCGTGTTGGACCCAGACTCACCTGGGGATGCACGGCGTTGGACACGTACACCCACCCGCACACACAGGAGCCCACACCTCGGGATGCGTCCCATAGGCCGGGTGCACACATCACCAAGGCCTCACTCTCCAGCATCCACGCTCAGCGCTGATACCATACTGGATATAGATAATCATATCGTCTGCCACACAGTTCCCAATTCTCCATTTTTAAATAAAACTGTGGTTGTAGGAGATAGTGACAGAAATGACTTACCGACTGTCACCCGACTCCTAGGACTAAATTTGAGTCCCAGAAATTAGAGGAGTGAAGACCATAAGCTGAAGGAGAATTTTTCTCTAAAGACTGGTCATACTGGGTTTACACAATGCGACTTTGGGGACCCACGTGACAGAAATGGCACAGAGTTGGAGAGAGGGCCACTTCTGTCCCCTCCTCCTCAGAGACACAAATATTTAAGTAGTTACTGGACTAGCAATAATCTCCCTGAATCATATTCTGCCCCTTCCACTTTCTCATGAATGTGGACTGATTGAAATCTTATTACAATCTGGTTTTTATCTAAACATTTCCAATAATGGTAATGTAGTTGTCTTATGAATAGATGTACAACTCCACAAGAAATCTAAAAGATCAGATTCATGTCGTAATTTTCATAGAGTTCTTTCTTGTCTTGGGAAGTTCATCATTAAATTGAAATATGTAAAAAAATCTTGATGAGTATATATTTTAACATTAATATTTTTATGAAGTGTAAGAGTCATCTTAATTTTTTTCAAAAGGAAGAATAGTTCCATTTTCTTTTCTTTTTTGAAGGAGAAAGATCATGTCGGCAAAGGAAAGTGAAGCAAATACATGAATAAATAATTCCTCTAGTAAAGGAAAATTAAAGATGGTGACAGGGTGTGTTAAATTGCATTTACTGCCAGATAAGAGTGGGAAAGCCTGACCCAACATAGGTTAGGTTCTGTGGGATGAAGTCTTCAGTTTAACTGTCAAGAAATAACTCATAAGCAAATAGTTTAAAGCAGTAGTTTTCAAAATGTGGTCCCAGTCCAGCAGCATCAGCAGCACGTGGGAATTTAGAAATGCGGAATCTTAGGCCACACTGCAGGCCTTCTGGATCAGCCACTCTGGGGGCGGGGCCTGGCAATGTGCATTTTTACAAGTGCTTCTGATGCAGCTTCAAGTTTGAGAACCATGGTTCATTGAAGATTTGCTTCAATGCTTCTCAAACTAATGTGCACATGAATCAACTGAAGATCTTGTTTAAAAATGCAGCTTCTGGTTCCGCAAGTCTGGAGTGGGATCTAGATTCTGCAAGATTGACTTGTGTATGGCTACCCACAATGGGGAGGTCTCTGTGAACACAGCTGCCCAGCAAAGGCCGGGGTGGAGACTACCTTCAGAGAGGCAGAAGTCACACAGTTTCTCAAGGAAACTGATCCGTCAGTTTGGACAAGTCTTTGGCTTGTCAGCTCAGGATTGGTGGGTTACGCGGGAGCCCTTTGCAAGCTGATTGTTCTGGTGGGTTTAGGAGCTGGGTTCACTCAGAGGCTGTCAGGTTGCGTCCAAATGGTACAGGTGAGATCCTCCCCGAAAAGGGTTCAGCCCACCATCAGCTGTTTCCCTGCTCATTCTGGTCCATTGCTCTGCCACCTACAATCTCCCGCACCCTCCAGGCTCAGGGTCAAACAGCCAGCAAATCGCTGTGCCTGGGTTCAAAACTCAGCAAACAGTTCCTTTATCAACTCAAAGGATTTAAACTAGCACCTGGCCGTTAACTGGAATTATCCATTTGGCCATTTTTGTTATCTAAATCTGAGCATGTAATTGCCAAGCTCTGTTTTCCAGACTTTGTTGTAATAAGGCAAACGCCTAATTTGTATTTGACTAAATACACTGCTACTCAGTATTATGCAAAAGATGCCAGCAGCATCTCCTTGTTACCCTGCCCCCATGCCTCCAGCGTTGCAAGTACCACACGATAGATGGGAAAATAGCTTCTGCATCTCTTGAAACTATAGTTATAATGTGAAATAAAGAACAGAACAAGGAGGCTATATAATGAGCTTGAGGTCTAACTGAATAACACTATCAAATCTACTGAAATATTATTGGGTCATTCTAGTAAATCATTAAAAATAATCATCTTTGGCCCTATATAACCTGCAATGTAAATTCAACCCACCACTTATAATTGTACAGCCCATGAGCTAAGAATGGGTTTTACATTTTTAAATGCTTGAAAAAGAATCAAAAGAAAAAATAATACTTTATGACACATGACAATTATATGAGATTCAAATTTGTGTGCATAAAGTTCTACTGAAAACACAGTCACACTCATTCATTTATGTACTGTCTATGGCAGCTTTCACATGACAGCAGCAGGGTTGGTGAGCTGCCACTGAGACTGCGTGGCTCGAAAGCCTAAAATACCTGCTATCTGCTCTTTCACAGAAAAAGTGTGTCTACCCTCCCCTATTGTGTCTTGCTCCAGCCTCTGTTACAATATCTACCTCTCTGTTCTGTAGTAGTTGATTTCTATGACTGCTCCCCACTGGGCTGAGTTTCATGAGGACAGACCTGTATCCTTTGTGTGAGTTTCCAGCACTTCCCACCATGGTGTACAGAGTAGGTACCTATTCAATAATATTTACTTAATTGAAGTTTACTTTTTGGTCATTTTCTCTATGTAAATCAATATGAACTTAAAAAGGCTTTACAGTTCAATGTAGGAGCTATTAATTAGGCTAATTAAAAAATCTGTGTGCTAAAAACAGAAAAAATATATTCTGCGAATAATTGGATTCCTTGCTCCGTTTCTAAACCTGGCTCTATAACATTGTTGTTAAATTTGAAAGCAGCAGGGTTATTTTTTCTTTCTTTTCATTCTGTCAAGTTATTTTACTTAGTACAACAGGTCCCACTGCTAAACAATTTCCACAGCAAAGAAAACGGACCTCATGAAGCTAAATTCATTCACATTAAATTCAATCCTGGTATTTCTGGAATTAATGTTTTAACGATGATGTGCGTGGCTGTCAGACATTTAAAAATAAGGCATTGACCTTTCTCCAAAAAAGATATGTAATATCTTTTCTAAAAAGTCTATGGAATTTTCCAGGCAACTGTAGTTGAGATGGTTTATGCTATTCGTGCCCTTATTCTTATGCTATTGTAATTTTATAACAAGCAAAGACTGGAGTAAAGCACTATACGAGGTTATTTCATTAGTTTTGGTGAATAAATTTCTAATCACGAATAGGAGAATAATTGTCAGAACTCCCAGAAAAAGTAGTCTGACCAGCGAAGTTTGCCATCCACCATGATGGAAACTAATTACATTGCAAAGAGCCATAACCAGGCCACAAACCAGTCTCTAACTCTGTAAAATGACTACCATTGTTCTTAAAACCAGAATCAAGTTATTTGGTCCTGCTCTCCAAAAGTAACTTTTTAAAGACAATACTGCTTACCTGGTGCCTAGAAATGTAGACATTACAAAATGAAACAAAGCTTGATTCCCTCGAGCTGTCCATGTAGGAGATTACACATATTGAGTGCTCTTACATTCTTGGCACCATATGACTCTTCTCATTTTATCCTTTGAACAATAGTATGAAGCAGATATTATCATTCTCATTTTACACATGAAATGGCTCCAAGAGGCTCAATAATCCATCCAAAGGCACACTGCCGGTTAACAAGAGTGTGGAGACTTGAACCCATATCCAGCTGAACCTAAAACCGGTGCTCCTTAACATGTGGGCTAAAACAGGGAAGCTGGGAGGTATACAGTGAAGTGTATCTCATCTGGACTAATAATTTCTTTATATTTGAACCTTTTTGTTAAAAGTGCTAGTTCCAGTGAATATAGTTCTATCCATGAAGAGCCTTCATATACATTATCACATCTGATCCTCGCCCTTGCATTGTAGAGTAAAGGCCAGGTAGAGAATTTCCTCCACTTTACAGAGGAGGCAAAGGGGTTAGATGGCTTGAGCAAGATCATGTGATTAGCATGTGACCTGTCTTAGCCCAATTGAAATCTTCCAGTACAAAACCATCATTGGACAAAGTCAGATTTATTGGTGCCTTGCAGTGGCAGAGACTACACACCAGAGCAACCCTGAGATGCCTCATCAAAGATGGAATTTGGAGATTTGGGGGAGGGATGATGTTTAGGGGGAGTGGTATTTTCACAGGCTGGAGACAAACAGGGCTGTGTGCAGAGGGTCAACATCAAGTCTGGACTGCAGAATGGACCCAGGGTCCTATGTCCTTGGACATCACAAAGTTTCAATAGATGTGGAAGGGTGTATCCAGACGCCATTTAAATGAAGCTCAGCAAATAGTTTGGAAACCGAGACTGAGGCTGCTTGTGTGTGTGAAAGTCGCTAGGATCCTCCAGGTAGAGCAGGATGTTTCATTCTCACTGATGACTTCAAACAGCCACATCTGATAGTCACTGCTCTTCCAGAACGAGGTGTCTCAGTGAGGAAGAAGGCAGCACTCACGCGGCCACAGAAGGCAGGTCTTTGACACATTCCAGTTTCGGCGGGTCCGTGGGAGAAATGTGGTTTCCACGTCACTTCGCAGCTGTCTGAATCTGTGCTGTCTCGGCTTGATGAACGGGGGAACAGAAGCTTACTTTTTCAGTCTGAGGCACTTCTTACCTTACTAGGCCATATCAGGACTAGAAACCTTCAAAATATTTTATTTCCACAAGAGTGGTGGAATTTCAAACATTCTTACATTTTACAACAGATTTTTTATGAGGACTCATATAAGCGTCCAAAGCAGGTCACTTTTATAACTTTTTACAGTGGACTTCTGTCTAAGATCGAGTTTTGAAAGGTTAAAGCAAAAAGGTTAAGCATCTAAGAATATTTAAAGACCACTGGTGTAGTCCAACTCTCTCATTTCATAGAGGAGAAATTAACAACCACCACCGCCCTTGCTTTTATTAGAAACGCCTGAGGTGCGCAGTAATTTAGTGACTTATCCCAGATTCCTGGTAACTAATGGCAGGTTGGAAGTGTTTATATCTAATTGAATTGTTGAAGCTTAAAAAAAAAAATGATGTATGTCAGTGAAGTTGGCCCAAGGATAGATTTCACACCCTGGTCTCTGTTCTTCCACATGCTCACCTTGTTTGCTGATGTCTGCAGTTTTCTAGACCAGCACTGTAAGAGCTATCATCCATACACTTTATCAGAAAGTTCTAGAAATGAGCAGTTTTGATATTCCTCAAGACAAATCTCAAGTCTATTCATCAAAATTAATGCTATTGAAATGCAACTGCTGAGACAAAACTGTTTTTAATGATGGATAAAAGTGCAATTGAAAGCTACAGGGAAAACATTTTCTCAAACACTTATCCTAAGTAGGAAGCAGAAAGCTTTATTGGTCCTTGAAAAATACCACATATTTAAAAATAAAATGATTAGAAAAGCAGGATTCTCAAGGCAGTTTTGACAAACAGTGTAACATTTAAAGGACTTGTTGAACTAATCAGACTTAGAACATGAGTGATAAAAATAAAAATCTGAGACTGTTTCCTGGGCCATAGAATTACAGGATACAAACCTCAAGAAAAGTGAGGGTTCTCCCTCTTTCAATTATTTATTGAATATTACGATGTGCCAAGCACTGGTTTAGGACTTTATATACATTTTCTCCTTGAAACCTCTCAATAATTCTGTGAAAAAGGTAATCCCAGCCCCTATTTTACAGATGAGGAAGCTGAGGGGCTGAAGGACTGTTCCTTGCTGTATAAGTTTCCTAGAGCTGCCACAAATTCCCACAAACTGGGTGGCTTTAAACATCAGAGATGTTCTGGAAGCCAGAAGTCCAAAATCAAGGTGTGGGCAGGGCCACGCTCTCTCTGAAGTCTCTAGGGGAGGGCCCTTTCTTGTCTCTTCCAGCTCCTGGTGGCTCCTGGCATTTGTTGGCTTGTGGCAGCATCACTCTAATCTTTGCCTCCATCCTCCCGTGGGCTTCTTTTCTCTGTGTGTCTCTCTGTGTCCTCTCCTCTTTTTATAAGACATCCGTCATTGGATTCAGGGCCCATTCTAAATTCAGGATGATTTCCTCTCGAGATCCTTAACTAATTACATCTATAAAGACCCTATTTCCAAATATGATCATACTCTGATGTTCTGGGTGGGTATGGATTTTGGGGAGATGCTATTCGACCCACTACACTTGCTTAAGTTCATACAATTGGTAAATGCAAGAACGAAATTCAAACACAGGTGTAACAGATTTTCCCTTCACATTCAAGCTTTATGCACCCAAATGCCACCTATATCCAGACAACCACCAAGAGTCACACAGCATATAGATTTCAGTGAAGACTTACAGGCATGCTTCAGAAAAGAGTCTGCACTGCACATACATAGTCTGGCCAATGGTCTGAAAACTGCTACCTCCAAAGTTCTTTTCATGCAGCATCACTCTGGAGCCCCCAGTCTCCCAGCATCCCTCTCATCTGTTGAGCAAAGCAATTTAGCAACCGCCTCTCATTACCTGAATTTCTCTTATGGTGTCTCCTTCCTACCCACACACCTTATCGCAGCTTTATTACAAACACATCCGTGGCTCTCTTGAATAAAGATTTCTCTGTGATGTCACACATATTCCTTTATTAAGAAAAATTATTTCAAATGATGCAGAGAGTTACAAAGTAGAAAGCGAAAAATCTCTCTCCTTCCCACTTCTTATCTCTGAGAAACAGCCAATGTTAAAATAAACTGTAATTCCTATAAGTTTAAAGAAAAGAGATTGGATTATGAAAGAAGAACAAGTGAAGAGCCTTGATATTTGATGGCATTCTCTTGGCTTCCGTCTCCACCATTATCTTTTTTTGTCCCTTTCATCTCAACCAAACTGTCCCACATGGGCTTTGTTTCTTCTCCTTTGAACTAGAGACCAGCTTCCGATTTGTATTTTGTGACAAACATTATCTTAAAAGAGGCCATAGCCTAAATTAATATCTTCTTGGTAGAATTTTAGAGGTGGGAGAGATCATTCAAGACAAGGCTCTTTGGGGGTTTTAAAATGGGCCTGTAATAATCCATAATCATATTTGGCATATATTAATGAGTATTTCAAGTAACATGAAATGTCTCACTTTACCGAAAATCAGAGTTTCTCAACTCTTGGGATCCTTCTATTTGGGTCAATATGTGCATTGCAAATTCCTCTTATCTATGCACAATATGGCTAACCCTTCAATGGAGTTTATGCCTCAGTATAACTCTTCATTTTCCCTGATGCCTGGTGAAGCTTTTACCATAAATACAAGGCCCAAAGGAGAAGGCAGAGACAGCTGAACCAATATCTGCCCCTATGAAAGGGATAGAAAGTTCAACTTAATTCTGTTTCATTGCCTCCAGGAAAAAGACAGATTCACCAACTAATGGAGAATTTTTGTGTGTGTGGGTGAGGAAGATCGGCCCTGAGCCAACATCTGTTGTCAGTCCTCCTCTATTTTGTATGTGGGATGCTGCCACAGCATGGCTTGATGAGCGGTGTGTAGATCCGTGCCCTGGATCCAAACCTGTGAACCCCAGGCCGCTGAAATGGGATTGCCTAAAACTTACGCACTACAACACCGGGCCAGCCCCACTAATGGAGAATTTTGAATATAGAAGAAGGAAAGAAATACCCTGATAACCTGTGACACCTGGGCAGCTGCAAAAATGTAGAAGATGTGAATGAGTGACAGAGGGGCCTGCTGACTCCCCAAGGAGTCCCTGGAGAGGGACCTGGTAACAATGCTTAGTCCCAGATGTCTACACCAGCACGTCCAAACTGGGTACACAGTGAGGGTGAGGTAATCCAGACTTTAAGCTCCACAGGGGCGGGAATCCCAGCTGTTTTCATTTTCCATCGTATCCCCAGCAGCCAGCACACTGCTAGTACAGTCAGTGCTCAAGGAAACATCTTGAAAAAAGTAATGACATGAAAGTAGCATGAGGGATCCTTGTGATGGGACTGTTCTGTATCTTGACTGTGCTGACCACACAAATCTACACGTGATAAAATTGCAGACCTACATACGCAAATGAGTACATGTAAGACTGGTGACATCTGGATAAGATTGGTGGATGTATCAATGTCAATTTCTTGGTTGTGATATTGTACTATAGTTCTGCAAGATGTACCATTGGGGGAAATGAAGTACAGGCTTTATGGCATCACAGTATTATTTCTTATAATTGCATGTGAATCTGTAATGATCTCCAAATAAAAAGTAATAAAAATATGAGAGTAAAAACAATCTCAGATTGGTGACATCAATCCAAAATGTAGTAGGATGTGAGTCAAGATGGACTTTGGCTTTGAAAAGCTATACCCTGTTTAAAAGAGAGAGGCCACTGAGGGAAGAGGCCTACTAATCAAAAAGACAGACACTTGCATGGAAATTTTGGGGTGG